>NW_025065053.1:0-641616 GCF_019049425.1 Lizanozyma spartinae
TAAGTAACTGTACCATCGTTACCTGTAATTGTAGTAGTACGTGTTAAACCAGTTGTTGTCAGAGTTGGGAGCGTAGTTTGTGAGAAAGGAACATATGGGATTACTGTGACAGTATCACCACCTAAAAAAAGTAAATTTTGCGTATTTGTAATTGTTCCAGAGTCTGTGAAAGTACCGGTTGAAGTTGGTCTTGTTAAAGTAGTACGAGGAACATTGAGGTAGACGTTACCCAATAAATCTACCGAGGTCAGGGTTGTTGTTCCCGTCCAGGTATTAACGAACGTGAACATCTTGTTGTTCCTGGTTTCGCCCTAGCAAACGAGTAAACTTACTAGTTAAAATCCTAAAAGGTAAAATGAACTTTTACAACCAGAATTTATAACGATATTTCATAATGGCTAAACTGGTTTCTGGGTTTACTTAAATACTTCATTTCGTTCCCCCCATCTAACATCATCAAATACAATGATTATGTAGTCCGATTTGGTGGCCAAAGATGTTCTTGCTAAAAATCAAAGGTCAGAATGAAACAAAGTTTTAAGATTACAAAGCTCAAACAATATATTTACGAAGAGAACAAAGTAAAGCAATCTATTCACGAATGTAGTCACCACTAGGTTATTTCAAAATGGTTACTCCCTGAATAACACAAGTTGAAATTGAATTAATAATATATTTTGCAAAGGCAAAGTGTGTATATGTTACCAGCATTGTATTTCTACTTGATTTTTTCCTAAAGTTCATTCTACTTACTTTTTGACACTTCTATTGTTATTACTTGCTTTTGCTTGGAACACGAAGTACTGTAGTTCTACATAGAACTTCGAAGTTTTGTGGTAGTTTCCATATATAGAAAATACCTTCACAAAATAAAAAATGAACAATTCGACGCGAGATGTGCCTAAGTCGGAAGAGAAACCCTTGCATAGTTTATGCAGCCTTGAAAGAATTACACACATCAAAGGATTTCTTATATACAAGATATGCTAGATTTCAATTTAGAGGATCTGCTAATGAGATACGAAGATTTTCCTTTCAATATCTCTTTATATATTTATTCGATTCTATTGAGCGAATAGAAGATTATTCCCGTTTGACTTAAAAAATACTTTGAGAAGGAAGTAAAAAAATTAGCTTGTTCTCTAGATTAAGGGCGTGAAACTTTCCGCTTTTAAAATAATCTCTCCACATGTGTCGGTGCCAATGTTCTCTTATATCTTCGGTGTGCTAAGTGGACAATGGACATGATCTTTTTTCACTCTACATATTTGATTTTTAATTTTTTCGCCGCCAAGTTGCATCAAACTTAAGGTTGGAACGCATTTCTATTGAACATTATTCAACATTCCAGTTATCAATTACAATCCAATGTTATATGCGAGTATTACTATTCTGAGAATTGGTTTTATGGCCTGTATTAGTTTGTGGTCTCTATTGTCTTCCAAAACTCATAATAAGACAGACGCTGAAAAATCTAACCCTGAAAGAACGCAAGTTTATATCAGAGACCCAAGAGCCAACGAATTGTCACTGCAAAAGTGTAAGGAACCAAACCATCATTTCTGGCATTTTAACCCTAATTTCTTCGAGAATAAATTGGGTTGTAAAAAGAAGTGTCAAAGATCATAACATGTATTTTTGGATTTTGAAAAAGAGCTGGTAGCCATTTGAAAACAAGAATCTACCTTAGAGTGTTTGTTTCTTACTTGACCCTCCTACACACCAGCGCGACCTTTTGAGAAACTCTTTCAAGCCAAGGCGTATGGATTTATTGGCCACATAAGAACTTCATATTGCTACCAATCCCCAGATTTTAATCCTCTTGTCCGGTGAGACTTGAACTATCGATTCAAATTTACGTCAATCGTTGTATTCTGCATACGGCGTCAATCAATTGTGACTGACGCGATTGAGAGTGATATGGATGCAGCCATACAAACACGATGAAAAAGAAAGTGAATCCAATTCATCCTCAAAAAATGAGAGTCTTTCCAACTCTTCTTTACGTATTGACGAATGATTCTGAATTCCCCTACACTATTAACAAAAACACAAAACGTAAAAAAAAGTAGAAAATACAATAAAAAACGAATTACAGAATTTAAAAATCTGTAATTCCAATTTTTGTATGTTTTGTTGATGTATCCAATTACCATTAAATAATAAGTATGCTAAATATAAATGAGAAATATTTTGTTTAACAAATCTATGAATTTAATTCTCTTTAGATTGTATCATAACCACTTTTAAATTAATGTAGCCATGCTCATATATTCTAAACATGCTCAGAAATTGATGCAAATGTTTGGGGCTAAAATTATCCTCTAGGCTTATCAATTGAAACTGAAATCTCTGCAAAAAATTTTCTCAGGGCAACATTCAAAGAAGCGATCATTATCACTGGTGAAGAAATGTTCACTTGGTCACAAATAATGATGACTTATCAACGAAAATTCAACTGTTTACTCCTCGGTCTCAATCTGTTCCACAATCCTTCGAAAAATATTTATTGCAATTGTCCTGAATAAACCGCGGAAAGCGCTCTTTCTATGGGAACCTCTGATCCCCAAACTATGACCTTCTCTCTCGGAACACAGTATCACAACAACGCCAAACAACAATTATTATAGGAAATTCCGTTGTAAGGTGATATTATCAATACTGATCATTTTGCATCTCTTCCTTCACCCAGAAAGTAGATTTGTCATTTGGATTTTTCCAACGACTCTGGTGAATGCCATACCAAAGCCATAGTGACCCACAACACCATCAAGTAAAGTAACAAACCACAGATTTACGGGACATAAATAACAATGCTATAAAGAATGCATGACAGTAACAACGATATACTGATAAATCAACCTTCTGTGTACACAAACCTATTCATGCAGACTAATATACACACATTCTGTGTACACAAACCTATTCATGCAGACTAATATACACCCATGTTCATGACCTTGAAAACGAAAATTGGTTACACCCACCTTTACAATGGAGAACTTCTTGTTCAGCGATTATATAGCGAGACCTTCTAAATACCTTCTGAATGCCTCTACCTAACTCTGACTCTGGTTTCTATTTCCTGGTTCATGAAAATCTTAGGCTAACCGTCTGTAATCTCTGTCTTTTGATGTTTCCCCACTCCGGACCTACTGTTGTTTAAAACGGCTGATGCAGCACAATTCTCTTTTGGCCTGATCCTGTGGATCCAGTTGTATTTCGCAACCTTGCTACACTTCTAAGGTTGCTCGGAATGGATATTTTCACAGGCGATGACTAGCTCAGCAGAAATTACTACTTTCTTATACGGAATTGGTTTTCTCTAGAGCTGCATCCTGAGTATGACGAAGAAACTTCTTCCTAATGAGTGGATCTCGCTCTGTGTATATTGAATCCCTAATATGTTTTATATTTATTTATTTATTTTATAATTTTTTATTTCGCTAATAATAACAGTATTTGTATTCATTTTAATATTTAGTTTATTTGTATTCTTCTCTCCTAATACATTTTCAATATTTGTCTTAGGTGCCTAAGACCTTGTGCCTACGTTCCTACGTATAATTGTTTTGCTAAGTACCAACGTATTCGAGGCTTGTATAATAGAAAAATGGCAGGCTAAACGTTTCCTAATTCTTAGATGTATTTTTTAAATAAACGGTACAATTTAAAGCAGTAATTTGGTAACGTGAAACCTAAAGAGGTACAACTGGATTCAAATTTATTTCATTTGTTTGTCCAAGGATTAAATTTGAATTTAACTTGTGTGGGGTGGAGCATAAAATATTTCTCTAGTGGGCGACTGTGTTTTTATGTACTTCATAACAATAAGAATCAATATGATATAGCACAAAACTGAGTTATAACAAATGCCAAATTTTTAATGAACCCTTTCATTTATATTGCTTGATACAAAAAGTGTCAGATACTATTTGCTTAAACGCACTAGATCCTCAAAACAATATTATTGTGATTTTTAATAAACATAACCAAATACAATTCTGTAAGTGGAGGGTATCTGCTTTCAAATGATTCGATTTGGGAAAACATCATACAAATCCTTGCAATCACATAGCTAGCTTCCGTTAGTGCAAATTGTTGACCTAAACAGACACGAGGACCTCCATTGAATGGCAAGTAACTCCAACCCCAATGTTTTGCATCATTGGTGAACCAACGGTCGGGCTTAAATTCACGGAAACTCTCACCGTATATCTTTGAATTATTATGCATCGCAATGGCCGAGTAGAGTACAATTTCACCCTTCCGAACAAGTAAAGGTGACTGTTCATCTTTGCCTCCACCTCTTGGTAAAGTGGTATCTCTAGTTGCCATCCGATAATTATTAGGTGCTGAAGGGTGCAACCGCAAAGTTTCATTTATAACAGCGCGTAAGTATTCACATTTTTTTAAGCTTTCAAATGTAATATCCTGAATTCTCGAGTCACCTTCTTCATCTGAACCAAAACTATTTTTGATTTCTGTTCTTAGTTTCAACCAGATATCAGGATTGCGAGCTAGTTGATAAAGACAAAAAGATATCAATGCAGCAGTTGTACTTCTACCGGCTAACAAAATATTCAAAGTCAGATCGCGAAGAACTTTGGGGTCTCTTGTTTCTTTTACCAATTCAAATAATAAATTGAACTTATTTTTAGTGGCCTTTTCAAGTTCTTCAGGCGGCATTTCCAATGCTTTCTTCACATAGTAATCGGCAAAGTGGTGTATGGATTTAATTGAGTCTCTGAACTTAGAATTATCAACCAAGAAATAGAAACCATTGGCAATGGCACGGTATCGAAGAAACTTTCCAACGTAGTCAAAAGACTTATGGAAGTTTGATTTAAATTTAACCCCCCCATTCAACCCTGACCCATCTTCCAACAAGGAATTACAACTTTCACCATATAAAAAATCAGACGAAGTATCAATTGTAAATTTCAAAAGTAATTCTTGTATATCAAAAGGATTTCCACTGTTTTGCATAATGTGCTTCTTCAAATTTTGGATATGAGGCTCCAACATTTGCACATGACTAATCTGTTCTCTTGTAAATTGAGGTCTAAGCATAGCTCTTGAGTGTTTCCATTTTTCTCCCGACACTGTAAAGATGCCTTCTCCTAAAAGTGGTTTGAGTTGTCCATATCTATGACCTATACCAAAGTGATCAAATTGAGTTGAAAGCATTGCCTTTATATTCTCTGGATCTCTAGTAACAATTTTTTTGGAACCAAGCATTCGAATTTGAAAAGTATCTTTTTGGACGGTTTCGAAATTGTTGATTTGGTTTTCACTAGAAGTACCATTTCGATCGTTTTGTAAAAGCAGTAAAAATGTCTTGAAACCGAACCAACCATCATTAACATAATATGCATTTCTACAGTTAAACTTCCGTTTCAATAGGAAAGATTTTATGTTATCGACTAACAAGTAAAGAGCCAATAGAGTTAGACCACCAGCTATTATAGAAATCATCTTGTCATAAGTAAAGTTTATAGAAAGCATTGAATAGAGCCTTGGTCGATTCCTTCCCTTATGTACGCTCTACCCCACCTTTCAACTTCACATGTCCTTTCGCAACCATTAATTTCTTTATCTAAACAGAGTAATAATTAACGTGAGCCATGTGCAGAAGCAATAATAACATGTCTATGTGGCACATATTTTAGTTACCGGTACTGTATATCATCAATTGACACATTCTGCATTGTGTATAAATTTTATGAGCCGAGACATTGGGTAAAAAATAGTCACAGGTTACCGCATTCGCAGCGTAGCTCCGGAAAAGAATCCACACTTTAGGAAACACTTATTCCCGAGACTTAAGTAGTATAGCTCCAAAGTGAAAGCAAATGTTATCAATTGATACCTCACTGGCTATTTAAACCATAACCATAATGCCATGCAAGGGTCAAATAGTCTTCTCGGTGAACCCAAGACCGTGGAAACGTGCAAGAACAAGAATCCCTACTTCCTGTGGGCCATGTCGAAGACGGAAGTCAAGATGCGACAAAGGTAAACCATGTGGCGCATGTCTGAAAAGCAAGACTGCCAAGTTTTGTAATTACGAAGAAGATTATGAACAACGGAATGGGAATGTTGATTCTTTAGGAAGACCGCATGGTTTATCAATTGGTTCTGAAAGTACGATATCCTCAGCTACTGAGTTCCAATTCTCCCCCCCAGGTATTACGTTCAATGATATTAAGAAGGCGGGTGGTGGCGACCAACAAGGCGATGATAACTTCAGCAATTTTGTTAATAGAGTTCCTTCCTTACTGAAGGTCGACGGCAACAACAATACTCGTGATAATATTGTGGATCAAGCAACTACAAACATGTCTGCTCTTTCACTGATAGCCATCCAAGCCGAGGATCATCAACGGGAAGTTGCTACTCTTCGAGCTCAAATAGAGTCATTAAAACAGACCGTACAGCTTCAAAAGCAAAGCTTAGCTGAGCTATCACAACAGAAACAACAACAATGTAAATGTCATAAGCGGAAGGTACGGGAGTTCTCCGGGTACATGGTTAAAGATTCCAAACTTACATTCTATGGACCAACATCTTATATGTCACTTATTATGGATGACAAATACACCTGTGACATCTTAGCAGAATATCTGAAAAGACAACTGGAATCTTACGAAGAGTTTTCAGAAGTACAACTGACAGAGCATTGTGATGTGACGAGTAGTAATCAAGCCACTAACAAAAACAGTAATGCTGATGTCACAGCTTCCGTAACAAATGATTTGCCGTCGCTTTCCATAGTAAAGGTGTTAGTTGAACGATTCTTCAAATATTGTTACCCCTTTGCTCCCTTTATAGAAAAGAGGGCCTTCATGAAAGAGTTAGACTTGGCTATTAAAGATAACGGAGAACACGCAAAACTTTCCTTTGAATCTAAAAGGTACAATGCCATTGCTATATTATTGGTGATGCTAAGATTTGCTTATTTAACCATCCCTTTCAAGGAGTACTCCAAGGGTAACTTATCCAAACAAGACAATAAACTAGTGGAATTATTCAAAGATTCCAACCTTACCATATCACCAACGTATGTTGATGTGGCCTATCGGTTAATTATGTCATCATTGACTGGCCTAAGGAGGGTCAATCTTCCATTCATTCAAGGGTTACTATTGATCCGGATCTACAAAATGTATTGTCCTGAAGATGACGACAACATGCAAGACACGGGGTTATTACAAAGTTTGATAGTTCAACTGTGTCGACAACGAGGAATCAATAAAGACCCCTCTGGATGTCCCGAGAATATCATAGATGCTAACAAGGCTTATATATGGCAGAAACTTTGGACAATGGTGAAATTCACTGATGCTACGTATGCCTTTAATTCTGGAGGAATGACATTAACAGGGATTGAAGGCGAGAGCGACGATGAACTTGAAAAGGGAGATTTATTTGATAGAATGGGTTATGATTTATCTAGTGTTATTGATAAGCCATTTATTACTCGAAAACTTTGTTTAATTGGTAGAATAACCAAACTAATAAGACGGGTAACTTCAGAAATGTATTTGAAACAATTCGTTTGTGTTAAGGAGTTAGTGGGAACTTTGGATGAATTGAAAACCATTTTAGACAATGATTTAAGATCATTTGAACAATTGTATAACAATGTCTCTTATTCAATGTACCAAGGGTCTGTTGCAGAAAGAGTTGAAGAATTTTTAATTAGATGTGATGTTACGGTTGAAGTTTTCCATTTGAATATGGTAGTTTTCCAAATTTTAGATCATGATCAGAAACAAGAATTACTGGGGATTTATAATAAAAATACCATTTTAGGTTCGGCATTAGAGAATTTCTTAACATTAATGAAGATCTCAGATAAACATGCCTCTATTCAAACACAAATGTTTGGAGCAGAATATGTTTCTGTAATGATGTCCAGAGTCTATAAGGCATTGCAAAAAATGGCTGGTCCCACATGTACCATAATCATAAGAGCACTGGAAGGAGTTATTTCAATCAATGAATTGGCCACTTATTTCAGAAGTGCAGATCTGGCAGGATTAGCATCTTGGGTAGGGTTAAATTGGCAAGATGATTCAACATCCTTGTTTAATTTATTTCAAAGAGTTTGTCAACTTTCTTCTCGAAGTCAAACATTCTCCAAAATCTGCTTAGGTGCTCATAGAGTCCATGCTATCTTACGGAGTTGTGTTCCTTATATTAAAAGACGTTATCCATTCCTTCAAGAAGATTCACTTTCAGATACAAAGACTTTACCATCAAATGGACTGGTGGAAAATGACGATATGCAATGTACATTTGGAATGGAATTTACTGATGTTGATGAACTTTGGAATAAAAGACCAATATGGGATACTTCAATTGATTTTGATTACTTATTTTCTCACTTAAACGATTCCGGTTATGATCCCATGGCATTAGAAAGCATCTTTTATCAACCAGTTCAATGAGTGGGAGACCTCATGGGAAGTAAGTTATGATACGGACATAATTTCCTATTTAGGAAACCAAGGTCGTGTCCCTATTTAGGAAACTATCGTCGCTAATTAGCGGGCTGTCCCAAATGAGAAACTTCAGCCGAAGTTTTCTAAAGAGGAACATCCTTGAAGGGTGACTAATATACAAAGATAAGACAAAAGACTTTCTATATAAATATAAGATGTGTCAACCTTGATTTTCCTGTCCGTCTGTCAATTATCCCATTAACAATGTACATCCCCAAGAAATACCTTGAAGAAGATTGGGAACAAGTGGAGTATCTTATCAAGACATACCCACTTGCTACTATCATTACTCATGATGCCAACGAAGGAATCATTGCCAACCATATTCCCTTAGTTCTTCAAAAGGATTCTGAATCTGGTGAAACGTATCTTTGTGCACATGTTGCTAAGACTAACCATCAGCTTCCATCGTTAAAGGAGAATCCATCTGTGTTAATCATCTTCCAATCGTCCAATTCATATGTTTCACCTTCATATTACCCTCAAAAGAAGATTGATCACAAGGTGGTTCCTACTTGGGATTTTGCGGCTGTTCACATCGATGCCTCAAGTCAAGTAGTAGATGACGGTGACTTTGTTAGAAAGCAATTGGAAGCTTTAAGTAGCCAACAAGAAGCTAAAAGAGATGAGCCATGGAGTGTCAAGGATGCTCCAGAGAAATACACTCAATTGTTACAGAAAGCCATTACTGGTGTTCAGTTCAAGATCAACACCTTTCAATGTAAGTACAAGTTTGAACAAGCTATGGGTAAAGATAATGTGGATGGAGTTGTCAAGGGATTTGCTCAAGACGGACTTACGGAACAATCTGATCTTGTTTTAGTTTCAAATCAAAGATTTGAAAGAAGAAAGGCTGCTACTAAATAGCCATAAACATATTATCACATGCTTTGCTGCACCCTTTCATAGTAATTGTATAACTTCTCTCTTTCTAATATGGGTTAAATCTAGGAGCTCCACCTCTACCACCTCTAAATCCACCTCTAAATCCGCTTCTACCTCTTCCACGTCCAAATCCTCCACGACCCCCACGTCCACCCCCACGACCTCTATGCCCCCCACCAAACCCAGGCACATTGGTCCTCTTCATAGTAACCTTCAACTCTCGTTCTCGGAATACACTTCCATCGAACTGATCAATGGCTCTTCCAACACTCTCGCCTTCTTCAAACTCAAGGTACGCATACCCTTTGGGTTGTCCTGTGAACTTATTAGTCAAGATCGTCACTCGCTTAACAACCCCACAGCTGGCAAATTGTTCTTGAAGTTCAACTGGAGTGACAGAAAAGTCAACGTTACTAATGAAAATGGATCGGGAATCAATGTCCTTCCGTTCCTTCTCGGCTGGTGTTTCCTTATCTATATCGTCTTGCATTGTTTGTAATTGTGCAGATTCCTTCGCCATCTGTTCCACTTTGTTTCTTATAAAGTCATTATCCGCCGGTGGAGTTGTAGATTCAGTCAATGGATCAGATGACGTTTCTACTTGCATCAAGTAATCCGCCTGTTCCGTTGGAAGAGGCTCAGACATTGCTCTTGTTCAAAAAGAAAGCGTAAAGGAAAAACGGTTTGTGTTTCATTATGGTGAACGACATTTCTATATCTTAAGGCCTACCCAAAGTCACGCGCACGTGCACGTGACCCAAATCCAATTCCGAGGTACACACTTTCATACTTAATAAGCATCAGGAAGATTCCTCTCTCTATTGAGTGTAGAGAGAATATTATTCTTCCGTATATCACGTGGAGATGTAGCACCATTTCCATTGACAGTTGTACCATTTCCATTTCCATTACCGTCATTAATTGCACCATAATTCCTATGTCTTTTAAACCGTTTCTTACGACCCTTTAAGAGTGGATCTTCTTCACGGACAATGTCTATATCTGTTTCATATCCACAATCATACAGAGGTCCTTGTTCCTCATTATCGAAATTGACTCTCATAAAGTTATTCTGAGGTCTTTCAAAAATATTCTCCGGAGCTAGGGGACCGGAAGAAGACTTTCTCAGCTTAGGCGTTCCCAAACAAGCAACTATAACGAATAGGAATCCTCCCACCAACATGAGGCCAATGACTATCCCAATTGCAACACTAACAGACCCCAAATGAATGTGTAGAAAAGTATCATCAGGTTCATCTAGCCATGAAAGTCGTAAGGAATCTTCAATAAGAAATACACAAGATTTGGTGGACGAACATCCATAGTTGGAAATAACAACCTCATGTTTCCCTGAAGACTTTTCTGATTCTGAATTAAATAAACGAAGAGTAGTTTTACCTCTCTTGGTACGTTTGCATCTCAATATGGCTCGAGTGTAGTTTGTGGAAATCATAGTATCTTCTTGTTCTATGTGGGAATCGTCTGCATCATCAACATCCGTTCGTCCGGACCCTGACATGCAATGAAGCAAAGAACCTAATTGATCGTTGGGTATAAGATGCAATTGTAAGAACTTGTTTAGTTTTTCATATGAAGTGGTGATGTTCTGTTTCTTTAGTGATTCACTAGTAGGCACAAGTAAAGAGAAATTGCCAATGTCTACTGCCTTCAAGACTTGATCATATTCCAACAACTCTGTAAAGTTGAATCTGGCACTATCTTTGTCTTCGGTAGTTTTCAACAAATCCCCGATGGATATTTGGAAATTATTGGGCAAAATGATCTTATCAACTGTATGAACCAACCCATGACTGAAAAGTATTTCTGAATTCAAAGGTAATTTCATCAATGTAGAATTAACCAAGATCTGATGGTATCCGTCTTCTTCAATCTTTGTATCTGATACTTTAACGAGATCACCACGAAGGTTTTTAGTATATTTTTCATCATGTTCCAACCCAAAATCAGAATATATCATTCCCTTAACGAAAAAACCTTTGAGAATGGATTCAAATAGTTTTGGGTTGGCTTCAAGATGGTTTAAAACAAGTCCCAATGCTTTCCAAGGGTTCACATCACCACCACCACCACCACCACTATGGATCGATCCAATAGGATCACTGGTGATAACATGACCACCACCACCACATGGTAAGAAAGCAGTATACCCATTCAATTCTTCAACTTCAGAAATAAGATCAAAACGATTCAAATATTCAACTGTTGCAAGACAACTTTTCTTATTGATTTGTAAACGATTTAAATGACGAGGAATCACTCCTGAAGATAGCATGCCACCCAAAACCAGCTTGAGCGACAGAGGAGGGAAGATTTCATTCTTAGTCACATAAATGATATTATTATTAGCTGTAAGAATTGGCTCATCAATAATTAAAGTTTCATCGTTAACCGTTGAAATCATATTGTTGTTTTCCCAAGATGATGCCAATTTGATTTGGTAATTCCCATTTATTCTCTTTTTAGATGATAATTTGGAGTTTAAAAGTTTATAAACTGGACTATGCTCCCCCATTTCTTCCCTTAAATCTATGAACTGATCCAGAAATCGATACAACAACGTTTGTTTGTTGCTGAAACTGTCTGTGTAGTAATAATTATCATCATTCTCTGCATCATCTCTTGAATCAATGCCCACAAATAGTGTTTGACCCGAGGTTCGCCCGTCTATGAGAGCTTCAAGAGACCTGAATTCAACTTCAGACGCAAAGTTGGAAAAATGAAGAGCATACAATGCCTTCCGCATAATCATTGGTGCCAAAGTGACGTTTAATGAACTCCAAAAGGGTTCCAGTTGGCTATCAAATAAATGTACCACCACATCACTAAGAACAATATTAGATCCAGCCAGAGAAGCCGATTGGATCTTCCCATTGACCGTGATAGTATTTGAAGCATTATTATAAGCCAAAGTATAATTTGAACCCCCATCTTTCAATGGGTATTGCTTCCCATTAGTGATATTTGCACCTCCTATCAACTCAGGAAGCATAATACAAGAAAGCAACCGAATCAAGTCGAATTTCAACTCGTGGATAGCAGAAGATTTTTTGCTGAACTTTTCGTTCCTTACAACATGAAACAACGTGGAATAATATCGATATTCCAAAGAGCTCATGGATTCATGCAAATATGAATCAGTGGGGATGAAAACTGTTCTTGTATTGTTGAAGAACTCTTCACACGTAGAAGGAAGATCCTTGCGTTCCTTCTTATTATTATTACGTTTCTTCTTCAACAAAGCACCATCAACATCATTCTTATCATCATTACCCAAAAATAACGATGTCATCCAGTGTCTGATGGTTGAGACTTTGAACCCATTGAGTTCAAGATCGTCATTGGTGCTATTCATTAGTAAATCACAAACCGACGGTTTCAATGGCATTAACTCCAGAATCCCCTCAACAAAAGATCGTTGATGTTTAGCAAAGATATCGACTTCAACAATGGCTGCAGTGTCATCGACTTCATATTCTAAGGTCTCAAAGTTAGGGCTAATCTTGATGGTGTAATTACCACTACCATTACCATGACCAATACCGTAGTTGCCCCCCGGTCGATAAAGAGTCTCTAACATTATGGCCCGTCGATCCATATATCCGACCCGAAACCTTTGGTTCACGATATATCGTAATAACAGGTCCTTATCTTCTTTAACATCACCAGTAAATGCCAGATTCACAGGCACAAACACTGTCGCGTTCTCCAATTGGTTGATCAACGGCACCAACTCGTGTTTCTGGATCAATCGAAGGAAGTATGAAAACTCTACGCGGTTGGATAGAATATCTATTATCGTGGACGGCGTAGGTTCTGGCTCGTCCCCTGTTGTAGTTGTGGTGGCTTTAAGGGCTACCATGTGATCTGTTACCAGCTGCTGGAGCTCGGGGTTCGGTAGTAGTACCGCTGCAAGGGTCCCCCATATGAAGTATACTATCACAAGTACTGAATACATGTTCGGGTCAAAGGATGAAAAAAGTAGTAGTAGTATGTTAAACTATTTTAATAGTATTGGTTGGTTTGATCGTTATAAATTAAATACAGCTTTGTGTATTTGGTAATGGAAGCGCCAACAAAAGGATAGTGGTAGCGCAATCCTTATCAGCCGCGCCTTGTTCCTTATAGCCGGACGTAGTATAAAGTATAGTGTATTATGATATCTATTTATGTAATGCCTTTGTTTAGTTAATATTTGAAGACTGCATAGGTTCCCATAAAACCCAAAGCAGCAGAAATAACAATTGCTATCCATACCACAATTCTTTCACCCAACCGAATCAGATCTCCACATAACTTCAAATAGAAGGAACAAGGGAAGATCACACAAACAAGGAAACAAATGGAAGCACCCATCATGCCCACGATTCTATCGAATTCAGGAAATAAAATAGCAAGTGCTATGAAAATAGCATTGACTCCAATCTTAACAAGAAAAGTCCCTGTAGATTGAAATACAGCAATCAATCTGCTGTCAGTAGGAACATCTAATTTAAGAATTGAAGAACAAGTTGAAATGATTGGTTTGGCATTTAATGCTGTTTTGGACAAAGGAACCAAACAAATAAGTCCACTAATTAATGGATATAACCAACCTGGATAACCCTTTGTTATAAGAATATTATTGGTGATTTCATTATTACAATAATTCCCAAACATAAGGAAGCCTAAAATGGCCATCAGACAATCAGTTAACATTGTAATACCGTAAGTGATCTTTAAGGTATCAATGAACTTGTATGGATGACGCATATCTGATTTCAAATTGGGGAACACAGCATGACCACCAAAGGGAGCTGCAATGATTCCAATTGCTAAAAGAAAATCTGGATAAGATTGAGGCCATAAATTGGTTGGCATGATATCAAGAAGGGAACCAGGGGCTGTTGGTTTAATTAATCCACATAAGAAAACCAATAAAGTAATTGAAATCGTTGAAGCAATTCCAAGCAATGAAAAAACTGATAAAACAGACAATGGCATAAATGTAAATGGAGTAAGTACAAAGAATCCAATCAACTTGAACTTTGTTTTCGTCCAATTTTCATCATCTCCTAAAAGGGCATACACAGAATCAGAAAAGAGTACCACAAGTGAAACACCTGCTCCCATTAAATCGAGGGAGAAAATCAATGATATAATCAATTTTGCTAAAGATCCATAACTTGCAAACCCCAAATCTGCGTAAGTCATAATGGTACTATCAGTGTCCATTGCCTTTGAAATCAATCCAGCAGTCCAACATGTGACTAAACCTGAAAGTATAAGAAAGGGAACTCCTATCACCCAACCTGCTTTTAAGATCCCAACTGGAAGTGCCAATAACCCCACTCCAATTAAAATATTAACTGAATTAAATACTGTTTGTGGCGCAGTCGATTGACCTTCTAACACAGTGACCACATTACCATCTTTATCTTCTATTTTCTTCAATGCCATGTGAGAAGCAGTTGTGGCCAATGAAAGCATAGACCTAACGGAAGACATGGATGGTGCATGATACATACGTTTATTGGGGTGTATAGGGATTCCACCAGCCCCAGTTCCATAAGAAGATGGAGATATCCCAGCAGTCAGGTTTTGACGAGAACGACCTTCATTTAAAGCACTAAGAACATCATCTTGATAAAACACATCATTATATCTATCTGAGGGTGTACCTCCACTTCCACCATAGACACCAGCACTAGCCATGAGTTGATTCCGTTGGTTTAAATCATTAACAACAATACTTAACCGTTCACCTCGGGCAGAAGGAACCATAAGTTCAGCATCAAATGTCTCATCTTCTGGAGACCCACCATCTTCATCTTCAGCAGATACAAAAAAGGACCGTTTTTTATGAATTTGATTATCAATCTTGGTGGCTGCAAACGACTGAGCTCTGGTGAATGACGATGCAAAGTTATGAAGCGAATTAGGCCCTTTGAACGACCCTATTGGTGCATCAAGGAATGCAATTGAAGGTCTACGATACGACTTCAGGTGCATCAACGACGTTGACTCATCGTCTTCATTTGGTTGATATGAAGACATGATGCAAGCTGGGGCGATGCAGCGTTGGTGTGTTCTTCGGGTATACGGAATGATATACCGATCTGTAGTAGAAGGAAGAGTGGAGACTGGGAGTTATGTTGTTGATTAGGATCTTCAGATTCTCGGAGGAAGAGTCCATATTAGCGACCGCATTATATACAGGAAACATAAACATTGAAATATACGGCAATTGACTGCGAAGTCGATGCTTATCAGTAGTGCGCAAACCAGAGAACTGTGAACCATTCACTAGTACTTTTAGAGCCATTGTTATTAAGGTAATAGTATTTATATATTGATAAGTGACCTGAAGTTAATCTGGTACATAGTGGCTTGGAGCTAAGACTCGAGTGCACAATAAGTTATTGGGACAAGAGTGTTTGCAGAAGCGTAGCGAAAGGTGGGAAAGACTTTTCATAGATGTGTTAAGAGACATACGTAAGGCACCTCCTGAACTCAAGTATAATTGTCACTCTATGAAGGAACTTAACCGAAGCTCTGTTATCTGTGATTTTGTGTCACAAAATGGGCTGAAATCTTAACTTAGACTATACTGAAGATCAGGGGAGCAGAAAGCGTTTGAATGAAGCGCAGTTTTGAATGTACTGCTGATAAAGAAATGTATGTGTACGTCTCTGATAAACTTCAAAATGTTTCCTACAAGCTATGCAATGGTTCTAGACTGAGGCCAATTCATTTTAGATGATTTTAAATAAGGCAATATCACGTGACCAAAAAAATCCGACTTTTATGAAGTTAAAGTCACACTTGTAAAACCAAGTAGAACTCAAAGAAAAGTACCCTAAATGAAAACTAGAATAGTCTGATATTACCAGAAATATAATTCACATACTTTACCGACCTTAAGGCATTTGGAACCTTCAAACAAAATTACTCCACCTTACTAAATACATATATACGTATACCATATTCGAATTGAAGTACCCTCGGTATTATAACCTAAATAGGAAGTTTAGGTGTGGCTCCCATCGGTGGTAGGGAAAAAATACAAAAACGTCTACTGTTAAAGTCCCATAAAGACTCACAGCGGCGCTTCTACTACATGGTAACCGGTGTTTTTGGTTTGTCAGGAATACGAGAGAGTGTCTTAGAGATTAGACGCGAACGAAGGAAGGACCAACAAAAGAAAGAAAGTATACGACTTGAGATTTACGACAGCCATTTATACGACGCCTATCATATACGATTACTACCATGATAAGCATGGATAAAATCCTACGATATGCAAAAGCATTCATTCTTCCGGAGAACGAGCTTTCTCCTAATGAGAAATGGATATTGGGTTTAATCAACCTTCTGTCGGTAGTGCTCTTCTGGGTGGCGTCATCGTTTCTTGTTAACGCATTGGTAGAAGAAGACACTTACAAAAAGCCCTTCTTCATAACCTACATTAATACTGGATGTTTCTGTTTGTATTTGATCCCCTATCTACAACATAAGGACTTGTCTGTGTCACGGTTTATTCGGCAATTGAAGCGGGACTATCAAAAGACCCTTAACAAGAAACGACTGTATTCCATAATAGACTGCATGAATGATGACGAGGAAAGAAATATAGGAGGGGGAGAAACACCTTCACCACCTGATGGTATTATTGTCAATCAAAAAGTTGCTTATCTTACTCAAGCTAATGACAATTATTCCAATCACTCGTCTCCGTTAATTCTGTCTCCAGTTGCAAGTGGTGCTACAACTCCTACAGATGAAGCCATTACATCATGTTCCTATGGGACTATTGCATCACATGAACACGAAAATGAAGAGCCTTCTCGAAGACTAAGACAATTGTCTGTGATTGAAGAAACAATGTCACTTCCTTCTTCCGATGAGCAAGATCCTTCTTCTGTCCATCAAAGTCATGAACTACTTAGTATTTCTAAATCAATAGATCCTTTGGAAGAAGATATGGACATCAATATTTATGAGACAGTGCTTCTTTCACTTCAATTTGTGATTCTATGGTTTCTGGCCAATTTGGCTACAAACGCTAGTCTTTCTTATACCACAGTGGCATCCCAAACCATTCTTTCATCAACATCTTCATTTTTCACTTTACTCATTGGGTTCATTTATTCTGTTGAGAAGATTAACGCAAACAAAGTCACCGGAATTGTTCTTTCCTTTATCGGAGTTGTCATAGTCACCAAGATTGATACTTCAGGCTCTACAGGGAACTCTCCAGAAACTCCAACCAAACAAGCATCGTTAATACTATTGGGAAATGTCCTTGCTCTTGGGGGTGCATTGATCTACGGAGTTTATACCATCTTATTAAAGGTAAGAATCACTATTCCACATCTGAAAAAGGAACGGAACTTGAATACTCACTTATTCTTTGGATTTGTGGGTATCTTTTGCTTGGTACTTCTCTGGCCCGCGTTATTTATATTGCATTGGCTTCAATGGGAGACTTTCGAATTACCTTCAACAAGAGAAACAATAACTTTACTTTGCATAAATGCCACCATTACGTTTATCTCCGATTTATGTTGGTGTAAAGCAGTATTACTCACCAGTCCTTTGACGGTCACTGTCGGGCTTTCAATGACTATTCCTTTGGCAATGGTCGGTGATTGGATCATCAAACGAGTCGCAGTGAATATCTGGTACTTATTTGGAGCCATAATTGTTACTCTTGGATTCCTTATAATAAATCAAGACGAACAGCATGACTTTGTGGATGCCCACATAATAGAACTACCTCAGAACACTTAGATATAATAGACAAGTATACGTATATTAGTTCAGCCAAAAAACATTAAGCGGTATATGTTCTTAAGGTCACGTGACTATGGTATTTAGTTCTGCGCTACCAAATCTAGTTTTCTTAGGTTTAAAGTGTGTTTACGTTGATAAATGTCCATCACCTACTATCATTCTACTACATACCCGATGAGACCACTAGCCGTGGCTATATGGGGTTTAATATCCGCTCTATGTGTATTTGCATACAACGAAAACCTAGTGGCTTTAGCACAAGCTGTGCACTCATCTCCCAACGGTATCATCAGCATTCATGATGGAAATCTTTCTCTCTTTAGTGGACCACGGGATTACTACCTAGTGATGTCATTCACATCAACAAAAGAAGAACATGGATGTCAGGTATGTAAAACTGTGCCTGATATCGTGGGTACCGTGTCCAAATCCTGGTACCAGGATTACTTTGACGCGCAGCTACTTTTCTTTGTTGAGGTTGACTTGGTTAACCCAAAGAATGGTGCTATATTTCAAGTTGCCCAAGTTACCACTGTGCCTCAAATCGTTATCATCCCACCCAGTTCGGACAAGGAGCTCCATGAAGACGGCTCAAATCAACAATTGCCTCTTGGGTATCGTATGTTGAGAGAGCCTCGTACCGTGTTCCAGCTTCCAAAAGATGAGATAAGGAAACAGTCTCTTGCGCTCGCTCAGTTTGTAAGTGAAGCCGTTCAAAAGAGGATCACTATTCGTGAAGAAGACCCGCAATTGGCATTCTTAAAGAACTTCTTCATCACACTAGTGATCATATTGGTGATCAAAAAGAAGGGCTCTCAATACGTGCTGGTTACTCGTAAATCTGCATGGTGCGCCGTATGCATTATTCTAGTGGGGTTGTTTGTTAGTGGATACAGTTTCACCACTATGAATGGCATTGCATTCCTTGTTCAAAACGATAAGGGTGGGTTGATCTATTTTAGTGGAGGACAGCTGTACCAGTTTGGAATAGAGATTTTTTTGGTTGCTACTAATTATATCTTACTTGGTGGAGCATTGGTATTGTTGATTTACATGGGTCAATATAAGGTGACGAAAGATTCACGCATTAACTCCGAGTTAACTCGTTTCGTGTTGATCCTTGGAGCAAATGGTTTATTATTTTTGCTATATTCGTTTTTGACAAGTGCATACTTACGAAAAGATGGAGGTTATCCTTACTATTTACTCCGGCTATTCTAGTTGAATACAAACTAATGACTTATACGAGAAGCGCAAGTGGGTGCGAAAATTCATGCCATAAAATATTTACACACTCAACGGCTTCGTTTGTAGTGTTGATTCTGCTGGTACGTGAGAATCTAGTGAACATTTCTAGACTAGTCCTAGCTCTAGAGTTCACATCTGCTATCATTATACTTTGTAGATTGTTCAAGCCTCACATACTTTATTTGGCACGTCCACGTACGTACGTTTCTCAATAGAACACAATCACGAAGATGGAATAATAATATTAATATTTAACGGTGTTTCTGCGATATACTGTAACGCTTTCCTTAAGCTATTGAATTGCAATATCTGATATTAACCGTGTTGTCTGTTAGCTCATCGTAAACACAAATACGAGAAAACGCAGTCTATTTTACGAGACATATACTGAAAAATTAACACATTATTTTACGAACACGCGTTTCACTACCATGACAGTATCTAAAAGAATACTTGATAGTGCTATTGATGGTGGTAGCAAAAAGCCACGTTTAATCACAGACTTCTTTGCTAGGTCGAAAGAAAAGACAAAAAGTAATACCACTGAAAGTAGTATTAAAAGTAGTACTACTGAATACAATACCGAAAGTGCTACCACTGACAATAATACGACTAAAAGTACGACTAAAAGTGATTCTGACTCTGACTACAACGATTTTTGTGCTAAACACAATTTCAATAAAGAAGAATGGATTAATCTGCTCAGTGAAGAAGAGCGGTCACTTTTAAGTACGGAAATAGACCATCTTCATATTAGTTGGCTAGTGTTTCTTCACAAGAGGATCAGAACACCTCAATTCCTTGAACTTAAACGGTTTCTAGCTCATCAGAAACAAGCCAAAATCACTGTGTTCCCACCTGAAAATCAAATCTACTCTTGGTCTCATTATACTCCCGTTGACAAAGTCAAATGCTTAGTTTTGGGCCAAGATCCTTACCATAACTTCAACCAAGCTCACGGGTTAGCATTCTCAGTCTTGGAACCCACAAGACCTCCACCATCATTACTTAACATTTATAAGACCATTAAAATCGACTACCCGCAGTTTGTTATACCTGATTACAAGACCATCCCGGGAGGAGGAGGCGGTAACTTAACCCAATGGGCCAAGAGAGGTGTGCTCATGTTAAACGCCTGCTTAACTGTGGAAGCCCATAAGGCCAATAGCCATGCTGGGAAAGGATGGGAGTCTTTTACTGAAGACGTGATTAAAACGGCCATTGAGTTTCATCAAGATCGTCAGGGGTTCGTTATTATGGCTTGGGGGTCTCCAGCACAAAAGAGAGTAGGTAACTTCCAACGTCAATTGAATGCCAACCCTAATAAGTTCTTGGTGCTCAAAAGTGTCCATCCTTCACCTTTAAGTGCCAGCAGAGGGTTCTTTACGCTGAAGGTGTTTATACGTTGCAATGAGTGGCTTGAGAAACAGAAAAAGAGTAAAATTGACTGGGGTTTAATGGAGGGGAATGTTGTAGAGTAAAGTCTGTTAAGTATTAAGTCAATTAATGTGTATAAACTGTATACACACCTAAGCATTTACATGGTAATATATGATATTGAGCACACAATATTTTTTTTTGTACTCAAGTTGTGTCCCCCTTTTCAGGTGAGGTTATACTACATTTGAAGTTACACAAAACCCAGGTTCATATAAATAATTTTCGGAACGTAAACAGTTGACTAGCAAACAGAAGACAAACGCCAGCAACGAAGACTTCGGATTACTGTCGTATTTGTTCGTATTGCTGTCGTATTATGTCAGAAACACGAGAAGAAAGAATCAAGCGGTTCTTTTTGGATACCGATCCCAAAACAGCAAAGAAGAACGACATAGATGATTCGACCAAGCGGTTCAAGTACTTGCTTGGACTAACGGATTTATTCCGCCACTTCATCGACATCAACGCGTCCAAAGACGCCCGGTTCAAGAAGATGATCAAGCAGATCGACTCGCAGGTGTCGTTCCAAGGCAAGAGCACGTCGAGCACCGGCCGAAAGGGTCGAGGTGGAGGCCTGGGTCGTCGACGGAAAACAGAGAAGGAAGAGGACGCAGAGTTGTTGCTTGACGAAGAGCACATTGACGACGAAGAGACACAACAGACGGTGCTCACTGAGAGTCCCAGCTACATCAAAGATGGGAAGCTCCGAGAGTATCAGATCCAAGGTTTAAACTGGTTGATATCCTTACACGACAACCGACTCAGTGGGATTCTTGCAGATGAGATGGGGTTGGGGAAGACGCTTCAAACCATCTCGTTCTTGGGGTTTCTCCGGTACATAAAGAAGATCGACGGGCCCTTTATAGTGATTGTGCCCAAATCCACGCTTGACAATTGGCGTCGAGAGTTTGCCAAATGGACTCCGGACGTGAACACGTTGGTTCTTCAGGGAAACAAGGAGCAACGGACGGAGCTCTTCAACAATCGGTTCTACACTGCTGATTTCGACGTGCTCATCACGTCGTTTGAAATGGTTATCAGAGAGAAATCACACCTAAAGAAGATCCGTTGGGAGTACATCATTGTAGATGAAGCCCATAGAATCAAGAACGAAGATTCTTCACTTTCGCAGATCATTCGGTTATTCTTTTCCCGGAACCGGTTGCTTATTACCGGGACGCCGTTGCAAAATAACTTGCACGAGTTATGGGCGTTGCTTAATTTCTTGCTCCCCGATGTGTTTGGGGACTCTGAGATGTTTGACGAGTGGTTTGAGAGTCAGAGCGGTGGACCAGCGGATCAAGACGACGATAATGAGGACTCGGACGTACGGAAACAAGATAAAGTGGTTCAACAGTTACACCAAGTGCTCAGTCCATTCCTCTTGAGAAGAGTCAAGGCCGACGTGGAACGGTCCTTACTTCCCAAAGTGGAAGTCAACATCTACACTGGAATGACAGACATGCAAATCGATTGGTACAAGAAGTTGCTCGAGAAGGACATCGATGCCGTTAACGGAGTGGTGGGTAAAAGAGAGGGGAAAACAAGGTTATTGAATATCGTGATGCAATTAAGAAAATGTTGTAATCATCCTTATTTATTTGATGGAGCAGAGCCAGGACCCCCGTACACCACCGATGAACATTTGGTCTATAATTCCGGAAAGATGATTATTTTGGATAAGATGCTACGGAAGTTCAAGAAGGAAGGCTCACGGGTCCTTATATTCAGCCAAATGTCCCGATTATTGGATATACTTGAAGATTATTGTTATTTAAGAGATTATGAATATTGTCGGATAGATGGATCTACCGATCATGAAGATAGAATTGAAGCCATTGATTCCTATAATGCCCCAGATTCAGATAAGTTTATTTTCCTTTTGACCACTCGGGCCGGTGGGTTAGGTATTAACTTGACCTCGGCTGATATAGTTATCTTATATGATTCTGATTGGAACCCTCAAGCCGATTTACAAGCCATGGATAGAGCCCATAGAATCGGCCAGAAGAAGCAAGTCAAAGTGTACCGGTTTGTTACCGAGAATGCCATTGAAGAGAAGGTTTTGGAAAGAGCAGCTCAGAAGTTACGGTTGGACCAATTGGTTATCCAACAAGGTAGACAACTGAACACTGGTTCCAATGCAATTGGTAACACCAAAGATGATTTATTAGGAATGATTCAACATGGAGCGAAGGAGGTGTTTGAGTCCAAGAATGCCACTTCCCTATTGGATGACGATATAGAAAGCATTTTGAAAAGAGGAGCTGAAAAGACTTCCGATTTGAATAACCGGTATAACAAATTGGGGTTGGACGATTTGCAGAACATAACCTTTGATTCCTCCACGTACGAATGGAACGGCCAGAACTTTGCCAAAAAGGATAATTCTGCTGCTGGTGGATTAGGGTTCACCTGGATTAACCCCAGTAAACGTGAGAGGAAGGAACAAACTTATTCTGTGGATAATTATTATAAAGACGTAATGAAGAACGTTCAGGAGAAGGGAGCTACCAAGCAAGAAAGGCCCAAGGCTCCCAAAGCATATAACGTTCAAGATCATCAGTTCTTCCCTGATGAGTTGGTGGACTTGTTAGAGCGAGAACAATATGCTCATAAAAAGGAAGTGGGCTATAAATATTCAGTGTATGACTTTGGAGGAGATTCAGATGATGATAAAGTTAGTGACCTGGAGGAATTGTCTCGAGCTGAACAAAGAGACTTGGAACAACAGAAAGTCAAAGATGCCATTCCTCTAACTGAAGAAGAACAGCAACGGAAAGATCATTTGTTAACGCAATGTTTCCATTCATGGACTAGAAGAGATTTCACCAATTATATTCATGGAGCAGCCAAATATGGTCGGACCAATTATAAAGATATTGCTGAAGCCATGGCTAATAAAGATCAGGACGAAGTCGAACGGTATCTGAAAGCCTTTTGGCAACAGTATAAGGAGATTGAAGGGTATGATAAATATATTTCCCAGATTGAAGCCAGTGAAAAGAAAGCCGCAAAGCTAATTAACCAACAGAAACTCTTGAATATCAAGATGGAGAATTTGGAAAACCCATTAGAAGATTTAAAGATTCAATATCCTCCTAATAACGCCAAAAGGGTCTATTCCAAATTGGAAGACGGCTTTATCTTGAACTGTGTACATAAACTTGGTCTTTTCACAGACAATTTGGGTGAGAAAATTAAGGAAGAGATCTTGGCCAGTGATTTGTTCAGATTTGATTGGTACATTTGCTCCCGTACTCCTCAAGAATTATCAAGAAGAGTTAATACTTTATTGCTTGCCATTACCAGAGAAATGGAAGGGCCTCTTCATGGTAAGAGGCGCAAGGGAGATACTTCCAATAGCAGTACCCGAGCAGGAACAGTTGATCCTATAGAGAATGGAAAAAAATAATATAACATTGATAATTATTCCGGTGTATGAGTTCCGAGATATTCCGGACATATGTTCTCTTGAACAGTGGATATGAAATAAGGTACCTTATTAGCAGTCCAACTGACAGAAAGAAAATCACTAACCTCATGCTTCTCCACTTTGAGTCGATCGAAAATACTATCACCCGAAGCTCGATACCTTGGGGCAATAAAGTTTCTCAAACTAATGATCTTAGTTCCAGTTTTCAAGCCATATAATAATCTTCCCACTTCATTATTTAACATCCCATCAAATAAATAATTGTTCACCAAGAGCACATCGGCTTCAAGAGCTACTTTCCGTACGGCTTCATTATCAACAAAACTTTGCAGAAGTGCAAAGTCCAAGTTTAGTGGTTTCATTCCAAACAGTACCAAATGCTTGTTCAATAAATTTTGCTGTAATGTTGTCAATTTAGAAGCATGTTCCATCAATTCACATCCACCACAGCATTGACCTCCAAACTCCAACGCTGCTTGGAATGCAGTGTTACCTACTCCGCTACCTAAATCATAAAACTTTTGATGAGGCTGGAAGTTGACTTTGGTTAAAACTTCACTCATAAATGAAGGTAACAACTCTCCATAAACTTCAGCAGTAAATGCTTTATAGGAACGAAGCTTTCTAGAATCAATAGATACTACTCTAGAATAAACTCTAAGGAAGATTTGTTGAGTGGTGAATCTTGAAATGGTGGATTTCTCTCTTAGTCTATCAAAAATGTCTTTATTATATGACTTTGGTTTCATATAATTGGCATTCGAATACGATGACAGACCTTGTTGAATATTTTGAGGTTCTTCGATTTTAGGACCCCCCTCTCGTTTAGTTGAAACTTTGTTAATAGAAGTTTTGAATTCTTCTTCGGTTCCAGATAACGGAGGAGTAACGATTTTGATTGAAGGAGTGACAATATCATAAATTGGACTTGGATGCTCTATCTCTTCACTATCAGGTTGATCATTAGGTTTCCTCAGCATTTCAGAAAAGAAAACATCCAATCTTAAATCCACAGCAGTTGGTTGTTTGGCTTCCTCGTATCTAGTACTATAAATTCTGACTGCTTTATTAATATCTTCTTGGTCATCATCGATAACGATATCATTGGGAGAAAGTTCGATCATTAGCTTATTCCATTTATCAATAATAAACATAAATTCAGAAAAATCATTCTCATCAACATAATGATCCAATTTGGCACAGTAGTCTTCTACTATAATCTTCTTTAACTTCTCAGAATGGGAAAAGTATAAGCCGTAATGTAACTGGAAAAACTTTTGGATCTCATAAATGGGATCTAGTTCGTTACTCTTGGGTGAGCCAAGCACAAACTGTTCACAATGTTGAGGGTAAAGAAGAAACCGCAAATTGACCTTGTTGTTAACATTTGGAATAGGTTTGGACGTTGTCTCGTCCATAACCGTCAATGGAGGGAATGATATAGGAAGATCTCGATAATAAAATATGTGGTTGGTAACAATATCAGCTGCTAGTGTATCGATGGTGTTAATCTGAGTACTTGCTTGAGTCATGAGTTCAGAGGGACAATTATCCACATATTCAACCTTGTGAATGAAAGGTTCTGCCTTATAAATGCTATCAATGAAAAGCTCTCTGCCATTAAGCGGAACCAAAGTATCTCGAACAATATCATCCGGATCAAAGGGACTAATTTCATCTTGAACTTCAGGGGATTCTTCCTTTATATCCACTTCTTCCTCAGCTAAATCATCTAGCTGTTCTTCTATTTTGATTTTGGTATTATTGGACTTCCTCTTCTTACTCTGTTTCTTCTTATGTTTCTCCACTCTTACCTGTTCTCGTTTCTTCTTTAATTCTTCTCTCAACTTCTTCTTCTCCAGCTTTATCTTTTCCTTTTGCAATTGCCGTAAAGTCTTCTTTGTCACCAGTGACTTAATCTTGACATTATATTCAGGTTGGAAATGCTCTGTTCGTTTACGTCTCCGAACTTCACCTTCATTAATCCTTTGTCGATCACCAGCAACTGTCATAAAGTAATCATTTGCTTCTTTAAGTTGAGTAAGAAGAGTCTTGGGCTCCATTTTGGGTCGAATAAGACCATTTTGTCTTCTGTACTCAAGTAATTGGGCTTTCTCTTGTCTTTTTTTTCTTCGTTCCTCAGCTAATTGTTCCTGTTTCACCCTTCTAGCTGCTGATCTTTTAGCCTTTTCCTCTTGAGATAAAACCGAGACTTGCGTCTTCTTCTTCCTTTGGGAAATAGATCTGGCTTCTTCTTCTAAATTATCCAAATCAACTTCATTTCCCCTTCGTCTTCTTCTACTACTTCTTGAACTAGTGGAGGAATCCTCCATTGATGCATACCATTTGGCTTCATAGATCAATTTCTCATAACTATTCTTGAATGTCCTTTGTCTATGACTAACCAAACATAATTCTTTGTACTTTCTGGTTAAATATTCTGGAGTTCTTAATGGGAATTCATTAAATATAGTATCCATTGGTACTTGATCAGCAGCAAACTTTTTCATTCTCAATCTTTCCCCTCTAGTAAACGGAATTTCCTGCTGATCATCGCCATCAGCGTTATTATTGATTCTTTTCATCACTTGCTGAACTATGTTTGTAATATCTTCTCCTGGGAACATGCTTTGTAAACATGATTTGGTTAAATCGTTATCAATACATTCATCTATAATTTCCAACGGATAAATATCACTGAGATCTCTTAAATTACTTATATCCACCACTCTATCGTATAATTGACCATTTCTTTCTATTTCTATTGTTTCATGGACTATATGTTGTCTTGGATGGGCAGGGAACTTATTAGCCTTGATTCTTTGGGGAAATTCTGCTCGATACTCATTCAAACTTCTCGTCTCTTCAGGTAAGTTTAAATATAGCTCTTCTTTGAGTGAACGAGGGAAATTAACAGATATGGAATTTATAACCTTTAAAACACTCTCAATTGGCTTATGAGGCCATAAAAATTGGATATATGAAGTTGTAAATTCATATTCTAATGCCATATGGAAATCAACCACATCTTGAACAGTCCACTCTGAAGTTTTCATAGCATCAGATATTTCCATACAAAGGGTATTGAGTTGTTTACACTTAGTTGGACTCCTCAATGGGAATTCAGTGCTGGACAAGGGTAAACCCAGTCTTAAATATTGGTAAACCAACATTATCTCCGGCTCAGTCCAAGGGATCTTCTCCGTATCATATACCCTCAGTTTGATCTTATCGACTATATCCAGTATATCTTTGGTAGGAAATGTTGAGGCCAATGAACTACGAGTCAAATCATTCACTATAAGCCATCGCAACTGTTTGAACTCCTCCACCGTCCAACCAACGTACTTGGGGATTTCCATGATCGTTGTGGCATCCTTCAAAAGACTCGTTATCGTTGGCATAGGGAAATCATCAGAAACAGGTGTCAATGGCGACCCTATGCTAATTGGTATGGTACTGGTTGTACTACAACTGCTTTCAGATGCACTCACCAACAGTTCAGCGCTGTGATTACTGACATTGTTGATATCTAAACCTTCTTCTGTTTCCACCATCTCCATACTATAACCTTTCCTTCAGATCACGTCTATATCGATAATTAATTTCCTAAAGTTAACTTCTAGCGCTCAGAAAATTACGCGCTTTTCGAGATCCCGATCAATGCCACGCGTATCTATCCGTCTGAATGGGATATACGCCTTTTAAAAGTACTTAATACTTTGAAATGTTAGTGGTAATTGGAGAAAGAGGTATCAGTTGTTTATATTTTCTCAGATCAATTTTACATTGCAATGGAAAATATTCGAATTTTGTGTAATATATTATTCGCTTTTGTGTGCTGTGGGTTTGTGTCACATCTATACCGATTCTATTCTAATATAAGTATATGTTATACTATACTATACCATAGTCATAATTTGCTGGCTCTAAATCCGTTCAACTTGAATTTAAGTTCCTTATAAGCCTTTGAATCCGGTTTCCAAGTCTCAAACAGAGTGAAGAGCAGTTGAACCTCATCGTAGCCAGTCCAGCCCATTGAATGTCCATTAGAAACAGAAAGTGCCTTGGTATTATCAGGCCAATTCTTCTCCACATTAAAAAGAAACCCTCGAAGACACCAGGGGAGCATATAAGGATTTGTGCCCAACTTACTTATATTGTATTCCTTATAATAAACCTGGTTGTTGATTGGAATTCGAGTGATGTCTGTATTATTGTCCGCAGTTATGGAAGGTATGACGATATCATCTGTGTCTAGACAAAACTTGATTCCTAAATCGTAGACTTTACCGTCATTATAGATTTTAGAGTGTCCACCACCAGTCAAAGGACCAGCTAAGGTAGTACTTAGTTCCTTTATGACGTTATTGTCAAAGTACCCCAAGTTCTGCATTTGACAGCATAGAGATACCACCTTTTGAATGAAAAGTGGAGTCTGGGAAGCATGATCAACGTAACATGCCCGATAAATATTGGGATGGAAAACGTGCAGAGCCAAAGCTGAATATAAAGGAACCAATTGATCATTTATAGAACCAACTAGGCAAATCTTCACATTGGAATTAACAATGATTTGGATCAGGTCTTTATATGTCATGGATTGAATGGATTCAAAACGATTCAATTCAAATAATTCCATCAATGATTCGTGTTCAATCGCTGAATATGCTTTCATGAATAAACTCTTATCTCTACCGAAAATTGGACCATTATTAATCCCTGCCATCCCTAGAATACCAATACGTTTTGAGATGGCATTCTTGAGAATTCCTTCGTTGATTAGTCTGGCCAATAAAATTATAGAAACAACACATCCTTGTGAATGAGACGAAAAGAATATAAAGTCTGCACTGTTTAATTCTTCTTGCCATTTCAATAGGATTTCAGTAAAGAACTCCACTCTATCCAATATTTTCCCTTCCTTCTCCAAGGCTATTTTTTGTATACTGATTTGATTTTCGTTCTCCTTATCAATCAAATTGTTCTCTTCACAATATCTTATCACCGCCTTTTCAGCTTCGTTGGCAAACTTGGATGATGTCCCCTTAGGTGCACCAATTATAGGTCTTATCATTTTGGTAGGGAAGAATCCATGAACTCCAATAATTAAAATCTTTCTAATTTTATTCAATGGTCCAGTCTTTTGAGATCTAATCTGTGCTTGATTAAGCAAATATTTGTTCCTAATTCTATCATGGGAATCTGCATTAATTAGTAAATTTCCTGTGGCGTCACTGGTAATTGAAATCGAATTAGGATCTGCAGCATCCTCTTCAAGTTGAGTTTGTTGGTCAAAAACATAAGTTTCGTCTTCTCCTTTTCCCACCCGATTATCATAAACCTTGCTATAATTGGGTAAACAGGCTCTTTTGTGGGGTGGTAGTTTAGCCAAACTTTTGCCATACAATTTATAAGTTCTCTCATAAAGCAAATTAGCTTGCTTTTCTAATGAACTCTTGTTTATTTCAAAAGAATGATAGGGCTCATCTATTCCTCCTCCTGAACCAGTGATTGCTGTGGAAGAGAGACCTAATCGTGACGATAATTGTGAAATCAACGTTCTCCAGTTCTTAACCTCTATTTTAGCATTGTTCTGGGTGGAGTTTGTCATGGAGCTACGAAATAACCCACCAGCGAACGAAGAACTTGAACCGTTGGAATAGGAAAGACTGGGAAGACATGAATTCCAGTTGGGGACAATCACGTTCTCTTTTATGTTTTCGTTCTTATGAGTGTTAATCTTATCAAATTGGTTGGGTTGGTCATGAGGTTTATATAGAACAGCATCATCAACGCTTTCATTGGTATTATTATCATTACTGGAATTAGATGCATTTCCATTGGTATTCGATGATGGTGGAGATGGATGGACTGTTGGACTCTTTGAGCCATCTTTTTTAGATGATCCTTTAATATTGGCCGTCGTCTCTTTAAGCTCTCTAAGATTAGTAAACGAAGGAGACTCTATAATCGCATTAGAGAAGCTCTCACTCTTTGATTTCTTGGTATTATAATCACCATCCACTACAGCACTGGAAGAATCATCAACCTTCGCACCGTTATGGTCCACTTTATTGTTACTGCCTTTGGGATTGCTCCCAGTAATATTGTTGTTACTCCAGAAACTCCATCCTCGTCTTTTGGAAGTTGAAACATGGTCTTCAATCTCCTCTGTATCATCGCTTTCATCTTTCCCTGCTATGAAATCATCACCCTCATTCTTTGCACCCCCCCTTTCATCTGCTTCTCCTTCTTCTTCTATGGCATTTTCGTTGTCATTTTCTTCTTCAGTAACAGACGTTCTTGCCCCCCATCCAAGCCAGCTCGCGGCAGAAGGCAATGTCCCTTGTGATTTTGTATGGGTTACCTTCTTTAAGGAACCCTGTGATACTGGTACGTCTGGTACTGAATCTGACTCAGGAATAGACTCTTGTACTTGGCCTGACCCGGGTGTCGCCCTCTCACTCGGGTCTGATGCAGACGACACTGCTGGTTCCAGTTCCATGGGGGTTTCGCTCTTGTCACCCCTCAGAAACAACCAATAACTCATTGTGAACTTGTGTAACAATTGGCGTAGATGTCGCTGTTACTTGCCTTACCTTAACTATTGGGGTGTAAAGCTGTTGAACGGCGTGGAAGGATAAAGAGTTGATAATATATATACCGAGGTTATCGCTTTCCCTTTTGAGTAAAGATGATAACGAAAACTGGGGTATTTCCGGGAACCAAACCAGCACCGATACATGGTCGGAAATTAAAAACGAAAGTCGACCAATTCCGAGGGTAAACCATAAAGGACATACCATACTGGGATGCTAAGCATTGGCACTTGTTACTCTTTCTACATTGATCCATTAAACCACACTTTCTATGGCACGCAAAGCTAAGCCGAATGGCTTTCTAAACCCTGATCCCAATAACGAAGATGAAATCCTTGAGCTCTACTCAGTTATGACAGAAGAAACTCCAGACCTTTACTTGGGACAGATTCCTACCCTATTTAAACAACTTAAAATCCCCAAATGTTTTGTTACTGATATAATCGGCTGTGTTACTTATTATTATGAGTTCATGAATGGTAGATCTGTGGTATACAACCCAAGTAATCGGAAACAAGCGATGACAATGCGTTTACTTCTGGCTTATACTTTAACAGCACCCAATGCTGACGTTGGCAACATTCTAGACATCTTGGATATCGATAAACTAATCCGGAACGTTGACCGTTTACTTAAATATCGTGATAATTATGCACATATATTGGCGACTTGGAGACTCTGTGTGGAAGCTACTGTCCCTGGAAGGAAGTATTCCGATTCAGATCTTGTGAATTTCAAATTAGACTTGCCTCTGCTAAAAAAAATCAAGACTCATTTAGAATTAGATTCCACCGATGCTCGTAAGGGTATGTCTGATGGATTATTGATTGATATGTTGAGTTGCTGTGCTGTCAATGAGCGAGATGAGCCTGTTAATTACGATTTTGATTCTGAAGTTACTCATATTACTATCAAAGTCTTTGCAGATATACTAGGACATTTAGGTGAACTAGAGTAGGAAAGGTGGTTACCAGCGACACCCGCACACCAGTACATATTACCACAACCTACTTTATTCGGCGCTACCGATTATGAACGGGTATAAACACAAGATTGCAAAGGTAGCTAACTTCCTTTTTTGGGCTTATCCTAGAGAATCTTCACATCTAAAGGATTACTTCCTTCATGAGTAGAAGATATGCGATATCTGATTTGCTAGAGGCCTCGGCCAACTATTACGTCACTTTGTTAGACGACTACACTCATGGAACCATAGTCAATCTCGTTAATGTACACCAATTTGAAAGTTTGGTTAGCCAATTGGAGACTACGTTCCATAACCCTGATATCCCACCTTTAGATATTTTCCGGATCCTATTAACATTAAGTTGTCGCCTTGATGAGATCAATTTTGCCATCAATGAAAGCGTCAATGGCCCAGATGCTTCCAAGAATGCCATGAACTCATCACTACACTATGTTGATATGCATGGAGCTCGGTATGAACTTCGTCAACGAAGCCTTCACATTTTAAAGACATATTTGGCAATGGCGAATGGCGATTATGATAACCTGTTGTTAAAGGAGAAGCTTGACTTTGTGTGCAAGTACTTGTACCAGAGTGTAATGGATTTCTTACCTGATAGTCGGTTTAGTCAACAAGGGAGAGCCCAACGTTCAACTATAGATGATATTCTTGTAAGCTATAGAAAGAGTGCAGACGATAACCATGATACTGATAAATACGATAGTGACTCTGTGATTAAGGCTATCACCGAAAACTCATTATCGCCAAAGAGAACAAGGTTTGCAGGAGTAAATATACCTGATAGTTTCAATATATCACGACTGGAATCACCTGCTGGATCTGCTGGTGGTGCTAGGAAAACTCCAGAACCTGAGAAACACGAAGCTGATCTGTTGAAACGTATTAAAGTGTTTGACGACTGGCTTGTAGGTCGTAAGATCTCCGATTTAAACTCAGGAAGAATTTCTAAAGGGTACTGGGAAGTCATGGAGATGACAATTGAATATAGCCAACGATGTCAAATAACCACTGGTATTACTCAATGGGAAGCCAATGCATTTGCTAATCTATACAACTGTTATGCTCAATTCTTACGGTTAATATTGGATATTGTCGTTGTAAATCTCCATCATAAGATGAAGAAAGAGAACTTTAATCTTAAATCCATTCAGTCATCGTTACTTTTCAACAAGATGTTCCCGTATACAAAACGTGATAGTGTGGAAGCAGTAATACGGTCGATCTTAGTGGACACCAATGTGGCTCAAGAACGTTTTAAGAACCTCAGAACCATCTTTGGAAGAGATAGGCATTATATCGAGCATCAAATCAAACTTGGTGGCATCATATTGGAACAACCACAGTGGAATGCACAAGATGTGAAGGTTGATGCTATGAAGCTTGTGTTTGGACATATTTTAGTGCTATACTATTATCATACACTAGTTAAAGACGATCCTCATTCCCCTTTCAAAAGTGTTGTATCGATTATCAGTGGTATGTTGCTTAAACTAAGTGCTGAAGACTTTGAGCACTTCTTCAGCTGTGCCATTGGTGCCACTAGACATGAGCTCCATTTCGTACCCGGACACTGTGTGGTTGAGTTTATTAAGGAAGTCATACTGGAAGGGAAGCTAGCCATATCGAATCTGATCACAGTAGATGACGAGCTTCAGGCATGGGAAGTAGTAGAGGACTTCACTAGTTGTATAGCAGGAATTGAATTGGGTGATGATGTTGATGAGTTCAAGCACAAATTAAGACTCCTTACTATTATGGCAACGATTAGAACTACGATTGCAGATGATAGTGAAGGGGACAAGCTCCGAACAGCAGTTCAAGAGTACAACAGGCGTATGAAACAAGCATCGGAAGAAGTGGCAGGATGGGAAGAGCTATTACTAGATATTGATCTACACCAGTATAAAGATTGATATACCTATTATATCATCTCATCAAGAGACGACTGTGGTGGTTAACTAGATGATATGCTTTGTTCTGAAATAGTTTCTCAAATAAGCAAGTTGCCAGAGTCCAAAGCCAATCAAACTAAAAACAACCACAATGGAGAACCATTTAACTCTGGCATTAGTTGATTCATTGGTATCTCTCATTCTTTCTTCTCTGACTTTCAAATACGTCAATTGCTCGTGGATCTCATTGGTTACTTCTTCAATTCTCTTCAATTCCACTTCCGCAGGTTTCAACTTGTTGGCAGTTTGCAATGCATTCCAGTCTCTGGCAGCAGCTCCACTTTCAATATCCAATTCAACGTGTCTGACATAGCTTTCTCCTCTGAATCGAGAATTAAGTGTGTTGGTGAAACAAACATCAAAAGCAGCATCATGAGATGTAAAGGCAATCCTAACCTTATCCTTTATATCCTTGGTTCTTCTATATTCAAACCCCATAGAATCCACAATCACCAAATCCAATTGCTGGCCATCTCCAGGGTTGCCATCGATTTGAAGATTCACAACAACCAACAGTCCGTCTTGAGCAAAATCTCGAATACAAGTGGCTTCAGGATGGTGGCTGGCAGGGATCTCCAAATGTAACCCGGAAACCAAGGCCCATAAAAATGCTGCTACTAATGTGAAAATGACGTGTCTCATTGGTGATTATAATACACTGATTATGATACACTGTATTACTATGAAACACTATATTACTATGATACACTGTATGTGTTGGTTTGATTTGATTTAATGACAACGAAAAATTTTCGAACGCGTTTTCGTGGGGGGTTTGTCGGAGCTGATAAGTGCACATACTGCCTTTTTAGGAAGTCGACATTAATATGGTAAGTGCACGACTTTTGTCATGAGTTTGACTAAATTTTTCACCAGAAATAATGGTATACCACCACCAGTCTATCACCAATAGTCCACCACTAACATTAACGATGGCAAAGAAGGCGACCACGGTGATGGTGAAGATGGTCTCTGCGGCCAAAACCGGCTACGAGAAGTGGTTTCAGGTTCCCAGACACTACCAACGGTTGAATTTGATCTTGTATGATCCCAGAGCCAAAAGACATTGTTTGTTCACTGAAGATAAGAAGAGAAGAGTCCCTCAGGTTCCCGAGCGAGACTTTTTAAGAAGAACTCGGTAATATGGTATAGATATATGGCACAATTCTTGTATATACAGAGGTTAATAGTAATAACGACATAATAACGACATAATAATCATTGTAGTTAGGACACTTTTCTAATGGCCCAATCGTTTCCAACGTTTAAGAGGTCGTTGTTACCTATAACGGTAATGGCCTTCTTATTCTCCTTGTTGATAAGATACTTTTCGGCGACATGGGTCAAGTCGCTAATGGAAACATCAAGAAAGTTTTCTCTTCTTTGTTGTCTCAATTCGTCATCAATGCCTTCGTAGAAATAGGTGGCTCCCTGGCTTGCAATGTTCATGGGTGCATCAACGCTTTGGAAAATAGAGAGTTTGGCTTCTTGTAAGTCGTTAGCGTCCCATTCCTTGATTTTGTCTCCACAGATCAAAAGCGTATTCTCAAACGACTCCACGGACTTAACCGCATTGGGATCACGATACGAATAAAAGTTAAGAACTCCCCCCAACCCGTCATAATTCAAGCCTCCACCATAGGCACCGTTGGCTTCACGAATCACAGAGTGGAGGTGTTTGAAGGTTAATAGGTGCGAAAGTACTTGAAGGGAAGCACCGTCTTTGGTGTCGTATGTCGTTCCTAATTTTGCTAGGGAAGCGTATCCAACTTGAGTGGGTAAATCAATGAGTTCATGCTGATCTGTTTGGTCAATCTGACGATAGTTGTTCAACAACACTTGTAGTTCATTCTTCTGGGTGGACTTAGTACTGTTGCTTAATAGCTTTTCATTAAATGTCCCCAACAATTGCTCGTTGGTGTTAAGGGCTTGGGCATTTCCAACAAGCGAATACTTGAAGTGACCATGGATGAGAATAAACTCTTGGATCTCTTTCAAAATAGGTAACACTGTCTCCTTCAAATAGGCCTTACCGTTCCTCTCCAACTCAGAGTTTATCTTCAATATAAACTCCACTTGTTGCATACCATTTAGCATGTCTCCAATGTACTTGGCAGGGGTCAATTTGGAATTGGAGACTGATCCAGCATACGAATGGCCACGATCAGTTACCATGTCCACTTGTTTCTGGGCCAACCCTTTGATTAATGTGGATAACTTATCAACAACGGTTTCATCTTCACTATTGAACTTGGTTTCATGAAGAATCTCGTACCATAAGTCGTAAATCTGTTGAGCATCGTCTTCTAATGCCATACCGTTCATAGTGAATTGTAATTTGGCGTTCGCTAAATTGTATGGGTCGGTTCTAGACGAAACATTGAATGAAATCCCTCCAGTAGATTTGGAGATCTTGATTTCCAAATCGGTAATCGGCGTAGACGCTGTACCTGCCAAGTTGGTTAAACAAGAGGCAAATATAGGCAAATATGGATAATATTTCGATGGTAAGAAGCTGAGATCTTTCAATCCCGCTGCATATATTAATCCATTGGTATCAACTATTCTTTTCTGTAACAATGATTCTTCATTATTTTTGATATTACTAAATTCTAATGGGTAAAAGTCCCCCGTTCTTGGAATGTCCTTTAATGTCAAAGTAGGTAAAACGGATATATCTTCTTCTTGTTCTTGTTTCTCCTTCAATTGGAGCGCTCTATCATAAATAATCTTCTTATCTGAGTCATCCAAGTTCTTCACTTGAGACTCCAACCTGGTGGCTTCTTCGGTTATCAACTCATTGGCAAAAGAAGCATCGGGAACTAAAGTAAACTTTAATCTTTGCGTTTGAGGGTTCAAAAGGGTCTGTTCAATCATTTGCTTGAATATCCCCAACCCTTTGATCTGGTATTCCAGTTTAAATCGATCTAAAATCTGTTGGACTTGAATTGATGAAATGGGATTAACTCCATTGATCCAAGAAGGTAATATCGAGTTTAATAATCCTAACCCGAAATCAGGCTTATGTTTCTTGAATCCCAATTCTAATTGATGTAATAATGCTAACACTCTCATATGATAATTACCATCATGAGCAACTTCTAATTCAGGAAGAACTGTCTCCTTTATAATGGCAATTACTTTATCTTCTAACCCGTCAATTGTCGATTGGGTTGAATTACTTAAGCCAACAGAAAATGATAAAAGAGCTGTAGTTGAATCCAAGCCGGTGTTGATGGAAAAGTCATCACCAAGTCCAGTTTCAATAAGTTGTTGATACAAAGGAGAAGAATGACCGTCACATAAAAGAGAACTCAAAAGTTTCCATTTGAAAACTTCATATTGCTTTGATTCGTCCAATGGGTTACCCAAATTCCATGTTATTGATCCTTTAAGTTGGTTCTCAATGGGTACACCAGTGGAAGAGTCGAATGGGCCCTTGACACTAACAGATTTTGTTGTAGTTGTGGGTTCATATGACTCGAAAATAGGATACTTGATCTGAGACGAGTTGCTACGAGATCCAAAGCCTGCAAAGGCCGTGTCTAACTTTTCAAGATGATTGGTCAATGGCAATGAACCATAAGTGAATGTTCTTGAATTGGATGGATGATAATTTGTTTCATGAAATTGAATGAAATCTTCATACGCCAAATCAGTGATATTCTTGGGATCCCCCCCTGAATTATGTAAAGACTTATAGATGGCTTCTTGGAATTTGATCCAATAGTAGTACGCAGAATTGGCATATTGACCCTTCATCTCATTGTAGACCACCCCTTTAAATGTCAAGGGGGAGTTGGGGTCGGCCAAATCTTCGTTCTCTAATCTCCACCCTTCTTGCATGAAATCCTGGTGACTCAAGAGTGGTTGCAACGTGGAAGACAAATAAACATCCATGAGATTATCAAAGTCCTTGCCATTGGTAGTGGCAAACGGATAATACGTGTAATCGTGAGCCGTCATGGCATTCATGAAGTTACTAAGAGATCGGTTCAACATCTTGAAGAACGGATCTCTAACTGGATACTTATATGATCCACATAACGAAGTGTGTTCTAGTATATGAGGTACTCCAGTAGCATCAGGAGGGTTGGTCTTAAACGCAATGGCGAACACATTGTTCTTGTCATTGGGTGAGTCCAAATGTAAATGCTCTGACCCTGACCTTCCGTGTCTTAATCTAACAGCGACCAATGAGAATTCAGGTACTGGCTGCGTTTGTTCTATGGTATACCCATGGACTTTCAACCCTATAGGATACTTACTAAGTAAAATACTTTGAGTGTCTGCAAACGTTGCTAATTTACGCGAACATATTTGACGGAGACGAGCAGCTCGTAAACCATTGGTTCCTATTATTCCTTTAGCTCGAAGCATATTAGACGCCAGTTCTATCACTAATGGTTAATATAACTCTAACTACAGTATAACTATAATGTATTTGTATGGTCGTTACCATATAGTTTATACAATTTTCGATCCTGCATATATCGAGAAAAGTTCTCATCGCCATCAGTGCCAGTCCAAGTGAAGAAGGTGGGTGTACACGTTTAACCATGGGATCATTTAGTATATGTTGATGAATAAATATGTTCAAATGGTTTGTATCTCGTTTAGCTTAAGAGTATGTAGTTATTTTACTTTTTTATTAGTTTCAATTGTTTCCTGTATATAAGTGTATACGTATGAATTGGTAAGTGTATACGTTAAATCGTTAAGTAGTTAGTTCGTTAAATCGCTAGGTCCGCTGCTAATCGATTGGATTAATTCCGATAAGACTTGAAGAGATCAGATAGAAGAAAGTAGTGTGACACGAATTTCAAATCATTGTGTCAAGTTTGACACCACAAGTTGCTTTCCTCAAGGTAAGAAGTTCACCCGGTAACGGCACCGGGATCGGCGAAAAAATTATGTTTGTGACATGTTCGGCTTTATCTCCAGTGATGAAGGATTTTCTACGACCATTAACTAACTGTAACAAACTCGTATCGATTGCCCTTGAAGACGGTCATTGTGGGTTATAGTCCAAAGGAGAGAAGGAAGCTCAAATTTTGAGCCATTATCAAACAATTTTATTGAGAAAAATGAGTAAACCTTCAGAGAAGACAAATCAAGAAAGAGTCTCTACGCTTGGAGGGTTTATTGCTGGAGGAGTAGCAGCATGTGGAGCTGTTACATTTACAAATCCCATTGAATTAGTGAAAACACGAATGCAGTTACAGGGAGAATTATCCAAGGTTAAACTGGCTCCTAAATTGTATAAGAATCCATTTCAGGCTGGGTATTATATTTTTCAGCATGAAGGAATACGTGGATTACAACAGGGGTTATTGTGTGGATATATTTATCAGTTAGGATTGAATGGATGTCGTATTGGGTTATATGAACCTTCAAGATATTATATCACCAAATATTTGTTTCCTAAAACTTTTGTTGAAGGAGGTAAAGTACCGCAGAACTTGTTTGTTAATGTATTAAGTGGAGCTATTTCTGGATGCGCTGGAGCTATGATTGCCTCACCATTCTTTTTGATTAAGACTCGGATGCAATCATATTCAAAAGCCATCAACTCTGAAGCTGCCCATCATATTGGACAACAGACTTATTATAAAGGTGTATGGGATGGGTTACTGCAAATTTATAAGGCAGAAGGTATTAAAGGATTATTCCGAGGTGTGGATGCCGCAATATTGAGAACCGGAGCTGGATCAGCAGCTCAATTGCCTGTTTATAATGCAACAAAGACATTTCTTTTGAAACATAACATTGTTAAAGATGGTTCATTAGGTCTACACTTTTTATCATCTTCAATGGCAGGGTTAGGGGTCGCTATAGTTATGAATCCTTGGGATGTGATATTGACCAGAGTGTATAATCAAAAGGGTGATTTGTATAAAGGGCCTGTGGATTGTTTCCGTAAGACTGTATCAAGTGAAGGATTTGGAGCTTTATACAAGGGATTTTGGGCTCAATTATTTCGGATTGGACCTCATTCTATTTTAACTTTAATGTTCATGGAACAGTGTATGAAAGTCATGGTTAAAGTTGAAGGTTCCTTGTTTCCCGAGAAGAGAATCAGTTTATAGAATATAGAGATTAATAGAGTACAGTATATCTCAGCACAAGAAGAGGATATCTCAACACGTATAATACTACAGCACTTTATACTACTATAGGACACTCCGATAAACCGAACTCAGAGTATGTCGTGCATTGTATACCAGAAATTACTTCTTACAGTATGGTACATCATAGTGAGGCCCATAAGTATTTCATTAGTATGGCCATTAGTATGGTAATCTAAGGGCCTGTACCCTATGCTTAATTACACTATTATCTACAGGAAGGGGCATTTCCACAACAAGCTTTGCCTATATTGTGTAATACGGCATAGTCGTTTTGTAATCTAGCATGGGTACAAACACGACAGTTTTGCAGTTCGGCATCGGTTACCGGATTTAGTAAGTAAACGCTTTAGTGATTCAAGATGTCATGGGTTTTGGCACCGTTCAAAAGTCACACAATTCCAACCGCGTGGCAAGCATGTAACAGATGACTCAACAGTCAATTTAACAATTATTATGGCAAAATATATCGTACAAACTATAGGGCCCAAACAGGGTTATAGATTTACAAATTATACCGCATATTTTAAGCCGTATAACTTAAGCCGTACAAATTAAACCCATGTGAACACAACCGTACAATCAAAATTCCCTACCTCGTAAGACTTAAACCTCAACTTAAACTGTACAACGCTGTACAATTATGACTGTCTCATTAACACTTGACAACTCACCGTACAATTAACGCCACCAGTTTGTTTGGCCACTACAACCTTCACCTACTCTATTCTTCCTATAACGCACTCCTCATTCTGTAACAGGTGGCGAGTCGTGTACCTTTGCCACCGGAGAAAATCTATCAACTGTGCAAAATCTCAATGTCCGGCCCTATAATATCATCAGCCAGCAAACGAATATAAAGGGAGTACCATTACTAAGTGGGCAGGAGTATAGCATAGTACCGTTTCAACCTATAGGAAGTACACCGCTATAACATTATACAACCCATAACTATAACATAAATTAACAACTAACGATATTGTTATATCTCATCATACTCCGCTACTTATATACCATACCACAATTTACTACGTGCGTGTAATTGTCAGTACTGTCTCTGTATAGTGATTTCTTTCTTTTGGCAGCAACTTTTCGTCTTTGAGTTTAAGTTTTCAATTTTGCCTCCTTTTCAAGGACATCCAAAATTCCTTCGCACTAACACCAAAATAATTCCAATCGAATCGAACATCAACCAAAAAGCGCTCAGTGCAACTTACGACTCGTTCATTCTTGTGTGTGGAGACTTTGATTAGTGAAGGTGAACTGAATAGTCTGTCTGTTTGTTTAGCTGTTTGTCTGTCTGTCTGTCTGTATTAGCTGGCTGTGTGTTTGTTTGACTGCCTGTCTGTTTGTTTGTCAGTCTGTTGATCTGTGTAACTGTTTGTTATTGGTCTTTGATATTGGTTTGAGGTAGGCGATAGTTATTGATAATATCGCTACTACTCAAACATGCGTGAATCCAATTACAAATTAGTGGCGAATAATAAAGCAGCGGTCACCATTAGTGCGAGTCTCTACGATCGTCGGGCTCTAGATGTCACTTCAGATAAACCTTTGGTTAACTCCTTAAACCATCTCACATACTTGGTCTCGTCTCTGGCCAAAGTCAGGGAAACCCTTGCTGTTGATGGAGGAGTAGAACGGTTGGTTGAAATCCTTCATGAATGTCATAACACGACATTCAACCTGGCTAACTCCATTCTTAATCATGAAAAGAAACTTTTGGCTGCTTGGAAATGGACCTTGACCTTCCAATGTCTTGTATTGATTGGCACAAGAGGTACAGAACGGATCCGTCAAAAGGTTGTTCAAGCTGGTATCTTGCCCATTATCGCAACAGTGTTGGACAATTATCTTACTTTGAACGAGCAACAGTTTGTCCAGCATGGCATATTTATGAGCACATGGAATGGAAACCAACCAGCTGCCGCTACTACTGCTGCTGCTGCTACGACAAGATGTCCATGTCCTTTTACGGCACAACAGCAACAACAAGCACAATCACAACAACATCTGCAACTGCAACCTCCACCACCTCAACAACAACAACAACAACAACAACAACAACAACAACAACAACAACAACAACAACAACAACAACAACAGCTGATGCTGCAACTGTCATTTTTATCTCCAGCAACTTCAAGAGTTAACTCCCGTGTGTCAGAAGCATCGGACTCGTTTTTCCCTGGTTCTTATTCGCAACCTTCACTGCAAGGCTCTGAAGATTTCTATGAAAGACCACCAATCCATGATGAGCAGGTGACGACTCCAACAACTACATTATCTTCTAATTTCACAATGTCAACTACAGTGCCAACAATTCCAATTTCTCTTAACATTCCTGCGACCTCAGGCAACACTATTAATCCTCCTTCATCGAACAACATCAACAATAATATTTCTTCCAATGGAACTTCATCTGCTGGCAGTGGAGTAAGTCCAAACCGTCATACTCGAGAATTTGCACTTCCATTTAGTTTATCCCAATTTGATTCCGGATCATTTCCCAACATAAGCTTTCCAGCTTCCTTTGCTCATCCATTCTGTAAATCACATTTAACCAACGAAGATTACGATAATCTTTCCATTGATGAGTTGATGAAACTCATTCGCAACAACCCCAAGTTTTATTCGGTCAATAATGACGTTAGAAGGAAATACCTTATTGTTAATATAATCAAAAGACTCCGTGAACAGAAATCAAGAGAATATGATTGGGATGATGAACTAGTACGTGATAATGAGATTGAAATGGACTCAAATTTGAATTTTCTTTCGGATATGTACATTCTGGAATATGATTGCATCAATACGTTGATGAACTCAAACACCAAGATTGCTCCTCGCACTTTTACTGAATCAGGGGTAGTTATTCCTCGTGACGATGATATTGTATGGTGTTTACAATTGTTGGCCTATATTTCCAAATATCCATTTCTTAAAGAAGAGTTACAAAACACTCAATTAGCTTCAGATATGTCCATCCGGGAAAAGAAATATATCGTGTTTATCAGCAAACAGATGAAGTCTAAGCGTAAGGAACTATTGATTCGTATGCGTGATGCAAAGAATGTGAAACAACCTTCTAGTAGCTCTACAAATGCCAATACAAACATTGCCAGTTCCAATCAATGGTTATCTCAAAGTGAATCTGCTTCACGTACTACAACAAATTCAACTGAAGAATCATTTATGGACAGATTCACCGTATCTGCATCAAGTTCACCTCAAATGGTGAATGATATTTCTCCTGTTGATTTGGAAATGATTCTTGAAGAAGACAGATTAGATTTATGTCATAATGATAAAGCAGATCATGGTGCAGAATCTACTAACCCAGAGAATGCCACCACTACAACTAATGTTTCTGCTACATCTGCAAGAGCGATAAATTCAGTTGATTCTGCCTCTGCTACAGGCGGTTCTTCTGAGGATCTTGAAGATGAAAGCGACATTGATGATGATGAAGTTGATGAAGATGCATTCGGAACGGGTGCTATTGATGTTGATGGTGGTGCACAGGGATGTGCCCATTCAATTACCAGTACAACTAAAAACTCAGATGGATCTAGTTTAAGTTCTCTCTACCAATCGATTGTTGATTCCGAATCTATTTTGGATGATCTCGACCGAGAAATGGCATTATGTCAAATGAATGATAAGATTGACAAGTATATTGATGTGGAAAGTAACATTCTTTCTAGTACAGTGATTGAAGAACACATGATTAAGAAGAAAAACCGGCAGGACTACTGGGATTACGACTCCTATGACCACTTTGAGGTGGACGACCCAATTGACCAAGACGTCTTTTTGATGGACTACAAGAAGGTAAATTTGTTTTCAATGGTTGAAAAGTTTACGTTCCTTTCTGGTACAGACATGTACTATTGGTCTGGGGTCATTATGCGCAACTCGTGCCGGCGCAACGACTTTAAAGGTGGTGTGCGCCAATGTGGTAACTTGCAATGCGGCAAATGGGAGCGTTATCCTCGGGAATTCCTGAAATGTCGTCGGTGTAAAAGAACTAAATACTGCAGTCGTGAATGTCAAATGAAAGCATGGCATTGTCACAGAAACTGGTGTATTCCATCAACTTCAAGTTCAACATCATCAACTACTGTCAGCACAATGCAGACAACTACACAAGATGGAGCTTCGTCAACCCCATCAGGAGCATCTTCAGGTCCCACTACTGCATTTTCTGAAACACCCAACGCCACAAATAATAATCATACTGGAATGGGTTTATCAGCTCAACGATCGAGATCTGCATCTGGTTCAGGACCAGGCTCTGGACCCGAAGAGTGAAGAAATGCTTTGGCTTTTTGCATGACACTAGATTTTTTGGAGAGAATAGTCCGTTTTATTTATTACGCTTAATGTCAACTGGTTACAATGGATGTATGTATATTTAAGGTTGGTTATCTATATGTTGGATATGTATAGGTTGGATATATATAGGTTGGATATCATAGTAGAAACATGTCTTTTGGTGGAATGTCGCGATGTTTTATGTCGCGATGTTTTTGTTTTGATGATAATGTCGCTATTTATTTAGGTTCACATATACAAACTATCAAACCCGTTCTCTGGTTATTATACGTAAGCACTGAAAGGCTGACAAACATACAGGCTGACAAACATGGAAACATTGGATGGCTTACCGGATGATCTCCGAGTTCCTGAAAGTATACCGTTGACTAAACTGCTTCTTAATAAGTTTCAACGTGAAGCTTCACAACTACCAAGTACAGCATCCAAATCTGATATCGATTCTGACATTGAAACAGTCATTCGAGATGTGGACACTTATATCGATACTCTAGTCAATGAGGAACGTTTAAGTGAAGCAAACTTTGACTACATCGACACGTGTATCCAAGTAGTGGAAAGGTTATACGAAGCCTACCAGTTAAAAGTGGCCTACATGAAGCTGACTAAGGCAGCAATGGATGATATAAGACAAGTAGCCAATGAGGCGGCGGATTTCAATCTAAACAGCTTAAAACAGTTCCAGAAAAACCCTCCATTGGGCTTTGACCTCACTTTGAACTCGTATTATAGCAGTATTGTCACTGAAGAGTCCATTACCAAAACGGTGAATAAAGAACCTAAACTACAACGACTTCGGAATATTAGATCGATTCTTGAGAACCCAGAAGACCCATTGCCTGACCATGATTCTCTTGATGATGAACTTGCCGTTAGTGGTGGGAAAGTGTCTTTAAAAGATCCTCTTTCCTTACAGTTTTTGGAGAACCCTGTACGTTCAAGGAAGTGTGGTCATACCTATGAAAACCGTCCTATTCTACTGCAACTAAGAAATGGAGTAACCCATTGTCCAATTTCTGGGTGTCATTTTGACTTACTTGTGAGTGACTTGGTCCCTGATAGTCTTATGAAACTCCGAGTCCAAGTATTCAAGGCACGACAGCTTCAGAAAAGACGTCTAACGAAGTTGGAAACCGTCATGTAAATAATATCAATGGTAAAAGGATTATAGGTTGGTACGTATATAGCAGTTGGTGTGCGGGTGTAGTGGTGTTATGAGTTACCTTTCATACAGGATTTTTGTTTACCTGATTGATTTTGTGATCTTCTTTCTGTTGATACTTCACGTAAGTAAACTCAATCTAATTACACTACAACTAGTAATCCCATTACCTAATGGATTTAAAGTAAACGTATCATATTGTGACGTATCACATTTCTAAATGCTTTCCAATACTGTTTCGGACGGAGATAAGTTGGACTTGTTTTTAAAGAGTTCGTTTGCTAATCCATTGGAAACCTCCAAAAAGATCAATCACATTGTGGCAAGCAGTAAGGAGATAGAAACAATAGCAAATAGGCAATTGAATGAGCTACTGACAACCACCACCGCTGTCAATAATAGTGAGCTTGTTTATAATAGTTTTGCTTGTTTATATCTACTTGATAAACTGGGTGAAAAGAGATGCTCCATAGCCAAACGTCATCAACTGTATGTTGTACGGCTTTTAGAGACCAAACAACTTGCACAGTGTTTTAAGCATTTGGTATTGGCCCGCAGGGCACTTGGGAAAAAGAAGCCAACATTCAATGGAAGTGTGACTGTTAGCGATTTGATAGACGCTGTTGAGATTGACCAATCGTTAAAGGGAATCATATCTGTTGGTATCACATATTACTTTGTAGCGCTTCAGGCCATTTTACAGTATGTTTCCATCAATGTGAAGAGTTTACTTGCTGGCAACGATCCTTATATCCGGAGGGAGGATATTCAAAGTATAGTGCATTGTTTCCATTCGTCCAGTACTTTCGGACAATTGTTGAGCAAAGAGGGTGATCATATTGAGATTGATCATAATCAATCAACTCGCTACACAAACAATTGTATTAAGCTCATTAAAGGATACTATAAAGTATTCCAGGCTTTAAATGTACGAAGCCAATGTCAACTACCGGAAATAGTTGTTGCCCGTGATTGCATATTGCTTAAACTAATGCAACTTGACAAGTCAATAGAGAAACAACAAATACAATCCTATGTGGACCTAATATCATATGATCCACAGCTTGTAAAGTTTGTGGAGGATTTGTCTATTCCGGGTGGTCACTTTGATATTTCTCTTATTCAGATACACTTTAGGAGACAGTCGGCTTCAGTTTGTCCCGATCAGGCAATTGAAAGGTTTATGGTTGATCCATCGCCAATTGAGCTTGAAAACGTTAAGTATGGTCTATTCACTGGTCAAAAAACTCTCTTGGAGAATGACACTCTTTTAAGAAAGCTAAGCAGATATTCCATCCCATTATCGACAACAGGATTCGAATTTGCTAAAGCTGTATCAAAATATTTGCTGACTGAATTAACATCTCCTTCATCATCATCAGGACTGAAACAAAAGCTCAATTCAATACAACTTAGAGCTATCGATACGTTTCTTACGTTCTTGAAGAATGCAATGGCTACTTCAACCGCAAGTCCAAGCTCACAAATGGTGTGTATAATTCAATCACTACATGACCTACTCAAGCTTGCAGAGTCTACTTCAAGATCTCGAATGCTATCTAATTTGCTATACAATTTGGGTAATAGGTCAAGAAACCCCAATCATTGGAGTTTATCAATCCAGTACGAATGTGACATTTATAAGTGCTCCCCTACAAGTGAAAACTGGGCATTTTATGAAACAAAGGCAATGAAAGTTAGCAATGTTCTTCTTGGTATGGGATTTGCAAAATCTTCCTTAACTATAATGTTAGATTATTTCCATACTTCTCAAATAAGGACGGAGAGTACTTTCAAGTCACAAGTTATTCACCTTTTTGTGAAGATTATAACAAAGGATAATGGTTTGGTAATAGATAAATTGAAATCTATGTGTAAATCAAATCTTGTGTCCGAGAAGTATTTGCTTCAGTTAATGCTACAAGTGTTCCAATACTGTGAAAAGCTACTCGATGCAACGGTGAAGACAACTGTGTGTAACACTTTGATCAAGACACTATCCTTTCAAGATCCCCTTCTTCAATTACAATTTCAACTAGGATATTATCATACAAATGGTATAACAGAAGTCATGGATCTTCCTTTGTTGCAGGATATCCCTGCTGGCTCCATCCTCAATTGCGATTTATATCTTCAAAAGCTCACACACTTTGGTTGGAGTGATCTCTTGTATGATAAATGTCAGCTTGAGTTCAATTTGTGGGCAGTCCAGACTTCTAGTATAGACAGTGTGGGAGATGATGAGATAATAAAATCATTCATTCTTTTCCTAGAGCTCAATGCATTATATGGAAGCATGGTGCTCAATATCAACAAGATAGTTAAGATGAACATATTAAATCCTGAAATGATATTCTTCTTGAACTATAAGTTGGCTGTGGCACTCTCTCGTCTTGGGTTTTATGGAGATATGTACAAGCAGATTAAGTTGTTGATGAACGTTATTAAAGAGAACCGAATAATATCAATTCCAAGTATCCTTTCCTTTAAATTGTTACAGTTGGATTATGCCATATCAATTAGGAATAAAGAAACCGCAATATCTCAGTTTAACAAAATACTTAAGTTTGTCAAATCAAAGCCAGAGTTGGATATTTCTGAATCAACAAAATTGTCCCTTCCTGAGAAGTTCCAAGCACTTTTATTGTTAGCCCATTTTCAAACGTTAAGTGCCAAACTTAATATTTTTCTTGAAGATTATGTGGGTGCTTATAGAAATTGCAAAGTTTCTTTGAAGATTTTGAATTCAATAATGGTTAAATTGGGACCTAACTTTCCAAAAATACAATACACTCATATTAAACTGAATGCTGTTGTGTTATTACTTGTGTCTTATGTCTCCATTATCCAAAACTTAAACTACATGGGAGTTTCAAGGGATATCAGATTTTATGTTAGAGGGTTGCTGGAATTGTGCTCTTCTTTAAATTCCCCAGTAAGAAAGGTTTTGGTGCTTTATGAGATAATTGGCCTTTCTTTGCTTTTAAGAAATTCTGAAGAGGTATCCATTCATTATGAAAGCTTCGTTGACCAATGGCGATTCAGTATTGTGAGTAACTGCGCTTCCTTAGCCACAGTTAAACAAGCTGTTGAAATTCTTCTTGGGAATTCTGTTGGGACAATTAATATACAATCGTGGAAGACATTAGATGAAGTAGGTGCATCTAAAATTTCTAGCCTTACAGCTTTGAATGAAAACTTTGTATTTGAGTTTCAAAAGCTTTGTCGATTGGTAACTCCCAACGTTGCTTATTTGAACCCTAATATTACTTCAAAAAGTGAGAAGGATGATGTATTGGATCAAGTGAATATAATAAAGGAGAAGATATTTGAATATAAATCTTCGATATTTAAGAGTTTTGCATATTTATGCCCTGGAGCTATAAACGCAATTGAAGGTGGTCAACTTGAGGGGAATGTTATGCAAGCGTTGGACAAGCTTGTGTCATACAAGGAGTTTTTGATTCGTCTTTCGAAGAGTAAAGTGTTTCACGACTGTCCAAATCTTGCCAATCAAGAAGTCTACAAGTTGTTGCATCTCTGTTTTTCATTACTTTCCCAAGTGACAGCTCTTAAACCAGGTTCAACAGCTTTGAATGATTTGCTTCAGCTTCAAGATTCTTATTTAGAAAATCCCATTGATAACGAAATGAAGATTCACAAATCCGCTCAGGGCTACAAGCAATTATTCCCTGATAAAATTAGCATTGACTCTTATGCTGAGACTGAATCAAAGCTTGGGTCAAATTTTTGCAACAATTTGCCTGCAAATTGGAAAGTAGTAGGGATAGACACTTGTCAATTGACAGGAGATTTATTGTTGACTGAATGTTCAAAGGGAAAGGAGCCCAGATTTATACGACTTAATGTTGGTCGTTTCCATCTTAGAGACAGATCAATACCTTCGATATCCATAGATGATTTGTGCAAAAAGTTTCAGCAAATAATTCAAGAGAGCAATCTCACCACGAAATCAGCTACTACTTCAACAATCGTAACTAGAGATGATAGAATTAAGTGGTGGAATCTTCGATTTACTTTAGATCTGAAAGTGAAGGAGATTTTGCACTTCTTGGAGAAATATGTGTTTGGTGGGTTCAAATCTGTGTTCGAGTCAAATGAAGCGGACGATCAAGCATATCTCAAGTTTAGAGACTCCTTTCAAACTTTATTGACAAGATCCATAAAATCTTCCAAGAATATATTGTTTGACGATAGCATCATTAATTTGTTTTATAACTTGACAGACTTTGAAACCAGTGATGTGGAAGACTTGTTCCAAATCCTTCAGGACTCGGTATTGGCATGCGATATAAATGCGAAACTTGACCATGTGTGCTTCTTATCTTCTGTGGAATCCCTTTTCAAACAATTCAAGAGAAACAAGCATCAAAAGGACCATCATATAATTTTGGTTCCTAACGGGATTTGTAATCATTTCCCATGGGAATCGTTGGAATTTTTAAAGGAGAAATCAATAACCAGAGCCCCTTCTTATTCTTGGCTACAAAACATGCTTGAAATAAATTCAATTCCTGAGTATCCCAAGACCTTGTACCTCGTTAATCCTGATGGAGATCTACAAAATACAGAAAACAGATTACGTCCTATAATTCTGGCTAAGAAGTCAGAATTATGGTATGGATATGTGGGTCAGGTTCCTGTTGAAACTGAACTAATGAATAAACTAACCAATAGTGATCTTTTTCTTTACCTGGGACATGGATGTTGTCAACAGTATGTCAAACCTGGCACCATGTTTGAATATAAACTTGTTAATGGACACAAGATTCCACCAGCCTTATTGATTGGATGTTCATCTGCTTCATTAAAATCTAATGGTATATTGAATCCCACAGGTAGCGTACAGAACTGGCTATTGTGCGAATCTCCTATGGTTATTGGGAACTTATGGGATGTCACTGATAAAGACATTGATATGTTTAGTTTATCAGTTATGGCTAAGGCAGGGATGATAGAGAAGAATGCTAAATCGGCTACATTGAACTTTTCCCAAGCAATAAGCAAATCCAGAAACAGCTGTACCCTCAAATACTTGAATGGTTCTGCTCCAATTATGTATGGGTTACCATTAGCCATCAGAGACACCCGCACACCAGATTTTGCTCCATGAAAAGTTGGAACTGAAGCAAAAAAATGTAATTGGAAATTTGACTTAATTTATTGTTATATACCTATAAAATAGTACCTTTAAGTCCCTTATGGCCTTTTCCTCAAAATTAGAACTAGTTTTTGTTTAAAATAATATAGTTAATACTGCCGAATTGCATTAGTTTACATTTTTGGTTATTTTTGTCGTATTTGGAGTAAAACTTCTAGCTACTAACAAGTTTATTAATCAATGTTAATAATAGCTTTAATATCGGTGGAAACACCAAAAAGACAAGCAGTTGACTTTTGGAGTTACCCTCACTGCTTATAAAGTCTGGATAGTGGGTTTTAAAAGTATTTCAGCTAGCAATTACAAGTGGGCACTTTTCTAGGTAGTGTGAAATACTTTAATAAAGAATATAATTCGGCAACTTGTCCGAGCGGTTAAGGAGAAAGACTTGAAATCTTTTGGGCTTTGCCCGCGCAGGTTCGAATCCTGCAGTTGTCGTTTTTTTATTTTTTATGGTATCACAATGCCTAACTGCAAATGACATAACGACAACGACCTAAATACCATTTAAGCAATACCGTTTTAATTTCTGAAACATTGCAGTGGGCTTAATGTTAGGTATATCACCGTCCAACACGATGACGTTGACCTAGAACTCAGAAAAGTTCATAATACTTTAGTTGCCTATAACTTTAAATCCAATGCGTTTTTTATTCGGCCGACATCGGTATTAATTTGTTATTGCCGATCTCAATGCTTCGCATAATAGAAATTCATTTGCAAAGGAACATCTCTGGACTTGATTGCACCACTTTGATGATTGGCATCTCCAGTGTGTTTTTCTGTACATTTGGCTCAAGTTCACTCTCTCAATGAAATCCCGACTCACCTTTACAATTAATCAATTGCTTTTCAACACGGATATAAGGATACTTACGAGTATATGGCTGTAAGCAACTCATGTTTTAATGTCTTCTATCTCCTGATTTCCACTATCTTAAGCGACAAACTTCGATGCGGCTGTAGCATTTTGTGTTGGCTGCTGACCTTACTCGTTTTCTGATGCAGGTACGATATAGATTGATGAATTCCTAGAAACAAGCAAGTATAAATAACTGTTCTTCGTGTGAAACAGTACTCTAAAAATATCCTTTTATTAACTCAATTGCTTCAGTACTTCGTTAGTTCTTTTTCAATGAGTGAATTAATGCTACACGAATGAATAAGTAGAATAAAAATCTAGAGCCCCGCACACCAACGTATTCGACAGCCATGCCTGGGATATAGAATACGATAAAAAGTTATAGCCCTAAAGCACTCAGTTCTTATGTGCCATAGTTAAATAAGCGGAGGCTATCAATAGAATAGATCAAACAACTGTTGTGGATACAAGACGAGGGCCCATACAACAAGATGCTAATTTTGTTACACAAAGACAAAAAAATGTGCAACGCTTAGATGTTTACTATAACTATGATTTACCCCCGTTAGTTAAACAAGAAATCCGTGATAGTTTAGTGGCTAGAATTACCGCTTGTCGCGTGGTAGACCGGGGTTCAATTCCCCGTCGCGGAGCACTTCTCATGCGCAAATGGTTTAGTGGTAAAATCCAACGTTGCCATCGTTGGGCCCCCGGTTCGATTCCGGGTTTGCGCATCTACTTTTCTTTTTTGTAGTTAACTTATATAATATTTTTTTTTATGGTGAATCAAACGATATTTAGTGGTCAATATGAAGCTGACAATTTCTTCAACATACAAAGAAACAAACTCCCATTAGCGGACATTAATGCTACAGAATCGGACACAAAATGATTAAAAGATGTTTACGAACCTATTGTCAGAAGTCCGTATATGACACTGTTGAACTGTTCAAAGACTCCATGAGCAGGATGAGCTCACCAGCAATGATCTTAACCAGTGGTATCAAAGAGTGCACCAAAGCTAATAAAGAAAATTATAATAGAAATGCTATTCCTAATTTACATGGGATGACATTGGGATCAGTTTCCTCATTAAGCATTCAACCGTTCCCATTATTACAGTTTAATCTTCATCTTCCATCATACACTTCGTCCTCGCTTCATGAGTTCAAATATTTAGCACTCCACTTGCTACCTGCTACGCCTAGAGCTGCCCAATTGGGACGAACATTTGCCAGCGGAGTCAAGACCACCAGAACAAAATTTATACCCGATAATGTCAACGTTAAAGATGACGGAGAAGTGTTTCATGAGATGACTACACCTTTTGAAAAGCTACGCGAGTCACATGATTGGTTCTACCATTGTATAGAGGAAGATGCCATAAAAATACCGGTGTTAAAGGAAAGTGAAAGAGTATTCATCTGTAAAGCAGAAAACCATATGATCGTTCATGATCACGAATCTTGGGTAGTAAAAGTGTTGGAGATTTTAACTCCAAATGAGAAATATTTGCATTCAAAGACTGGAGGTCTTATATATTTCAACCGATCTTTCCACCAGGTGGGTCAATCCCTTAGAGATTAACGTACATATTAATAATATAATATAATATAAATATAAATATAAATATTCAATTTTTCATCGTAAACTCGTTAAATCATCATTGATTACTCTCTTCGATCAACTCGTAATCTGATCCTACTAACTCTTCAAACTTTCTTTGCAACTCAGCTGTGGATTCAAATACTCGAGGAATTATGGTATCTATTTTATCCTTTACCTTTTTGGTTCGTTTCTGGATCTTTCCTAACACTTGGATTTTCTTCATATTCTTCAATTCACAGTCTAGCTTGTTGATCTCGTTCAAAATCTGTTGTTCCTTATTGGAGTTCTTTTGATTCTTGCTAATTATATTTGCATTTTCCAACTCGGCCTCTTTCAAAAGCATTTTAACCTCGTTCACAGCTTTCAAATACGCTTGTTCGTATTCCTGATCTAAAGCAGCAAGTTCTTGTTGTAATTCGGTTTCTTTCACGTTCAATTGAATTCTGCTGGCATCCTTGTTCTGATCCAACTGTTCCACCGCACGCTTTAACTCTTGAACCTCAGCTTCAAGCTGATTAACTTGGTGTTTTAAACCTTTCAACTTCCCAAATATACGACTTTCATTGGGTTGCTTACCGTTATACTTTGCAATTCGATTCTTAAAAGCATCAATAGTTTTGGTCAACTCACTGATCTTCTTGTGCTCATCCTTCTTCATCTTTTTGTAGCTAGACTTTTTGCTTGAAAGCAATTCTATAGTCAGAACCAACGATATTTGAAGGGTCAATAGACTTGAATTCTGCTCACTAGGCAGTTGATTTAATACCTTATCTTTATTGGGAGTAGTAGTACTGATAATCAAATGATTCAATAACTGCAGTTCGTGGAAAATATCTATTTCATATTGAAATAATGCTGATAGTCCATAAACCAATAAATAACATTCGTTGTCCACTTCACAGATCTTGAAGTACATCCAATCAATGCTGTTGATCTTGATTCTGATCTTGCCAATATCAAATGATTGATTTTTGGCAAACAGCATAATGTTCATTAAGATTTTGGAGTCATCAATGGTCAAAATACTGATTTCAAGTTTAGCACTAGGTAATGCAAGAAACTCACCTCCATGGGTCTTTCTTCTCGTCATTTGGCCATCAAATAAAGAAGTATATTTCATTGCTGCCTTAAAGGAAGCCACCACGGACCAAAATGGTTGGATAGTAATCATATTATCAATAATTGTAGTTGAATTACCACCAGAATTCGATTCTGAATATGCTATATTTGAGTCGGACTTTTCATTGTTAGAAGAACACAATGAAGGGTATTTGGAGATAGGATTAAATGACCTGTTTCTATTAATCAAAAGCTTATTATTGAATGGCTTTAAAATGAATACTTCAAAGTTGTGTAACTGGATAGAATCGCCCAGTATTTCATTCTCAAATCTTTCATTCTGTAGTACTTTGCTCAAGTCAATTTCAACCAACTCATCTGGAGTTTCCTCGGTTAGCTTTAAAGTCGAAGAGCTTATGGAAGCAGGTAATGTGACTAGTGCACTACCATTAACATGTGTAACGTTGGATGAGACTTTTGTAGAAGGTTCATCGTTGCCTGTAGACAATATTGTGGTTGTTGTGCGACTTGTTGGCGTAGATGTTGTGGTTGTAGTAGTTATGATATTGCTGCAATTATCAACAATATCACTATTATTATTATTGTTATTATTGTTATTATTATTGCTGGTGCTGCTGTTATTATGATTTGATAGCAGCGTATAATTGTTGTTATTGTGGATTGGATTATTGATATGAGCTCCCGTTGTAGTCGCATTGCTTACTAGAGAGGAGTCTCCATCTATCAAGGTCGAGATTTCTGCACTGGTAGAAACAGTATGGTGATGATGAATGGCTCTATTGCCTCCTCCTCCATCATCTAGTTTCATGACGTTGTAATTGGGGGCATGGAAGTTGTTCTTATTGTGACTGTTGGAATGGAAAGAGTTTCGATAAATGGACGATATGACAACGTGGAGACATAACACAAGATATAGTTCACTGTATTGATTAATGGAATCTAGAGCTCCATGGTTCATTCCTAGAAGCCAATTGACACAATAAGTAGTATAATTAACAATCAAATAACAAGCTATGGAATTCAATAAACCATTATTGAGATGCTTATTCTCAAATTGGATCTTAGATGCAAACTTTTTATTGGATATGGAGGTGACAGAATTAATAGACGACGACCCTATAATGTCTGCCAGTATAGTTGCTTTCGCTAGTATCACCAAATGATTGAAATAAACGTTACGTTTATGGAATGAGATGTAACGAGTAATGGAAAAATAAACCATGGAATTGAAGGCAAGAATGGCAATAAACCTTCCTATAGCATTGATAGTCTTTGAAAAGTCCACCAATTCCCACAACCGTCGGCCAAAACCACCACCACGACCCAACCCTCGTGGCTGCAGACGACTACGACCACGACATTCTTCGTCGCTGTCAACCAACACAAACAGTGCAAGCATACGTACATAGACAAAACTGGAATCTGCAAATATGTAAAGGGCCAATAACGGAGTGGCTAAGTTTTGAGGTAAGGACATTAAAATAAACACTAAAGCAGTGATATCCCGAAGTGACGATGTCGGTAACGGTTGTGAGGAGAATGCTGCATAATGAGGTGACTTCAAGGCTGAATGCTGTTGGTGCGCTCCTTCCATATGGGACGCGATGTATGTTATCTATGAATGTTACAAATAGCACCTTCTCCCACTCCCACAGTAGAGTCTTTTAGCAGTAATATGAATTTTAAAGTATTTTGCATGCAACAAATCAATTCAATCTTGCCACAAGATCTTTCCCACTATATATAGACAATGTGGATATATCACCTCTTAGAATCCTTTGTGTTTGCTATTAAATTCACAGATGATGAAATGCTGGCGATTTGTGGTTTTGATACCTGTGCAGGCGATCTTGATGATGCTGAATGATATTTAGCAGTTGTACGAATTGTGGAGATCGATATTGATTGCTTACCATTGATCGATTGAAATCTTCGGATCAAGTGCTACTCTTTGGAGACACAAGTGCGGGTAACCCCAGAACTAGTTGTTAAAAAATTTTCAGTGCCTCTGGATTTGGGTAATGCTTCACGTGAGCTGATTCTAAGGTACGCTGCAGCTATGACGTACCGTATACGAATGAGGTCTTTATTGTATTGTATTCCCAAGGATATTTTTGGTATAAGGAAGCTTCCATCCACCCGAACTCATCTAGCACTAAGATTTAAGCATTAGTGGATTGGAAGACATGGCCCTAACCAAGTCCAAATGCTCGTAACTGTAGTGTTCTATACTCTGAAGTTATACCATATTTGTGGCGGTGTGTAGTGCCTGCAATTCGAATGATATGCTTGCAGCATTTCGCAGCAGAAAAGTAAATTTGCTGCTGGAGTTAACAATTCACGTCAATCTTAATGTAAAATTACCTAATGCCAATGCTATTGCTATGTATTAATGATTTTTTATTTAAAGGTTACCCATGTTCGTACAGGACCGTTTAGGGGTAACGTTTAAACTAAATACGCAGCTGGTCCCATAACTACACTAATCTTCCGCAGCAAACAAGTCTACCACCAGGATATACCAATTAAAAGCAAAACTAAAATAGTAGTTCCAAGAAGTGGTAGCGCACACCGGGCTGTGTGAAAACGTAGCGATAAGCCATTTCGTACAGTCTGGCCCGGATTAACCGATGCCACAAGGATAAATTTCCTGCTTAAACAAGGCAGAACAAACAATACTAAAAATAATTCTATCAAATATAATCATCAACTATATAAAAAGACTTGCACATCGCGTACATTTCTTTCTTGTGTGAGTGTGTGGAAATTTAAAATTTTAGTTAGCACTTAGTGAATAGCCATGAGAATAAGTGCAGTGTTAGCTTTAGCAGCAACGAGTTTTCTTAGCGCCTCAGCCGATTTCGTTGATGTCATTGACTTCACCAACTTGGGGTTTCAAGGTTATTACTATGACGTCAAAGCATTTAAAGATGTGACTAAAGACTCATGTACTTGTGAAAGAGGTGATGCCGTATCGTTCAAGGGTCCCAATGCACCATTGAATGAAGCTCTTTCTGTTCATTTCAGAGGTCCTTTGGTGTTGAATGAATTTGCTTACTACACAACAGATCTGTTCACCCTTGGGCTGAGCTCAAGTTCATCATGGAATAGATTGACTTACTACAATGCCGAAAAACAAGTTGGTGAAAATATTACTTTTCTTACCACTGCTGGTGAGTACTCTCCTTGTTTAGGGTATGCTTTGACATTTGCTGGTGCCAATGGTACAAGTGCAGCAAAAAAGGCTACATTGTTAGAAAGCAATAACAAGATTTACTCCAACGAAGAATATGCCATTTTCTCAAACGTATCATGCGATAGCTCTGGTCCTAATAATGACTGTGGTGTGTACAGAAGTGGTATTCCAGCGTTCCAAGGATTTGCAGGAACAGTTAAGATGTTTTTGTTTGACTTTGAAATGCCAACAGAGGATAAACTTTCAAGCGACGTTTCCAACTATGACATGCCTGCAATTTGGCTTTTGAATGCCAAGATTCCAAGAACTGCTCAATATAGTAATAATGTCAATTGTTCTTGTTGGAGATCAGGATGTGGTGAATTTGATGTGTTTGAGATTATGAACACAACAGAAGCCCTTAATTTGTACTCCACCGTCCACGATTACCAAGGTACAGGAGACATTCAAAATGGTATTGCGGCCGATAAGTTTATTGAAAGAGATCTTACTGGTAACATGAAGGGAGGTGTTGTATTCGATCTGAACGGAAATGCCGCAGTCTTTGTATCCAACTCTACTCGGTTTGATTCAACAATTAGTGGATCAGACATTAACTCTTGGATTTCAAAAGCAAGTGCTGATGGTGGAAGCGTAAGTACAGCCTTATCGAGCGCTACCAACCCACTTCCAAGTTCAACATCGAAGAAATCTGGCGGAGCTAACGTTACTCCATCAATCTTCACCAACTTTGTTGTTGGAGTTTTGGGTTTGGTATATGGGTTGTTTTAGAATCTAGTTGAGTTAACTATATCGTATAAAAAAAATGGTGTTTAGAATAAGATCACATAAAATTTAGCAGAGATTATTTCCCTTGGCGTAGGTAATCGGTCAACTCTGGAATTATATTATCTATTTAAGGTAGAATAGAATTGAAGCTTAACTCAAAATGAAAATGTGTTGCATGGATATTCCTTATTACACAATACTTTTTTTTACCCCCCTTCGACTGATATACGTCATAAACATTGACGTGCAAAAAAAAAACTTGGTCTGCCGAGATCACCCATCCTGTGTGATGGTGCCAGCGTGCCTATAATGCCACATTAAGACAATTCCATATTACAATACTAGTGCAAGTGCAGCGACTTCTGTTCTAGGAAATTAGGTGGATAAAGAGGAGGGGAGATGTCGCTTAATCTTGTGGTTAATCTTGTGGTTCTAATAACATTAGCTTTGCTCGCAAGTACATGTAAGGCAAAAGTAAAATCTATAAGGTAATAACCTTCGATAACACACATATTATCACCATTAAAAGTCATATAAGCATCACTAATACTAATAGTACTTACACCAAGATTAGCATCAATATCTGATAGCGGTGCTTGACATGTGTTATTACATGGTGGTCCAAAATTTATTGTCGCATTGATCTCCGAACCCAGGCATGTAATTACTTTACCGGAAACAGTCTATTGTTGTCTCGCAACCAAGGAATGAAACACCAATTTAATATTATATTAATAATAAGCTTCTTTTCATATTAAACTCCAAGCCACCACCTGCAGTTATTCTGCTGCATAAAGTTTAGGCTACCATCATCGTTAAACCTCATCATTAGTCGGGTTCTGAAAACCAATTGTCCCTGGATGTAGTTTGAACAGAATTAGATCCACCACGGTTTCCAATTAAGTCGAAGCCATAAACAATAATTATAATACATAAACCAATACACATATTCTACATTGCTTACATATGTAAGTATTAACCTTCCATATCTTGTTAGATCATTGACCAAAAGGGGGGCTGCTCCTTCCTGGTCCGGAGATAACCCAAACTCATTCTTCTTCCCACCCCTTCGTAGTCCCCCAACCGTTATGTCAGGACCTCATCGAATGGTGTCTTGAGTTGTATGGTTATGGTTGGTCCCTTTTGCCAAAAAAGTAGCCACATGTTTCGCCCTTACCTTCTAAGTACAAGCAGAGTATCGTTTAATATCAATTAATAATAATCTATCCTATTCTAATTCCAGCTTGGTGTTTATGTAATCCCTTTCCGGTGGAGTTTAATTTTTTTTTTTGCTCGCATCAAAGTTGAATGTAACAAACCTCGTTTATGAAGCGACGTTGGCGTTTCATATCTGCCACTTGAATCGGTTTCAAAAGCCTAACCCCTTCCTTACATTGTTTTTATTTGAGGCTTGTATTAATTAGGAATCGAACCTATTGTGATATCTTCGTTATCATTGCATGAAACCCAAACATCAGCTCCCACGGAACTAAATGCATATTCACCATGAAAAGTGTTTCATCGGTCGCTTCCTTTGGTTCTTAATAGCTTTTCATATAAATAGCGGAAAATATTTCTTACACTTTAAGTCTGATCTTGTAGTAATTATTTTATCAATCAGTCATAACTTCCATTCCTTAGAAGAAACACCACTATCCTTTTTTGGCTTACCTGTTCTCGCCTACCAGGCAGTTATTTATCTTTTTTTTTGCATCAAGGCAATTCCTAAACATCCACTGAATAACCAGAATACCAATCAAAAAATAAAAACATAGTTTATATAATAGAAAGCTATTCGAAACTTATAACTTTAGGATCTATTTTAAAATTTACTATACATTGAATTATACCCATTCCTCTGAATCATCATGTTCTTTAAAGTCTACTTTGTGATTGCTTACTTACTCCTTCTGGCGTCTGGGTTACCACTTTCGGCACACCGCGAACCACCTGAAAGGTTAGAAAAACTTAATCGTCGTTCCAAAGATCACTCGATCGATTCCACACTCCTTCTTGGAACCTACGAAAAGCTTAACCACAAACGTGATATTCTGGCCCTAGACAATTTAAGAAATTTCAAACCAAAATTGGTTACTGATAAGTTTCAATTACTTTCCCCAGTAAGAGACCCTAAAGAAGTGTACCAAACTATCTTGTATAATCTCTTCAATTTGTACTGGGACGGAAGTGAAGGAAACTGGCGTAATAAATGTGGTGCTTCTGAAACACCTGTGGTTTGGTCCGTTGCAGTTGCCCTGAGGGCCATCTCCAACAGTGGTAACTTTGGAACCTCTCAACAAATCAATGATATCTTGAGTGCTCTCAATAAATATAAACTGAACACTTTGGAGGGTGCTTATTCTGCCCTGACAGCTCAAGATAGCGACGTCTACAACGATGATGTCAGCCAAGTAAGTTGGGTTTTCACAGACGTTTTAGGCTCGTACCAATCTCTGCTGCAATTAGGCTACAATGCCAATGATTTGATCAACTATTTGGGAACTCAAGTTAACCCTCAAGTGGGGGGAATCACCTGGAAATGTCGACTGCCTTATGTTTCATCTATCCTGACATTAGAAGCTGCCTTAGCAGCAGTTAGATACTATGAGATCAATAGTGAACCTTCGTTACTCACTTTTGCCATATACAACTTGAATTGGGTATTTAACAATTTGTTAGAACCTGATACCTGTTTCATTTATGATGGTATGTCTGCTGACACTCATGGAGTTAATAAAGGAAAGTTGACTTACACAATTGGTACTGCAATTTCCACAATGGCCTATCTCAGCAAGTATGATAGCAGCTATGACTGGAAATCTATCGCTTTAGGTTTTGCCTTGAAAGCTTTATCCAATGGAACTTGTGATAACCAATTTTTCCATTCAGATGGTGCTGATGTTGGTATTCTTAATGATTCCTTGGATCACTCTCATTTGTTATTTGCAGGTTTGGCAGATTTATTGGAGTTGACTTCTCCCGCCTCAGAATATGAGTCACAAGCTTATCAAATGTTCCGTGACTTTGTTCAACGTCAAGTTAGACATTTGTATGAAAAGTATCTTAACTCGGACATTTATATTGGCTCTGCGTGTCCTTCAACCTTATCAGCTCTTTTAGACTTTGGATCTTTGGTTCAAATCTTCCAAGATGCTAGTAGAGTGGTTGACGGAATCTAGTGCGTTATATCTCTGTATCATTAATTATTAATACACCTGGCACGATAGTTCAGGCATGAAATCAATGAAACTGAAAATGCAACAACACAACTCTTCATGATCCTTGTAAGAAATAGCCAATTCAGTAGCTGCATCTGGCATTTCAAACTCAGGCCATATTTTGGCCAAGTTAATCACTGGAACTGAATCACGAAACAGGACTAAGGATTCACCTTTCGTAGTTAATATTAAACCACGCCCTTTCTGTAATGAAATTGTGGATATTGCTTTATCAGGAAGCAATTCCAGAATTTTTTGCTTATACAAGTTTTCGGCAAGTTGTACAACATCTCTTTCCACTATAGAAGATAAAATTCCTCTGTTTAGTCTGTTATTGAACTTGAACTTGAAAGGGATAGCATATTTCCGCCACAGCAAATCTCCAAACAATACATGCTTTAAATAGTTCTTGTTATTGTAAACATACATTGGGGTAAACAGCGATTCTTCGTGCTTAGTTCCACCAATTAAAGGCATTAGGCCAAGCTGTTTGTCTTGTCTATCCTTACCTATAATGACACGCATCAAGGCTCCTCTGGAGAATTTGACAGCTGATGCCAGCTTACTTACAGCCGTAGTGAAGTTTGATGAACCCATTTGTACAACAGTGCTTTCTCTCGATGTCCTCACAGATGATTGTGTTGCTTCTAAGCCCTTTACCAAGGGGTTATGGATCAACGCATTCACATTATAAAACCCTTTGAGTTCTAAGTCCAGCGAATGTTGTTGACGTAGATGGGGAATCCACTTGGCTGGCTCTCTCAATACCGGGTGCTTGAGTATCTTATCCATGAAGGTGTATAATGAACGTTTATAAAAGAAGTTGTTTTGGAGCACAATTTTACCTTGAAGGCATTTTCGCACCCATTGAAAATTACTGCGACCAAACCAGAAGCCTCAGGTTTTGGTACCGCGCCACCTCGTTGTAGAATATTGCTGTAGAGAACTTCGCTCACAATCTTCCAGTCCTTTGACTATCAATCTAAAATGTTTGATTAGTGTTAGATATGATAATTGTAGAAATAATTATGTGAAGACTCCAAGAAATTTCACTGTGTTTTCAGGCTTATATGAACCTTAAGCTACGACCTCTACTACCTTCGATTCGCATACTTCATTAGACTACTTCACCTACGGAGAATACCTCTGTAGGTGTGAATTCACGCCGGAACCGACGTCCAACTATATACATCTCGCGTGACTCCAGACGACAAGCATCTGGTTTCATACGATACGTTTTCTCAAACATAAAGTTCATTCTTTTGGTCAATAGCTGATCTTCCTTTCCTGTGAAAAACTTCATGACTAGCGAACCACCAGGACGCAATAACGAACACGCAAGAATGATTGCCCCGTCACACAATTCCATGCTAGCATAGTGGTCGTTGTCACCAACACCCGAGGTATTCATCATCATGTCACTGACAATAAGATCGACTGGACGTTGTTCTGACAGACACGAATCGAACTGATGGTAGTAGGATCGTATTCCATTATGGGTTCCACGCGAGAGTATGTCTCCTTGAAGAAACGTCGCTCCCTCTGGTGGGCTGCAGTTTAGTAAATCGACACCTATAACCCGTGGTACTACACCACGCTGTCTACAACGTTCTAAGATCACTTGTGTCCACGCGCCAGGAGCAAACCCCAAGTCGACTATGTTTCTTGTGGATTTGTTAAGGAGTCGGAATCGATCATCAAGCTCCATAAGTTTGAAGGCGGCCCTTGAACGATAATTGCTAGCCTTTGATTCCTTAGTATACGAATCTCGTGTTTGACGCTCTAACCATTGACGTGATGATTTAGAGCTTTTAAACCGTATGCTTCGTAGTCCCCACATGATAGTAATTAACAATTAAGATATGATTTGAGTGTATAAGAATGCTCACAGGTTTCACTAATCTTTTTTTTTCTGTTACTGGCTTTCTATAGGGTTGGCTTAATAAGCTGTATGGTCCTTTACCTGATGATAATCTGCAACCTGTTGTATAGTACGCTGTTAATACCGTTGTAAGACTACAAGCAGTGATTGTGTGTGCTCTCATCTCATTCAGGAATCGAGCCCTTATGATATACACAAAGTGAAGTGCGATGGCATCGCACAAATTTTCATTGTGAACTGAACTTCCCTTTAACTACCACCTCGACTAACTATACAGCATTACAGACATATACCATGGCTTCAGAGGACCTATTACAGATATTAGAGAGTGCGCCACAGAAGGTGTTTGATGTGGTGCGTGAAGAAGATAGCAATACTGTAAGTACATACTTCTGTACGTTAGTTAAGCAGTTGCTTGACCCGGTATCCAAAGACTTCTCAGTGTTGGATGAGATCTACACTGATGGCTTAGATGCACAGCAAGTGTTTGGGCAATCAAAGCTTGTGTTGGAAGGGGTTTCATCAAAGCTATTGTTTGACCGTATACCAGAGTTAAAGGAGAAGGCTGGTGATAGTGAAGATGAAGACGAGAATGATGAACAAGACGCAGCGGAAGAAAGTGATATCAGCGGTGACGAAGAAGATTTTGCAAGTATACAAAGGGATGACTCCTCAGAAGGTGGAGACGATTTACAAAGTGACGATGATGATGTAGAAGAAGGTGTAGACGATTACAATGATTCTGATACACTTCACGAGAACGTCCTGGAAGACGAAGAGGAACAAGATGAAGGAGGTGACATTGGATCAGATACAGAGACTGTGGTTTCAGCCCCTAAGAAGGATGCTTTTGGTTTGAACGATGAATTCTTTGATATCGATGAGTTCAATAAGCAGATATTGGCATTAGAAGATACTACACAAAATAAAATCCAACATGACGATGATGCAGACGAGGAAGAAATAGACTATTTTGAAGACCTTAGTGAGAGTGATGAAGAGGAAGATATGCCTTACTTCGATGACTTTTATCAGAAACCAGGACAAACCAAAGCCTTCAAGAAGACACTGAATGATGGTGAAGACGAAGAAGAGGAAGACGAAGAAGAGGAAGACGAAGAAGATGAGCAAGACTTTGCTTTCGATGACGATGAATATGATCGTGCAGTGGGTGGGGCCATGAAAGACCTTTTCGATGAAGAAGATGAACAACCAGTTCAATCTAAATCGCTGGATAACTTGTCAAGATTTGAAAAAGAACAAAAGAACCTTCGTGCCGAAATAGAACAACTTGAAGCTGAATTAGTTGCAGAAAAGAAGTGGACCATGAAAGGTGAAGTAAATTCTGGGCAGAGACCACAAGATTCATTGTTAGATGATCCTGAGACCGCTGAGCTTGGATTCGATAGAGTGGCAAAGCCTGTTCCCATCATTACTGATGAAGTCACCGAGACAATCGAAAGCTTGATCAAGAGAAGAATCCGAGAGGAAGACTTTAATGACTTGCCCAAGAGGTTTATCACCGATGTTTCATCATTCCACAATAAACAAAAATATGAATTGAGTGAAGAGAAATCCAAGAAATCACTTGCTGAAATCTATGAAGATCAGTATGCTAATGTCGATCCTAACCAAGAGATTAATGAAGAATTAAAGAAAAGACACGATGAAATCAGTCAATTATATGCTAAAGTGTCCCACAAGCTTGATTCATTATGTTCTGCACACTATGTACCAGCTCCACATCAATTCAAGACAATTGATATCAAGGTAACTGATAATGATGCTGCAGCTATTTCCATGGAGGATGCACAACCTATCCATGTTGCCAGTGAAGCCACATTGGCTCCACAAGAAATCTATAAGATTGGAGACGAAAAGATTCCAAGTGCGGGGGTTAAGGGTAGATCAGAAGTTCAACTTAAGTCTGGTCTCTCATACTCCAAAGACGAATTGTCAAAGGAAGACAAACAAAGACTTAGAAGAGCCAATAAGAGAAAGAGAGCAAAGGAATATGAAAAGCGTCAAGATCATTCTGCACAAGTGGCTCAAGCTGATAAGGAGAAGGGTAGCACTGTTGCAGCCAATAAGAACCCTAATAAGAAAGCTAAAGTTAGCGAAGTCATGGATACATTATCTAAGGCTAAAAATGTTACTGTCATTGGTAAGAAAGGTGAATTACGGGATGTTAAGGGTAACATCAAGAAAAACAAAGGACCGCAAACCTCCAATTCATTCATGCTATAATTTTCTTCTTGCTTATATACTGTATACTACTTACCCATTTCATCATAATAATAGAGACATGTACAATATAGTTAAGCCTTGTACTGTGCACTTAAAACGGGGTAAGTCCTATGCATATGTAAGAAAACACAATATTAACAACCAATGAGAAAAGCACTACGAATACACAGAATATCTCAAAATATTCAAAAAGCAGACGGTAACATCAATTGTTTAGATAGCCTCATCTACTTCTCTAAACACCCGTTGAATCATCTTGTCTTGAATAATGCCAAAGGCTCTTATCGGAATTACATCTTACAACGAACCCTACTTTCCTGATGGAAAGAAAACCGGGTTCTTCGTTAATGAAGGTCTCCAACCGTTCAATGTATTCAAGAAAAATGGGTTCGAAGTGGATTTTGTATCTGAGACAGGGACTTTTGGTTTTGATGATAATTCTACTAGTAACGACTTCTTAAGTGGTCAAGATAGAGAAGACTTTGAAAATCCAGAATCTGACTTTAACCAGGCACTTAGTAGAATCAAAAAAACTTCCGATATTGACGCCAAGGATTACCTGATTTTCTATGGTTCTGCTGGTCATGGTACTCTTTTTGATTATCCCAATTCAAAACTACTGAAGGTTGCTACGGAGATCTACAACAATGGTGGTATTTTCGCTACTGTGTGCCATGGACCCATCATCTTTGATAACTTGATCAACCCAGAGACGGGCAAGTACCTTATTGAGGGAAAGAAAATCACTGGATTCACGGCTATTGGGGAAGAGATTTTAGGAGTTGCTGAAAGAATGGAGAAGGATAACTCTCCAACAATTGAAGAAGTAGCTAAAAAGTGTGGGGCTACTTACGTGGCTCCTCCAGGACCTTTTGATGCCTTCTCTGTAGTTGATGGTAGAATCGTCACTGGTACCAATCCAGCATCAGCCACAGCAACCGCAGTGAATGCTGTAAGGGCTCTTCAGGATGTCTAACTTGCGTTTAAATCGGAGTAGGTGAAGTTATGTAAAGAGTATGACCTAAATTTAATCGTAACCGCTTGATCTCTGAAACATTGCAACAGGCTTAATGTTATATATATGGCCGTGCATTACGATGCCAAAAAATAATCTAAAACTTTAGGTGATTTATAATATGTCGGGTGCTTATAGTTTTAAGTCCGATAACGTTTACATTCAGCAGACATCGGCACTAAACGTGAAATTGCCGATCTCAACTCTTCGCATCAGGAAATTTGCGCTTTCTGCTTACTCATATATCCAAAGAAATATCTCCGAACTTGCTAGTATTTCTTTACACGAGGCTATACCTAGCACTTTGTAGTTGTCATTGCATCATATAGATGATTGGCACCGCAAGTGCTCTACTGTCGAATTGGCTCGGTGTTCCATTCCCTCAATCAAACTCCGACTCTCGCGGTAACTTTACATTTAACCAATTGCTCTATAATTCGGATATAAGGTTACTCCATGTACTATTACATGTACTTGCATACATATGTTTGTAAGCAACATGTTCGAAAGTCTTCTACCTCCTGCACTCGAATGCCATCTGCTTTGTGATTTCAACTACTATGGTAGTTTAGAATTTCATAAGGACAATATTCCGATCGTTTATGATGCAGGCACATTGATTAATCCTAATAGCAAGCAAGCAAGAATGTATAAATAAAAGTGGAGAGCTATACACATTCTGAAAAACATACTAAATTAATCTCTATCAACTCAATTGTTTCGTTACTCATATTAAAAACTGACATTAATACTAATTGAAAATGGTTAAGGCTCTCATTGCAGTCTCCTCTTACAACGGTGTTTTCTACGACGACGGAGCCAAAACTGGTTTATTCGTTGTTGAAGCTTTACACCCATTTAACGTATTCAGAAAGAGAGGAATTGATGTCGTCTTTGCTTCCGAGACTGGTAATTATGGTATCGATGAACATTCCCTTGCTTCTGACTTTTTGAATGGTCAAGATAAGGAAGATTTTGAAAACCCAGACTCTGAATTCAGTAAGGCACTTAAGAACATCAAGAAAGCTTCTGATATTAAGGCTGATGAGTTTGATATCTTTTTTGCTTCTGCTGGTCATGCTACACTTTTTGACTATCCTAAAGCTACAACTTTGCAAAAGATTGCTGGTGAAATTTACGAAAGAGATGGTGTCGTTTCCGCTGTCTGTCACGGACCTGCTATCTTTGATGGTTTGATTGACCCATTGACTAAGGAGTACTTGATCAAGGATAAGAAGATCACCGGTTTCACCGATATTGGTGAAGAAATGTTGGGTGTTGACGGAATAATGAAGAAACAAAACTTACTTTCAGTGGAAGATGTTGCTAAGAAGTGTGGTGCCATTTACGTAGCACCTCCTGGACCATGGGACGATTTCTCTATTGTTGACGGAAGAATTGTTACTGGTGTTAACCCTGCTTCTGCTACTACTACTGCTAAAAATGCAGCTGATGCTTTTGAAGCCAATTAGGCTATAGGAAAGAATATATAATTTTAGTTAGTTACTATTTCAATGAATGAATTTATGCCACACCGGTGAAGATATTCCTAGCAGAACTTTTTAACATTGGCCTATTTCGAGTTAGTTGGGCGTAGCTCTTTCTGAAGTACATCTTATTAAAGATTTGGAAAAACTTGTTTACTTCAAAGGATGATTGCATGATACCTCACATTATTTAGTCATATAAGCTCTGTTCAACATCAACAACGGTCACACTGATTCCTGGCTATGGCTTCCTACTCCCACGCCTGGCTTCATTTATAGCCATTATCCGCGCTACCAAACTATATATATTCGAGATGCGGAAGGACGTACTCATATTTGTCTCCATTAATTTCGTTTGAACGGCCAATGCTAAATTATCACTTACTATAAAAGTCATCACTATAAAGCATCTAGGTAACAAGGCAAAAAACCATTGAAATAATTGTTACAACCTGTTCTCTCGTAAAAGGATATAGAGAATATTTCACAACAAAGAATGTGGGTACACATATTAATTATAACTGGATTTGTTGCTTGGTAAGGTGACTTGCATTTTGTAAACTCTACACCGCCACATGTCAGCATAAAATCATACTTTCATGAAAAACTGTCCGCAGCCGACAATACCGTTCCGAATCACTTGACCCCATAAGCTTGGGTGATATCACCCTTTTCTCTAATGCTTGCTCTGTTTAGTCCTCCATGAATTTCCAATTAGCAGTGGGCATCTAAATAGAATACGACAAAGTTGGCAAAATTGCAATGTCGCTTGATGAAGATAAGTGAGACGAGAAAATATATGGGTTTGCACCCAGAAGCAATCTAACTATAGCTAAGTAGCTTCTTTTTATGAGATCATACAGCGTTACGAATGATACCAATTAAAAGAGCAATTGGATGGTATCCAACCCGCCAGTTGTGCAAGGTACACCACCGCTTTTCACTTAGTGTTAAGCACGCAGGAGCCGTTATCCAGCATTAAGGCCGCAGCTTAAGCATCCGTCAGACCAAAGTCTTTGTTAACCCGGATGTTTGGCTTTTACACCTAAGTACTGTATAATATTAGTAAAATCTCAAGTATAAAATGATATAAGGAAAATCCTCATGGCCCAATGGTTAAGGCGTTCGGCTACGAACCGAAAGATTCCAGGTTCGAATCCTGGTGGGGATGCTTCTTATGTTTTTTTAGTCTTGCTCGAAGGTTGCATTTTCGATGATAATTATAATTTTTTTTCATTATTGAAATTGCAACCTATACTGTTTTATAGCTATGAAACCTACCTAATTCTAAATGTACATATATGATATTTATTTCTTTCAAATATCTTCATCCTCATCTTCTTCATCACTTGAAAGATCTTCATCATTCGAGTCCGAAATTTCATTATCGTCATCTTCATCGTCTCCCAGTCCACCTCCACAACTTGTGGTACCACTGAATTCATCGTCTTCATCATCACCATTATGCCATTCAACATAATTCTTGGCAACTATTTTCTTACAACTGGGCAAGACCAAAGGATCGAAGGGGAAATAAGCTTCCAAGTCTAAAAACTCTTGCTTTTGCTTGAAGTTCCCAACTGCTGAGGGCATTACAGATTTCCCGTTGTTCTGTAAAATCTTCTCTCTCTTGTTATGTTCAATGATGGAATAACAATAGCAAACATTCAACTTAGTTGCAATTTTGGCAAAGATAAATACCACAGATTCGTCACAGAATTTCAATGGATTAAATTTGGCAAGAATTGCTCGTTGGAAAAATTTATCCAAATCAGATTCCCATTCAGAATCACCAGCTCTTTGCTTTGAAGATCCTGTGCTGTTCCCATCAAGTCTCAACATTTCATATCTGAAACAAAAAATGTACAAGAGGGCTTGGAAGGCAGCATAGAATAATTTGAATCTTTCCATACCACCGGTACTCCTGGTGGTTTGCATGTTGCTATTCTTATTGCTTTCCATATCAAGAATTTCACATTCTCTTTCCATTACATATTTGTCTAACCAGGTAACCAAGTAGCTCACAACAAACACCACTTGGTTTTTTGATAAAGATCTTGCTCTAGCAATGTATGAAGATAAATATTGCATAGCTTTCAATCTTTTTTCCAAAATCTCCATTTGATTGAACGCCACATCAATTAGCATCACAAGGAATGAATCGGATAATTCTGGTTGGTATTGGGATATTTGGAAATGAACAAATTGAATCAGTTTAGTGAAATGGGTGGGTAAAATATGCGTTTTGAAAAGGGAAGTCAAAGTATTATAAAGTGGAACCCCATTACCTGAATTCAATTCGTTAAGACTAAAGGATTCTTCAGTCCCATTTAATAATGATGCAATGATAGAGTCTAATTTACCCACTAAACTCTTGATATGTTCTGGAGAACTGACAGTGTCTAAGATATACTCTTCTCCCATGAGTAAGTCGTCCTCATCGTCATTTTCAGCAGCAGCATCATCATCATCTTCATCATCATCACTATTATTACCACACTCATCTTTAGGGACATCCCCAACAAGGGTCAAATCAGCATCATCTGCATCGTCATCATTGCCATCCTCCTTACCATTAATCAATTCATCGATTTCTTCATCTCTTAAATAGTCGAGTTCATTCTGTAATTCAACATCCAATTTGATGCAGCATTCGAGAATCAATTGCCAAATGGTGAACTGTAATTCGGAACAGTAGGACGTGATGCAAAGGAGATTACCCACATAATTGGTTAATTCTGCTTGGGATGATGATAAATGGTGAGGGAAGTTCTTCTGTAATATACCTGGTAATGTATTGACTGAAGTGGGGATGATTTTAATGATTTTTGCAAGAACATCATGATGATTAATAATAGGATTTGATGATTTCGTTGGAGACAACGATAATGATAATGATGCAGATGCAGAGACTACCTGTGGTGAAACTTTAATGAATTCTTTGACTAGTTTTGACATAACATCATGCAAGTATTTGGGGAAGGATGATATTAAAACCGATAAAAAATTCGAATATAAGTCTATAAATACCACGTATGCTGATTGGTCTACTTGTTTAACATCTAACCATTTATAATCCAAAATAGCAGATATTAAACCTGACGATTTATTTATGTCAAATCTTGACACATTGCTTATTAGGGCTCTAAGAACCACATTGAAGGTAGGTAATGAGATCGACTCATGATGATCAAAAGGTAAACTTATTTTTGAAGTCAATGAATCCACTTGAAGAGAATCGTTCTAAAAATGTTAGTACCAGTCAAGTCATACAAATGCACATCAAGCCATATCATTGTAATGCCTATACATACCTTTTCTAGTGAATCAAATGCTGCTTTAACATAAGTGGCACACATCTTTTCGGAAAACTCATTGACAAGTTTATTATTATTATTATGATTATCGTTAGAGCTAGAACCAACTGTCTTTTGTTTCTTCTTATTTAAAGTCATCTCATCAAACGCGAACCGATTACTTGATGAGGATGATGATGGCGTACTATTTAATTTTCGTTTGCGGTCTATGGATGTATTGTGCACTGACATCACCATGTTGGGAGGAGTATGATAGTTATCAAACTTCTAATGGACTTCAATTGCCGAAATGTTCCTGTTGAAGGTAAATGTAGTTTGAAAGAAGGGGGTAGAAAGAGCATCAATTCTGTATGAAAAATTTGTATTTTCAAGTTTGCCCCATCGGTACTACTTTTGGATAGTATCGCACAAAGCCCTTTTAGGTGGGGGGAGGGGAGGAGTACGCACGACTAAAGATAGTGTGCCAAAGTAAGAGCACAGCATAAAGAGGTAGCAAGAGGCTACCATTAAGAAGGAGAACGTCATCAGTCTACTTAAAGGTTGTTGCCATTAAGACCTACTTTAAAAGTCAGTGTCAGTGTTAAAGAGAGGTACATTAACTAAGCGCAATCCATCCCACAGTTATTATCATGAGCATTCAAATCCATGTTCTGGCAGTACTACAATGGACTGATGAGATTATAAGAAATCTGGCGAATGAATTTGGTATAATATTAGGAGAGAATGATACAATCCATGGATCGTTTCCCATACTAGTCGATCCTCAGGGTAAAATAGATGTGGAATATTTAAACCTCCGTATGGATCAATTTGCTACGATTCAACCTCACGACTCACCTATTGGGTTGTACGCGATTGTTAAGAATGGCCAGGATATACAAGTTAAAAAGAATGCTATGACTCTGTTGATACAAAACTATAAACATCTTGTACCACGATTCCGTTCAAATTCTTCGGTGTTGATAATAGTTAATGAAACTAATATCCGTCATAGTGGTACGTACTCCGAACAATCAGAATTAACACCACCATTGGAATCCTATCTTTATTCTGATAGTAGCGATGATATACTAGTACCAATTGAGAACTCCATAATATCAGATGTCACAGAAAATGCATCTATTAATTCAATTAGTAATTTCCCCAAGTATCTGGTGGATAATGGTACAGCAGCAGGCGATACTGAATCTACCTCTAAACAATTGAAGAGACAAATAGATAATTTGGCCTATGCAGTGTTTATGTTAAAGAATAAAGTTACCAAGTTATTACAATATTATGATTCCATAACCAACACTAACAATAACAATAACAATAACAACAACAACAACAACAACAACAACAACAACAATAATAATAATATCACATCCAATAGAAACAAAATAAATAGATTAACTGTTCAGTTGGCGAATAAAATAAATGCTTTCCAAAGCCAACAACAAAATCAAGAAAACCAGCATAATACGACTCAATTACAATTTTTACAATTAAGTCTATTAACAGATCAAGTCCAAGCTTTAAGGATGCTTCAATCTCGAATTAAAACCTTAATGGCTCAAGAGGTTATAACTTCTACGCGATAATGAATATTATATAAAATATAACTTTAACACAGATAGAATAGAGCAAAAACTAAGTAGATTGCAGCATATAGCTATTGAGTAGCATTTGTATTATTAGAAAACCAAAAAAAAGAAGTAAGGAAGTATAGTATGATGACTCCGGCGTGATTCGAACACGCGCATCTTACGATAACAGAACTTGAGTCTGCCGCCTTAGACCGCTCGGCCACAGAGCCCTTACTTGAAGGAAAAAATAGCGCAATTCAATATACTAGACGTATGTGAATCTGAATATGTGACCATACCAATACGCAGGCCTGGTAGCTAAGTTTTATTTTATGGAGATACAGCGTGGAGTTATATCGTTTTAGGTAGTTTGCAAGAATATCTGATATCGTTATACAGAAAAGTGTTCAATCAATGGAAATGTTGAAAGTGGTTGCAAAGAAGTCATAGGTTTACAAATATCTTCAAGTAGTATATGTGAAATCAATTTTTACAATCAAGTTCGTATATCAAAGTTCTGTATTGAGATTGTTGATAAGAAAGGGAAGGGTCTAAGTTAGATATGTGACGAAATTTAATATGCAGATACAAAACTTTAACTAGTGCTCCAACTTTTAAGTCCACATCTTCTTTTCCTCTTCTTCTCCTATGCTCGTGGCGGAAGCTGTCTATTCAATTAACTATAAGAAGCAAGTCTTTACCTAGTTGCAGAGGTAGTTTTAGTTGGCAACTCGCAATTCGCAATTCGCAATTCTCATATCCTTGTCGGGGAAAAACGGAACAAATAAAAAGTGCACCATTTACCCCAAAAAGTTCTGTAATAGGAGAGAACGAGATCTTGGAACTTTCTGATGTTAAAGTATGGGTGGGGTTGTAGAATGACGTAAAATATTGTTCCGAAAACCACTACTTACTTTAAACTATTCCACGCTTACGGATTGGAGGAGTAGGAGCTTTAGGGGAAGAGAATAATAGGGTATGTTCCAGTAACAGCCGGGCTACCATAAATTATGTCTTGTAAAAATCCTGAGCCACTTCTTTATCAAACCGCTAGATTGCCATTATATAAGGTTGTGTCAATTCTACTCTAGGTCTTTTCCACTCCTATTGTTTTAGGTTTTGTTTGCTTTTGTTTCCTCCATTAATCCATTTTGTTGCTACGACGTGATAAGATACTATGACCCCACGTTTGGTTTGGCAGGAAAATAACCAAAGTACCAGAGGTCGTCCCCGTTTCCCAATGGAGTAGAAGCCGACTACGCAATATGGAGAAAACAGGGTGACCGTCATCTAAGAGTGTTTGTGTCTGCTGGCCTGAAACCGGAAAACGGTGTAGCCAGAATTGGTGACTTTTTCTGGGGTAATTGAGTACACGATTCGGAGTATTTTCAGTATCAACCGTGCAAAATTAAAGCGACAAGTGTAAAGGAATGTGGAGGTTAAATTAAAAGCGATAACCGCGACGGTGACAGTAACAATACCTGGATCGAATAACGATAGAGTCGTCGGTAATAAAGTTGTATAAATTTGAATCGCAGGGATGAATGTACGTATATATATATGTCGGATTCAATTACGTTTTGTGTCTGAGTCAACATGGTCAGAGTATACATTTTCCGACATAACTTGGTTTAGGTGTAATGCATGACTCCAAATTGAAGTAGATATTGTTATAGCGGTAGTGACTTTTCTTGAAGAGTTAACACAAATATGGTAATGTATAAGATAAAGGAAATTAACCTGGAGCTGAATCAGTTTCAGAATCATTACGAAAAAGTGGAGATAGGAGGTGAAGTTGAGCTGACATACTTTTGTCTGAATTAGTTGGACTTTTGAGTCACATTGACCCCACGAAAAATCCCAAACTGCATATAGATCGGAAAAAATCGTTACACCTTCTTTCAGTACCGTCATCTAAATTCTACGATGAAAGTCTGGGGCACCGGAAAAATAAGAACCATCGTTGTAGATTGTAGTGCTGGTTTGGGGGATTGCCGACAATACCTCAGATTAATATTTTTTTGTCTGGAGTCAATTGAGAACTATCAATTGAGAGTGACTATAACGTTCATGACAATTGTCATTTCAAGAGATATTAGATGCAAATGTAGTTAATATGAATTGTAAACATCATATGAATTCTTAATAATGTTATATTAAGATTGTAGATTTGTGTTGTAGAACAGACATAACAAGTACTTGTCTGTATGAAGCCAAATAGCAGACTAAGTATGAAATGCTTGACACAACAAGATGGACATTGATATACCCATAGATAAGCTAACTCACTACAATGTCCAAAATTTGACAATAATCTGACAGTACATAAACTTAACACGACAATACCCCCATCAGACGCTCTAACAACAATCATAACCAACCATTCCCCATAACCATACCCCATAGGGTTCGTATCCACATTACCCAAAATTGTCCTTTCAACATAACTTTCTTGTCGTGTCGGATCTTGCAACGCTCCGTGTCGCACATTAATGTCGTGAACACAATTTTTTTGTTCAACCTCACCTTCTCACTTCCCACCCGTTTTTTTATCCCATCATATTAACACCACGTTGTCTACGGTTACTTCAACAGTTTGCCAGTATCACTGTCTTTCTGAGTCTGAGACCTTCGGTACCCTTAATTTTTAATTGCTCTGGCTATTGTCACTGATCATCATTAATAGTCTGTCGGAACCAAAAACGGACAATCCTGAGACAGCAGTCAAAGTCAAAGTCAAATCCTTCCAAGAAATATATCCCACCACTGACAAATTGGTCCAGTTGAGTCTTGTCGAACGAATCAAAACTTACCGAGTCCTGCTTGAGCTAAAGCGATAAAGGAAACGGAGTTAAGCGAGAGTCGAGTCGAGTCTCAATCATTAATAATATTATCAGTCATTATTATTACATATCAGTAATAATTGGAGCTGTACGCACGGACTTTTAAGACCAAGAATACATCATATACATCATGATCCATTCGTCTTCAACTACATCTCGTGATACCTTTGGAAGATCGCCGTCAACGAATGTAGCTGCAATGGCGAATGAAAACGGCTCTGTATCGCCGGGACCTTCTACGTCGAGTTCATCGAGCTCATCTTCGCAGTCGTTCTCGTTAACGCCCTCGTCTTCAGCCACCACTACGGCTGCTGCTAAGCTTGCAGGTGAAGTCTTTGCAGGTGGAGCCACCACTTCTCAACATGTTGAAGCCGAGGATGACAGTCACTTTGAAAACACAACTTTCAAGTTGAAGCGAACACGGTCGATGGGTCTTTTGGACGAATTCATAGACCCGGAGAAACAAGCAGAAAAAATTGAAGAAAAGAATAGTAAAGAACATCAACATCAACATCAACATCAGCATCAACAACAACTACAAGAAGTTGAACCAGAAACAGCTCCTGTTGTTCTGCCGGAAGTTGGGGCTCGTTCTGGTTCTCCCGCAGTAACAGAAGATGGTCTCCAGCTCACAACGACTCTAACCTCGCCTGAGATTCTTCCTTACGATGACACGGACATCCACACAGAACCATCTCGTCATGTCGACTACTTCTCCCATAAGTGGGACGTTTCTGACATTTACAAGTCATGGCGATATGTGATTCAGAAACGGAAGGATGTAGCCAATGCCGCAAGACTAGAGAATGCATCGTGGCGTACTTGGGCCCAGAGACGTTCGAATTTGAAAACGATTTCGCCTGAAGTGGTCAACTGGTCAAAAGATAACGATATTACTTGGCTTTATGGCCCTATTTTGAAGAATGAAGACCATTGGGATAATGAAGAAGATGACGACGAAAGCGATGATGCACATTGCCATAAGAGAGAAACAACAGCTACTTCGAAAGTGGCAGGGGATATTTCTATTCCACAGGCACCCAAACCCATTTTAAAAAGACGTACTGTCCAAGCACAGATGATAAGCCATTCCAACCTTTTGAAATGGGAATTGTTAGAAAAGAAAGTCAAGCAACGTCAAGAACATGAAGAAGATATGAGAATCCTTGCAGAGGAAAAAGCAGCAGAGGAAGCAAAGCTTGAAAGCCAAAAGAAATTGATTCACCACCACCGTCGTACAAATTCCCAAGATCCACCAGATTTCAATGATTTTGATGCTATTTCAGCTAAACTTAATACCCAATATCGTGTTTCCAGTGACGCAGATCTCAAGTCTCTACCACGACAAGGCTCCACGAACTCTTTAATTGCTGCTACGTTGGATAAACATATACGTGGAGGGGAAGTTAAAGGTGGTGTGTCTGAGACTGCAGGAAACGAAAGTGGTTCTGCTTCCATAGCCTCCTTTTTGATGGTGGATCAAGAACAACAACCAACCCACGTAGAAGATGCCCTGGCAACTCCTAACAATGCTATTAATAATGATATTATGGCAATTAAAGAAGAACAAGGTTCTCTGGAAGCCATTGATGTCTTACCTTGTCACAGTCCTGAATCAATAATATTAAATAATTTGACTCCCAGTTCATCGCTTGCACCAACAATGATCAAGTCATCCAGCATGAAGATGTCAGCACTGACATCTTCTTCTTCTAAAAAGGAACGCCATATTCATTTCAACGAAGAAGTCCAACAATGTATAGCTGTTGATATCTACTCCGATGTCGATGCTGACACTTATTACGACGATGCTGATGTGGATGATGATTATTACTATGATGATGAAGATGAAGATGAAGACGAGGAAGAGGATTACATTTATGAAACCTCTGGTCCCAATGGTGAAGGTGAAGGTGAAGATGACGAAGAAGATGACGACGAGGACGATGAAGGCGGGTTCTTTATCGATGTCCGGTCTTCAGCAAATGCTCCTGACCTTACAAAGAATAACGCTACTAGTCCAGGGAATGCCCTTCCTTTGCCTAGTTCTTCGGTCGATGTCAATACCGAAGATACAGAGTCGATTTCTACCAACAGTTCCAAAGTTTACAAGACTATTCATTTACTTCCTTCCACGCAAATCAATTATGGATCTTCAGAAGAAGAATCCGACGAGGAAAACCCCTACACTTCAAGCGTATCTCATAATGCATCCAATAGAGGTTATGATTACTATTATGACTATAATAGTGTTTATACAGTGGATCCTAATCACTCTATCTATGGGGTTAATTCTAATTCAAGTAAGATTATTGAACCTGATGTGGTGGATGTTCCTGATGGACTTGCCATTGGATCTAATTTTGACTATGAGATCATCGATGCACCCCAAATGGAAGTGTTAAATGGTGCTCTGGCCGTCTCAGGAAGTAATACTATGCCAATTATTGAGCCTAGTCTTAATATCAATTTCAATCACCAACCAGCATCATCTAACACTTTTACACTAGATCAAGTTGTGCAAAGCCACCTGACTGGTGATGCCTCGCAGCAAAAGGAAACACCTTTTCAGTTAAGTGATAGTGAATCTGACTCTGATGACGGATTGTCAATAAGCACCAGCAGGTCAAGTCAAGCACTCGTGGAGCAAGCATTTAACCAAGAATTGACATCTTCCAACAACCAGATGCCACATCTCCAACAGCCACAGCCACAACCTGCTCCTATAGATGCGGAGCATATACTGTTGATGAATTCTTCTGATGCTTCTATCAAGAAACAACCTTCATCATTGAGTTCTCTTTCAGAACTGTTCTTTGGCACAAACACCTTTACTAAGAAAGACCCCTCTAGAACGTCATTAGCAGATCAATTCTTTGGAACGGCTCTCACCTCCACAAGTGAGAACAACAACGATAGTTCTAAATCTAATACCACTACCACCACTACTACAACTGAGAATCCAACTTCAAGTTTAATTTCACTGGGTATGTTTTTCAGTTCTCCACCATCTTCACCAATTTATAGAGCCCCAACCGATAGTACTGTCCATTCGAAGGTACCCTCTGGAGTTTCCATCGAATCCAATTCCCCTGGTTATATGTCTGCACAGCTGTATGAATCTTTGACAGGTGGTAGCCAGTGCAACCCTCCCCAAAGGAAAGTCTCACCTTTACCTCCACATACCACATCTACCAATGCATTCCTGGGCTTTAGGAATACCAGCCAGAATAGCAGAACGGAAGGAGGCGGAGGCAGAGGAAGTGATGATATTGGAGGCGGAAATAAGGGTGCATTTGTATTTGATTCTGAGAGTTCAGATGAAGACGAATTCATAGAAGACGTCAGAAGTCATAGTGTTGCTGCAAGTAGTGTGCCTGGAGCATCCAGGACTCAAGGTGGTGGTGGTGCAGGAGGTTCTTCAAGTTACTCAACTCTCTCTTATGTTGCAGACATGAATGGAATAGCTCATACCCCACCAGATGAAAGTCCCAACAGTATGACTTCGTCGCCTTCTAATATCTTAGGTCAAGCTAAAGGCCTTGCAAATCAGTTATTGGGTAATTGGAAGAACGATAACCACTAGAGAATACCCAGATTATACGATTACGTGAGACCGACCGACGACGGCACACTCATACGTCCAAGACTAATAGTTTACATAGTTATATTATTTATTACGCTTAAAGATAAGATAAGGTATACTTTATATGTTCCTGCAGAGTATATACCATCTGAATGAAGTCATCACGAGGTCACGTGACCGAGTGACTCCAGTATAATTTAAATGATGAATGATGATGGTAACAATGATTATAATGAGACTAAGTATTATACATTTCCACTCTTTTTAATTGTCAGTCGAAGCTACGTGTTTCAGACACAGACACATATTACTTCTCATTCTACAGCTTATTGTCTGACCCATTAATTCATAATGCATGTTCGATGCAACAATACTAAGCGGAGTTCCACAGATAAGACTGGGACAACAATAGTCAATGGCATGAGTACGTTGGCCGACTGGATCTTTGCAGCCATACCGACAATGGTTTTAATGCCCAAGTTCATAAGGAAGAAAGAAGGATTTGATAGTGGTGATGATGACGATGGAAATTGTGAGTTGATAGGAACCTTTTCTCTTCTTACCCAAGCAGGACTTGGATTGCTTTGTTTATCATGCTTGGTAGTTAAACGATACTACGAATTCCCCTTAAGACGGAGCTGGCCAGTTTGGGTTATGGATGTACTGAAACAGTTAATAGGTGCCATGGGTGTTCACGTGTTCAATGTGCTTCTTTCGATACTCAAGACCCAACCTTCTAATGGAGATGTTTCGCAATTGGTGGATGATAGTAACGAACCTGCTACATCATCTGACCCATGTGACTGGTATTTTTTGAACATTGTGCTTGACTGTACCATTGGAGTATATGTTCTTTTTTTGGTGTTCAATCTGACCAATAAAATATGTAAAAGGCATTTTCATATGACCGAGATTGATTCTGGTAATTATGGCGATGATCCTCAAAGACCTTCGGTTAAGGCGTATTTAAAACAATTGGGCATTTATTTCACTTGTTTAATGATCACCAAATTCATATTGTATGGTTTAGTTGAGTGCTTCGAGACCCAATTGCTTTGGATATGCAGCAACTTGATCTTGATATGGCTCAGACCATACCCTGAAGAGGTGGAGATATTCATAGTACTTTTCGTGGTACCGATATTCATGAACTGCCTACAATTGGTGTTGATCGATAACTTTATTCAGAACCAGATGTTCTTCATAGTTAATGAAAGACTCCATCAGGAATATGATGGTCAAGGCGACGAATCCGAGTCAGTGATACGCAATGAGATAGACGACATTTTGACTCAGGAAGGTTATACCAATCAAGTACTTCGGAAAGATGGAGATAATTACGGATCAATATAGTTATAGTATATATTTAACAAGTTCTATTCGTATATATACGACCTATGTACAACGACCGACATATAGCTGCCTTATAATCTATTTACATGTCAGACACTTCTTTTCAACGAGTTTCAAACCCATAACCCTTCATACAAAGCTTGTACTTTCCAATCAACTCATCACATTTTCCACCTTCTTGTCCATTGAACAAGAGACACTCGTCCCTAGCCTTCTTCTCATCCAAACACACGCAACATGGCTTAGGCTTTGATTCTTCCTTCTTAGGAGCAGCAGACATCTTTTATGACACTAATGTAAGAAGTAAGGAGTAACCATTTAAGCTGGAATCATCCGACTATTTATACTACTTAGTAATAAAATGTTTGTGGTTCGGACACGACTCAACGACAACTTAGACCGTTTGGAAGAACACAGAGTAAAACACGATTCAGTATACGGCACACTACCAGAGTATCTTATACGAAGAACAAGCGGGACACTTACTGCTGGAGAGTCTGAGTCGTGGTCTCAGGAGGTCAGACAAGTCAGACAGACACTTAATCAGTGAGTCAACCCTTCAATCAGTCTATCAGCTAGTCATTTTAATCATGTCAGTGGATCAATCCGATAATCACCAGTCCACCACCAATGGCCAACAAATGCTACCGACAGACATCAGTCCTTCATTTGATACAGAGTCCGTTAATGGGAACATCAGTCTAAACGACGACCTAACAATCATGTCGGAGACTTCCTATTCCAATGGCCTACATGTGCCTAGAAGTGGTTCTGTAGTATCACGAAGAACAAGCACAGAAACCGAAAGCGTATTTCTGAGTCTGGGGTTCTTCCAGTCTTTATACGGTGGTAATGAAGCGTTAAATAATAACCGAAAAGAGGAGTTTTCCCCTTTAGGCCCCAATTCCATCTTTGAATTGACCTATGCCTCAGATCAAGCAAGACAACGTCACAATAAGCCTCCAAGAGTGAGTGTCACCATCAACGGAGGTCAAACAGTAGTCAACAATCTACGGGTGCCCACCACAAAAGATATACCACCCATTCTGTTACTGAAACTAAAACATAAAGTGAGTTCCGCTTCCTTAGAGTCGTTGTATGATGCTAAGATGTTTGATGCATATAAGTCCTTTGAATTGAGCTACAACAGTTTAACAGAAGTCTCATTACAGAAATTATCACAAGATAATACTACTAATACTACTAATAATGGGAGTCGGATAGACTCAACTACATCCTCTACATCGAATTTTGATACTTATATTCTTGATAGTAACGATAATAATCAAGTTAAAACGACAACTATGGGAATCCCAGACGTTTATTTCGATAGTGATTTCCGTCTAGACAATTCAAGAGTATTCAAAAAAGTCATTGAAAATGCTAAAATCTTACCTGATGAAAACTTGGCTAGTCATGATGAATATCTTGTTAATAACACCAATCTTCAAGAGAAAATCTCTCAATATTTGGATATTGTAGAGGTTGAATTAATTCAAGAGATCTCCAAATCTTCAGAATCGTTTTTTGGTACTTTTGAAAGTATTGAAGGCATGAGAACCAAATCAGAAACCTGTAAATCCAAATTCGAATCCATAATGACAAAATTGCATAAACTAAAGTCTGAACAGGCTGAAAGAGGTATGAAAATAGTTGAAAACTTACAGAAGAAAAAGGATGTGGAGAGGCTTGAATCTGCTCTCCTTCAAATCAAATACGTCCAGTCATATTTCCATTTAGCACAACGTAGCTTTGGAGAAAGCAAATATTCCGATTGTCTCAAACAGGTTATTATGGTGGAACACCTTTTGAATGGAATTGAAAAGGCAGATTGTCAAGATGTAGATATTCTTGAACTTTACCCTAAACTTCCATATCCTATGCAAACCTTATTACATTTACCAGCCTTTATACATTTACGGAATGATTTGGAAATGCTAAAGAAGGAATGTTCCATTAATTATATTAACGATTTTATTCATCTTTTGGTCGAAGATCTTAGACAACACTGTGCATCTGTTAGTTCACAGGAAACAATCAACAGAATATATCTTTCCATCAACAAATCTAAGAAGCTTGACCGACCTATCAATTTAACTTATCAAACGATTTCATCTTCATCGAAAGAATTATTAGCTGGTTACATTAAGAACTTGATTAAATCAGGTTATCTTGTGCCAGCGTACGACAGCTATCAGGATCGTATTGTTACTGAGATAAAGAGTATTATTAAAACATATCTACCCTCAAATAGGATGGAGTCTGAAGGTTCTCAATCATCGTCTAGACAGTCACCTGCTCCTGTTGAACTATCGGGTTCCAATAATAACCAGGGTTCACTTTCTTTAAGCATCAAAGCATTGACCCCAAGAGAGTTTGAATGTATGCTTCAAACGACATATGCTCAACTCTCTGAGTGCTTAAGACGTCTTACTTCACATCAAAAAGTATTGCTTGATCTTTCGCTCTCCAACATTCCATCATCTTCAACTATTGATTTCATGTCTCTTGATATAAGCAATGCCATTGGGAAGGCCATAGAAATTTGCCAGATCCGTTTGACCAAGATCATCAACGTAAGACTGGAACAGAATGCTGATCTACCATTACTGATGTATTTGAAGTTATATGCATTAACTTCTGCGTTTCTTCAAGAGTGTGAGCAAATAAGTCCTATGACCATGGCCAACAGTCAAGGTAGCTTAGGCGAATGGTTCAAGAATCACATGGTTTATTTTGTTCACAAACACCATCTGAACTCGATGAAGCTGATGATCAACTACACAGACAAAGAGACTTGGAGAGAAGTTACTAGTCCTGAGCAAATTGCTAAAACCCAAGGACAAATCCAGGAAATCATTGGCTATTCTCAATATATTGAAAGCGAGAATAAGAGTACGGGCTTTGATGGTTCGGAATGGTTAAAGACACTCGATTTGTACGAAGATAACGACAATAAGTCAGATGAAACTGTTTCAACTTCTAAACTCGAGGCATCGACAAAAGTCACTATTAATGATGAAATATTCGTTGTCCCCATGCTTATCCCTTTGAATATGAACCTCCTTCGTGAATACGTGATGATTTCCAAAGTATTCCACCAATATTCATCTCAAATTGTTACTCAATTGTTGAACTTCTTCAAGCTACTTAACTCCAAGGTATCGCAGGCCATCTTGAACGCTGGAGCAACGAGAACCGCAGGCTTGAAGCACATTACTACCAAACATATAGCCATTTGCATTCAAGCAATTGAATTTTATATCCTGGTTATTCCCTTGTTTGAGACTATTTTCCGCAATGTCCCCATTACACCTGCTTCCAATCCGAATGCAGAACCATTGACCTTCCCACTTGTTTTAAGCAACTATAAGGATCACGAGAATGAATTATTCAGTAAATTGGTTTCAATAATGCATGATCGTATTGTCAGTCATTGCAATTCCATTGTCTCCATTGATTGGTCTGTCCCATTGAAGCCTGCCACCCATTCAAAGACCAACAAATATGCTCAACAATGCCATCCATACATGGAGACTCTTGTTAATGAGACCAACACAGTGACCAGAGTGCTTATGAAGTACTTGCCAGAGATCAAGCACACTTTGATTTTACTGCAGATCTTTGATGATTACCGCAAGATGTTGGTGGAATGCTACTGTACGAAGCTACCCCAATTCAAGAACTTTGATGAAAAGCAAGCTGTGTTGAAAGACATTGACTATTTCCGAGTCAATCTTTGTGAGGTTCCTGGGTATGGAAACTCTGGCCAGATTATATGGGAGAATGTAAATGCCTTGAGTACTATTGAAGACGAAGAAATGGACAGGAAGATGAGAGCTAACTTTGAGAACGAAGCGAAGGCTCCGGATACAAAAGAAGACAGCAATAGCACAGATACTGGAAACGACTTAAAGGATAAAGAACCAGAGCCAGTTACTGAATCTAAACCTGAACCAGAAAAGGCTGATGCAGTTGTTACAGAAAAGGCTAAAGAACCAGAGCCAGCTGTTACTGAATCTGATGGACTTGTTACTGAAACTGATTCACTAAACGCTAACGAAGCTGTAACTGCGCCTGAGTCTGTAAAGGCTGATACAGTTGGTACTGAAGCTGAACCAGAAAAGGTTGATGTTAATTTGGAAGATGATAAAGAAGAACTGCAAGGAATAAGTGAACAAATCCATTCTGACAAGAAGCTTGATCAAACAGAAGACGAACCAAAAGAAGAAGTCTTAGGCTCAATAGTGGAGGAGGTCGCTGTCGAAGAACCATTGGATGGGCTTGGCACAAAAGTTGGCGAACCTGCGGGTGAGTTAGTAGTTGATTCCAACACTAAAGATGAGATTCAAGATGCCAGCACAGCAGAGCAAGAGGCTATTGACACAGAGGCAGAAGTTGAAGAGGAAGCAGATGACAATACAGAGCGAACACACGACGATATTAGTACAGAAGAATCTAATGTCCAATAAAGCACATTACAGACAATGTATCTACCCCAAGTTAAAGTTACCTAATTGGTCTTTGAGAATTGGCAAGTCTTCAGTCACAATACAATCAATAAGTTCATGAGGAGTGACGTCGAATGCTGGGTTCCAAACGGATATGCCGGGTGTGGCTATACCAACTGTGAGTTTATCACCCACAGTTCCGTTTGAAGCCAACACCGGACCATTTAAAGAAGTCAATTCTTTGCCCGGTCTTTCCTCGATGACTATAGCATCACCAGTTTCTGTCTTTAAGTCAATGGTAGTTCTTGGAGCGGCGATGATGAACTTGATTTGGTTTTTACCCTCATTCAACTTATTGGTGTTGAAATAATTGGCAATAGTGGACAATTGGTAGGTTCCGATTTTATTGGCCGAGTCACCGTTCTTGACAATTCTATCAGCTCCAGCAATGATGAACTTGATGGGAGCATTCACTTGTTTAATGGCCTTCTTCTTGTCATTCAAAGAGCCAATTAAGGAAGAGACCATATTGTCACAGATTAAAGTGAAAGGAATGTTTTCATAGTTCAATTCATAGGTGGTCAACTTAGCACCTTGATTATATGGTCTTGTTTCACAGGGGTATACATGGTCTAACCAGAAGTCTAAAGGTTTACCATCAGCTTCAGCAGCTTCCTTTGAAAGCTTCTGATAAACGGTTCTGATTATCCCCAATGCAGTCCCGTGGCCGGAGGTGGCCAAAGATCCAGTGTTGCATATGGTCATGATGGAGAATGGACCTTTGAACTGTTGAGACGTTAATGTCTCTATGATGTACTTAAGTCCGTTTTCTCCGATCTTGAAGTTGTTACTTAAGTCATCTTCGTATAACTTGACTGAATAGTCAAGGATACTCTTAAATGTGGACTCAGAAACCTTGTCTGTTGATTGGAATTGCAGCACCAATAAGTTTTTGATGTCGTCACAAGCATTAGAAAGGTTGACAGCTGTGGGCCTTGAGGTGACCAAATAATCAATTTTGTCAGTTAATTGGCCAATGGTGATTCTGCCATTGATATTGTTCTTAACATACCCGAATGTCTCTACTGTGATGGCAAAGGCTCCGACAATGGCTATGGCTGGTGCACCTCTGACTTGCATCAACTTGATGGCTTGATACGCATCCTCAATGGACCGGATTGGAATGTACACAGTTGAATACGGAAGAAGCAACTGGTCCAAGATATCCAAAGATACTTGGTCCTTGTTGAATTTAATGGCCTGTAACGTTCTGTTAGACATGGTGGGTTTATCAATACAATAATAGTTATTTTGACTAGTGATATTTATCTACAACGTGCGATGATATACAACATTCATTACGTGCATGTATTTAGTCACGTGATACACACTATATAGCGTTTAATCAACCACGTGATACGAATATATATGATATATTTGGTCACGTGATTTTCACTGCACTAAAACATTAACCTTCTTAAACCATCAATGTCCCATTCTTGCTTAACTTCATTCCATTTACATCCAAGTAGCTTCCTTCCTGTAACAGGACATCTCCCCCCTTTGCTAATATCATATGCAATGGAATCAGACTCTTGTTTTTCGTTCTCTTCGTCTTCGTCTTCTTCTTCGTCTTCTTCAATGACATCATCATTGTCATCATTATCATTGACGTCTCTGCTCCTGCTCCTCTTCAGCACAATCTTGTGTGAGTTCTGGAGATAATTGTATATACACGTGTAACAGAAAACATATCCTGTTTCTATTATGGCATGATTGGAGATCTCCTCGTGACATAAGGGACACAACTTCCCAGGTTTATACACCCTCTTCTTCTCCAAAAGGTGGTCTCCACGTTTACTGAGGGAACTTGGAGGTGGTAAGACTGTTGATAATGAGTTCCCCAGATTCTTAGATAACTTGGTGGCAAAATCAGAGTTGTTCCACCATTCCAAGAACTTTAACGAGAAGATAGCAACAGGGAAGAACGTCCCTAGGATGAACCGAACGGTTTTCCATAAGGGACTGAATAACGTCTTGTCTGTTAATCTTAATATTAATTCTAACGTTGATTCTGGTCTTACTCTGTTATTTGACTTCGGTCCATTGCGGCTCTTACCAAGCTCATTACTCTTTTCGTATCTGGAATGATCATAAGAGTTCAATCTTGAAAAGTTGATGCCAAATAATGTGGTCCAAATTGATGGTGATTTACTCTTACCACTCAAATACATTAATAACGTAATCAAATTGGCGCCCTTGATGATACTCTGTAATGTGGGGAACACCTCAACGAATTTCCGCTTTAAAAACGTATAAAATACATCTTTTTTGTTGTTGGGGTCCTTAGGAACTAACTGGTTGGTGATATATTTCGGGTATAAGATCTCATACCAATAATTTAACTTCTCCAGAATGTAAGCAGTACCGGTGATTTCAAATACAGAGATAGCTATCTGGAATTTAGTCAACTGTCTTCGTTCTTCCACTAATGATGGCACAAGTTGAGTCAATCTACTGCTATCGTATCTGCCATCATTTAATATGGTTCTGTTCACACGTTTCAACCCGTAAAAGTTCTCGGTGAAGGTCCCTTGCCAGTACTTGAGAAAATACCATTCCACGAAGCCTCTTAACACCAAATTGAGCTCATCAAATCGATTAGTGATCTTAAGCAAATAGTAAGGGTATTTGGTGGTGTAATGTACTAAGATATACCTTAATGAAGGTGAAAGCAATTCCTCCAATTGATTCGCAGAAAGTAGCTCAAAAAGTGTCGGGGTTTCGGAATCTAATTGAGACGCATCTAATGATGAGTAATACTCCATGGTATTGGTGCTTTAGCTAGCTACTGCTTTTAAATGAGCTAAATAATGGTTATCATTAATGCCCCACATTTACAGCAATGATCTTCCGAGGTAAGAAGATAAACTATGGGTATGTACACGACCTTATTTACCAATTGCTTATGTAATAATCAGACATTAGTGGCTGCAAAAATATGAAGTTAAATATGCACGTACATACTTTACACTCCTTCCAACTCTTCTTCTTATACCTTTAACCAATGTCCCTGATCACTGAAGACTCCGAGAATTACTCCAAGCTGATAGCTTCTCTTAAGGAAATTGTAAACCTGTTGAAGTTGAAGCCTCAATTACTCAACCTCTTCAGTATTGATACCAGTCAACTTGATGGCTTTACAACCATCAATAATGATTGCTCAATGTTTCTTCTGAAGTTCACCACAATACCTCAAATCACTGATTCTAACGGGAATCCAATACCCGAATCAGAGGAGCCCCCCTTGCTGTCATTTGGAGGACTATGGAGCGAAGATATGGCTTTACTAGAACCCTCTACCAAAATCATAACACTGCAGGCTGTATTACCGGAAAGCGAGATTCAATCAGACATTGCTGATATTCAAAGTACACCTCCACATGTTTTGTCAGAATTTGAGCCTTTGCTTTCATGTAATGGTCTGTCAATTTCCCGTTCAACGGAAGATACTACTGCCTTTGGGTCAGAACCCTTTACAGTGTTGAGTTCTGATCCAAGCAATGAAAAGAATTAAAAATGCATTCTGTATTGGAAATACTAGGATTCTGCTCCTGAAAAGGATATACACATGTCAAGTCAAGTCAATTCATTCAACATGACCAGCAAAAAAAAGCTAAACTAAACAAAATATCAGATATAAAAAAAGATCCCAACTTACCTCCTAACACAACACTTTGGATGGTTCCAATCTGGCTAAGTTACTCTCAAAACGATATCCATTTTTGATATATATTTCCCAAAAGTTCAAGTCAAAGACATAATAATCTCCAATATGGAAAACTTCATCATTAGTTCCATTTGAGGAGGTGTTTAGAACCTTTATAGTCTTGAACCAATGTGTGAAAGAATCAACAGAGTTAGTCAGTTTTTGATTCGGCAAAGGACTAGAACTATAAGGTACCCATCCTAATTCCCTCAAACATGATTCTGCTATTAGGTTCTCCATGGGTGTAACACCATAATAATACCCAAAGAATAAGACAAAGGTCATGTCGTTGATCAATGGAGTATTGTCGGTATTATTCTGAGAGGATAAAAGTTCAATTTCTTGAACAAAAAGTTCAAACAGATTCTTTGCACGAATACTATTCCAATACAATTGTAACTTGAATAATTGCAAATGTGGCTTGGATGAAATACTGGGTAAATAAGGTTTCGAAATTGGAGTGGAATATTGATAATCTTCTCCCAGTTTAATTAATAATTTTGCATCATCAGAATAATTCCTCACAGCTTTATAGGATATGACCAAGTCTTGAATTCCGGGTGGTAAACATACCAAATCTGGCTGGGTGAAAAACTCCTTCTCCACCAGTGAAAGGGAAGATTGTCGAATTATATCCACGTATTGAGCTAACTTCTCTGCGTTGAGGGGTTGCACGGGCTCATCATTGATCATACCATTAGATTTTGAAGGCTTAAGCAACGATGTTGAAGATAAAGATGTCTGGTTTCTATCGGATGATAATGCTGAGATATTATTCATAGAATGTTGTGAAGTAGAAACCGTGGAAGCTAACGAGTTCTCTTCAGGGACCAGAGCAGGTATTTGAATCTTATTGTTGTGAGTAGTAGGCTGGTTCAACTTCTCCATCTGCACTTTAGGTGATGAACTTGATGACGGGAGAGTACTAGTTGCTGCAGTCGTGGGTTGTTCCACACTACTTGAAGTTGATGGGGGTTGAATAAAAGGTTGTTGTTGTTGTGTAGAGGGAAGGTTTGTAGCTGCTGCAGCTGCAACAGACCATTTTAAGGCTCCTGCTGGCTTTACTGGGGCCACTGCAGGCTTTAGGTTTCTAATTATGGAAGAGGAAGCAATGTCTGGAGATGGTGCGGTATCATCTTTTGATTGGTGCAGTGAATAAGAAGATGATTGTTGTGATAAAGGATGTGTTGAAGAAGTTGATGACGAAGGAGATGGAGATGGAGGTTGAGGACTTGCAGATTTGATGGTATTCAGAGATTCGATGATTCTCTTTGAAGGAAGTATGTCGGCATTCGGTATTGAAGGTTGTTTTGGTTTAACAGGAGTTGATTGTGCTGAATCGTCACCGGTAACAAACAGATTATCTGGGTTATTACCATCGAATTCTTCAGCAAGTACTGAAAATGATGGACCATCGGTTACATGATTATCGTGCAAGGTATGATTCTCTTCATTTTCCTTTGCTTCCTTATAAATTTCATCATACAAAGTATCATCATAGATGAAATCTGGTTCTTGGTTTGATTCCACATAAAACGATAAATCTTCTTGAATTACCCAAATTGATTCCGGATCCACTTTATTTTGTTTTATGAAATGGATAACTTGCTCAATACGTTCACGATGGAAATTATTTCTGGCATTAAAGGATTCGATTTCTTGTTTCCGTTCTTCAATAAGATGTTGATTATTCTTTCGGAGTTTCTTCTGATTCAATTTTTCATATTCTTCCTCCAATTTTTCAGCTTGTTGGTTGATTTCTTCGGTCTTTTCCATCAAAAAATCCACGGCTTCTTGAGCTTCTTCGCTCAAATCATTATCTTCCATATCTTCCAATTTGGATAGCATAATGGACTGATTTGAAAAGGATTTCATTTTGGAGGACTTTTCTACTTCCTTATATTTTTCCATGGATTCTTCAACCATTTTCCGATGTTCTTGCAATCGTGACAGACTTATCACCGCTTCAATCAGTTCATTACTTTGCCAACTTTTGATTTGCTCCCGATATTTCTGTAACTTCTTCACTTCCTTCTTCAAATCTCCCTCAAGCTTCTCTCGCTGCGAATCATTGGTCAGAGAATCATGTCGGGTGTAATAATAGTTGAAGAGATCAACCCCCTCATGAATCTTCTTGAATATGGCATCCACTTCTCTGCATCATTGTTAGTATACGGGTTCTTCGTCTACTCCGTCTGTCTCCTCTCGGAGTTGCCGTTGGCTGCTGTACATACTTTTGCAATTTTCGTTGTGCCATGTCGTCTTCCAATCATATAGGTGCCTGCCGTGGAATGTCGTCAGATCAATTGACAAGTGGCAGTTTGATTTGATGTTCAAGTTGATGATTCTCGAGCCGATTCGATCACTAAACCAAAAAAAATTTTCTGTTTCCACCAAGTCGGTCATGTGCCTGACGCACCTCTACTAACAAAGCTATTAACTTTTTTATCTCTTTACTATATATATATATTACTATTACATACGGTGGTGGTGATCATGATGATGCTGCTTACAACTCATCATGATCAATATCAATATCGGAATCCGAATCTTCATCATCACCATGTGGAGCACCACCAGCTGCTCCATCACCATAAATCTTGGAAGTGATAGGAGAAACAATTTCGTTCAACTTGTTCTTTTGTTCTTCAAAATCTTCGGCTGATGCAGAATCATAGTTGTCTTCAATGAAATCTTGAACATCCTTAATGGCATCAAGAATGGTTTCCTTATCATCAGCATCAATCTTACCAGCCCAAGATTCTTCATCCTTCAATTGAGCAGATAATTGTGAAACATAGTTTTCAAGTGAGTTTCTGGCTTCAATCTTGGCCTTGATTTCGGCATCTTGAGCTGCATACTTTTCAGCTTCTTCAACCATACGATCAATTTCTTCCTTGGATAATCTACCCTTATCATTGGTAATAGTGATAGAATTAGATTTACCAGTACCTTTGTCTTGAGCTTCAACCTTCAAGATACCATTGGCATCCAATGAAAAGGTAACCTCTATTTGTGGAACACCACGTGGTGCTGGTGGAATACCAGTTAATTCGAATTTACCCAAACGGTTGTTATCCTTAGCCATGGCTCTTTCACCTTCATAAACTTGAATTAAAACCGTTGGTTGGTTATCAGCAGCAGTAGAAAAGATTTGAGACTTTTTGGTTGGAATTGCAGTGTTTCTCTTGATTAAAGTAGTCATAACACCACCAGCAGTTTCAATACCTAAAGTTAATGGGTTAACATCCAACAAGACAATGTCATCAACACCATCTTCACCAGAAAGAACACCTGCTTGAACAGCAGCACCATAGGCAACAGCTTCATCGGGATTAATACCCTTAGAAGCCTTCTTACCATCAAAGTAATCTTCAATCAATTGTTGAATCTTGGGGATTCTAGTAGAACCACCCACCAAAACAATATCGTCAATTTCAGACTTCTTGACACCAGCATCCTTCAAAACAGATTCAACTGGCTTCAAAGTTCTCTTAAAGGCATCCATGTTCAATTCTTCAAACTTGGCTCTGGAAAGGGTTTCACTGAAATCAATTCCATCAACAAATGAATCAATTTCGATACGGGCAGTCATTTGAGAAGATAAAGTTCTCTTTGCCTTTTCAGCTTCTCTCTTCAATTTGGAAATAGCTCTTGGGTTATTCAGGATATCAATACCATGCTTCTTCTTGAAAATCTTGGTCAAGTATCTAACAATCTTGAAATCGAAATCTTCACCACCCAAGTGAGTATCACCAGAAGTAGCCAAAACTTCAAAGAACCCACCTTCAATGGATAACAAGGAAACATCAAAGGTACCTCCACCCAAATCATAAACAATGATTTGCTTTTCACCATCAGTCTTATCCAACCCGTAAGCAATGGCAGCGGCGGTTGGTTCATTGACAATTCTTAAAACATTCAAACCTGCAATAACGGCAGCATCTTTAGTAGCTTGACGTTGAGCATCATTAAAGTAAGCAGGAACAGTGACAACAGCATGAGTAACCTTCTTACCCAAGTATTCTTCAGCAATTTGCTTCATTTTACCTAAAACCATAGAAGAAATTTCTTCTGGGGTGAACAGTTTTTCTTCACCCAAGTAGTCAACCTTAACAATTGGTTTACCGTTCTTTTTTTCAATTTTGTAAGGCAAATGTTTCAATTCCTTATGAACTGTCTTGTCATCATATTTCAAACCAACAATACGTTTAATATCGAAAACAGTATTGTTAACATTTGAAGAAGCCTGGTTCTTAGCAGCATCACCTACCAATCTTTCATCACCCGTGAAAGCCACATAAGAAGGAGTGATTCTGTTACCTTGATCATTGGCCAAGATTTCAACCTTACCATTCTTCATAACACCAACACAAGAATAAGTAGTACCTAAATCAATACCAATCACAGTACCATAGTTTTCCTTTTCTTCATCAGAATCAGCAGCACGAGCTAACCATTGAGAACGACCTGGACCCATCGACGAAGTGAAAAATGGTATCACAACCAATAAAAGAAGGTAAACAATTGCCATTCCTGGCAATGCTCCTTGGAACCTTCTAGCCATGTTTGATATATTGTAATTATAATTATACGACTATGAACAACGTTAGGTTTAAAAAAATTTTCCAACAGAAAAATATAAAATCAAAATTTAGAACTAAGTACCGAGGTTATTGCACTGGACCTAATTGCTCAAGTTAAATGCTTCACGTAGCAATAACTTAATATACACCAAAAATATTCAATGCCAGTGTTGCAAAAGATGAAAAGAAGACTCGACGGCGGTAGGTTTCTGAAAAAACGCGGACAACTTGTCTTTATATATTTGCGAACAGAATTGGTACGTATACCTTAAGTGATCTGGCGTATATACCGGATTTGCAGTCGGTGACCTTTTGATGTATTACGCATTTTTTTGGATCTAGATTTGATTAATGTCGTTGAATTTGGTGTTGATACGGATGATACGTAGTATGGTGGTTATAAGGCTGTATGTATGTGATCTATAAGTATTGGCCGGGCATTCTACTTTACGTTGTCTTGATTGCTAGCTCTTGCTTACCAGCCTACTATGTCGTTAGAGATGTCGCGCCACCGTGGCGTAACATTAAAATACCGGGTTACGTTAAGTAATCATCCCTATTGTGATTACGTAATCACCTGCCTGAATAGGCAATGGGGAATAGATTAATTGAACACGTCAGCCCAAATGAAGATAGTCGTTGTGGAACACAATCGAACTTTCTTGTAAGTCGGAATTGGCCTTTCCCAAATAGGCAAAGAAAGATTCCGAACCAAGCAGATATTATTGAGAGTAGCACACTCTGCGAGCAGCAGACACTATGATATCACTACTTAAGAGTACTAGTGCGGACCTGAGTTGATACTCCATGAGCCGTGCCACATACTTGAGATGAATACTGCAATACTGGAATACACTGCGATACAATGGGGAGTGTAATAACAAGCATAAACATGTCTCTAATGCATTATTCTTCATGATAACTAGGACTACATTGATTGTTATCACCATAACCATAATCATCCATAGTAATCCTTAATTATGACGACATTTTTTTCTTGGGGGAGCACGACATTTTGTTATGGTGGACCTTCGTCTACGCCTTTCCTCCCACCTACCAATACTTACACAGTACAAGACAAAGAGACTCATCTCATACAATCAATACACTGCACATCAGTGCCTAACTGTAGTTAATACGACATCTCTCAATATACTATACTACACTCTGTGGTACTCTGTAACCGCACACTGTTCCTCCCCGCAAAATTGTCCATTTCCAAAGTCGTTGACGGGTCCAAATCTAACTGGAGATTTTTTCCGAGCTTGTTCGTTCGCTCAACGTGAACTCAAATTAAATCTTATCCCTTATCTTCTTCAAGCTATCTTCAACAGAATCAGTTGTATACACGAAACATTAGGTGTACATTTTATATTGGATTTAACCTTGAGATTGATCAATTGTGTTGTGTGTTAATTGATATCGGTCCCCTTATACTTTATATCTACCCTTACCAATCACGCTCTCCCTTTAATGACTGATTCATCCCTGACTCCAGCCTACGCTCGGGAATTGGATCTCTTGCAACAAGAATTGGCCACTCATAACCCCACGGATGTATTGCAGTTCTGTGCCAATTATTTCAACTCAAAATTAGAATTACAGAGATGTCATCTATGGCAACAAGAAGCTAAAGCTCAAGCTGCAGGTATAAACTTATTTCCTGCGGTTTCTGTCAACTCTTCAAATGCTGCTTCAAGATTATTATCTTCCTTAACAAAGCAACCTTCTTTCAAGTCCCCCTTTTCCGACAATGATCCACATGCCAATCATCATGATGATCCATTAGGTGGTGCTCCCGCTCCTGGTAGTGCAATTACAGCAGCTGAACCAAATGCTCCAGATTCATCAGCAAACTTGTTCAAATCTTATAACGTTGGTAAAACTTCTGCTAAACATGTCCAAGACGCCCCTGATCCCAATGATCCAACAACTGAAACTGGTTCTTCTAAGAATACTTCATCTTCTGCATTCTCTTCCTTCTCCAATAAGGCTGCAAGTGGATTCAAATTCGCTCCAAAGTTCCCCATTGCATTTAATGCCAACAGAAGAACTTCTGTTTCTGCAGAAACGATCAACCCCAATATTTTCAAATCTTCAGATTGGAAACCTCCTGTGAATGATTTAACACCAGAACAAAGAGAAGAATTGGCTGGGAATTTGGCTTCTAACTTTTTATTTAGACAATTGGATGCCAATTCCAAAAAGACGGTGGTTGCTGCATTAACCAAGAAACTCTTTGCTAAAGACTCTGAAATCATTAAACAAGGTGATGAAGGAGATTACTTTTATATTATTGAAAGTGGTACTGTGGACTTTTATGTCAATGGAACCATGGTTTCTTCAGCTGGTGAAGGTGCATCATTTGGTGAATTGGCTTTGATGTATAATTCACCAAGAGCTGCAACTGTTGTGGCTACTTCTAATGTTACATGTTGGGCTTTGGACAGATCTACATTCCGTCATATTATTTTGGAGGGTACGTTTAATCGTAGATTGATGTATGAAGATTTCTTAAAAGATGTTCCAATATTGAAGGTTCTTTCAAATACTGAAAGATCCAAATTAGCTGATGCATTATCTTCAGAAATCTTCCATAAAGGTGATCAAATAGTTAAAGAAGGTCAACAAGGTGAAAACTTTTATTTTATTGAAAGTGGTAACTGTAATGTTATCAAGGAAGGTGAAGGAGTAGTTGCTAAATTGGGTAAAGGAGATTATTTTGGTGAATTGGCATTATTAAATGATAAGCCAAGAGCTGCAACAGTTGAAGCTGTGGATAATGTAATCGTGGCTACTTTAGGTAAATCCGGTTTTTCAAGATTATTAGGACCTGCTGTTGAAGTATTGAAACAACAAGATCCAACTGCTCATTAGCAGATACTGGACGCCTTTTGCATTTTCATGTTGATCATTCTTTCATCAAGAACACCCGTTATTATTTTATGTTTTTATCCAAAGAAAGTCGTATAAATGAGAAAAACTATTGATCATTATAATCTCTATTATGTATTAAATTATATTTTAAGAATAAATTAGTCAATGAAGAGAGGTAGCAGATAAATAAGATTAGGTTCCTGTTCAGGCCCATTGGCGCTACCATTGGACATTGTGCGCGCTACCAATCTGGATAAGTACTCGTACTCTCGTATAAAACCTTCAACTTAAGAATCTCCTTTAACAACAACAGTACACCTTCTATTGACAATTTATACCATAATGCTCTCAATTCCTTCGATTTTGCCTCATCCTGAGAAAGCAGGTACACTCCCATACTTTCTTTACTTCATTGGTGCGGTGTCTGTTTTCAACACTGTTCAAACTTACCTTTCCCCAGACTTAAAGATGACCAAGAAAGTCTATCTGAAGGCACCAATTGGTCAAGTGAGTAATTTGAGTGCTCGTACATTTGGAACCTGGACTATTTTAACCGCTGTTGTCAGATTATATGGGGCATTCTATTTACAGAATGCCCAAATCTATGAGTTATGTCAGTGCACTTTCTTAGTAGCATTTGGACATTTCTTTAGTGAATGGTTGATTTATGGTACTTGCAAAATGGATAAGGGATTGCTCGGACCTGCCATTGTTAGTACTGTTGGTAGTACATGGATGTACTTGCAAAAGGATTACTATACATTATAACAATCATAATATAGTAATATACATTGTAATACTTCTGATACACCCTATCATATGACTGTGATATTATAGTACAATTATTATGTAATACTATGTCATATACACGACGGATGCTTGCAGTTGCTGCCTTACGTCAGCATGTAACTATGGAGAGGACCGAAAGGATGATGCCGTTCCGACGGGTTCTCCGACGGAACACACCGCGGAATCCAGCTGGTCACGTGCCTCGCTTGATAAGACTGATAACAACCCCCCAGCAACAGAAACGGATATAAACCCAGGCAATGTCCAATAAATTTCATTCAATTCTTCTCGTTGTTTATTCCACTAACATTTTAGCAATCAATTTCAAACATGCATAGAGAAGAAATTACTGTTACACCTTTGGAAGGTAAAGCTTTAGGTTGTACTGTTACGTTACCTGACTACGCCAATAATGATCCAGCCAACTTGAATGAAGATGATTTCACCACATTGAAGGCTGCTGTTCAAACTCATTTGGTTGTTGTTATTCCTGGTCAAAAGGAGTTATTACCCAAGTCTCAATATTTGTTAACCAAAAGATTTGATCCCAGTATTCCTGAACCAAAGGCTGATGGTGGTTTAGGCGGATATGGTCATGGTAAGGAGTTTAGACATGAACAATCAGTTCTTAGAAAGGATGGTACTTCTGTCAAATCTCAACCCCAGGTTCAAATCTTGGGTCAAGGGGTCTTTGAAGCTGATGAACCCGGTAATGAAAATGGTGAGACCATTTCTTTAACTCATCCATCGCATACAACATTCCATAAGGATGTGTTGAGTGAGGAAGAGATTAAGGTACAAAATAAAACCAGATTCTATAGATGGCACATTGACTCTGCCTTATATGGATTGTCCCCCCCAATGGTCACCACGTTGTTGGGTATTAGAGTGCCACCTAGTACTAGTACTCAAACCATTGATTATAATGATGGTAGTGGTGACCAATTGGAATTGACCAGAGGTGCAACCTGTTTTGTTAGTGGTGCGAAGGCATTTGAATTATTGCTGGATGAAGATAAGCAATTTGCCTTGAACACTACTGTTGAATATGCTCCACATCCTTATATCTTTATTGGACCTGCTAAGGCTACTTCTGATGGGTTAACTATGGTCACTGAGGGGAAAGAAACCCCCTTTGATCAATTACCTGAATGGGAAGAATCCAAAGTCAAAAAGTTACCAATGGTTTGGACAAACCCAACTACTAAGGAACCTCATTTACAAGTTCATGGATGTTGTTTATATAAATTACACACCAAGCAACCTGATGGATCTGTTAAAACTTTAGACTTGAAGGAATCAAGAGAAAAGGTTCATTCGCTAATGAGACCTGCTATTTCTCCACAACATGTTTTAGCTCATGGCTGGCAAGAAGGAGACTTGGTTATTTTCTTCAATAGAGGGGTTTGGCATTCAGTTACAGGAGAGTTTAAAGGTGTAGGAGCTGGTAACAAAGATGAAAGAAGATTAATGCATCAATGCAACATTGCCAGTGGACTTGATCCAGTCAATGTCTCTGCCTGATGATATTAATAGTTGCGTTTGCTGTTTAGTGTATAGTGTGTTTGAAAATATATGTTTTGGGTTTACTTATATTGTAAGGAACAGTTAAGTTAATTATAGTTCAGAGGACCAAGCTAATCAGATGGCGTAGTGCAACCTACTGGGTATCACATACTTTTATTATACTTTTTATAATTCATTTTCTGCATTATAAATAACGTAGACGTTTTCGCAGCCTAATACATACACATGTAAATGTTTCATGATATATAGTTATCATAGTAATACATTCTCTGGTACATTTTCTACAGCTGTGATTATAAGTGAATTCTAAGGCGTTTTCAAGTATCACAACTACAATAAATGTACAGATATCAATCGAAAACCTGACTCACTCTATATCATATCGTTCCTGTCTCTTGCATCTCTCCGCAAATACTAGAGCTATCTATAACATTAAAGTAAGATGAGGTAGGATTCAAATCTAATCCCATAGAGCATACTTCTTGTAGTGATTAATTTTTTACATCGATTACATCCCCGACAGAAAAAAACGTAATCTGATTGCTTACCACCTTTGGAAGTTTGGTCACAAGCTTGAATGTTGCAATAGTTGTAAGAGGCGTCTATAGGTGTTTCCATATAGACATTATCAACGTGCATGGCTGATAATAGTAGTTTCAATTACTTCTTTCAATTTCCATCTACATTTAAAACAATTGTCATTATTGTCATTGGCTTCTAAAAATGTCTTCAACTTACCAATGAAATCGTAACACCTATAACGCCAATGCTGTGTAAGGGGTACCGCAAATCAGTGGTGTGCTAGTAAGTGAACTTTTTTCATGAGTATTAGCCAAACTATATGCAAATACGTGGTGATGTTTCAATTCAAGAGGGAACATACTGTAAATTTGAGGACGTAAGATCAAGCATCCTATTTAGGCAATTTATTACTCTTCATTACGTCAGCAATATCTCAGATCCTTAGTCTATATACCGTCCGAAGAAAAGTATAAGGAGAAATTATATCAAGGCTGATAACGTACAGCATAATCTATTCCACTGCTAAAGGTGTTACAATCATGGCTCATTTGATTACTGTGGCTACATGCAATCTCAACCAATGGGCATTGGACTTTGAAGGCAACAGAGATCGGATCATAGGGTCAATTGAGATTGCCAAATCAAAAGGCGCAAAGTTAAGAGTTGGACCTGAATTGGAAGTATGTGGATACGGATGTCTTGATCATTTCCTCGAAAATGATGTTTATGATCAATCATGGGAAATTTATAGTGAGATCTTAAGCGATCCACGGACCCAAGGAATTGTTTTAGATATTGGAATGCCCATAATCCATAAGTCAATTAAGTACAATTGTCGGATCATTTCTTATAATGGTAAAATCTTATTGATACGTCCTAAGTTGTATTTGGCCAATGATGGCAACTATCGTGAAATGAGGTATTTCACTCCCTGGAATCGACCAAAGTATTTTGAAGAGTTCCATTTACCTTCAAAGATCATCAAGATCAGTGGTCAGAATAAAGTTATCTTTGGTGACTGCGTAATTCAAACCAGAGAAACCAAATTAGGGTTTGAAACCTGTGAGGAGCTTTTCACTCCTCAAAGTCCTCATATAGCAATGGCTTTAGATGGAGTTGAAATCTTTACCAATAGTTCTGGATCCCATCATGAATTAAGAAAGTTGAACACTAGAATGAAATTGATTACCGAAGCAACCACTAAATGTGGAGGTGTATATCTTTATGCTAATCAAAAGGGTTGTGATGGTGATAGACTTTATTATGATGGGTGTGCATCCATTGTACTTAACGGTAAAATGTTGGCTCAGGGTTCACAGTTTTCATTGAAAGACATTGAAGTCCTTACAGCTACAATTGATCTTGATGATGTAAGATCTTATAGAAATCAAAAATCAGCTTCAATGCAAGCAGTCTTGACTGAAGAAGTTTATCATACTATTGAAACTGATATTGAATTGGCACCTTCTTCTCATGTTTTTGATCCAACAATTAGACCTACATTGGAACAAGAAGTCAAATACCATCTTCCAGAGGAAGAGATTGCTCTTGGTCCTGCTTGTTGGTTATGGGATTATTTGCGGAGATCTAAATGTGCTGGTTATTTCCTTCCCTTAAGTGGAGGTATTGATTCTTGTGCTACTGCCACAATTGTTCACCTGATGTGTCTATTGGTAGTTGAAGCAGTTCGAAACGGTGATAAGCAAGTTTTGGAAGATATCCAAACTTTGGTTCATGATAATACTTTTATTCCTCAAACTCCTCAAGAAATTGCTTCAAAACTCTTCTATACAAGCTTCATGGGTACAGTTAATTCCTCTAAAGAAACAAGATATAGAGCTAAGGAATTGGCCACTAAAATCGGATCTTTCCATGTTGATATGAATATGGATACCCTTGTTACTGCTGTGGTTAATGTATTTGAAGTAGCAACCGGGAAGAAACCCATCTTTAAGATCTTTGGAGGTTCTCAAACCGAAAACTTGGCTTTACAAAACATTCAGGCACGTTTAAGAATGGTTTTGGCTTATTTGTTTGCTCAATTGTTACCTTGGACAAGACGTATTTCTGGAGGATTGTTGGTGCTAGGGAGTGCTAATGTTGATGAATGCTTAAGAGGATATTTGACCAAATATGATTGTTCTTCCGCTGATATTAATCCTATTGGAGGAATTTCTAAAACTGATTTGAAAAGGTTCATCGCTTGGGCAGAAATCAACTTTGAATTACCAATTTTGAATGAATTCTTAACCGCAACCCCAACTGCTGAATTGGAACCAATCACTGAGAATTATGTTCAATCAGATGAAGTAGATATGGGAATGACTTATGATGAATTATCAAGATTTGGAAGATTAAGAAAAGTTGAAAAATGTGGGCCTTATTCCATGTTTATCAAATTATATCATGAATGGTCTCAACCGCCTTATTCATTAACTGCTGAACAAGTTGCAGAAAAGGTTAAACGGTTTTGGTTCTTTTATGCCATTAATAGACATAAGATGACCACTATGACGCCTGCCTATCATGCTGAACAATATTCACCTGATGATAACAGATTTGACTTGAGACCATTTTTGATTAATCCTAGGTTCCCTCATGCATCCAAAAAAATAGACCAAGTGGTTAAGATTATCAGTGAACGGGAAAAGAAGATTGCGGAGAGTAACTTGAGTGTTGATTGAATTTCTAAGTATGAACTTTCCCACCCCATTTTGGAATAATTCCTAATTCATTCTTCATATAATCATTGGGACAATCATTTCTTCTAACAAAATCAACCAAACTTAGTGCTATTTGCTGTGGAATATCCTCTTGTACAAAATGGCCTGTTCTAACATTATTATTGAAGACAATTAGTTGATATTTCCCTTGCATTTGGCCAATAATTAAGTTTGTATCCAAAGTTTCATGGCCTGCCAAGATCAAAAGCTTAGCAACTCCTTTGCAATTGACAAAATTATCAGATAATCCTTTAAACCATTCTTCCCAATATTGTTGAGTATCCATTAGATTAGCTCTCCAAGTATAACAACCACCTCTACCATCCTCCTTTATTAGAAGATCAGGAACACTTAATTTGGCCGAATCTTCATTGTTTAATAGATGCAGTTCTTTAATATGCCAATCTATAGCTCTTTGAATAGAGTCAAATCTAGTTGGTCTTCTTTCTAGGAACTTGGGCATACTATCTAGAGCTTTAACTGCGGTTTCTTCTACTATATCTAACATTATTAAGCCCTTAATGTTTGGCATGATCTGATAATACTTGACCATGAACTTGGTTAGTACTGCTCCGCCTAATGAATGACCCAATAAATATATAGAATTACTTGACGACTCTTGGAAATGGAGTTGCATAAACTTATCATATACACCTTTGAAATCTTCAACGCATGCTTCAATAGACGCATCTGCTGCATTAGACGAATGGCCATGGCCTCGGAAATCAAACATGAAAACTCCAATGTCATGTTGATGTAGCTGTTCGGCCAATTTGGCAAATGTCATAGCTGAAGATCCAGCTCCATGATGACACATAAATATAGGACTGGTGGGTTTATTAGAAGGCAAATAATACGTTTGGATCGATACCCCGTTAATGAGATAAACGTCTCTGTATTTAAAAGTGATCTCTTTATAGTGCTGTTGATCAAAGTCTGGTACTACTGGTGGACCAGCACAAGCAGGAGTTGGCGGAGCAGCTAACAACGACGAATTGTCCAACAGATCTTCTCCCAATACCAGTGACACTCCAATGGCTTGTTCGTGTTCTTTTATGCGCCTGAGGAGCCGATTGTGAAGGTCAGACATTGCGTATTTTCCATAACAATGTATATCTATATGAATGAAGAGTTAATATTTTAATTGATGATTGTTATACTATTTAGTAATCGGTACAGGCACTAAGTACATGGTAGCGCGGATTATGGGGTAGTACAGTAGTATGATATGCTTGTTGAATGATACTGTATCTCTTATAAAGTTAATGGAGGTCTGATCGGGCTGGTTCCATATTATACTGCTTCTCCCTATTTATTTTTTTGTTTTTGGTATGAATTCTGGTGGGATTTGGTGGGATTTGGTGGAATGTATTGAAAAATTGGGAGCATTATTCATATTTTCAATGAAAGATAATTATGTTGCATTGAAAGTTCTGTTTACCCGAGAAGAGTCATACATAATGGTAGAAATAGTATTTCAATGTATATTCCACTTCATCATTCCCATATATCAAGTAATTGTTATCATGTCTGGTATCATGGGTAGGTATGCTACAGTCTTGTATACACTACGGGTTTGATATCATTACACAAAATCCTAAAGTATATAGTGAAAAATCTCGTCTTCATACATTAACTAAACGGTAATGGTAATTTCCCGTAATGTCCGCCGATGATCTTACCAATGAGTTTCAACATATGGTGGTAGCACTATATGTTGGATATCGTGCACTACTTCAAGGAGAAACTCCGGTGGCATGTACATTTGTATCAAATACTACGGGGAAAGTCATCGCTGTGGGAAGTAACGATACCAATGGGTCACTCAATGGTACCCGACACGCTGAGTTTGTGGCTATAGAGCAAGTGATGAATGAGAAGATCCCCTTTTCTAAACGGGACGATTTACAGTATATAAAGGATGTCTTCAATGACATCACTGTATATGTTACTGTTGAACCGTGCATTATGTGTGCCCTGGCATTACGACAATTAGGAATCAACCGCGTGGTGTTCGGGTGTGCGAACGAAAGATTTGGAGGTAATGGAACGGTACTTCTGGTGAATAAAGATGATATTGGTCCCGATAGGGAATACCTTAGTTATGGAGGTATCCTCCGTACGGAAGCAGTACAATTGCTTAGGAACTTTTATATCCAAGAAAACGAATCTGCGCCCGAACCTCAAATAAAACGAAACAAAGATTTGGAACGGAAAGCTTATCCGATAAATTTGGCGTACGATAAATATTTACTGCGACATCAATTTATTGAGTACTACGGCGAAAGTCGTATTCGATTCTGGAATCAGCCGGTCGACGCAGAAATCACTCCTGTCGAAGGTAAACAGTATTCGGTAACGCAATTAATACAGGGCAAATCTGGTAATATTATTCGACAAAAGCTTTATGGCGATGATAAAAAGAAGTCTGAAGTTGAATGCAAACAGTTTGCACTGATGTTTTATGGAATTGATGAAATGGGGAAGGTTAACTTTGAGTCTAGAATAATCACCTTAGAGGAACCAGATCCCAAACGCAGAAAAAAGCATTAAAGAATTAGTACATAGGTGTAGATCATAGCACTCTTAATAGACTGTTTCTAATGGTTTTGAAAGCGACTTTAATCTTATTTAAGTTGACCAAGGATGAATCGTACTGCTGGAAATTCTAGGTCGAACAAATGCTATCGAGTGAATTTAGGTCGAGAAAAGTAAGACAAAATTACAACGACAAAATGTGCACTGATTATCACCGCGACATTGAAAACTGACTACCTCCTATTTCAATCCGATAGCCGTATCTTCTTCAATTCACCACACAATGGCTCGTGACGATTCAGATGAAGAGTACGTTGCCCCAGGTAGTCCTGGAGAATTGTCAGACGACAAAAAGGAGCTATCGGACAGCGACAACAACCAGGAAGAAGAAGATGAGGACTTACAAGATGAGGACAATGATGAAGATGATGATGACGAGATAGTCATTGCCAAAAGAACTCGAGCCAAATCCAAGGCTACTACAGCCATTAGTGATCTTCGAGGAGCTAACGGGTATTCATGGGAAGACGAGTACCAAAGATCTTGGGATGTCGTCAAGGATAACGAAGGGCAGTCGTTGGAAAGTATTATTCAGTCGATGATTGAAGCTCGAAAGAAAAAGATCATGAAGAATTCCAGTGGTTCATTCCAAAGAGGAATCATAAGGACATTAATTGTCATTGTTGATGGGTCGCAAACGATGCTGGAGAAGGATTTACGACCCACACGGTTTCTGATGACATTAACATATTTGGTGGATTTCATAGTGGAGTTCTTTGACCAAAACCCCATATCTCAAATGGGTATAGTGCTTATGAGAAATGGTGTCGCGACATTAATCAGTGAGGTGAGCTCGTCGCCTCAGTATCATCTTGATAATATCCGACACGTTAAGGCGAGACAGCATAACAAGTTTGAGCCCAAGGGGGACCCTTCGCTACAGAATTCGTTGGAGATGGCCCGATCACTTTTGATGTATAATTTCGGTAATAATAGTACCACCAATAATAATGGTGGTGAATCATCAAAGAATTCTAAAGAGATACTAATTTTGTTTGGGGCTTTATTCACTAGCGATCCAGGCGACATTCACCATACAATTAATAACCTCATAAAAGACGACATTAAGGTGAAGATCATAGGTTTGTCAGCCCAGGTGGCCATATGTCAAGAGATAGTTAGAAGGACAAACAAACTAACGTCCGATACGTCATCGTGTTATGGAGTCATTATGAACGAACAACACTATAAAGAGCTTCTACTTGATTGTGTGATTCCATTACCTATTACTATCGAAGAGAGTCTAAAGCAAGTGAAACAGAACAGAGGCGTTGCACTAATAAAGATGGGGTTCCCTTCCAAGATCCAATTGACTACCAACAGAACGTCTTTGGATTGGCCTCAATTGTGTGCATGCCATCCGACCCAGGGGTCTGAAGGTTCAAAGAATAACCTATTAATTAATGATAATCCAGGCAAGAGTTTAGTGGATGGTGGTGGAGGCAATGGTGGGGGAGGAAGTATTGGTGGTGGTAGTAACGGTAACGGGATTAATCCATATATTGGTTATCAATGTCCTCAATGTTCAGCTAAAGTATGTCATTTACCTACCATTTGTCCAATCTGTGGTTTGATGTTAATTCTTTCGACTCATTTGGCCCGTTCATATCATCATTTAGTACCTTTGGCTGCTTATAAAGAGGTCCCCATTGCAAAATCATACAAGAGTAAATACTGCTATGGATGTTTGCTTCTTTTCCCAAACGGTATTGATGATTTGGAATCCATCGATAAGTTGCTGAATAGAACAAGCTCAAGATACAGGTGTCCTAAATGCTCCAATGATTTTTGTATTGATTGTGACGTCTTTGTTCATGAAACCTTGCATAATTGTCCTGGTTGTGATAGCATGTAAATTATTAGTTAAATTATTGCTTAATGCTTATTGCTTACCCCAAGCACTTCGATTCCCCCCTTTACCCCATGTAGATCCACTTCCATTGCCCCACGTAGATCCAGAACCAGAAGCACCCCAAGCAGAATTACCTCCTTTATTTCCACCCCAATTGGAATTACCTCCGCCATTATTATTATTATTATTATTATTATTGTTGTTGGCTCCTCCCCAAGCTGAAGCATTTCCACCTCCCCATGTAGAAGCATTACCTCCATTCCAAGTCGAAGCATTTCCAGCTCCTCTTCCCCAAGAGGATGCATTTCCTCCACCCCAAGTTGAAGCATTTCCAACTGCCGGAGTACGGCCACCACCACCATTACCTCCCCATGCTGTAGCTCCTCCCCAGGCAGACGTTTGTCCTCCACCTTGTCCAGTACTTCCCCATGAAGAACCGTTTCCAGAAGAACTATAAGCTGGAACTTCTGGTCGAGAAGATGATGATGGTCCAGAGTTACCTCCCCCAATAAACCGCAAATATGGTACGGCTTCTCCACGAACAAATACACTAATATTATTCTTACCAACCTTAATCTTCTTAGCTTTGGTGTGTAATTCAATCCGAACAAAAGTATCATCTGCATCAACAACTTTACCCTTCAAACCTTTATAATTTCCACCGGTAACAACAACATCTTTACTCAATAACTTATCACGACCTCCTTGTTTAGCCCTCAACCCAAGTGCAGCAATAGGATTTTGCATCTTCAAATTGGGGTTCATCTTACTTAAATCTGGTCCCAAGCTTCTAGATACCATCGAATCCTTGGTGGAAATTGTAGTAACATTGATACAATTAGTGGTGAAAATACCCAAGTTTTCAATGATTTCATGAGATTCAATGAAAAGAGCATTCTTATAAATGTGTAAAATTGAACCTTCTCTCTTCTTATCACCCAAGCTTTCCTTGACAGTATCTCCAACTCTTATGGTTGAACCATTTCTGTCTGTGGCAGCTTGTTCTCTTTTACTCAAGTTCAATTTTGATGCAATTCCTGAAGGTTTAACCTTAACTAATCTCCCTTCAGAAGTAAGAATTTGGAAAATATCCTTTTCTGTTTTAACAATGACCCCAACGGTTGATGCATTCAATTGTACCATATCTTTAATGCTGTAAATACTGTTGAAAGAATCAGTATATGAGTCAGTGGCCTTTATCAAATAGTTAGCAAACAATCGAATATCTTCTTGAGTTTGATCAGATAACAAAACAACATTGTCTCCATCAGTCTTAATCACCAACCCGGTTTCATCTGCATGTTTACCTTGAACCACTCTCACGTGGTCACCAGAAACGAAAACTTTCCGTAAATCAGAAGCAGGAACAGTGATGGCTTGATTAACAAAGTTAGCATCTCCACTATCAGTAACAGTGATGGAGACTTCATTCAATGAACAACTTGTTACTTTACCAATTGTTCTTGCTAACTCACCACGACGAATTTCCACTTTATCACCGGCTTGAAAGATATTTTTGGATGTTGAAGGATCATTTTTGTTCTTTATAGATGCTGCAACAGCAGCCAAATCTAATCCTTCTTCTGTACCACCAGTTTGAAATCTATCCAATTCTTCTAATGTAGGATGCACATCATTTGTTTGCACAAATTGTAATTTGAAATCCTTAAACAAAAACCCATCAATATATTCATCACCACGGTAAAAATATGTACGGGTACCTCTTCCAGGTTGAAGACCTTCTCCGTCATACATTCTAGCTTCTTGTTCACTGAATAATCTTGGAATTGGTCTTAGTTTCAGTTTAATTCTTCTTCCATCCTTATCAAAGTCATCATTCTTACCATAATCCAATCTGGGTACCAACTTACATCTGACGTCCAAACCATTTTCAGATAAATTATCCACAATTGCTAAATCACCTTTATATTTACCACGAGTAAGTCTAACGTAGATCCCTGGTACCAATTCAACGTCAGTAGATTTAACTTGCTTCAATAAGTCAGGATATTCTCCAACGGGGACCAATAATCTATTTCTCATGTAGACTCCTGGTACACCATTTAATGCTCTTTCGATGGCTTCTGGCTTGGTAGCTTCAATATAAATATAACCTTTAAAAGAATCTCTTTGGAATACGGTCAAGATATCCAATGGAACCCCCTTTCTAGCCAAAGTTCTCTTCTTCTCGTACAATTTTCTAACCAAATCCTTTTCACGACCAGGGTTAACTCTAATAGCATAAATTGGAGGATCATTAATGGAAGGCATCAATAACTTTTGAGATACAGTACCATCTGCAGTGTCACCTCTGTAAACAGTATGGGTTTTTCTATATCTCTGTTTTAAAGTTTCTGCCAATTGTTCAGCATCTTGATCTTCAGCTTCTTGACGACGACGATCAAATTGTCTATGCAAACGATCATCTTGATTATTGGCTTCATCACCAATTTCACCTCTATCATCTGAGATAAACTGTTCTCTTAATAATTCGGCTTCCTCATCTTCTTCGTCCAATTCATCTTCTTCTTCATCATCAACTTCAGCTTCAATATCAATAAACTGGTTGGCTCTTCTTCTCTTTCTTCTTTTACCTGGAGCTTCATCCTCTTCATCTTCATCTTCATCTTCGCCATCATCTAATTCTTCGTCATCCAATGTAGATGCGTTTTTAGGACGACCAGCGTTAATATTATTGTCATTGTTGTTATCATCATCTTCATCTACATCCAAACCTCTTTTAGCTCCTCTGTCTTCATAGGCAGTGGGTTCATCGTTCAAAAGCGAGTCATTCATCGCCTCCTGTTTCAATTTCTCCTCGTCAGACATGGTTGATGAGTTTTCCTTCCAACAGGTCAAGAATACTTTGAACCAGTAGAAGTTGTATTAATACCAGTTTGTTTAGCTTGACTTACTAACTCCAAAATTTTTCGGGTGATCACTTTGAATGAATTTATGGTCATGTGATGCATCACGTGATATTGTAAATATTAAGTTATACCTGCTTTTGTAGCAACATCTGATCATGTTTGAAATGGCACTCTATGACTAATAGTAACAACTTACCATACCTTCAAATTAACCGAGTGCATATTTTTGTCAATTCTTAATAAGCGAGACGTACTAAGAGACGTCCACTGATCTCATACAATATCCAATAGGTACATTGTCCCATGATAAACCTCTTAAGCTTATTATAATGATTTTGTTACGTTGCAAATGCTCACTTCAAGCCTTTCAAATGGATTAGCGGCTTTGTTGTATGCTTTTTGTTCTTGAAATATTCTGTATATTCGTAGAAAGCCATTCACTTCCTGGTAATCTTGACAACTTACTTGTAAAAACATGACTTTCTCTATAAAATTGTGCTAAACATTAATTATCGTTTCTGCAACCTTATACAAGGACACGCTATCCACATCTATCACCCAAAGCAGTACTACTAGCAATAAGAAGGATCAGACATGAATTGAGGCTGCAAAAGTAACCAGTATATTTATTTCACTACCATGTTGATCCATCCCTACATGCAGTCCATAATTGATAAGATGATGCTCACCAAAAAAATTAACGTACTTCGACCTCTAGCAAAGTAAGAGTAAGCTCATTAGTATTACAATGTCAGAGATCCAAACATTGGCTGAAGAGTTGAGAGGGTGTTTAAAGAAGTTTCCCAACTTCCCTCTGGAGGGGATTCTTTTTGAGGATTTCTTACCAATTTTCGCTGACCCCAAGCACTTTCAAAAGTTAATAGATGCCTTTAAGTTACACTTGGGAGACCGTAAGATCGACTACATTGTTGGGTTAGAAAGCAGAGGTTTTTTGTTTGGACCAGCTTTGGCTTTAGCTGTTGGTGCCGGGTTCATTCCTGTTAGAAAGCCAGGGAAGTTGCCTGGGCCTGTTTATGTTGCCGAGTTCCAAAAGGAATACGGTAGTGATAAATTTGAAATGCAACAAGGTGTTGTTCCTAAGGGGGCCAATGTTGTTATTGTTGATGATATTTTAGCTACTGGTGGTTCAGCCACTGGAGCTTACGAATTGGTTGAAGAGAAATCTGGTGGTAAGGTTGTAGAATTCCTCTTTGTTATGGAGTTGGATTTCTTAAAGGGAAGAGATAAGCTTAAGGCACCAGTTTTCACTTTATTAAGCGGTCAACCTGAAAAATTAGGTTCCTAAATGTATTGCTATACAACATAGTCAAGTATAAACTCTGTTTTATCCACTTTTAAATATAAGAAACGCTAATTTATCAATATAGAAATAGATAAAGAATCCTTGTTCATGTGTGACATAACTTCCAAAACTTTTACCCACAACCACATGCCACGTGGGTCCCAACATAGAATCCAATTCCTTTTTAATGTAAGCACAAATATCCTTTTCTATGCTGTAGGCTTCAAGGGCTTTCTTGGAGATATCAAACACCTCGGTTTGAAGCTTTTCTGGTAAATCTGATGCCTTTAGCACCGCTATACAATTTTGATAGGTTAGTACTTACTAACCCAAATGGAACGTATCATAATGTGACGAGTAACATACGTGTCTTATCTGCAATCTCACTCATTGTAATGTTGAATATATGTTTATGTATATGGATGATAGTTCAAATTGTATCATGCATTAATGGGGTTAGACCTCAATGGTTTCAAAGTAGAACCACGTGATACATCACGTGATAAAATGAATGCATATCTGAATATGTTTTGCTGTGAAGGTTATTTGTAAGGTGATGATAATTATCACTACCTCTTTAAAATGGATGATATCCCGTTTTCTAAGATCATCAAGAAGAAGTATTCTGGAGATGGAGACGGGGAGTTTGAGTTTCACAAGATAGAATTTGATAACCGTATGGTTCTAAATATTTCCATTGATGGAGCCATGAATTTCACCTTTGATATACCTTTAAGCAAAAGGATAGGCCAGCCAATCATAAGAGCCGATCTGGCTACGGACCCTGGAGTCGAACCCGTGTTACTCATGGGAGATCTGAAGAATGTCAAGATGCAAGTAGTAGCTACCCAAATCGGTAAGATGGTGTTATATAACAGTGGTAAACCTAAGAATATCATTTTAACTATTGGATCTCGATGGTTTGGTGATGGAAATCAGAATACACCGGAAGATTTCAGCAAATTGATGTTTGTGCTAGACAATGTTAAGTCACTAGTGAGTTAAATTTACTACTAATAATTATAATTATTATAATCTATTCTATTGCTTCTTCTTTGTTGGTCTTTCCTTTGGAGCTACCAATCTTTCCTTCTTACCCCAGACCAATTTATGAGGTTTCATAAACTTATCAACAACTTCATCAGTAACGGCAGCTCTTCTGGTTTGATATGCAGATACAAACTCTTGTAAAACTTCAATACATTCCTTCTTCAACTCTCCAGATAATAAGTCCCCCTTCCTGTAAGATTCAGCTAAGTTAGCCAACTTCTCGTCATCTTCAGAGAAGAACGATAAGTATTGATAAGCAACATCCACATCTGGATTACCACCATACTTTCTATGTTCTTCAACTGAAGTTCTACCACCAGAAAAGGCATATTTGTTGATTTTCTTTTGAATTTGTTTGGGAGTATCACCCATGAAAATAGTAGTGGTGGCATCTGATGCAGACATCTTAGTGGTAGCACCTTGCAATGCAGGGAAGAACTTAGCATGGATCAAAGCAGGTTTACTAAACTTCAACTTATCTGCAACATCTCTACAGACTCTAAAGTATGGGTCTTGATCAATAGCACAAGGAATTAAACATGGAGTCTTTTCAGGTAATCCTAAAACATCTGGGAATGAAGATGGGAAAGCAGTTGCAATTTGAATCAGGGCAAAATGGATTTTACCAATACAATCCAGGTCTTGGAATCCAAAAACTGCCTTAGCAGTTGAAGTAGTGATTTGCCTTGAAATACGAACCACATTCTCATATAATGCACCTCCCATATATTCTAAATCGGAAAAGATAAAGGTATTTTCTGGATTGAACCCAACAGCAATGATATCTTTACAATTATCTTTAGCAAACTTTTTAACGTCATTGATGGTCAATTTGGGTTTGAAAAGAAACTTTTCATCGTCAGTTAATTCAACAACCAATGGAACGTCAAAAACTTCTTGTAACCATTTGGTGAAAATAAAGGGGATCATATGACCTAAATGCATAGAATCACTCAGTGGACCTCTTCCAGTATATAAGAAGAAGGGTTCTCCATGTTCATACATGTCAAGGATCTTGGTCAAATCTCTTTCACTGAAAAAAACACCTCTTTTAAGGAATGGATGAGGCTCAGATCCAGTTACGGCTCTGAAACGGGCCAAAGTATCCTCATTAATGGCTTTGGTACCAAATTGTTTCACCAATTTATCATAATCAATTTCCAATTCCTTACCATCAACAACTGCTCCACCAACTTCCCATGGAGTCACCACTTGTTCTGCATCGTCCTTCTTGGAGATGTGAACGTTGGAAAGATCTTGTTCGAGAGATGCCATTAAAGATGAAGTTAGTTCCGTAGAAGGAAGAAGAATGACCTGCTTTTGACTTTGACATTGACTTGTGAGTTTAAACTGTCAGAGATATCATCCCTTTTTTGTGTAACGATCGTTATCACGTGTCTAGTTTCCAGTTACAGTGAAAAATTTTGACAATTTACATGATTACAACGTCTTAGTTATAGCAGATAGCCCAGATATAGAATTATATCTCTAAAATACACATAAATACTTTAAACCCAGTTTTTATATCATTTTTGGTGATTATTAGTGTATGTAAACATATAGAACAAAGATGCGTCAAGGGAGGTATGTAAGTTTAGAATTGCAACTTGGTGAAGAACCACTTGTTCTTACCAGCCTTGTGCTTTTCTTCCAAGGCCTTACCAACAACCTTCTTGGCTTCTTCTCTTTGAGATGGTTCCTCCAAAGCTTCGTAAGTAACAGCAGACTTGAAAGATTCAACATCAAAGGAGTATCTGGTAGGCATCAAGTGGTTGTAGTTAACCAACTTAACAAATGGCTTAACTCTGGTTCTCTTAGCGGTCTTCTTGGCACCCAAGTTCTTGGTAACCTTCAAAGGAGCTCTTTCGACACCGACAACAACGGCATGGGGGAATGGGTGAGCCTTGGTACCGTCATCGTGAGGCTTCACAATGACAACCTTCTTACCGGCGTATCTACCACGAACGACAATAGCTATAAAGTAAACGTTAGTATTTCAATTTTCAATGGGAGCATAACAAGAGTGCAATTAACATATAAGATGTGACGAAAATTACTAGGAGTTCAACTTCTGTACCACTCATTGATCAGGGAGAATGAAAACTTTGATTGGAGATAATTGGGTTGAATAGATTTCAGAACAATTGGAGGAAGGAAAGGAATTATAAATTGTTTAACTGTGATTCGTCTTTTTGTCGTAATGATTCGATTGTTCAATTCAATGGTTGGTTCGTTTGATATTCGCCATTCATCTGTCTTGCTGTGTCTCTTAACGTGCTGATAGCTTTCCACATGTTGCTACATACCAACTTTACCAGCCTTAATGAACTTAGCCATCTTTAATTTGTTGTATAGGTATAAATGACTTGTGTAAAAGAATTGTAAGAAAAGCCAGATGTATCAAAAAATTTCACTACCGTCTGCCATTCTGCTCACAAGGGTGAAAATTTTTCGTATGCCATACAACTGTGGATTTGGTGGGGCATCGGTGTGTCCTAAAACGATCTTTGTGTAACAGACGCTCAGGTCGTGTGCAACGGCTGTGTTCCGGGTAACACCTAATAGTAAAGACGGTTTTGTGTTAATCATGTAGGGCAGGGCTTTTGAAAGCACGTGAGGAATCACCGTGACCGTAAAGATTTGCTACTCCATCACGTGAACGCCTGCGATTGGGTGCAAATAACTAAGGTACTGCTGTTGTAAATTGTCTTAATAGTTATGTAGTATATCTTGTTATATATATAGCTATTTGCTTTTACGTTGGCTTCGAGCCAAAAACTTGGAGTTCATCACCGTCACTCCTGGCTTACCGTTTGGGGTATTTGACAGTGAAGTTCCAATTGGTGGACTGGAATGCCCATTCCCACCACCGCTTGTTTTAGTAAAGCTTGAACGTCTGTTGTCTGTAGTTGGTGTGATGTGAGATACTGCCAACTGAGCAGCATGTAATGTACCATTGATATCGTTACTGTTGCTGGTAATGCCTAAACCTGTAGACATATTAACTTGTTGTTGGCGCTGATTGATTGGAGGGGGAGGCTTCCGTTTAGTATTCTTATGATGTGAGATTCTATCGGCCATCATTGAATGCCTTCCATCATGTCCTTCCGAATTTGAATGCTGGTGGCGGCGATGACTTTGATTTTGGTTTTTCACATGATGGCTATTATTATTATTTTGAAGATTATGATGATGAGCATCTTGCTGCTGCTTTGGAATACCATGATTAGATTTATGTGTATGGTCTAATTTCTCTTGCTTTCTAGGATCTAATGTTGGTGTAGTAGCTGGTGCGACAGGAACTAAAATCAATTGGTCTGGATCTTCTTCTTTCTTTGCAACAGCTTCTTCCTTATTTCTTTCAATTTGATTGGTTTTAGCCTTAACTAATGCTGATGTCCATTGGTTGACTTCATATTTCTCCACTTCAAAAATATACGAAGATACTGGACCTGAAATAGAAAATGTGCCCGTGGTGGGCAATAACTTATGAAATTTTGAAGCAGCACCAGAATTTAACAACTCCTTGACCTGAATAAATTCTGGTGATAATTGAATCTCACTTAATTTATGGTACACTCCAGATTCTAGTCTGTACAATAGCATGATCCGTCCATGGGTTGTTATTATCATGGTGCAAGTTTTAGGACGATCATACAAGTTGGCAACCACAACCTTCACAGTAGAACAGCTTGAAGTTGTAGAAGCATCCTCATTTTGCTTTTCCTTTTCCTTCTCTTTATCAATGTTCAATAACTTCTTGAAAAGTGACCGATGAGACTTGGTTGAACCCCCATCATCTGTATTGGATGTCTGAGAGTTCTTCGGACTGGTAGGACTCACAGGAACCGGCTTTTCAACTTCAAAATAATCACGAAAGTATTCAAGCTCATCATCTAACGAAGCCATGGTAGTTGCTGAAACTGGTTGTGGCTGAGAAGTTGTTGTTAAACCAGACCCTCTTAAACTGGATGATCCATGAACAACTTGGCTTATCATGGTATTACCATTAATTCCACCAACAGTACTTCCTCCTCTTGGAGCTAAAGCTAACGAACAAATATGTAACGAACCTTTATGTTTCCTTTCAAAAACATCTGTGTACTGTTTAGACACAATAACTGGACCCACTTTCAAGATCCGTTCATCTTCATGTTTTAAGTAATCTTTCCATGCATTATCAAGAACTGACATGGGTGCAATTTCTATCACCAGTGATTTGCGACTAACAGATTGCTTTGAAGATGTTATGGAAGACGAGGAGCCTTTCTTGCTTGTCCTTGTTGAACCCGTACGTGAAGTATAGCTTTGACGGGAGATGGCCGTTGGTCTAAGAATCTTGGTTCCAGGTATATAATCTGGATGAGGAGTCGATTGTCCTGATGTACTAACGGTACCAGTACCCGTTGGTGTTTGTGACTTTGATGATGTTTTAGGTTGCTCTCCATGAAAATCACCTAGTTCTTCATTACTACTAGTCTTCCCACTTTCCTTCTTCAAAACAAAGGCAGCCACAGATGCTGCACTCACAGGGACCCCAGTTCCATTAGAAGCTGAAGACGTTGGAAGGTGAGAGTTTGAACTTGCAGACTCACTAACATTTCTTTCAATCTTTTTTGGCTGGCAAGATTTGCGGGTTGACAATTGAGGTTGGGACAAGGATTTCATTAGATCAGGCACTTTCATCATAGATTTAGCAGTCATTTTGTAAGGACCTAACTCAGGAGGAGGTCTGTTCCAGACAGAATCAAAATCATCAAAGTCAATATCATGAAAGAAATAATGAGACTCGATTTGTTGAATAGACAACCGTTTACTTGGTTGTAACACCAAGATTTTCTTTATCAAGTCACGAATAATTATTGGGAACCCAGCACTGAAAGCATATTGTAGTTTGGTAATTTTTTGAAAAGTAAGATATTCATTTGTGGCCTTAAATGGTGGTTTACCAGCAATCATTTGATATACAATGCAACCAAAAGCCCAAATATCTCCAGGTTTCCCACAATATTTATTATCCAATAGTTCCGGTGATACATATTCAGCAGTTCCAACAAAGGATTTGGCTCTAACATCAACAGGGTAATTTTCTGCTTCTCCACCCTTTTCAAGCATACGGGCTGTACCAAAATCTGTGATTTGAATCCTCATTTTATCGTCCAATAAAATATTCTCTGGCTTAATATCTCTATGAATAACACCATTCTCATGCATATAATTGATAGCATCAAGAATTTGAGCCCCAAAAAATTGGGTACAGTCTTCATTAAGAGTACCATATTTTTTGATCAATGATAATAATTCCCCATTAGCAGCATAATCCAAAACAAAATATAAGGAGTGTTTATCTTGGAAAGTGAAAAATAAAGATATAATTCCAACTCTGTTGCTTAAACGATTGAGAGCGTATTTTTCAATATTTACGTATTTCACCTTCTTCTCTTTAATGATATGCCGTTTATCCAAAATTTTAACCGCATATTGCTTTGAAGTATGCTTATCTGTTGCAAGTACCACTGTGGAATATGAACCTTCACCCAATTCTTTACCAAAAACGAAATCTTGAACCGTGCGTTTGATAACAATATCATCGTCTAACGTACGGACTGCAGCTCCTCGTTCCACCCAATCTTCCTTCGTCCCCTCCCTAGATGGTACGTTATCTTCCATATCAATTGCTTCATCTTCTTCATTCGTAACTTGATTTAAAGCTGTACCTCTCCTAGCCCCTCCAGCAGCAGCAGCAGCAGCAGAGAAACGGGAAGTAGCACTATCTTGTAATTGACGTTTATGGTCTTTCAACTCATCTGAAATGGTCCTATCCCCCTCAAGAGTCAAGTTCAATTCTGGATTGGTTTGAGCCGTTGGGTTCACATGAGGGTTGAAGTCGAAAGAACTGGAAGAAACACTTTGAGGTGTAACTGGAGCACTATGGATTCTATCTGGAGTTAAGTTTGAACTTTCATGTGAATGGATTTGCATTTTGGGTAATCTCAATATTTCCTCCTTATGAAACAAGCCTTGACGATAAAGTGTAGCAGTTGAATGTGGGTGGCTTGAAGCATTAGAACCATTGTTGTTATTATTATTATTATGATGATGTGACTTCATGATTGCTGGAGTATCAAGGTTGGAGTCCAAAGTATCCATGCTTCCGTTACCACTAACAACTACAGAATCTGCAACATACATGTCGTATAAACCAACCAAATCCGAATGATTTTCTCCTTCTTGTGGAAGTGATGTAGAACTAGTTGAGAATGCCGACATCAAACAAGTTCATCGATGAATTCATGTATGGTATGGACAGTATTCTTAGGCTAAGTAAACAGATCCAGAAGGGTATGAACAACCTTATGCTGTGTTTAAACTATGCTCTTTATAAATCTCTTGAGCGTTCTTGGATGGTATATTAGTCCAGTTCTATTTGGCCAAGCAATACAGTCAAGCAATCCTTAACGTTACTACTACTTATTAAAGAGTTACCTTATATGAACCAGTAACTGCCAATGATGATGTTGCCCCTTGTAATAAAGATGCTGTCTACTTAAGAAAAAATAGCACTGCCTCTGTTATCACTGACTTCTTGGTACTATTGCTTTGCTTGGAACAATCTTATTGGATGGAAACCGAACTATCAGTTAGAGAGTCGAGTTTACTTGAATGTTGTTCCGCAATGTCACTTGTCTGCAACAATTGACAATCAACTTTGAATCTTTCCTAACCACCGTAATTTATGGCTGAAGCTTATTGATAATCCAGTTGAACAACATGTTTTGGTTTTGGGTTGATCTTGCTCATGCTCGCTTTGTAAACTTGTTAGGAGTCATAAATCTCCTAATACGGAAAATAGAGTCGAATAATAGTGAAACCAGTTTACACTAATTTCCATATATGGGAATCTATGTCTTTCAAGCTATCCGTAATGACGTAATCTATATAAAGTACAACAAATGTGCACATCTTCTAAGCAACCAACATTACAGAACAATACATAATTAATAGCACAATGTAATATACTATCAATTGAATTCACTTCTAATCCCTAAAGAACAACCTTGATTAAATACGCTTACGTAATAAACTACGTAATACTGACCCGCACACCACAATTCATGGGATCAGTTATTAATTCAAACAGTAACAATCTTTTGCATTCAAGCCAATTCCAAAGCCTTTACAATTATAGCTCATAGGATAGTGTTTATAATCCAGAATCGTCCGTGAATTGAAAGCGGCTGACAAACCAATTGTTGAGGGTTGCAACAACGCGAGTGCTTCAGCCTACACAGTATAAGTCTTGTTAGTCAGTGATGGCATTCCCAATGGACAATGGTCACCTTATAGACCACATACGAACGTCATTGTTGCTACTAGGAGATGGAGAGACTGAAGGAGGAAGAAATGATGCCGATGGCAGCAACAGTTTGCTTCGAAGGGTATTCTATGGTTCTGAGTCCGTCCATGGTGGTAGTGAGTTGGCATACTCACCCCCTATTACGTTCAATGTCGCGAGACATCTCCAGAATACCATGCAGAAGCTGGCTTCTGACACTCATGGTGATGTTCCTCGAACCATGAGATCCAGGAGTCGAAGACATGATGGTCATACCCGTACTTATCACCGCGATGGTGGTGCAAGGCGACATAACCGGAAGCTAAGTAGAATAGTGGAGAAACTGGTTCATGCTAATAGTCACGTTTCAAAGAATGAAACACTCATGGAAGAAGAGGAAGAGAACGACAACGACGATGAAGATGAAGAAGATGACGATCTTACGTCCGAGAATTCGGAAACCCAAGATTATAACCCACATTCTCCGTCCACTATAACCCCGAGCAAAGACAAGGCGACAAACAAACTACGGGACGACAATGCCAGACGTACTAGTATTACCACTATTTCCGATACAAGCTCATTTTCATCCATGTCGACTGCCAGACGATCTACATCTTTAACGTACAGTTCAAAGATACGGCGTAGCTCCAGTGGAAAGAGGAATTCCAAGCCGGAATCGTCTGATCTGGTGGGCGACAACAATGCTGCTGCTAAATTCGATAAGAATAAGAGGAAGCATATGGCCAAACTCAGGCAATATATTGGCAAGAAATTGAGTGGAGGCAGTGATAGTGAAACCGAAACTAACAGTGGGAACGACATTCTTGAAGGGAGACACTGGGATTTAGAACATATTGAAGAAGAGGCTCGGGATTATTTGGATTCAGATAATTCCGATGCCTTAACTATAGACAGTGATTTTGGAGTTGCAGTGGGTAAGAATGGTAATGTGGTTAAGAACTTGGATCCAGAGGAGTTGGAAAGAATTAAGAATAAAGGAACAAGACGTAAACTTTCCGGAATGCATGCAAATGAAGACCAATTTTTAGATGAAGATGACACTTATCTTGACGATGAGGAGGCTGATTCTGAAGTGTCTGAAGATTATGAAGGAGAGGAGTTTATAGAAGGTGATGAAAATGATTACGACGACGATGAAGACGATGAAGATGACGACGATGATGAAGAAGAAGAAATTGATGACGATGCCATTGAAGGAGAAAGTTACGAAAGTGAAGCATTTGATGACGAAATGGAAGAGTCTACGTTTTCAGACACCGATTCTAATTCTATGCTTGATTCTACTTCATTACTTTCAGTTTCATACAACAAAAGTCAAAGTTATATTTTTGGATCTAATGGCCATACTGTCACTGATTATGGACAGCTTTCAAAGAAGCGGAAGAAGAAGAGAGGCAGTTTTGCTGATGCACAAAGTACCAAGCACACATTACCTAAAGGAGGACTATTCAATAATAGCATGGGGAAAATACCTCGGATATCCAGTTTGGGTAACATTAAGGGCCTAACAATAGGGAAAGAAAAGAAGCAAAACTTATTCAGAAAGATAGACCTAAAGGAAAGGGATGGTAACGTTTCAAAACAATCAAATTTGAGTAATATGATCAAATCAAGACATAAACTGTCTCATACTAATCCCTTATCCTACTATGGATTTGTTGATCTGGATGATGTACTGGTGGTCGGCACCAAGAAGGTGAAGCTTGATATATTTCTTCCTCCTAAAACCACACCTACATTAAGTGCGTTACATATTAACAGTAACGTTGCTATTAGTGACTGCATTGGATATGTTCTTTTGAGTTTAACATTAAAGACTGAGGAGTACAAGAGTGTAACTGATCTTGAGTTCTATGACCCCAATAACTGGAGGCTAGAATTGGTTGATGAAGATGGAGAAAACTACGGCTCCTTTGGGATTTTAGACCGAACTCGTTTACTTTCTTCTTACAATTGTCCTCAGCAAGTAGCGTTATGCAAAATAGAAAACCCAGAGGAAATTGCTAGAAACAACAGAATAGCACCACTACCTTCAGAATTTAAGCAGAGTCTTGCTGAATTCCAAACACGTTCCAAAACTACATTAGTCTCATTATCCAATGATGTTAGAGACCAAGAATCGGTAGATATAATAATATCGTTGAAGAGTGTCCCACATGATTTTACACAGCAAGATTATTACCGAATGACTATTCCTGGTCATATAACGGTGGGTCAATTAATGCAACAGTTTTGTCTTATTAGTGGGATGGACCCATCAAGATGGAAGTTTAGAGAATGCAGTGATGATGGTACCTTTACTGCTGATGAGACCACCATTAAACCCAATCCATTTTTGCGTGGTGGTTCCACCACCAACTTTTCGAAACCCTTATCCAAATCATATTTCAGTCCTGTGTTATCCGATACTCAATTGGTGAGCAAATTGACTACGTATAGCTTGGAGATTGTTCCCAATAGTGCATATTCTATGATATTATCTGCTACAGCACAAGGTACCAATGCTGACAATAATGGTAATCATTACGGGGCACTTAATTCTATGATAACACCGCCTGCCAATGGACTAACATCATTAATCACTCCATCTACACTTGACGAGAAACTCCTGAGCATGGCTCTTGATCCTGTTTGTGGAGCCAACTTGGACTCTTCCAACAACAAGCCGACACCACCACCACCACGTCATCAAGTGGTGTCTTCCTCAAAATCCAAGTTTGAAACGGAGAAGGCCAATAAGTATTTGCAAGATATCATGACGGGGAAATCAACGATGGAGATGCCTCCCAACATCAATACCATTTATTTCAAATGGAAAGTATGGAGAAAGAAACCTACGATTTTGAATCGAATTGAAAAATCTTTAATCATAGACGGAGATTATGTTCATCTTGCACCAACTGATGACATTACGTTTCGAGATACCAATAATACGTTTTCCAATTCCAGTGGAGGCTACCATTCGAATAATAATAGTAACAGTACTACTACCACCAGCACCACCCACCATCACCACCATCTTTACTACTACAACTACAACAATTACTATAAGGAACTGATGCTAAAGACCAGCTCATTCCATATCACGCAGATAACAAAGGTGAAACACTACAAGAACGCTAAGAACCCCAACCAGTTCAAGATCGTTGTATCCAAGCTTATTGAGGGCGGGAAAGAGTCACTGGTGAAGAAGAAATATGATCTTGAGGCGTCCAACTCAAAGGAGTGTCAAGAGATTATCGAGAAGTTGAAATGGGTGATGCAAGTGTATAGGTTGTCCACAGCCAACTGAGGTACCATAGTTATATATATCTGTATGGTATACGGTATTTTTTGCGGAATATACCCGGTTCGATTCCGAGGTGGGACGAATTTATTAAGTAAGTAAAATCTTATTCTGTTTCCACATAAACACATTATTTAACATTATCTCTTTACATACACCAGAAACTTTGAATTGACATTAATTTGAAGTCCCGTCCATTTGTTTCAGCTTTGTTTTAGCTCAAGTTCCCTTGTTTCCACTTGCCAGGGCATCTCATCGCATCTCATCTCATCGCATCTCATCTCATCGCATAAACATGAGTGGATTATCGCTGAACTGGAAACGGCTCAGCAAGCTGATAGATAAGGGCAATGGTGCCAGTAAAGGCTCCAGTAAGGGCAGTGTCTCCAAGAAGACCAACAGGAAGAGTGCCAAAAGGGGTACCGTTTCCCCCGTTCCTAGTTCCACCATTGAAAAGACATTGATACGAACGGTTTCTGCATTAGAATACGCTCTCTGGACACAAGAGACTCAGATCACCGTTGATAAGCTCGAATTGGACACTAAAAGGTCCTTGAAAATAGCAGCCCATGTTTCGGACGAACGGAAGAAAGACATTGGTAAATATATAGCCATAGATTGTGAGTTTGTGGGTATAGGCCATGAAGGTAAAGAGTCAGCATTGGCCCGAGTGTCTATAGTGAACTTCTATGGTCATATTCTTTTGGATAAGTTCGTTAAACCCAGAGAGAAGGTCACTGATTGGAGAACTTGGGTCAGTGGAGTTACACCCAAGCATATGGTAGATGCGATTACTTTCCAAGAGGCCCAGAGATTGACCAGTGAGCTTCTACAGAACCGGATCCTCGTGGGACATGCTGTGCATCACGATTTGGAATCGTTATACTTATCCCATCCTCGGTCCAAGATCAGAGACACTTCGAGGTTTAAACCGTTTCGAGCCATTAGCAAGGGCCGAACTCCGAGTCTTAAGAATCTTTCACTGCATTTCTTGAAGCTTGACATTCAAAGTGCGTCCCATTCGTCCGTGGAAGACGCCAGAGCCACCATGCTACTCTTTAGACTATATAGGAAGGACTTTGAAAAAATGTATAAATAATATATACATATATATATACATATATATCTTCTAGTTCTCTAGTCTATTGCCCTCGGCATACGAACAGGCCCCTCTGTAGATCATCTCTTGATACACCCGGATATCTCTATAGTTGAATGGTCTCAACGCCGGAGAACTCATGACAAACACCTTCCGGGACGCCAACATCGTCTGGACTTCGTCCACGTTCTTGGTGTGGTCGTAGTCCTTGCTGTTGATGACAAAGAGCATTATCTCTGAGATCATATCAAGACACTCGATGCTGGTGCTGGCCAAATACGACTCCATGACAGGCTCAAGCAAGTGACACACCAAGAGAGCAGCCTTGGGGATCACCTTCATCACATAGTAGAAGAACTCAATGAACTTCAACTTGAACACGGGGTCAATGTCTCCCTTGCACAACGCCGAAAAGTAGATCAACATGTACGACGAAGGTTCGGCCTTCTTCGCAAAGTCTGTCACCACTCTGGGTAACGTCAACCGGTCGTCCACCGTCACAAGCTCATTGCTGAGACCAATGCTGTGACAGTACTCTTCAAACTCACTCTTGCTCAGACACAAGTAGATGAACACCACGTAGGCCACGCAATTGTCGTGGATGTTGTCTCCGAAAACCGGGGTCCGTTCCCGTAACAGATACCGTAAGGTGAAGTACCGCTTGACACACTCCAAACAGGTGGGTCTGATGTGGGAGTACTTGAACCCGATGGTCATCACGTAAAACACATGGACGCCAAAGTTCTTAGCGGTGATTTGAAGACCGTTGGTCGACTCAAACTCGGAAATATGCGGCTCCAAAAACCGTTTGGCAGAAATGATCTTGTCGACGTAATCTTCACCGGCAGCAATGGCATTACACAACACCGTGGTGAAACATTGGATGGCCGGTTGGTATAATACTGGACTGTTCATGAATGCTAGGGCCATGTAGGGCCACACAAGAACCGAGGCCAAAGCCGAATTCTGTTCTAAACCATTGTAGAGTCTGGCCGAAGCCAAGGTGGCCGTGGTGGCCGTTTCCAACTTCTTTATTTCCAAGCTGCTGATGAGTTTCAACCATCTGGCCGCTGTGGAGTCGGCAATGCCGTTCCGAGAGATGATTCCCACGATTAACAATGCTCTGCTTTGGAAAATGGAGTTCCTGTTGAACGCAACGTCCACAGCATTACTGCACCATCTTGCTCTCCAGCCGGAGCGATCGTCGCACGTACGAAATACAGTGATGAAGTTGTCGAGATGGTCACAAACGGCTTCTAGCATATTGGCTTTACTGAACATCTGGTTGGGATCTGTTTTGGAAGCCTTGCTTTCGGTGGTGGTCAAACCAAAGAACATCTTGGCTCGTTGACTGCTGAAATACTCAATGGACTCGTTAATGGTCTGGAGTTCGTACGAGGTCAACCCGGGTTTCTGAACAAACGATTGCAACACATTGATCAAGAGGCCCTGTAAGTCTGCACCCACATCAACATGAATACTGTCGATGAACAACGAGGTGATAAAACAAACATCTGGAAAATGTAACTGGGCGTACTTATAGGAGTCAAAGAACAACGAGCTGCAGATTCGAATCAAGAGTGTGATTTCCATCAACTTACTCTGTGACACTATGGGCGAGTCCACCTTATCTGTGTTTTGGACATAGTGAATCAACCTGTTGATGACTTTGGAGCACGTTTCGTACGATGGAGGAATCACGCAAATGATGCTGGTCCATTCGGTGTCACTGTCCTTCTTATCAAGAGCAAAAGCCACCACTTCATCAATCAAGATGATGGTCAACCGAGGATTGGCAAACAACTTCTTCCACAACACCTCCTTGATGACCGAAAGCTTTTCAATGTTGAACGCCGTGATTCGACAGAATTGACGGGCAAACTCCGCAACTTTATCGGGCCCATTGACTTCGTCTTTCAAAAGAATTTCGCTGCAGATGTTTTGGATCCATGGAGCAATGTACAAGTTGGTACTTAAACGGAGTTCTCGAGGCAACTTCTCGTAGTCGTGGAAGTACGCCGTGAATATCCCAAACGTCAACTCTGGATGACTGGTGGCTAATAGTTTAGAGATTTCCACCACAAAATTGGTGGCATCAAGAGGGAACTGTAAGTTGGGAGCCGTGTCGATGGTCATCCCCAAATCAACTTCCAAAAATTGTAAAAGGGAAGCCAATAAAGCTTGGGAGGCCCTACGAACATCCAGTGTTTTCGCCAATAACCCGTGGAACGCAACGTTCACAAGAGTTCCTATCCATAACTCGTTATCTTCACCATTGTGGGCGACTTTCCCGAAATCGGAGCCAAACTTCTTGGGGATTCTCGAAGTCGCAAAGTATAAATACTTGAGGATTTCATCTCTTTCTTTGCTTCTGAACGTTAAGGGAATATCGTCGTTAACATAGACGGTGAATTCGTCTTCGCTTCCTTTATCCTTGGTGATCTCACACTTGGTGATCTCGGACAATCGATACACACTAACAGCATGGTAGCTTGCGGTTCCCGTAATGCTTGTGTCCATAGTCTCTTGGTCTCCCACCCGGAGCCAGGTTCTTCCAATGTTAATGGTCACCTTTCTGCTGGCACCAGTGGTGTCGTTGGAGCCTCCAACTTCGTAGCAGAGCACGTCTCTGAATTCCACCCTTATGTCTCGAGCAATGGATATGGAAGAAGGTTCAATACAAATGTCTTCCAACACATCAATGTTATCCAAAACTGAATGGAAATGAATTCTATTAAAAAGCTCAGCCTTTCTAGACTCACTGGCAGTGACTAATAGTCCAGGAATAACGGACCGAGGTACATTGAAGTAATTAACTCTCATACAATTCACGTAGAATGGTGCTGGAGCATACAGTTTAACCAATGAAGTATAAGTCTGGAGTAAATGGTTAGTGAGCATGCACTCAGTGAAATCAAACGTCAAGTTGAACTTGTTATCCCAAAATTGACTAGCGGTTTCAAACATTTTGTACACCAAAAACTTACAATCAAAGTTGAAGTCTTTCAAGTGTTTCAAATTGCACACCACCACCGGAGTCCCGTCACGAGAGAAGGCATTGTGAACCAAGGGAATATCCAAAGCAGTGTCAATGTATTTCTGAGACATCTTAGCCATGAAATCGTTAAAGTCCTGCGTCGTTCCTTGGTTAGGGTCAAATGCCTTGTATGGATTGGCGATTTGGAACTTCAACAACTCTCGGGGCTGGCCCCACCCCCATAAAAGATCATCAAACCTCTTGAAACAAAGCATCTTGGCTTGGAAAGTACTCTTCTGAACGTGAGCCACGTCCGTCATGTATTCACGACGAATGGAGTTAACGTAGGTGTAGAAGAAACGGTGTAAGAACCTTAACTCTGCGATTGGCACCTCTGCTTGAGGGAACAAGACTTGCAGCTGTTGCAGCAGTTCCAGTAACTGCCCAAGCTGATGCTGAGTATCATCATTGGTGTTGTTTTCAACACATGAAACCTTAACCAAAAACGACTGCACTTTGGTGTTCAATTGGTCCATTTCTTCCATCTTATCGATTAACCCCGGGAACTTGAACAAGTCCAACGTTCCATTGGCCATGTTCTGAAGGATCTTCACAAGTTGCATTAGCGTTCTCTTCACCTTGGGATTGCTGACGGTGACACCATCCAAATAAGCCTCAGGACTGATGATCACCGGACATAAGAACCGCAAAAAGATAAACGACCCCACGGCTATCAACACCGCCTCGGGGAATTTGGCTTCCACCGTGACGTAAATCTGGCGACTCACAATCTTCAAGACGTCGGGCATTAAATCAATCGAGTCAATGATCTTATCCACCAAAGTCGTGACAAAATACATGAATAAGTCGGCATCCGGAACATACGAATCTCTCGGTTTCTCGATCTCAATAGCAACGTCATTCAAGTTCAATTCTTGGATGAAAGGCTTCACGGTGGCCTCCAAATACGAAGTCCCGGTGTTCCGAGCAAACATATACAACAATCTTGTCAACGTACTGTTCCGGCGGAAGATGTCGGTCGAACGGGAAACATACTTGATTTCCTTAGCCAACAACACCTGCAACAACTCGCTGGTCTTGTGGTTATAATTGAAGACTGCAAACAACGACGAGGCAAGTAAAGTGTGTTCTGTAGGCGATGCCACTTCTGCCACGGACCCCATGATGTCCACGATGTTGCCCAACTTCTCAAAGACTCCGTCGTACGACGCTCCGTCGTCAGCCACACTCATTCGGTTGTTGATGTTCTGGGCAAACACATTAAGAAAAATGGATCTGATTCGAGTGTTTTCATGGTAACCCAAGGGCAACACAAACTGCATTCCAATGTCTCCATTGGTCTGCAACATGTTGGAGATGCACTTGAGCACGTTGTCGATGATTTGGTTGATCTTGTACTTGGATCGCATCAACGTGGGACTTAAATCCGTAGCGGTGTACTTCTGGAGGATCTTGTAGAAAAGAGAAAAGTAATTACCAAAGGCAAAGTCTTTGTACTTCTTCATGTCCTTATCGGAGGTATTTTCGGGCACTTCCAAGATCAATCTCTCCAGAATGACTGTCAAAGTCTTGACGCATTCGTTGGCGACATCGATGCTTAAATAAACAATTTCCGAGTCCTTAAACTTGGACTGAATGGTCAGCGCAGCCATGGGAGTAGAGGTCGACCCAGCAGAATGAATGCTGGTCGCCAGACCACTCGAGTCGTTCTTACTGCTTGAGGTCGTGGCTGTCGATTGTATAGAGACAGACGAACTGGCGAGCATCCCCCCCACGGGAGATGAAGAAGAAGAGGAAAGCTCATCGTAAAATACTCCATTCTCTAGCCATTCACATACATATTTGACAAAGTAGCTTCTGGTTTTCAAGAGCCCGTTCATGGCCAACTCGTCTCTCCCGCTTTCTAAGGCGTGGATCAACTTACAGAACCGAAGCTTGATTCTGGCAGCATCTTGGATCAGATCAATGAGCGCAACAAACTTGACAAGATACGACAACACTGTATTGTAAAGCGCAAGCACGTAGAAGGAGCCCAAGTTCTTGTTGGTGACAAAATTGGTAAGAATAACCAAAGTTTGTTCGGTAAAAAGAACGATTTCATCATTGACAACGGCTGCATTGAGGTATTGTTCACAGAAATTGGTCAACTTCTTGCAAATCATGTCATACACCAAGGCATGAGACTCCGTAGCCAAGGCATCTTTCATCACCACCCGGATGACCAAGTCCGAACTGGTTAACATTTGAATGCACCGATCTATGAAATCCCCAATAAGCGTTTTGGCTTCTTTGTATTTGACAGGATGTTGCAAGGCAAACTCTTCCAGTAGGAAACTACCACAGGTAGCCGAAAGGAACCCTGAAAAGTTTCGAAACACAAGTCCTTCCTCCGTGGAGTTCGACAAGACGGTTGTTCTATTGTCCAAAACGTCCAACCAACGGTGGTAAATCAAGCTCCAGGCTTCAAACAACGATGTGGTGGCCGCAGCTTGACGTAAATGACGTCTGATCCGCTTGTGAAGCGAAACGTACCCTGTGAAAACGGCGTCATTCTCAACCAAACTTTGAAATACGTCGGCCAAGGTGTCAAGCTTGTTTACGGGGAAGCCAAGAGCCTCAAAGTTCTCCAATTCCTTGCCATGGTTTCGCATAGCTGTCTTGGACAAGTTGTAGTATTGAATGTCGCTGTTGCACAATGAAAGAACTATAGCCTTTTCAACCGAAAGACAAATATCCGTGTAACCAGGGTACAAGTAGGTTTCAAACTTCATGTTATCCAACTTTATGGCCTGCCTTCTTTCCAAAAGTCGATTCACAAAGAGGAAAGAATCCTTGAATTTGGAGTCGGACAAATCAATGCTAAAACAAATTTCTGCTATGGACTGGATAGTGATATTGGTGATGCTGTAGTATGCAAGATAAGCACCAGGAGATCGGTAAACGGTTTCACAGGATTGGGGCAGCACTATGGAATATGCCAATGCCAAAGCAACTTCAAAGAGCTTGGAAACAGGGCTTAAAGGATGATAAACCAATGAAAACTTGAAGGGAAGTACTTTATTTGCAATGTAGTCGTCAATATCTGCTCTTAAGATAGGATCGTTATAGTCTGGAGTAGTTCCTTCTCCCATGAGTCTTTTAGAGTAATAATAAATATTAGGGCATGTAATGAACAGCGCCAAAAGACTTGTGAAGATCTCTTCCACTTCCATAATGAGTTTGTCCTTCTGCTCTTCATTGGTGATGGTTGTAGAGTCTTTGGTTCTTGAATTGTTCAACACAGCAGTGAAAAACAAACCCACTGCCATATTGAGATCAGATTCAAGTGAAGGAGAGCCTGATTTCTTTCTAGAATTGGACAATTGTGAAGCAGGAGTAGTGGTTTTATGTATGGCTGTTTCCGGTTGCTGCTTATCTCTGGTTGAAAATATGGATTTGCTGGTAGAGGAAGTTGAAATGCTGGCTGTATCCGAATTGATACTATTAATATTATGATGTAGCTTGATATAAGACACCAATTCCTCATAATAAGAATCTAACGTGCTTCCAAAGGTATCCACAGAATCAAAGTTAAAGTTCGGGTTATTCAAACAATACCGTTCACACGCTGTATGGTGATAATTGTGCATGCTCTTATTATTCAAGTTCAAGATCTTAATGCATCCAAACATGAGATTCAGTAACTCCAACATCAAAGGCTGCACAAGAGCCTTGAGGATGGAATGTGCTCGACAAGTGCTTGCTAAACCAAGAAGGATCTTGAGAGTCAATCGAGTGATCCGAAGCGAATGCTTACCCTCTCGGAAAGTCTTAATAAAGTCTGCACGTAATGCATCATCAGGTAAAAGACGAAGAATGCCCACCATGAAGTTGACGGTGAGATCATCAATGATTGAACTAAGACTGTTATCATTAGGTAAATTTTGGAGTAAGGTCATACTAGTAAAGAACTCAATCATATAAGTGTGAACAAACTTACTTAATGGATGGTTTTCAGCCTCCAGTGTCAGAGGGAATCTCCCTACTAAATTAATGACGTTAAGCATTGAATGCACAGGGTCCAACAGATCCAAAGTTTCCATTTCTTTAGTCATTTGACGCAAAAACTTGACTCTTTTATTGAAGTTCTTCTTAAATCTGCTGGGCTTTTTCTTCTCTTCCATCTCCACCAAATCTTTGGGGCAAAAAACCACTAGCCAGGTCTGAATCATGACCCCAGCGAGGTTCCGTTGAACGGTTTCAAACAAATAGGAAACGAAATCAAACAAGTTGACAAAAGAGGTCTCCAAGTCTCCGTCCAGCTTATCACTGACGAAGTCAAGGTAATCTTGAGGTCTGGAGAAGCATTGGTCCCGTAGCGAAGTGGTAAAGAATAGTAAGATAGTCAATCGCCAGGTATTTGACTTCACAAAGGGTAACGCCGTGTACAAGCCTCTAATGACCTTCTTCAAGACCGGTTTGGTAAAGAACATGAACCGGAGTAGTTGTGTGTAAAGCTGAACATTGACCACGGGAATGATTTCCTCTCGTTCACTATGAACAAATAATTTAGACCACAAGTACTGAAAATAGTCCTCTGGATTGGCTGCTGAAACGTACCGTAATATGGTGTCGATGTAGTCATCAATTTGGTTCAAAAGAACCTGATTGGCTGGCATTTCTGTGACAGCAGTAGTGGACAATAAAGTGGTCTGCTCAAGAGGCGAGTTCAGATGCACGGCATGACGAGATTGGACATGGTGAGATGGTGCTCCTGATGCAGGGGTAGAAGATGTGCCTACATGCCTTGTTCTTGTTGACGTACCTGCTGCTGCTGTTGTTGCTGAGGCCGCTGATACCGATACTGATGCAGATGGAGCGATTCGCCTTGCTATGGGCGAGACTATTGGACTGCTTAGTAATGACGAAGACGACGTAGTCGTGGCAGGATCCTGGACACCTGAGATGACGGAGATAGCCGACGACGAATCCAAGGGGTGACTGCTTGGGAATTGGGGAGTAACTGTTGATGACACAACCGATTGAGCTATGGATGCAGTTTCCTTGTCCTTATCCTTTAAAGTAGAAGACGCTGTCATGCTATTGGCCGAAATCTTATGAGACAAATTAGTTTGCGTTGATGACGTAGATTGGTGGTGGTGATTATGACCTTTATGGGTTCCGATATTCATACCCTTAATAAGGGCATGTGGGATATCCTTTCGACCGGTGACCTCGTACAAGATATCCAAGGTGAATCTATGAGACAAAAGCTTGAATAAAGTCTCTACAATGGTTTTGACTGCTGACAGATGAAGTTGGGACGGACGGGAGAACTGAAGAAAGTTCCCGTAACTGGATATACTATCAAAACATAGTTCAAAGGGAACAGGAGACTTATGACGATCCCAATTGGCCGATATGACTTCACTCATTAACTTTACAATGATAGCAATGGAGGAAATTGTTTTATCGTCTCTATCGGCCAATCTCGTTTGCCCCGAGGTAAGAAGACTCTGAACATACGCATGAGAAGGTGCAAATGGAGTTGAAGGAGTTGGTGCAGCAGACATGGGAGTCGATGCTCCTGTTGCTAACGATGACGAGATAGATTCATTCAATATCCCATTGATTAAGGTGGCCATTCCTTCAAAAAAACGGGAAACAAAATTGGGCGACGACACGTTGGATAATATGATCTCTTTGGTCTTTTGGAAATGGGGGTTCAATTCAATCTCAACGATGGACGAACCCGTTCTATGGGGCAAAAGCGATTGTATTCGTTTACATAGGCCTTCGACGTATGCCAACATCATTGTGTTTTGAGTATCGGGTTTCTTGGCCGACATTATGGAATGGAATAAATAGAAAATGCCACCTTGACTTTGGTGGTTCACGGAGGTAGTTATGTTATATAATTCCTTATGCTAAATGGAGTAATCCCTTATCGCTCAAACTAAAGCCAAACAAAAGTTTTGCTGTGGGAAAGAAAATTCAAATGATGTACTGTTGTCCCCGATGGCCAAGCCAATATGGGCAACTTTCGATGATTGTAAATGGAGTTTAGCCAAAGTTCCACTTTGATATATTATGGCTCAATTGGACAGGGCTATTTTTTTTTGGCGTGGTAGTATATAGGCGTCGACGAAACATTTGACCGGCCGCACCAAGCTAAAGTTTGTTAGGTCGGGCGCGCACTACGCCTGCCTTACCTGCGTTGGTTCCTGCCTGGCTGCCCCGCGTGGGAGATCATGCACACGGATATAATCTTAGATGGTGTCGTTTCCCCTTTGGCTGTTGGCTTTCCTGCCTGTTTACGAGGCACCAAAGACCTTAAAGCGTCCTACATATATCGGGCGGCCATAAAACGTTCGCAACCGCCACAGCTGTTTACAGCAAAACCAAAAAATAAAATTCAAAGAGAACAGCAAAAGAATGCGGAGCCCAGCGTGCAGATTGAGAAGAAACGGTAAACAAACGACGTGCTATTCTATTTGTTAGTGCATCTTTTTTTCACACATATTGTGTAATTATTTTTTTTGTATTTTTATTTGATGTCTGGACACAAGTAGACTGTGTGGAAGGGAAATATTTTTAATTGTGTGGTAACGTTTTTTATGTATGTGAATGTAATTATGTGTTAAATATGTACATGTATGTGTATGTGAATGTGAATGTGAATGTGGATATACATTTGAATGTGTGTTATTCATGTATATGTATGCGAATATTAAAGTTCACCTGTGGGAACTCAAATGATATATCAATTGAATTCTGTTTCGACGTTTCTTTCCTCGGCCGTTTAATTGTGACCAAATGGTTACAACGGTCTATTGCGTTTTCAATTGTTACAATTAGATTGCTGCCACTTGTTCTGTATGCGACGCCACACTACTGAACTTCAAACTACTGAATTTTCACTCTCATTCGTACACTACTTGGTAACAAGAACAACTAAGCCCCACTGAGAGTAAATCTCCACAATTCTGTAGGATATTCAGTTTGTTGTAAACTGTATTGATATGCGCTTAATTCTCCCTTCCCCCATTAAACTGAGGGATACAATGCGTGTATAAGGATTATATATTGAACACATTATACCGTTACCACAAACTGCACCCCTTCAACGGAATAGAGTGTATTTTTCTTTTTGTAAAGTAGGCGACTTGCAAGTCACTCCCCTCATTTTCACATTATCTGTTCCTAGTCGCCCTCTGTCATCAGTTTCTTGGTTTCTTCAAAATTATTTGAGTCTGATGTGGTTCACACTTTGTGAAGGGTCCAATTCCATTTAGTAGACTTGCACAATGACGTTGTTGCCTCCATCTTGCAGCACACTTGAAAATACCACCAAAGACTATTATCCGTTCCTGATGAATTAGCACTAGGCGAACTAGCCGTATCCAAGACACTTGTGACATCTTTGGCTATATCTTTTGATATGAGTTCCGAGCCGGGTCCGCATCCTTCCAGTAATAGCGGGACGTGTTTACCAAGGAGGCGAATACTGCTTCGAATTCGACTACGGGAGATCCGGTCCTCAGAATAGGTGTGAATACCTGATGTTCGTCTCCATTGCCAAACTAATGGATGATGAGCATGGAATGCATTCCGTCTTTGGCGACCACGCATCAATGACATATCTGTATCTGTTACCAAGTGCAGCTGATGTTGAGGTTGATCCTGATGTTGTTCAACTGCTAAAGAAAGCATAGAAATTGTCGGATTCAGGTGATCGTCTTGAAAGTCGGCTGTGGTACTAGTTGACATACGAGATATGCGATGCGTTGGAAACAAGTTTCGCAACCGTTGACGCCACTTTCCTCGTGTGGTAATGTTTCTTTTTGATTTAAGAGATTGAATCTCGGCGATAGCATCAGTTTCTCTCGTAAATGTTTGGTCGATATCATCTTTATTTATTCTTAGATAACTCTTTTTGAACGACCACTGCAACACCACCATCACCAGCGTCTAAAAGAATTAGGTAATACAACAATGCGAATTGCTGCCTCACGATCTAAAAAATCAATTCAATGAAATACAAGTGATATTGTGATGGAATTGAAAGTTTCAACCTAAGCCTGCTAACTATGGTCTTTGCTACCATAATTCTTATCTCCAATGACTTACAAGAGATTCCCTTCATGTCCAAAGTAGGCAAGCTATAAGTTTAGACAAATTGAAGAATGCAGCTGCACAAGAATGCACGTAATACAAGAACATTGCGAAAGACGTGCAACCAAAATGACGTCGATACTATTAATGCTTTTTGGACTATTAGTGCATAAGCTTACTAGTATACGTCTCAACGTTATATACGTACTACATGAGATCAGCACTTGAAACATAATCCTTAGTAAGCCACATTAACAGTAATCCATATTTAACTTCGTAAGTATATTATTAAACCGATTATTGTGTTTTCTCATTAGTTATACGTTTTAAACCCCGGTTGAAGGTGTCACGTGACCTTTTGTTAGCCAATTAGAGGTACCATTTTGACTTTGAAATTTTTTTCCCATACAACCACAACTGTAACTTATCAACACCATAGAAATTAGACATATACATATACATCTATTCACATAGGCAATTACATATACATCATGGGTTCTGCATACTTGATCGCCGGTAAGGAAATCCCTGCCCACTACTTGTCATTGGCTACTTTGGGAGCTGTTGTTTTCTTCACTGTTCCTAAGCCATGGGGCCCAAAGAAGGCTCTGCACCCATCAATCAATGCTTCTTCCCCTGAAGAAGAAAAGTTTGTTACCGAATGGTTGGCCAAGAACGGTCTTGAAAAGCACTAGATTTAACGCTTCTTGTCTATAGAGTCTAATAAACACAGAAAACATTGGATAATGTCATCATGTAGGGTCAGACACCGTCTAAAGGTCGTAACAATGGATTGGTGGTAGGGTTAACTATAGGCAAAGAAAATGATTCATCTGCTGTGGTTGAAGTGTTGATTTCATCGTCACCTTTGGGACCTGAGGTTGGAGTTGAAGTATCATTGATAACCAGCGATTGACCTCGAATAGAATCAGTTGGATTATGAAATGAATCTGTTGATGGTATACCAGTGATTGTGCGTACCGAAATGTCTGCACCACCATCATCATCATCATCAACTTCGTCAACATCCACATCCTCGTCTTGATCATAATTTCTTTGTTCGTTGTCATGATTTATACCATCACTTTCAGAATAAGAGGCCTTTACTTCAAACAAATCGGGCGATAAGTTTAGTAAACCCTCAAGACCACCTCCAGTCCAACCCTTTTTCGCTATACTTTCATGTAACTCCAATTGAGCTCTAACAAACGAACCACATTTAACTAGTAGTTGTTCGTTATTAAACCGTTCAATCATCTCGTTTACCTCTCGATAGTATTCATATTTAAGTCGATCCAAATCATCCAATTGGTTGGTCAAACTCACCAAATTGTTCTTATAAGTTGAGATATTCCGAGTCTTCAGTTTCAGAAGCTTGACATTCTCCAACTCCATGGCTCTCAAAGTCTGAGACTTCTCCTTGACTTGAGTCTGGTAATCTGCTCTATGGTGGGTATAGTACTCTTGTAACTGCCCTAATGAATCTCGAAGAGGTTCTTCAAATGACTCTCGAAGTACTCGTCCTGATATCTGCAGCACTATCCCCACCAAATATTGAAGACCTCCAGCATTGACTAGACCTTCAGAGAACGCCCCCAGATGATGGAGCTTGGGGCACTCGCGTACGGTACTCTCCAAGGCACTGCCGAACTCAGCATAAGCACCACTGAGTTGGTCCAATGCCTTCAGCAAGGTCGCTGCCTTATGGAGCATATTGGAATATGTCTGCGTGGTATGGCCAAAGTCCTTCTCGGTGATGATAGCCGGAAGATCAAGCACTGAGGGCAGAAACGAAGTGAATGTGTTGATGGAAGGCTCTCTAGAAGACGTTAGCATCGAAGACGTGGAGGGTATTGGTGGATCTGGTCTACTACCACTATTATTGATATGACTGAGGTTAACGTATTTGGATATAGGAGGCTCTTTAGTTGATGTACTGAATTGTGATTTATCCATGTTGACTGTGGTACTAGGGGGATAAATCTGGATGTATCTAATGGGTATCGTATAACGTGATGCCTTGTATGTTGATGCTTGATGCTTGCTTACCAGGTTATCTATGGTTACATTGAGTAGTGCATTTACGATGACATGGTCTGTGCACACTACTACTAACTATGATGCTCTATCTAACATAGCATGAAGGGCCCCCTGATCAGCAATAAATATCGAGGCTGCACGTTGTGAAGCCACCTTCTTGCTTAACGCATATGCCAACCCGTACACCTTCCCTTTAACCACCAACTGACACATGTAGTGATCACCCACCTTTGAATACACATATTCAGGGTTCACACCAATCCTCTGGAAATACGGATAAAGCTGGTTCTTAGCATCTGTTATCAAAGGTATAGCGGAGTCTGCCGTTATAGGAAATAAGCCATCTTTATCACTAGTTTTGCTGTTGTTGACGTTGGTATTGTTAACATCATTTGTTTGTGTCTTCTTGACAACAGATGCATCACGATCTAATAACAGACGCAAATGACTATACTTGGCCAAAAGATCTCGATTCTTCAATGCTGACATGGCTGCTCTAAGTCCGGCTTCTTTATTCCCAGGAGCCACTCCTCTACCTAATATCTCTTCACCCATCTTACAGCAGATCACAAAGGGAATTCTAGACCCATCTCCCATCTGTTCCACTTCATATATAGGATGACTGGAAGCCGTGCCTATCATAGAATACAACTCTGTTTTGGCATCTCTATTGATTGGTTCTTTCTGTTGGGTTGAATATTCGTATTCCTTAACCAATCCTTCCATCAATTGTGAAAGCCAATCTTGAATAGCCTCTGGAGTTTTCCCATCTTGGGCCAACGCTCCAATGTATGCTTCAAAAATATCTGCATATATTTTTTGTTTCCCGTCTCTCAAGTCCGATTCATTTATGGTACTTTTCAATTGCTTGTCAAACCCATATTTAAGAGAAAGCTCAGTGAGTACAGAGTTCTTAACAAGCAGCGATCGGAGATTGGAAAGCTCTCCTTCAGAAGCTTCCGGGAACCTTTCAAAAATCATCTTGGTAACCAAATGATTTAACACAGAGTCTCCTAAAAACTCCAACCGTTCATTATGTGCACCGATGATTTCACCAGGGTTCAAATATAGCTTATTGGTGTAAGTTGACTTGTGAATGAACACCCTTTGACGTAAATCTGGATCGTTGATTTCAGGTAATGGAGGCATACCTCTAATGGGGGTGGTAGTAGTATAATTTGGAGCAGCTGCTGAAGTAGAGACTTGAGAAACACTGGACATCTTTTGATTGGACGAGACTTTAGAAAGCTCATTTCTTTCCTCTGGGGTCAAATCAATATCACCATCAATAATTTGTTGCACTCCGACTTGCCCATGGGTTTCCCATTTGGATTTGACCACACTGGCAAGATGTAAAAGTGGTTTTCTCATGGAAAACTTGACAATATCGTCGGTCTCGGGCGCTTGTAGTATCTGTTGATACTGAAGATAATCAGGGGCATTCTCTATCAAATACTTTAGACTCTTTTGAAGAGTTCTTGTATGGTGCTCAATCTGTTGGATTTGAAACTCTGTGATTTTGGGAATCTCTTGGACACGAGCCTTTTTTAGATCCCGTGTTTCTTCTTGTGCAGGCGGATCTCGTTTGGTCTTAAGATCATTCATAGATACCGTACAATAATGTATACATGATGGTACTTGATGGGCTAGATCATCTCTACTATCATTATATAATAGGGTCAGGTCGTGCATAACTCAAATACAGAGCAGCTTTCCTAGACAAATATCAGTTGGTAGAGGTATCTTGCGGGCCTAAACGGTTCCTTAATGACCCCCTTTACCCCTTTCCCTCATATATTATATATAACTACGTTCGGCACTTTCATGGTACTTCTGACCTCTACTCCCGCTAAATGAACGTGGTTCAAAGCAACACAAGGGCAATTTCCTTGCGAATTGTTGCCTATGTCTTAAGGCATCATTGTCTCAGACTGTATAGCAAGGAATAACTCGTACTTGAAGACTAGTTATGGCCATGTCTTTAATAGCTTCAATGCTAGATTATTATGCACCATAAGTAATAATACTATTTGCATAACCATTCTGAGATCGTATTCTTGAGACCTGCGTAGATCTTCAACTGTGGAATCACGTACCCTTGATTAATACCATCTGTTGTTACTTCCTACTTCCCAACACAGTATATGGTTTCATCCGTGGCATATGCATTTGTCTATAGAAACTCTGGGACTAGAATCAGTACTCCTCAGTTGAATCACCTTCCAGCATCTTCCTCTTTGGAACTCGGCAAGCATGGCACACGTTATGTTTGCCTGTTTCATCAACATCCATGGCTTTGGCACACCGATTGCAGTTTCCCAACATCCTCTCTGCACCGGATGCATACCTTGTAGCTCATACGACTGGACACGGACTTGTGATGACCATTGGCACCTGCAGCCTTTATTGAAGAAAACCCACCAGATCACAGCTGGACATCTTCTAGTGCGCTGGTTGCTACGATTGGAGCTTCCAATGGCCCGGAACAATGAATATAACTACGTTGGGCTACTCTGACTACCCTTGTGTCTCAAAAACTACGCCGAAAAGTTGGTCTTCACGAATACTCGTTCCACAACGACGACATGCACCCCGTGTTTGTTTAGTTTTACGTTGCCATCTTCATGTGCTTTCTCTTTGTAAGCCTCTGCAGTGGTGACAAAGTTTGAAGATTTTGGGTTAGCTTCCACTTCTCCCAGAGGCCTAGGGCATTACCACCAATTGAACAAATGGTTACTTGCATCAAGTAGAGTTGTATTGGAAATGTTGATTTGACAGACTCGTGGTGGCCATAGGGGCGTCTCTTCTGTTATTATTGACAATTTGTTGTTGAACGTGTAAGGGAGGTACTGAATGGGGTTTTGATTCTATGGCTACCGTTGAATAAGATTACGAGGTGATGTGGCTGGGGATCTAAGACGTCTGTTCCGCAGAGATTGGATATCAGTACCGAGGCTCCTATATCTTGGAGTGTCTGGTTCTGTGTTGACTGGATATTGATCTCTAAAGCTAGAGTCGTACGAGTAGGAGCTTATAGGGGCCATAAAGGGACGATTATCATTTGCAGCCCAATCCGTATTTATCGGTATCAACACTACCCCACCATTCCAGCGAAAATTTGCAGTGAAAATTTTGGACCATACAAGCCTGTTGACGGACTGGCATACTCTCTGTAATCATACCATAACATATTCCAAATGATAAGAGGACTTGTGTCCGGGTTAGGTGCACGTACAGTGCGTATAGGTGGCTCGAATACGCTTTGCTCCATCAGAACTGCTTTGTTCTCACAATCATCATCAAGATCGTTAACTACATCATCTTCTACACCCACTAGTCCAATCTACCAAGTTGAAAATAGAAACACTTTCAAACCAGTGTTATCACGAAAGACGTTTCTCTTGGACTATTACTCGCATTTGAACAGAACAAACAAAATCATTTTGTATGTTCATCACGGTCATTTGAATAAAGTGGACAACCACAAGTTTAGAACCGATTTAACCAATGCTGGAGCCAAATTACATATTTTAAGAAATAGTATCTATAATGTGTTTTTAAGAAACAGCCAAGAAGAAGATCCTGCTTCTGCAGAAGCATACCATAATAATAAGGATAAACAGCATCCCTTAGCTCCGCTTTTAAATGGTCCCACAGGGATAATTACTATTCCAACTGTTGATCCATCAGTGGTTAAGAGTGTGGTGAAGATTCTTGAAGGTGCACAAGAACGGATGTTTTTAATTGGTGCTCTGGTTGATTCGTCTGTCTTTACCACTGAACAAATTGCCGAATTCAAGGAATTGCCTACTCAAGAACAATTACAAGCCCAATTGGTTGGAGTCTTGACCGTATTAGGAGGTGCTGGTTTGGTGAGAACTTTGGAGTCTACTCCTACTACATTATACTTGACTATGAAGCAAAGGGAAGATGATATGTCTCCCGAAGAAGAGGATGCTGAGAAGATCTGAACTCTTGTAATTAGATATCTGTACATAAGGAATAACAATACAATAATGTCAATAACACCTGTTTATATACTTGTATACAATTATATACACTTGTATATACACCTAGTATATACCCTTAATACAACCAGAATAAAGCGTATGCTGGAGTCGCACGAAGTGATGTACTCGAAAATTTTTCAGACTATAATAACCTCATTTCATTCCACCTGCTTTAACCGTTTACTCTACCGGCATGTCAGAGGTGAGAAAACACAACGAGCTTGGCTCTCGTAGAAAGGCTTACCGAGAAATCCAACAAGAAACTCGAAAGAAGGCCAAGTCCACTCGTTTCCAAGATGATTCATCAATTTCTAAGTCTGGATCAGAAGAACCCATCAGTGCCAGTGAGCTGAATAAAAACCAGATAGAACTTCCCAGAAAACGGTTCTACCGTCAAAGAGCACATTCAAATCCCTTTTCTGACCATTGTCTTGATTATCCAACGTCTCCTGATTCTATGGAGTGGAAGAATATGTACCCTGGATTCTATGATAAAGAACGCGATGAGATGACTTCGCAGGTGGAGATAGCGGACATAGGCTGTGGATACGGTGGACTTATGATTAAATTAGCACCTGAATTTCCCCAACAATTGATCTTGGGAATGGAGATTAGAGTTCAAGTTACTCAATACGTTGAAGACAGAATCATAGCTTTAAGAGAACAAAACCAACACACAAATGGTTACCAAAATATCTCGGTTTTAAGAGGTAATGCCATGAAATTTATACCCAACTTCTTCCATAAGGGCCAGCTTCAAAAGATGTTCTTTTGCTTCCCTGACCCCCATTTCAAACAACGAAAGCATAAGGCTCGGATCATCACCAATACCTTATTATCGGAATATGCCTATGTGTTGAGAGAGGGTGGAATAGTGTATACCATCACTGATGTTGAAGATTTACATTTGTGGATGGTTAAGCATCTAGAAGCACACCCAATGTTTGAGAGGTTAAGTAAAGAATGGGAGCAACAGGATAAATGTGTTGAGATCATGTATAACGCTACTGAAGAAGGTCAAAAAGTGACTCGGAACAAGGGAAGTAAATTTGTTGCGTGTTTTAAGAGATTGCCAACACCTGAAGATACTGAATAGACAATATAATTAATAATAAGGGATAAGGCTGAATTAAACTAAAAGATGCAACAGTTAAAATACAACAAAGGTACAACAATTAAGCTTACATAGACACAGTCTATGATATTAGCACTTTATCAAAAAGACTTTCAATTCAATCTGATGGAATTAACTAAATGAAAGCTCTTTCCATCTAAGAGAAGAAAACTTGTAAAACAAAAGAATAATCAATAACAATAAAGAATAGAAGTAATGCTCAAGAACACCAAATACAAAGAGAAAGATAATTTGTATTAGGTTAAATTATCAGCCCCTAATATTCAGTAGGTTGAGGCAAATCAGCCTTGGACTTGTGTTCTGGGTCAACAATTTTAGGTTCTGCAAGAGGGACCTCGGTGGAGTTGCTGGCGGGGATCAAGGGTTCTGAAAGAGGAGCAGTGGTGTTGATAGCGACCTTAGGTTCTGTAAGTGGAGCAGTGGTGTTGACAGCAGTAGTGGACTTCAATTGAGATTCAGGAACATCAGGGAACTTGGAGGCACCGGTAGTAGTAGCTGAAGTAGTAGTGGAAGTAGCGGAAGCAGATGAAGCAGCAGCAGGGTACTTGGAAGAGTTGACAGTAGAACCAGCAGTTCTAGTTGGGAACTTGGCCTTGACAAAAGAACCAACAGGTCCAGTCTTCTCAACAAATTGGTTAGCATATGGAGCAGCCTTCTTGTGGGCCAACTTGTAGTATTCATCCGCCTTATCTTGAGCCAAAGAAGAGTATTCAGTGACAGCAGAATCGATTTCCTTTTGATAGGTGGAGTAAATATATGGAACAGAGAAAGCCAAAGCCACACTGGTGGCAACAATGGTAAAGATAGAGAACCAAGAAGTCACCTTATACAAGATGTAAGCAACACCAGCAGTTTTCAAAGTAGCAACAGGATCAACAGAGAACACTGTAACTTGAACAATGTGTTCACCAAGGTTGACCGCACTTGCCAATTGAGGCAACACATTTTCCTTGAAACAAGGACCAAATGTTGCCTTTGTAGGTCTATATTTTGATACGATACCTGTTCCAGTTACCAAAACAGACACGTATTCAACAACAGCAGACAATGCAAGAGAACCAGCCAAGGTGTAGAAGAACACGGGGATCACGTTGACAGTTTTCAACACCACCAACACAACCACAATGGATGCCAATACTTTACCAGTTTCCACAGGGTTCTTCCATGTTAACAAGGGGCAAGAGCATGTGGAGGACTTGGTGGAAGAAGATGCTGGACATGAAGCAGAAGCAGCAGCAGGAACAGAAGGAGCATGAGCAGAAGACATGTTGAATGTTCTATATGGAAGTTAACGGAAAGAAAGAAGAACTACAGGAAAGAATTAAACGTAATCGTCAACAGTATTTTTATTCCGGGCAAATTTTCCAAAGGGGATTTGATCTTGCACACGAGCGTATTGATTTCAGTTATGAAGGATGGCGACCTTTGTCAGGGGTAAGAGGAGCGGAGCACGGGGAGAATGGCGAGCACTACAATGGCAATTGGTTTTAGGGTGCCGTTATTTGACGATACGGTTAGTATGAGGTTCATGTAGCCATAATAGAATTAAACTTTAGGCTCTGCTTCAGACTTGTGTGAGTAGATAGGAGGCTAAGTGTCATGTGACAATTTGCTTGTGATGGGCATCATGATGCGCATCGTAGAACATGTAGCAGTTACTAAGGTATAGTTTATGTTACAGTTTTCTTGTTATAGTTACCACGTTACCGTTTACTATGTTACGTTAGAACTGTTAAAGGTTGTAAACTCAAACTATGAATGAATGAGTGCTGTCAGCAGATTATTGTCTACTATTACTCAATTAGTATATTACCTGATTCCTGCACTTATATGCACCAAACAGCAACCACTGAAGTCCATCATCTTACTGAACAAAGAATTCCTCAAGCTCAGGTGCGTAACGAGCAACTGCAAGTCTTGTGCCATTCATTCTTTCGGTATATTCAAGAACTATGCCATCATAAGAGGAGGAACTCCGACTGGCAAATATACACACCCACTGTACATAAATCTGAAACCATTTCATGACGCACAGGTCAATTAGTTGACAGCTGAAACATTCTATTTCCAGATCTGAAACACACCCATTTCTGCGAATCCTACAGAGTTCATGGCACCCTTCTCGTAATTTACTGACAACTTGAACCTCCATTTGGGCCATCAATGTGCCTGTGTCTTCGCTCATTGACGTGATCCGATCATGATAATCAATATACCCTCCTCGAATGGGAATCTCACACTCTGAGCCAACCAATAATTGTAACCAAAGTTCACTAATTTGCTTGAACTTTCTTGTGAATGCCAACACATTTTCCTTATGGGCTTCCATACAACCACACACATCCCTGATTCGTTTCTCAGCAGCTGAAACTTCTGGAATGGTTCCTGAACCCCTTGTCGTACCCCATAGGTACAGAGTAAGTTTTAGATCACCAAGAGAATAATTATTATCATCAGTCAATGACTCCTTTAGTTGTTGCCAGTTTTCTATTTTTGGTAGTGAAATACTGTAGCATTCTTCCTTTAACCTATTGGCCCTCAATATTGTCATTTGAAGTCCAAGCTGTCTCATAGCAGAATAATGGTCTTTGCAAGTGTTAGGGTTATAATTATCATAAACCGTCTTAATGGCTCCTGGGAGTCGACGAATGTATTCCATGGGAATGAGTATACTCTTTTTGTCACCGTCTCCATGTACAAGCAGTTGTCTCCATTCAATAGTTCTGCCATATCTTATCATTAATACATCAATGCTCTGAATAAAGTCCTTGATTATCCCAACATCACACTTTCTAAGGTCTTGATGTTGTCGAATCCTCACAACAAACTTGTCTGAAAGTAAGCAGAATTGATATAAATCATTCACCACTAAATCAAACTCTTCAGTATCTAAAATTCCAACATATCGGACCGTAATAGACTTGATAAAGCTTTTAATACGAACAACAGTTTCTTCGGTTTCCACGATGAAGTTGTCAACTGCTTTTCCACAGAGATCAACACTCATCAACCAGCTTGGAGTAGTACCATCACAGCCCATGATGAATAGCGTACTTCAAATTTAGGTTAGCTTATCACTGCTAAATTGTAACTAGAACCTCATAAATAAAGACCGTTCCTCTTTGGTTGAAACGGTCCTGAAGCAGTGTGCAACCGAACCTTAAACATGTTGCAACAAACTAAAACTGTTGCTCAACGTCATTCTCCATAGCACCTTTACCCAAATAGTCTGCCAAGAACTTCATTTTATCATTCGATAATTCTAAACCAGCAGAAAACTTCTCATCGTTGTTCTTGATTGAAAACTGCATCTGTCTTGTACTCTTAATCTCGTCTAGTTCATTGACACACAAGGGACAATGCTGCTTATTGGAGTCAACATTCTGTGAAATTATCAAGTTATCGTTCATACATTTCTGATGGAATGAGTGCTTGCATTTGAAATGAACCATGGGATAATCAAGTTTGAGTTGACACTGGGAACACTTGTTATTTTGTATAAGAAATGGATTGGCCTTCAATTCATTAAGTTGGTCTGTAATTCTGGTAGACTCTTGTTCATAGTATTCAATTAGTTTCTGGTTATTGGATATCTCTTTATTTTGAACAGAAACAAAATCAAGTAAATAATCTCGAATTAATTCAAGATTAGTGAACTCAACACTTCCCAACAATTGAACAATCTCTAATGGGACCATTTGCTTGTGTTCTTTAATTTTGTTGATCACATGGTCAAAATCTCTTTTACTAATTTGTCGATATACTTTCTCTTCACTGATAAAGAATCGAAGTGCTAATTTGTATAATTGTGGTTTCTTCTCTCCATATTTTTTCATCACATCTAATGAGCCATTGATATCACCTGCTAAGCATGCTGAACTGAAAAGTGACTCTTCCATACCACTATCTTCTTGAGCAGCAATTTCACCCTCTTTGAAACCGTATATTGTGGATAAAAGAAGTAATGATGGTTTGTCTAGTATTAAATGATACTGTTTAAGTAAATCTTTAGCTCTTCCTAACCACGATTCCTTTTCAATCTCATCAATCGTTTCATCCTGAGCAAGGGATAAATATACCTCCAATAGAGTAATCAATAATTCCTTCTTGTCATTAATATTCCCTTGAAATCTATCAAACATTTCTATTGAAGCTTCTAAGAATATCACAAACTCTCTAGGGTTATCAATGAAGGCAGGGAAGATAAGTTGAGGTCTAGGAGGTAGATATGTTGGTTCATCAAGCGTTTGATCATCCGAATCACCGTTTGATTCATCTGAGCCCTTTAAATACGCAACAAGTGCACGATAACTTGTTGAAGGAAGATCTTTAGCAACTGCACCATAAGACAAAGTAGGCTCTGATTGGGTTGAAGGAGCTGGACTAACTTTGGAAGGTAATTCAAGTGGATGTTCCAGATTACTTGGTAATGGCATATATTTACCAGTGTACACCTTAATTAAAAGGTCAGTGGTTTCAATGGGGATAAACTCAAACAATTTCTTGGAATAATCAACTAATATTAATAGTAAATCATCAATCGGTAACGTCTTCAAATAAGTTAAACATTCTCGAGGTCGTTTCAAATCATTAAGTAGCACCTCCACAATTAAGCTATGTTGTTTTAACTTCAAAAGTAATTTAATCACTTGTTTGAAATACCCACATTCTTTGAAAAGGTTAATGATCAATGGGAAATCCAAGTCCTGGAAATCAGATTGTTCATCTAAGTCTAACTTTTGTATAAAGTCATCAAGTTCATCACCCATTTTCAATTTACAGAAACAGCACAACAAAAGAGTGACATGATCATTTTTGGTCATTTTATAATCGTATAGCTTGACCAAAAATTTCGTTAAATAGCTGATTTTGGATATGGCTTTAAACTTGGAGATAGTGGTCATAATAAAATCTTCACTATCATCAATAATAGTCAAATCCTCTTCGTCATTGGCCATGGCCGTATTCTTCTTCTTGATGGAGTCCAAATCTTGTTTATAGATATCAAGACACTCGATTATAGTACTAATGGCCTTTTCAAAGTCCTGTTTATCGTATGAAAAATCAGCATAAAGCTTCAAAATCCGATGTTTATACGAATTGGAAAGGTTTCTTTGACATGCCAAATTAAAGGCAATTTGAAATAAATCTCGCTGTAAGATGATTTCAATCTGTTGGTTTATTGGCTTCTCCAGAAGCTTATAAAGGACTCCATCACTGGATAAAAGGAATACTGTTTGAAAGGCAGAACTAGCTTCAAACTTCAGAACAAATGTGAAATTAATATGACACTTGGGAATGGTTAAATTGAAAGCAATATGTTTGTTCAAAGTATCAAAAATCACAACTCTAGTCAACTGACCTTGACTCTTGTCATCATTTTCCTCGCTGGTTGTAACCATTAGTAAATAATTCTTACCAAACTTAATTAGAGACTTCTTGGGAACTTCAAAGTTGAACGTCGAGATCCGTGCAGCGTGACTGTAGTACTTGATACTTGAAGTTGTCCCCACGATCAAGTTTTGGGATTTCTCATCAATGGAAGTACATCCAATATTAACACCAGTAGATGGAGAAAGCACTCTAAGGGGTTTGCCATGGTTTCTTCCTGTAGTCTGTACAGTGATGATCTTTGTAGTGGTAGTGATATAAATGATATCTTGTAGCTTATTGAACTCGACCCCAGTAATGGCGTCATTGGTTTCATATATCAACCGTTGTTTAGTACCTCTATCTCTTAACAAGTCCCCTCGGATAAGCACCACTTTCCCATTGGCTGTTGCCACCACGGCCATACTCAAATCGTCATTGAATTGGAAACAGCTGATTGGATGGGCATTGGTGGTATCAATTGATATCGTTGCCTGACTGATGAATTTGTGTTTTAGGGATTCGTCATCATCACCAGTTTGTGGCAACAGAACGAGTCTTTGGAGATCCCATACTTTAAGATGTGCGGGCGACCCTTGTCTTTCAGCTAAGGTAACCAATATGTCTCCTTGGAACACTCGGGCGAAAGTTACTTGATACTCGTAGTCATACGCCAACACCGTTCGTACTAATTGTAATTGAGGCGTTGCTATACGGAGGAAGCATCTATTGACTGCCACCACCAAATAAGATTCGGTCGATACTATGGCAGATAAAGTTGAATCGGCAAATAGAAGGTCTGGTGTCGCTATGTTTGGGTCTCGTAGCGGAGTGTAATCAAACAATTGCAACTGACGGTACGAGGCCATGAACGGGGCCGCAGTAGTCATTGTAAACGGACGTTGTATACCCCCACTAGTAAAAGTACGTCAGATCCTTATGCTATAAGTCGTAGGTCGAACGCTAAAGCTGTATCCAGTAGTTCCACTGGTCGTAGAGCCAAGTTTGTCTCAGTCAGACGGGATTGTTTGGTCGGCCCAGAAAGTTTGTGCGACCGACCAAATTTAAATTGAAGGGCTCGCTTGGTGAAAAGTTAACCTCGACTGAATCGACCTACAAACAACTTACACCACTAGAGCAAGGGTCTAGAACACGTGTCCTCCTGATATATAGAAAAGAACGTATTACAGTATACTATTATTGTGAGCATCAAAGCAGCACGGTACAGCCTTTTATTGCTATTATCGTCATCATGAGTTACGACCCAATACACGATACTTATACACCTGCTAAGAAGGAACCTGAACCGGAACCTGAACCGGAATCACCGCCTCTGGAGTCGTTTTCTCGTCCACAATCCAATCAGGAGTCGTCGGCCCATCCTGAGCCTCCTCTAACTCCTGCTCAACAAAACAAGACGGTACCCATATCTGCGTTAGTCGACACTGACTCTACTGCCAATGCTCTGACCCCAGAACCACCACATTCAGTGGCTCATAGAGCCCTTAATATGTCCAGTATTCTCAACAGCCACAATTCAGAACTGCCTATGATGATGGGTACGGGTACGGGTACCGGTAATGGCACCACCGTCGCCAACACATCCTTGTTAATGGATGATACTACAGAATATGGAGACGATGATGATGATGATTCGTCCAAGAATTCGCTGCTGAAAACTACAAAGAAAAAGGGTAAGGGGAAATCAACCAATGTGACTTTCCGAGGATTTAGACCTTTAAAAAAGGCAGATGGTGAAGCATTCTGGAGGAAAGATATTCAGTATGATTTTTTAAAGGCTCTTTTCTCTAATGAACAAAAAGTGTTCACCAACTACTTCAATTATTGTTCGTTACCCAATGCTGTTAATACCGAGAAACTTACGTTTGCAGAGTTGTATATTCGAACATTGGCTGAATCATCCAAATGTTCCAAAATATTAAGAGAACGTTTGATAAAAGACGTTTCTATGGCCACTTCTGTGGCTAAAATCTGTTTATTGGTCAATGCTGGACGTATGAACACTACTGTCAATTTTGTTCCTGAAATGAGATCAAACTTACGAACTTATCATTCCATTCCTTCCCTTCAAACAGATGCAACCACTGGGTATATCACTCCTTTACAGGATACTCCTCGGTTGAAGTCAATTTTAAAAGCAGTGAGTGAATTGGATGTAACTTACAAAAACTTGATGGAATTATTAGAAGATCCTCCAAGGAAAAAGCCAAATACGAATATCATTCATCTTATCTTCTTGTTGAGTACTTGTGGGAATTCCATACGCTTTTATAGTGATTTGAAAACAAGTCCCAATAATATTTATGATAATAATGAGTTTATGGAATTCTTCACCAACGTTAAGATTGACCCTGAAAATAGAGCTAAACGGTTTCTTTGGATGATGTATACCTATTTGGAAACAAGCTTTCTTAAGGAAGAATTGGATCTTAATCCCTTTGGAGCTGGAAGTATTCCTCCAGTTGAATCCATTGATGAATCCAAACTAGATGAATTTGATCGTGATACTGACTTGGAAATCAAGTTCTCCCAACACATGTACAACACAAGAATGAGATACTTAAAGGAGGATGATTCAGGCACCAACGCCAGTGGCTCATATGTTGCTAAATCAATTCGTCAAAGAAAATCAGAACCAAGCGCTCTTCCTACTGGTGATTTGGAATTTGGAGATGGTGTTGATGATAATGAAATTAGTAGTCAATTGCCCTTACCAACACCAACTTCTGCAGAAAATAAGAAACATTCCTTACCACCATCTTCGGTGAAGAAAACAGTTGCTAAGAAGAGGAAAATCAGAAAGAGAGACCAAATGCAAGTTCCTTCATCACCTACAAACGGTAAAGCAATCACCTCTCTTGTATCTGTTGGTGGTGATAATAACCCAATTATTATACCACCTTCTATCTCTGGTGGTGGTGGTACTTCACTGGAATTGAATTATCTTCCCTTTCCAACTTCTAAGGACAAATATTCAGATAAGAATGTTTATGCTATGAACGTTATTGGTTCATCCAAATATCCAACTGATGACATTAGTGGTAGTATTCAATATCCTATTGGAGACTTGGGTTCTATATTAGAATCGTTTGCACCACCAAGATCCTCATTAGAGATCAAACCAGATCCTCATACTTTGGTTTCTTTCCGTCAGAACATTATTATCAAGACACAGACTGTTATCAAGCAAGCATTAAAGGCTACTGGATCTAATTTCGGGTCTCGAAAAGACCTTTTGGAAGATTGGTTAAAGTTTTTTTTCCAATATAAAGTGGAATCCGGAAATGGGTTATTGGCATTGGAATGGGAAGATATTCGACAGGAATTAGCAAGTGGACTTGAAAGCTATATTTATACTCAACAAGGGAAGATCATTGCCGAACTGAAGGGATTATCATCCGTGAATCATTTGGATCCTAACTCCACTTCTGAAGATTCAGTAGCGACAAAGCCTTCCAACATGATTAATGTCAACTCAAAACTAAATAAATTGAAGTCAACTAAACCTCAGTTTCCAATTTCTGGCAAGATGATAGATTTCACGCGGTTTGAATATAACACTTATGTTCCAATACATGAAAGTGATCGGAACTTGGAGAAATCGGAATTTGTCAATGCTTTAATTGGTTTTGCAAGAGACATTAGCAAGTATATTTTGGAGTATGAAAGTCCCTCTGAAGATACCAAATTAACTTTTGATTTGGCTAAAGGGAAGATAAGGTTCACCTAATAACAATAATAATGATAACAACAATATTAATTATAGCAATTAGTAGACGTAATTGTAGCAAGTTGAAAGAAGAGATGAAACCGCATTGACCATTGAATTTGATTCCAAGAGCATTTGAAAGAGCTCATTGGATTTGGGGTCTGGACCAATTAGATTAATAGTATTGGTGCATTCTCCTGTGATTTCGTCCTCTAAGACCACGCTCCAGAATATGCAAAGCTTTATTGAATTGGCAGGTAAAAGCAAGATTATTTCATCGCAACTCTTTAAATGAGCATAAGTAGTATAGTTATTGGCTAGTGAGTCTCGGTTAACATTCGTCACCAAACCTGGATACTTTCGAATCACTTTAACAAATGCATTGGTTCTTCGGTGAATACAAGCAGCAAATGAATTGAGACTATACAACAAATTTTGGACCTTATTCCTTGAAATATAATTGGTTTTTAAAACCGAGGCATATTGAGGAGCCATAAGCTTAACAGCAAGTAACCCCGTGACTTTGGTCTCGACGATAGCATCTTCGGAGTCTATGTGTAGATTCAATTGGAGTTGAAATAGTAAGGGCGAAAGTACAGTACAACTAATCACTCTAGGTTCAGTTCCAGTCGATGAGATATTGTCAAACTCAATGTATGGCAAAAGCACCTTTATTAGCTGTAGGCGTTCCTTCCAATCGGTAGATGGGAAGACGTTCAAATCTTTAAGCACATCGTCATTAGCATCCACGCTATTGATCTCTAATCTAATTGACGTATCTGAGGAAGCAGCAGCCTTAGCATTGATTCGATTACCTTGTATGTAATTTCTATAGCTTTTGATTTGGCTTTGGACGTTTGCAATTGAGTGTTTGAGTCTTTGGTTTACAGCTTCTGCTGAAGTTTCATGTGCCATAGAACAAGTACAGAAATTACCTATATATATATGTATATATACGTTCCTACAAGGGCACGTAGTTAGGGTATACAAGTAGCTATGACTCTGATGTATCTGGTGCATGCACGACTTTATTGATTATGACTGCTTCAATTCTATAGTTTACGATAGACGTACGAACGTATGCATATACAACAGTAATCATGCATTAATATACTCATTATAGTTGTTATTACTACTTGTATTAGTGGTGTAGAGACACACACACTATTCATATACTATGAAGCAATGGTCAAATATAAGTAGTGTGTGTACCACATACTTGTAATGTACTTTTCAGTAATGATCAAACTTGGCTATCAATCTACTACTACACGATCTCTTCTTAATAGCAATCCCAAAATGGTATCAGGACCCGAGTTGAAGAGTGTATGTATTGCCAATGGGGTCTTTACTATGAAATAATTAAGATACTAACGTTTAGTATATGGACAAGCGACTCTCAGTAGAGCTCAATAGTTCCCGAAAGGTGATTGGAACTTTAAGAGGTTATGATGTATGTATAACAGTACAAAGGATATTGTGATTCTATTTGCTTATACTAACAATGATGACCTAGTTATTCATGAATATTACATTGGCCAATACAGTGGAAGAGCTTCCTGGAGGAGAAACTATGAATATTGGAACTGCAGTCATTAGAGGTAATCTGATCATTGCACTTGAAGTACGTACATCTTACCACACCCAGTTTTATTTTCTATGATACTAACCAATGTCTAGGCTTTGGAAAAGATATAGACTTGGAAAAGTGATATAACCATCAATCAAAACGCTTTACCATTTCACATCCACTATGAGTATATCCACATTTATTATAGAACCCAACATTATGATCAGAACAATCCAATATCACTTTGTAGCATCCTTCCTTCTCAGCAATAGCAGTCAATCCTTGAATCAATACCAATCCAAGTCCTTTCCCCTGTTGCAGTTTACACACAGCAATGTCTTCAATATGGCCAACCTTCCCACATTGGTGGATAGCCTTCCGCTCAACAACAAGACATCCGGTGGCCACAACTTTGCCTTGTGTGTCGGTAATCACTTGTGGGTAGTATATGCCTTCAACACTATTCCAATGATCCACTAGTTCTTTGAATTGAGCTTCATTGATTTCTCCAACAGTTGTGAGAACTCGCAACACATCTAAATATTCATTGTGATCTGTCACTTTCACTCTTCTGAAGTTGTATCCCTCGGGCAATTCCATCTTGGTGAGGGAATGATATAAATGAGTATGAATGGGTGGTGGATTAATTTCAAGACGTTAATTATAGATCTGGTCGTGTGCGTGCAAATTACAAAGTTGGATGCTGTTATTACATTTTATTACGTAACAAACTCCTCTTTACATGCTCTTTAATATATTAATACTTTCACTACTTTGTCAATTGATAAAGGGTATCATTAACCTGATTGATATCCAAACGTTTGGTGATGTCCTTTTCCAAACATCCACAAACCAAGTCAAATAGCCAGCTATATTGCTCAGTATCAAATGTAAGCCATTCCTTATGGAGCTTTTCAATAGTACGTTCTCTCTCTGGATCTCCAAATGAAGCATATGAAAGCTTATCGTCTCTACTACTGCCTTCAGTATTGTCATCGTCGTTTGACTCGATAAACCATTCCATCATACATGCTCGTCTGAGAAGTGTGGCATTGAACCTACCATGGGCAATCATAGCTCTCAAGCGAGGTTCATATTGATGTTGAAAGGGTAATTTACCCACAAGCATGGTGAACAATAATACTCCTAAAGCCCAAACATCAGCAGATGGACCTAATGGTGGTGGAGATGGAAGTAAAAGTTCAGGAGAAGCATAAGGAAGTGATCCAATGTGAGTATGAGGCAAATCTGAATCTATATCACTTTCAGAAGAATCAAATCCATGTCTGTTATAATCATGGAAATGAGATAATGATTGGGTTGGAGTTAAATCAACAGATTGTAAAGAAGGTCCATGTACTTTAAGTAAATTGGAAACCCCTATCTTAGAATCATCTTTAAATAAATGTACAACACTTTCATCATTACCGTGATAGGGTTTCCGAATAGCTGTTGAAGAAGATTGAGATCTGGCCATCTCAGAAACTTTTAATGAACTCCTTCGACTTAATTTAATCCTACTATCATATACTCTGGACATTCCAAAATCACATAACACCATTTGAAGATTATCAGGAGTGGAATCATCAACTAAAACATTCTCTAATTTCAAATCGCCATGAACAATACCCATTTCTCCATGCAAATACATCACTGCATCAACGATTTGTTTAATGTACCCTATGACTTTACGGATTCTATCCAAACTTCGGGTAACCAGATATGTGATTGGGCCCTGGGTTTGAAGTATTCCACCGCTTAATGGACCCCAAGATGTAACTAACTCAAACAACGTCCCCCCATTTATACGTTCAGTAATACAAAATATCGCATGTTCTGTTTCCAAATATTTCAATAAGGGCAAAATATGTTTATGATGCAATGTCTTCCATATTTCAATCTCTTTCTTGAAAAATGTTAAGACTTTGACATTCTCTTTAGGAGTATTTGGCTTCGAAGAGCCATCTTGATTATTGTTTGTGGTAGTGGTTGATCTTGATGTATCTTTAGTTGACTTGACTATTTTAATGGCTAGTATCTTCCCCTCTGGAGAAGTGCATTGTCTAATAGTTCCCCAAGCTCCAAAACCAATCACTTTTCCTAACACATGACCCATAACAATGGCTCCCTTTTCGTCCACATTATATTTGGGTTCTTCGGGCATGGCCTTCATATCTGTGGTGGAAGAGATGGCTAATAATCTACCCGCAATGGTATTTGTAGATCCTCTTCTTGATCTGGTAATAAAACTACTATTATTGGATCCTGAACCTCCTTTACTTAGGAAACTCTTTGCAAACATGGAAAATTGGGAATAATCAATAGAATCAGAAAAGGATTTAACCAATTTCTTCCGTTGGGAATAAGGTAAATCGTTGAAATTTTGAGGTAAACTATTCATAATTACTTCATAATTCACTTCACCAGTTACTGGATCCACAGCTGATTTTTGTCGTTTAACTTTATGGTCCATTGGATCCCTTGAATCGGAAGCAGGCTCTCCAAACAGACCTCTGGAATCATCTCTTCTGTATTCTGTTAACGTTGTTTTGGATCTGCGGAGTTTATTGTTGTTGTTGTCTAACTTTCCAAAGGCATATTTCGCTAAGGAGTCCTTTTGATCTCGGACAATGGGCTGAGGTGAAACCTTAGCATGCAATTTATTCAAATCCAAATAAGACACCTCTCTACTTGGATTTGTTGAGCTTGTTGAACTACTCAAACTGTGATCATCATATATTACGTTGATGTTACTTCTGCTATTATTATTGTTTTTGTGGTGGAGGGTTTGTTCACTGTTGCTCCGACCCCATTCATAAACCAATGCCGAAAAGTCTAATCCAGGAATGTATTCATCTTCCAACCCTTGAAGCGGTTGGCCATAATCTGGTGTGGTGGTGTAGTCATTATGAGACCTGGAATATAATCTGCTGCTTCCTACAGAAGAAGATGGACTTTCGTCATCAGCTTCCAGATGTAAGAAGGAATTGGTTTTGGAAGTCGTGGGTCTTATTTTCCCATCATCATACATGCGATGGCCAGTGATCAGATGAAAGTTATTCTTTTCCGATTCCGAATACGTTCTTGTTAATCGAAACGATTTGGTCAATGGACCTCCATCGGTGGCGTCGGTGGCGGCGGAGCTCAAATGTTCTGGCATAATTGATATTGGTTTACTGGTGGTTGTACCACCTCTTGATTTGGGGTTTAGTAATGACGGTGGCCTATCATCCACACCTCCAAGAATGGTACTTGAAGAGTCTCCAATGGTTAAGGGAGTGGCTTCAAAGCTATTTTCATCGTGGAGCCCCACCATCGACACTTTAGGCCGTGATTTCAATGGGATCTCCATGGTGATATAGGGAACAATTTAATGTTGGCTTAATAGAAAAGAGAAGAGGGTTGGTCAATTGAGTTTTTCCACTGCGACTGACTGACTTTAAACCTTAAACCCCACAACCAAAACGCTAACCATTTTCTGTTCGGTTACTATTTTGCACTGCACGAGTCCGGGAACAACTTTGCCACGGTACAAGCAGTAGTGGAACACAGCTGCGTTGTATAGCACTACTATTCTGTACTAAACACTGATATACGTTGTAGAGCCTTCCTATGCGTAGAACATTACAGTACTGTGACCTTCTCTACATTATCTCAAAGTCTATACAGTATTTGTCTGTCTTGAATGATCATTCGTATATGGCGGGGTTTAGTTACTGCCGTGCGGTTCGGCCTGATACAGGACTTAACATCCGATCGGAGTTATAAGGCACATAACATAGTAGTCGATTACTTTTTGGTCATGATCAAATTATTCATGAATGGTTCATTGAGCATATCAACTGAATCTGGTCGTTTCTTATAGTCCAACTCAAATGTCCTTCCCAAAAAGTTTTTGGCTTCCTTAGTACACCATTCGGGTATTTGTGGCGTAATATGAGTTCCAATCTTGAATATGGCTTGCATCTGACTGAACTCAGGGAATGGATGTTTCCCAGTGAACATTTCCACTATGAGACATCCCACAGACCAAATATCTGCCTTCTTGGTGTAAGCCGTTTGCTTAACTACTTCTGGTGCCATCCAATAAACTGATCCTTGTAATGAAGCTCTTCTTGATCGTTTATCATCACCACCAGAATTATCTTCGGTTAACTTTTTAGAGATCCCAAAATCACTAATCTTAACTGTTCCCTTTATATCAATTAAGATATTAGCTCCTTTAATATCTCTATGGATAATATCTTTCCCATGCAAGTAACTTAGACCAATTAAAACTTGTCTCACAAAGTTTCGAATCAATGGCTCTTCAAATGGTCCGTAAGATAAAAGCATAGATTGAACTGACCCACCAGGAACATATTCTAGAAAAATGTTAAGGAAAGATTCATCCATTGATGTCCCCAAATATCGAACGATGTTCTCATGATTCAAATCCTTCAATAAAGTCATCTCATGTTGTAACGCTTCAATCATTGATTGTTGCAGAGTCGTTCGACTACTCTCAATATGTTTATCAGGTAAACAAACTTGTTTCACTGCCATTAATTCTCCAGTAATTGGATCCATACCCAAATAAACCGTTCCAAAAGATCCCAGACCTATTCTTGCACCTTGTACCCATTTCTTATTCCCCTTAGCAAAGGAATCCAAAGTATTGGATTCATGTAATTCTTGGAAATTCCCATAAACATCGATGAAATCTTCATTTTCATCGGAGTCCAGATCAATACTTAATAATTCTATTCGAGAATGCCTATCATCATCTGTGAAACTGGCAGCAATAGAAACTCGTTTAGACATTCCAGAAACAAGTGATCTACTATCACTACCATTATAAATACTAGGAGGTTTAGTAAATAAACTCTCTTGAGAATTCACAGCTTCATCAATAGCAGTGATATTATTCACCATAACATCACCAATTGTTCGAGCAGTGTGGATCTTCCTAATGGTTTTATTGTCTCCAGAAGATATAGAATAAGCTGAAGGACTATGAGATCCAATGAGAGTGGGTAAATGGAACTTCTTAGACCATCTTACACTATGTCTAACGGAATTTCGAACTGTTGCTTCCAATTGACTTTGATGAGCATCAGGAAAGTATTCCGCCAAGTTAGATGAAATCAATTCACTTGGAGGCCTTTGACCAAAGAAATTCCTAATGGTTCTTGGAGGTCCACCTCCTCTTCCTGGGGTTTCAGGCATATGGAAGTCACTTAAATCTTCAGAGGTTAATTTATCAGCAATTAAACGATACTTATTCAAAATACTCTTTGATGTTTCCAATGCTTGTTCTGAAGGGTATTCGGACTTGGGACAAAGAATGATCCGATGCTTTTCAACTCTTTCAGGAGAATAACAAATGGTAACCAATTCAACGTCAAATAATATACTAAGTCCATTCTGATCAGTGGTACTGTTGGTGGGGGATGCATGAATATAAGTATCAAACTTTGATTCGGGTAATTTCAACCCCAACTTCTTGATCATCTTTCTCTTGATCGATTGAGCATTAAAACAACCGACTATGTTGGCTTTCCGAGGAACCCCGTCCTGTGAAATAAACGTAATCGTCTTACTAGTGTCCTTTGTAGGCTTACTGGCATTATTCTGTAGTGGGAAGTTATCATTACTTGAATGAGCCAGTACCACCCAATCATTAACTGGAGACATATCATTGGAACTGTTGTCATTTTCAGTGGCTTGAAGGTTCAGGTTCAAGTTCAAGTTGAGCAACCTGGTTAGCTCGTCAAACGTAACATTACTCAGAACACTTTCGGCTTTCAATGAAGATATGGCCAACTCTAATCGAAGTCTATCACCAACTTTAGTAATGCCCATACTCCTCAACCCGCTTTCATCTAATTCAGCTACAAGGTCCAACGTGACGTTATTCTCTATGAAAAGCGGTGCCAAATGTTGGCATTTATGGTTGTTTAACCAACTCCGAAGTTCTTTGATCTCCTTATCTCTTCCCAGACTACTGCCACTGGAATGAGTGTCACCTCCTGACACTTCAGGGCTATCATTAGGTGAGCTAACACTCATGTCTGTTAATGACTATCAGTGAGACAAGTCAGATCAGTGATACAAGTCAGATGAGTCCATTGAGCGATCCTGTAGAGGGGTTAGTCATTGGTTGTTTGAAACACGATAATCTGAAACATCGCCAACTTCCAACATGCACAACAGGAATGTAGTTGATCAGAACCAGATTATGTATATACACTACAAGTTGATGTACTTACTCTGTTGATGCTGTTAATCTATAGTGACCTACATGTTAACCACTTGGCCTTCAGATACAAGAATCTGGTGATCAAAGTCTTTATTGGGATCATCTTCACTCCTCTTCCATGATTTGATCTCTTGCTTATTGTTATCAACTTCATACACTCGAAGCTTACGGATATAACCTCCATAGCCTCCGTAGCCCCCTTCACCAGATCCGCCTCCATAGCAGAGCCATACTTTATTCTCCAGAAAATCTCCTTTGAAGGTGTCAAGCAAACAATAATCATTACAATGATCGTGTCCTACACTAACCACACTAATACCCAAGTTACCAAATAAAGATCTTGCACCCAGATTATAGGTAGGAGCAGTGACCCCCTCCCTGTTTTCACCAATAAATGGTTGGTTCAAATTCCGATACTCTGGAAGTGGGATGTGGAAGAATGCCATAGATAATCCTTGACGACTGGCCTTAGATTTGAATTGATCTTCTAGCCATTTCAATTGACTTTCCTTAATCCAATCATACCCTGGTTGTGCCTTTGGGTTGGGAGAGTATTTATGGGAATCAAGAAACACTAAACTCATCGATGGTTGAGAATGTTTCCCTCTAACATTAAGCACATAATTTCCAATTCCGGCAATACTTTCAGCACCTTCTTGAGCTAATGAATATGGAAGACTAGAGGAAACCCCCATGATCTCACTTCGAGAAAGCGACCCTTCATCATCATGATTCCCCATAGTAACAGCAAAGGGAATACCTCTTTTAATAAATGGATGTAAAGCTTTGAAAACTGCAGTTTCAGCATCGGGTGAAGCTTCTCCAAAGATCTGATCTCCTGTTAATACAATAAAATCAGGTTTTTCAATTTCTAACACTGACTCCAAAAATTGAAGAGTTCTAGGATCTGCTAGACATCCTTTCTTTGTGTTGGAAGGTGAAGAATCTCTACATTTCCCATACCCTGTTGAAAAATGTAAATCAGCCACTTGTAAAATCTTAAACTTACCATTAGAATTGAAATTCAATGATTTCCGATAATTCTTCTTATAGTCCATTTTGGGTCCCTTTCTGAAAGTAATAAAAGCAGGATACTTACTACTATTAATTCCTTGTAATGGAGTCTTAATCAACTTCCAATTTGGTCGAGGTTCCACGGCATCGTGACCAAATAATAAATCAATGGCTGTGACAGGATACTTTGTTTTATACCTACCATATTTAGCCCAAACCCCATTAGATTTTGCAACCCAACCTTTTTTGGTGATTTCTTCCTTAGTAGGTATATGATGATATCCATTAAGTGCATGTCTATCATTTTCAAGTTTTCTCTTCTCAATAAGACGTCCAAGATCACGTTTAGTAAGTTTATCGCTTTCCTTTTCCTTTTCCTTTTCATTCATTAATTTATCCATTTCTTCTTTTGCTTTCTTCTGTTCTTCCTTTTCAGAAGGACGAGCATTATTGCTATCCGTTTGCTTGTTCTTCCTATTTTTATTCTTCTTCCTATTCTCCTGTTCTTCTTCCGATAAAGCTTCATTCAATTTCTCTGCATCAGATTCCGAATCTTCCTTTTGTTTCTTCATTTCTGCCTTTTCTTCCGCTTCAATTTCCAATTGGTTCAATTGGGCTCCATTGGATTTGTTCTTCTCAGTTTCTTCTTCCTTTGAATTCTTACTTTCATCTTGAATAAGAGCGTCACTCAATTGTTCTTCTGGGGTTTCAGAATTGAATTCACTCTGCTTCTTCTTATCTTCATCCATCTTCCTTACTGCTTCATTCTCAATTCTGTTGATCTCTTCCCCAGAAACCTGGTTGCTAGTTGATTTAGATTTATCCCATGTCAATGCATCACCACTTGGGATCTCACCATTCTCAAGCATCTCCTTATAGTCTTCGTCCGTAAACGTTCTTGAAGATGCAAAGTCTTCCAAAACATATCTGGGATATTTTGTCTTCTCATTGCCTTTGATGAGAGCATCTTTGATTGGATCACCCACAGCTAAATCTACTATAACCATTTCATATTCATGGTCTTCCAAATCTTCCTCCTTTTCGTCATGATCAACGTCATCTTCCGCTGGTCCCTGGGTAAAGTACTTCCGTTGAACTTGCTTATATGAAAGATACTCTCTACTGAAAAGCTTCTTGCCCAACGTTAAATCTTTAGGAACTTTTATCCATCCTCCAGCGCTTTTCAAGTCCCCATAACGTCCATACTTCCCTCCGGGAAGTCCACAGGTGTTGGACTTGCGATTCCATTTCGCACAGTTGTTAATGGAAACATCAACAATGTACAACTCACTAGGAGGTTGAAAGAACGATGGTGTTAAGTGAGTTGGGAGATAATTATCAAGCACTATCAATTCATGCTTATGAGCAAACAAGAGTACAAAGCTAGACAACACCAAAGCTGTCAACAAGTACAGCAGATACCTAAGTAATCTTTTGGGTAGCATCCCAACCACACCCATAGTAGATTAAAGCCAAGTCGAGTAGGTTGAATTGGTTGGCTGAGTCTCCAAGACAAGAAATTGCTGTCAAATTAGCTTTACATTTGTTTTAAGGTCGAGTGGCTATGCCGTGCGAGTTACCCATGTGTTATTATGGTAGTGGTAGGAACAATAGTCAGTATACTATAGTGAGCAAGCTACAAAGTATGGTGGTACAAAATACAGCAGTACCTCAATGAGTAGAGTAGAGTAGAGTAGTTTGCACTACTGAAGTACTAAATCTAACTGGTAATAGACCCTATTTACTCCTATACTCCTATATACGCTTATATACTAACCTAATCATTCTTCTTACTATCGTCAACTTCAGGAAACGAAGAAACATCCGGAATTGCCTTGTGGACCGCAGGATTCAAAATCCCGTGCTTTAAATCTCGTTCCTTCTCTAATTCCTCTTCCTGCTTCTTAACATTGGGTTCAACTTCAGGAAACGAGTCAACGTCAATAACCGGCTTATGGCTCCCCGGATCAAGAATAGCATTTTTTTGAATCCGTTGGTTCTCTAATTCCTGTTCCAGCTTTCTTACATCAGGCTCAACGTCAGGGAACGAGTCAACATCCACAATTGGTTTATGACTACCAGGTTCAAGAATTGGATCATTCTTCTTTTGTTGTCCATGTTGAGCCTCCCATTCTTCTTCTTGTTTCCTCACTTGTGGCTCAATGGGTCTATTCATAAGATTATGAAGAATTCCATGTCTGTTGGGCCCCCTCAATTGTTCATGAGGCTTGTTAACTTTGGACAATGGAACCCTCTTGCCGTTCCCAACATCAATCATAATATCTTCTGGGGTCTTGCCCTCAAGCGATTTGAGAACCTCTTGCATGTTATCGTCACTCATGGCTATCTGTTGACTGGTAGTAATAGTAGTACTTATCAATAATATCGTATAAAGAATAGTAAGTAGTTTCATAAAGAAGATGGCAAAAGGAAGCTGAGCTCCGTTTGGCAAGTCAGGACGGTGGCATTGCTATAAGGGGGTCTTTTATATACAGACTACATTTTAAAAGGCAACTTGTGGAGTAGAATAATATGCAGTATTCAAAGTGCCGGGTAACGCTGTAACTGTTAACTACTAATCAGATCTGGTAAGTAACGTATACTACTAGCTATTATAGTATTAATATTATGCTTATGATGTGGGAATCCCCCCTGTACCAGAGTTAATACCTACCTCGGCTATCATGAGTGAGTTGGTTGAAACAGTGTGGATAATGGTGAACATGACTATAAGATGTAACCCTAGACAATAAAAGAAAAAGAGCATTCTTGTTGCCCGGGTTGATAAGACAGCTCTGGTGAATGAAATGAAAAGTCTTTCAATTGGTGATAACCTGGCATTGATTCTTTCTTGTTCTCGTATACGGAATTGTTCAATTGGATGCAATTTGGTTTCATATGACTTTTGATACGGATTATCTTCCAAGTCAATAGCATTCTGTTTAGGTAATAAAGTCCGACGTTGATGATGATTATCCTTCTTACCGTGTTGAGTGTTAATAGCTGCAAGATACCGAGTTTTTTCATATAATTCTTCATTATCCTTCTTCAATTGATTGATTTGTCGTCTCATATCACTAACAATGTTGAATTGTTTCTTCACTTCCTCTTCTAATTCATTGTTTCTGTCTCTAAATCTATCTCTTTGTTTAGTAATAATAGGTAAAATAGAACTTTCCTCACTAACAGGTGCAAGTGAAGGCTTTCTTAACCCTCCAAGATTGTTTCTGGTCATCCTTGTAACTCCAGTCATACCAGAAATAATTGAAGCATTATCATTAATAACACTTCCAGTGGCATCTTGCACATCAACCAAATCATTTTCAAGATTAACAGCAAGTTGTTGAACTTTGGAAAGTTCAGTTTTGGTAGCATTCAAATCTCCTTCTAATTGACTGATTTTAACTTCATAATCCTCTTGTTTGGCTCTCATGGTAGCTAATTCATTAGATAAGACTTTATTCCGACGAGATAAAATCGATCCAAATTCATTCTTATCTTCATTTGCTTCACCATCATTATTATCACTATCTTCTTCTTCACCAAATTCAATTTGCCTTAAAAGTTGTAATTCATGCTTGATTTCATCATAATCACTTGTCTTTGCCAATTTTTCCTTTAGACTTGAAATCTCCAGTTTCACCCGTCCAGAATCTCTGGTGTAGGATTCATTCTTTAATGCGCTCTCGTGCCTAAGATCATCCAATTTTCTTTTGGTTTCATTTAAATTGGCCAATAAAAGTGAGTTTTCACCTTCCAACTCCGAAGTCCTCTTTTCAAATTCAACTTTTAATGATGTAAATTCAGCTTCTTGCTGTGATCTTGATAATTCTGCTCTCAACTTCTCATTACGCTTTTGCAAATCAAATATTCTCTTTTTGGCATTTTCTGCTTCTCGGGATACAACTTCCAATTCAGCCAATATCGATGCAGAATTAATATCCGAGTCACGATGTGCATTTTGGGAATTTAGTTGCAATTCTGTTACTTCTTTAGAAGTTCTCAACTCTTCAATTTGTTTATGATAATCTTTAAGTTGTTGGTTCAACATGGCTTCAGTTTCAACCCAATTTGATTCCTTTTCCTCCAAAAGCGCCTTCATCTCTTCTTCCTTAGCATTCAATTTCAAGCTCATGACTTCAGCATTCTTCTGCTCTGTTTTAAGTAATCTATCTTTTAATTGATCATAATCTGCCTTCTTGCTCAACTCTTCATTCAATCTGGTGATTTCATTCTTCAACTCATCAGCATCAGCCGATTCCATTACTGTGTCCACAGAAATTTCCAACAACGGGCGTGGATCGGGTGCTTCGGCCAATACTCGGTAGATACCAAAGAAATAATTCTCCACAACTTTCTTCTTATTGTTCAAACTATCAATTTCATTCTGATAAAGCTTCAATAAAGGTTTAATTTGATCCAATTTCTCTTCCTCAGAAAGCTTTCTGAACTCTTTGGTCTTTGCAGCCAATTCCTTTCTGCCTAATAAACTGGCCTTTTGATCTTCCTTTAGGGAGATCCCTTGATCATCTAATTGTTTCTGTAATGTGGGCAAGTCAATTTCAGTCCATGATTGAAGCGCATCACTGAAAACATGCGATCCGCTGCTTTTGGAACCACCAACTGGTCTTTTGGATACCAATCCTTCACTATCCATTTCGTATCAAATGTATCGCCAAATGATAATGAGTTTGGTTGTTCTTGTAAACAGCAAACGGTATATTTAGCTCTTGACCGGAAATATATGATCCTGTGCACGACTTCCAAGATAAGCTTTACCAAGTATCAATTCACTGGTCACCATGTTACTATTACGAAGGGGACTAGTGCAAGTAATTCAATACTGGTACAATATTGGTATGTGAAATGTACTACAAACAATTGTTCAGTTATACAATTTTATGCATTAAAAGGTTAGAGGTTTAACTTCTGAATCTAGAAAGCATAGATATACATATACAAATCCAACCATATGGAAAAGGTAAATCCAAGCAGTTTGATTAGATAAAGGTTTCGTAAGGAACAGGAGCCAAGGTTTGAGGAACGTTACCTTCGGTAGCAACAACTCTAGAACCTCTTGGCTTGGCAGGTTGTCTCTTCAAGTAGACAGATTCACCATTAGCCTTAGCTTCTCTCTTGGCAGCAGCGTTAGACTTAACTCTGTTCAAGAATTCTTGTCTACACTTAGAGTGCTTGACGTGTTCAACTCTCAAGTTAACTCTCTTTTCAATGTATCTGTTACCAACAATCTTGTTAACGATGACACCGACGGAGGACTTGGTGATGTTGTAAACAATACCAGTCTTACCATGGTAGAACTTGTGAGGCATACCCTTTTGGATAGAACCGTTAGCCTTGATGTCAACAATGTCACCAACCTTGTATGTCTTCAAGTAGGTGGACAAAGGAATAGCACCGTGCTTCTTGAAGTCACGGGAAAAGGCGTAACGAGTACGAGATCTGTAACCGTGACTATTTTATAATGTTAGTATTCGAACGTTATTTTAATAGTAAATGAATTTGGCCAATAAAAGTTGTTTGAATTAAAACTTGTGTTATTCTTAACTCTACTATTCGATCAAGGATCCCACTACATTAAGGCAGATTTCAAACCACTCATCAAATTCAATTGTATCTCCCTGATCCATAGCCTTTTTTCAGTATTAAGCCTATCTGGTCGAAAATATCAGATGTCCACTTCTATTTCCCACATATTCCACTTCTAATAAAGTGTACTTGGTTTTTAACATGGTCTTCACCACCACACTTTCATTTAAACGATTTCGCTTGCAAGTTTGGGGAGCATTTGGATAACTCTCTTGGCCCGTGTCATTTGAACATTATGGTTCCACATACGATTTACCCATCTTTGATTATTGATATTCAGATATAGTAACCAACCAGAATACTAACGTCCTTTCAATAAAGAATAAATTTTTCACTGGATTTTTCCTCAGGAACGAGTACCGGGAGAACTGTGTGAAGGACCATCATCACCAAAGAAAAAAGTCATCACCACACAGGATCGCATATACTTTTGGGGTTCAGCCCTAATTATCACGTGAATATGGAGGTGACTGTTTAGTAAATCGTACTTCACCCTAGTTTTCAAGTTAACAGAGGCTGCTGTTTAACCGTTAAGATGTCTTATCCATGACAACTACTCAATTGTCACTACTTGCTAGTTGTAACTAAAATGACCCATTAATAAAATACATAATCTACAGAAGTAGATGCTAGATAAGAAAAGTAATTGTCGAGTAAATGACAAGTGATATGAATTAAGTAAAAAGTGAAATGATTTTATATAACCTCAACATCAAAAGATTTATTCTTCATCTTCAGCGGCTTCATCACCACCCTTACCGGCGTTCTTTCTCTTAACTCTACCAGCTCTACCACCACCGTAAGGGGAGTTTTGAGCAAAGTCAATGTGCTTTTGAGAGTCCAATCTAACCATGAAAGATGGAATGTTGACAACTTGCTTACCAACAGCAATATGTCTTTGAGAAATCAAAACTCTGGCGTGGTGGATAGATCTAGCCAAACCCAACTTGAAGACTTGAGTTTGCAATCTTCTTTCCAAGAAATCTTCGATTCTTAAAGCCAAGACATAATCCAACTTCATCTTGTCTTCTGGTAAAACACCGACTCTGACCAATCTTCTGATCAAGGCGTTACCTTCAAATAATCTCTTAGGGTCCTTTTCATCTCTGGTCAACAAGTCACGAGCAGCTCTTCTGATCTTGGACAATTGGAAACCGATTCTGTAGATTTCTCTCTTGTTCTTCAAACCGTATTCACCATCCAACTTCAATTCAGAGTCCAAACGAGCAGATTCGTAAGGTCTCTTTGGGACGGAGTAAGTCTTAGAGTAAGTTCTTGGAGCACCTATGAATTAATGTTAGAATTTGAGTTGATAATAAAAATTAACAATACTCAATAATTACAATATACAAAAGGATTTACACTCATTTCAAACACTTGCTTTACAAAAATACTGTGGTTGTAAGGAAACATTCCATGCTTCCAATACCAACCCCATACATCAAGTAAAAAATACTTGTAATGGTAGTATCTTAGGTTTCATTACGCTTCAATAAGTCAGCATTCGCATGTCTTGAATTAATGATAGGCGTAGGTATTTTACCTAGTGACTGAAGTGTCGGGAGTTCAGTCACGAATGAAAAAGCTTCAATACACTTGAAGGTGATATTGATGTTTGAAATGAGGACCCGAACCTCTAGCTTGTGGGTGTAATACCATATAAGCTATTGAAGGCTGTATAAAGTGAACTTATTAGTATTGCAGTGTCTATGGAATGTACATACGAGGCATGTTGACTTATGTTCTTGAGATGAAGAAAGAAAGGAAAAGAAGAGAAAGAGGAGAGTGAAAATTTTCAAGGTTTTTTAAAGTACATTTTGCAAGAAGACACACAGGAAAAAAATGTACGTGAAAATTCATCAGAGAATTTTTCATTTTTTGGTTTGTGCACGCTTTTGTACTTTTGAAGAGAGCCTTGACTTATCGTTCGTGCTCAAAGTAACTGAGAGTGTAGGTAAATCTCAGCACTAAGAAAGTATTGAGTGCAGTATACATGTAGTGGATCACGTTGTACCTAGTTATCAATAGGGTAAACTGAAAGATAAAGATAAGCTGATAAGTCGTCCATAGACGGTACAATTGTAAGATGAAATTCATGGCATTAGTTTCTGGGGGTAAAGACTCTTTCTTTAATATACACCACTGTTTATCACAAAGACATGAGTTAATTGCATTAGCCAATTTATATCCACCTAAAGCCCAAGATAACGATGAGATAGACTCATTTATGTTTCAAACTGTAGGCCATGATGTCATTGATTACTATAGTCAGTGTTTGGATGTACCCTTGTATCGTCAAGAGATCAGTGGAAAATCAGCTAATCAGGATCTCGAATATTCCATAACCATGAATGATGAGATCGAAGATCTCTATCAATTACTTGCCAGAGTTAAGGAAATTCATCCTGAAGTGCGTGGAGTGAGTTGTGGTGCAATTTTATCACATTATCAGAGAACTAGAGTGGAAAACGTATGTGAGAGATTAGGTTTGGTCTCCCTTACATACCTTTGGCAAAGAGATCAAATGGAATTGATGGGTGAGATGTGTGCCAACGGACTTGATGCTAGATTAATAAAAGTTGCAGCCATTGGTTTAAATGAGAAACATTTGGGGAAGTCTATTAGTGAAATGTACCCTATTTTGATCAAGTTGAATGCTATGTATCAAGTTCATATTTGTGGAGAAGGTGGTGAGTTTGAAACCTTGGTGTTGGACTCACCTATTTTCAAAAAATTCAAGTTAGAGATTAGAGAACAACAAATAATACAGCATTCTAATGATGATGTTTACTATTTAAGACTTAAGTTGAATCTAGTTCCCAAAGAGGAGTCTTCTCTTCCAACTTTAGGACGACCAATTTTGAATGCATTCTCTGAGGAAGCCTTAGAACATATTGATAAAGTCTCACCTATTCAGGTTCCCAATGTATCATTACTTTCTCTTGAAGTTCAAGCAGCCACCACCACCAATTACGAACCTTGTTACAAAGTTGTAACCACCAAAAGAAGAGTGTACATCAATAACTTGGTCTCTTCGGCCTCTGGTGGCATAGTGGAACAAGCAAGTGAAATATTCAACAAATTAAAGACAATACTTGATGAGAACGGTGTCACATTTAATGATATTCAGCATGTAAATATGCTTCTCAAAGACATGTCTGAATTTGGACAAATAAACAAGACTTATCACACTCGATTTGCTGGGTTATTCCTTCCACCATCCAGAATTTGCATCTCAACCACTTTGGGGTCTCATGACTTACAATTATCATGTGTTGTGCTTAAAAATAAAGGCAGAAAGCAAGGTACTCATATACGTTCAATTTCATATTGGGCGCCTCATAACATCGGACCTTATTCTCAAGTAAGAGTGGATGAAGTAGAAAAGTATAAGTTGGCTACAATATCAGGGCAAATTCCTTTGATTCCCTCCCTGATGGAATTAGAAACCACCAGAGATCATTTTAGGGAGTCCATCTTAGCATTGCAACACTTGGATAGTGTTAGAAAAATAGTAGACATCGATGAATGGGCTTTTATTATTGGGTTTATTACGCCTGAGTTTCCTATAGACGTTGCTCTATCGACAAGCAAGGCATACTTTGAAGAATATGATGGATCCTTGATGGACAGAATGGTGATAGTAACTGTTCCTGCGTTACCTCGGGGTGCACGAGTAGAATGGGGTGCGCAAGCATTCTCTAATAAGGTATCCATGTATGAAAATGATGACGGCGAAGATGAAGAAGACCCCATTGATTCTCAAAAAGGGGAACTCATTATTGGTAGTAAAGATTGTCAAATGAAGCTTGGAGTATATTTTACCAATGATTTTGAGCAAATAAAGAACATAGCAGTGGCTGGACAATATCAACAAGTTTTCACCCCATATGAAAACACATCACAGTTCAAAGATTTCGATTTTGATCTTTTACCTGTTTTTGGAGTTTATGATTCTATGGGTACTCATTACAAGTATTGCGTTATCCAGAAAGTCGAATATAATTGATGGTTAGTCCTGTTTCCCCAAGTCCAAATTAGCGTCACTTGAAGGCCCCTCATATACTAAATTTGGTGGGATGAATATTCCTTTCTTTTTCGCTTTAGTTATCAAGTCTGTATGTTCCTGTTTAAGCAAATCAATATAGTCTGCCAGTTTTGTCAAGATATTTAACTCCAGTCTATTTTCACTTTCAGATAACGTGGGGGTAAGAGAAACAATTTTGTCGAACTCTGATCGTATATTCTCTCTTCTTTTCTGTTCACTGGCAATATGATGTGCTTTCTTTTGTTCTTCACTCAACGTTGAAGTTTTGTTTGACTTTTTGTCATCGGAGTCGCTCATATTGTGGAGATTGAAGCCTTAATTAGTATATAGCCCTAATGCCTACTCATTCAAATTCCAATATATTAATCTTAATCTATAAATTGATTGCAGTAACACCTGATAAGTAAATCCTACAATTATTATGACAACTTGTCTTCATGTGAAACTTTTGAGTCTCTTTCCGTGTTAGGAATATAGATGGATTTTCCACTAGTGTCACATAACCGAACTGTAAGGTAAAACGCCCCCACTTTTTACAACGGAACATGTTTACAAATCATAGAAGGATTTCGTAAACACTATCGCCATCTGCCTACAATTACATTGAATGAGCTCACTGTCAGGCCTAATGGTTAGATATACGGTGTTTGTGAGTAGAAGTATATTTTACAAATTTGTGGAGTAATTGTGCAAGAAATAAATGGATATTTCATGACAAAGTATGAATTCGACACAACGACATTATCATTGCTACGGGGTCACGGTTCAATGTTTACTAAGCTGTATACTGTATTCTCTATTCTATACACAGAAAGAGTACTAATGGCTACTTTAAGACACAGCAGTAGATGCTATGGCTTATGTGTACTTTTTAACATGTGCGAAGTGAAGCTGCAACTAATAAAGTTCCCCATATGGTATAAGAAACAGTGCATAACGTTCTCTACATTAAAATATCTGACCACAGATTTTGTATTTTACGCAGACAACATCCAAAATCTACAACACTGAAGGTATGTTGCACCACAATCGTACTAGTGATATTATGTCATGTAGCAAGCTTGTAACAAAGTGTAAAGGTCGTAAATGTCATACAGTCATCCAAGTAAAGTTCACTTTTCAACACACATGAATTTCACATTTGAACCAAACAATGTTGATCTATAGGAAAAGCAACCTATTAAATTTCTTAGGTATTATCTATAGTTAAACATCACCTTTGAGTAATGCCTCATTTATAGATCAGCAGAGATTCTTAAACAACCCCACATGTTGATATAAGGTTGTAGGTGCCCCCTTTACTTCAACTATACCACACACATGTACGCGTTAACACAAGTTCACATACTTAAGTGCTTGGATTGGAATAGGCCGCACCACAGAATGAAAGAGTCGTGACTACAACTATACAGGGCTACATTTTATAATAGGAACTCCAAGCTTTTGTCGAAAGTATTCCCGGGTTGGTCACCTATAAAGTTCGACCTCTTTCTCCTGAAGGCAATTAGTATGATATTGACGTCTAGGTAGTAGACAATTAACTAATCATGGCTGAAACAGCGGCACTGTCAGGTTCTCTGCTGACCAACCTCAGTGATTCATTCCCATTATATGGCGGCGGCGCCTCATCATCTAGAAAGGTAATAGTTGGTCCACAAACTGAATTCAATCCTGAGACTAACAAGAACATAGTGCTCTTCCTTGATGGAACTAGCAATGAGTTTGGTACCAACCCCTACACAAATGTACTTCGTCTCTTTCAAATGACCTTGATGGACGAAAAAAGTCAAGTGTGTTACTATCAACCAGGTATTGGGGCCCGATTTGAAGCGGAAAGCGAAGACAATGTAGTGACAAACATGATTGATGAAGCCATAGCTACATCACTTTCACGTCATGTCGTGGCTGCTTATAACTATATTGTATCCCAGTACAAGCCAGGTGATAGAATATATTTATTTGGCTTTAGTCGTGGTAGTTTTACATGCCGTGCACTTGCGGGTATGATAGAAAGAGTGGGGTTATTATATCGTGGTCTTGAGCATTTAACGAACCAAGCTTGGGAATATTATAGTAACTGGCAAAAGGCCCAGGCTCAAGCTCAAACAGATGACATGAGAACTTTGTTTGAAGTATTTGGTGAGACATTTTGCAGACTCAATGTTAACATCTATTTCATGGGGATTTTTGACTCTGTAAACTCTGTGGGGTTGTTGAGAGATAAGATGTTCCCTTATGTGATTCGCAGTTCCAACGTTGTTCATACAAGACATGCTATCAGTCTTGATGAACGTAGGGCAAAATTCAAGGAATTATTTATTAAAGACGCTGAATCAAGATTGAAGGAAGTGGAACAAGGTGGTAGCAGTAGTGAAGTTGAGGAATCTTTCAAGGAGCTAATGTTTTCAGGAAATCATGGGGATGTGGGAGGCGGCTGGCATACTGATACTACGGTTGAAGGGTCTGTTCCATCAGATCACCCATGGGATAAACAATTAAGATATTTAAGTGGAGTTCCTATGAGATGGCTCTTGAAAGAGGCCCAAACTATGGGTGTTTTGTTTCAACCAAAGGATATTGATGACTTCAACTCAAAACAAGCAATCCAGTATACTTTGTTTGGGTATTGGCATGATATTTTATCCTTTAACTCTTCACCTCAATTGAAATTCATTCCTAAATCCAGTGAATCATTAAACACACAAGACGAAATTGCATCTAAGTCTAAGTTGTTTAAATTACAGGAAAATCCTCCCCAGAAGTTGACTCGATTTGATGGTCGTGGGTATGGTACTTTGTTGAAGACCTTGTTTTGGTGGATTTTGGAGGTGGTTCCATTTGCAGTGAAAAAAGATCGTGCAAGCCAAGCTGAATTAACTGGTTTAATTAGGGAATGCAATCACCACAATCGTAAGTTTTGCTTAGTTTTCACTCCTAATTTCGGTAAACACCGTGACATCAATTACACTGCTGACTATCATTGGAGCGTGTTCTATCGTATCCACTTTATCACCAACTATACCCCTGGTAACATAAAATATAATAATCAAGTATCGTTACAAGATAAATGGGGGTTGGGTACAAAATTCATTAACCTGATGAAGGTTAAGGAATCAGCCTTTTCTGAAGACTTGTGGGAAGAAATTGAAGAATTCCGTGACAAGTTAAACAATTTGCCAACAAACTCACCAAAGGACTATATTCTGTTAATCAAAAACGACAGGAGTGAATTCTGGTTGTACTTGATTGATGATTACGCATAAGAAGGGCTTTCAAACGCTGAATACGTTCTATTACAATATCAATAACTCTATGATGAATTTACGACCTTATTAAGCATGAATGTTTGTTGGACATAGTAAACTAACTTGTAAATACGAACACTTTCCCCGTATACTAGAAGAAGGGTTAGATTGTCTACTAAAGAAAAGATTTACAAAATGCAACATTTGTACGACTTCACATAGTATGATAACTAGCCAAGCATGTTACAAATTTGCGATAGCAGTAGCTACAGCCTAATATGACAGAAGCTGTCACTGTCAATGGTACGTAAATTGAGGACACAAATTTTGGTGGTATAACTCAATCTTGGGTTGGAATAGTTAACCACTATCAATTGAATCTTTCCGAGACAACGGTAGGTGTGGATACATACGGTAATATTTTGACTCACGGCCAAATAGTGTCACGTATGTTGGGGAACAGCTTAAGCCAGCTTCTGGTAGTATCATGACATTAATAGTGATATTATAAGCATCTACCACAATGCAACAAAGCTTGTACATTAAGATTGCACATGATTGTCGTGGCAAATACACGCGATAAAACGTAACCAGGGTACAAAAGTAATGTTGATGTTATGCACTTGAAGGGAAACCTTAGCCCAGTCGTGGGAAGACACAAGATTTGCAACCCATGAGCGATAAGCACCTCGCCTCCTTTTGCTACGAAAATTTTTTATCTCGGGTTTAAGGTTGTGGCACCAAAATGTCAAAAGTTTTAAGTGTTTATCATAAATAGTATAATGGCTCGAATGATACAGTTTAAATACCATCTACAAGTAAATACTCAAGTTACTGTTGTATAATTAGTGTATTAGCAATAAATTTGAAGTAAGACAGAATAATAAAACAATCGGAACTATGCCAATTAACAGCAAAACATTAAAGAAAAAAAAGGAACGTGGTAGTAAACAACATGGTTAACCAAGTAGTTTGCATTTAAGTGTTCCACCTTGAAGGGTTGGTTCACCACACCCTTTTACCCTGGCATTAAAATAAAGCAGATCATTTGCTTGTTCTGTGCCCAAAGGCTAGAAATCCCTTAGCATTTAATTAAGTAGTCAAACTTACAAAACCAAAGCAATGGCACCAGCAGCAGCAGCACCCAACAAACCAGCAGAAGCAATGTTGACACCGGCAGAACCCTTAGAAGAAGAGGTAGTGTTAGAACCGTTGGAGGTGTTGTTAGCAGCAGAAACAACAGTAGCGGCGGTGATAGCGAGGACGATGGTCTTGAATTGCATTATGAAAGATAGTATTGGTGGTTGGAAAAGGAGAAGAAAAAAGACTCTACAAACTTTAACTTAGCCAGAAATGAGGGCACCCTTAGGCTAATTTATAGTTGCCAACAGGTCCCGGAAAAAAAAAACAATGTATTTTCCCACATGGACAAATTATCATCTACGATACACTCCCTATCGAGGACCGCCTGCAATAAGCAGAGCCTCATTTTATTTCGTTCCACGCCACGCCACGCCAAAAGTCAACTATGCTACGCCGCCATCTCAACCCTCACACACTCCTCGGAACACAAAACAAAGCCAAAGTATATTTTTATTGTTCTGCCAGGATACACGATTGTTAGATTCAACGATGGTCTACATTCCACAAATTTGAACACCAATGATTTTATTAAGTACTTTAATGAACTCTTGTGGGATAATATACGCCCCGGCTTGGTAATATTAATATTTATTCTGATAATTCTGAGCACAGAGTTCGCGTAGGAATAACATATGTTATAGCATTATGTTTTACGATGAAGTAATTGGTCAATAAAAAAAGTGGTGGTATGGAAGGGCTTAAGCTCATAAAGTTAGGCCGCAAACCACGATTCTTTTCTGAAAGATTTACTCATTTTGCTATGTCACCGGATGTCTGGTTTATACACTACCCGGTCTATTTTAAGTCCATTTACATATTTAAAATACGAAATACAGTTATTTTTGTGTGGTTGGAAACAATCTAGTTTAGTTATGATAGACACGAGGGGCATCCCGTTAGTGGCGTCTCTACCTAGATTTGTTTTAATAATCGTAATATTCGATCACACAGAAATACTATGTACTGGAGATTGCAATTTGATTACTTTTCTGTTTGTGCTTTATAGTTATTTGGAACCTTTTAATTTCGAGTAATAAATTAAGTTGACTTCTAGGTCGACAAATGATGTGGTCTAACGGATTTTGTGCAGCAACAAAGTCATCGGATTATATGCAGTACAGTAATTTGAGTACTTAATTTACTTAAAAGGGTCAAAGGTCTGAAGTAATACAGATACAGATGGTACAACCCTGTATAATCATGTCACAACCATCATCATCCTCTACATAAGTTTCAAATGTGTGCACTAACTTCTTGTAGTTAGTACATTTTAATTTGATAATCTTTTCCCGGGTACACCTATTCTTTCCTCTCTCTCAAATAGCTGCTATTTTTCCTCCCCCACGTCCACCCCACAAACACCTCCATTTTAACCCCACTTCAATGAAAACAATCTCCTAAAATAACCATGCTATTAACTGTATATTATACACTGAGCATGTGTCTGCATTAACACTTGCCCCTATACATGATCTTCATCTCCGAATCTAGGTCCAGATTTCCATATCTGCATTTAATTGCTTTCTTCTTTACCGTTCTATTGTATAGAAAATTTGCCTAAAGAGTGTTTTGTTACGCTATGAAGACATGCAACTAGCCCCTTGGACCTGTTTTACCTTTTAAGGAAGGAACGCGTCCTGTAAGAATTTGTGATTTTACCGACGATACAACCTTATAGCTTTAAATGCCTTACGTTAATATTCTAACCAATTTTAGAGATGGTTGTGACTCAGGCAATGAGTTGATTGTACGTGTGGTATCGTTATTCTATGGTGACATCTCGAATCAAGACACTTTCCTCTCCCATTCCTAAACAACCAAGAACTTCTACACTTTCATTATCTGCACCAGTCAGCTCTATCGTAGATTTGATACTCAGATCCATCTGAAATATAGTCGAAGATCCACCGTACAAAATGTCCTTCTCAACTCCTACCCGATTATTGATAACCACTGTCACCTTGGATGATGGCAATTGGTTCATGGGATGATTGAGAAATGGAAAGAAGCGTAATATCCAATAATCATTCGTGCTTTTCAGTGGTTCATGTGCAATAAATGTTGGATCACAAGGATCATCAGAAGTTTCAGAGGTTTCAGTATCCCAAAACTTTTCAAATGGTTTAGCTAATTTCAGCTTTTCTTCACTAGACAAACCTTCTTCAATACTTGGTGATAATGATGATAACCAAGCTGTTGGAAAAAGAATAAGTTTGACTTGGTTAATCAAACAACTAAGACTGAACTCAAACTTATTGAATGGCGCAGTAAATTCATAAGGATTCATATCCATGCATATCCCGAGTGCAGTACGGATTGGCTTGTAGTCCTTTTCGCCATCTCTATTAAGGTAATAGGATTTATCCCATATAATGTCGAATTTAGGAAAGAATGGATAATCATCAGGCTTTTCGGGATTCTCGTGACAGCCCCATTGTTTATCAGTTTCGTAAAGAAAAGTCTTTCTGTAATTTACAAGTAAGCTTCCCAGGGGTGCAGTAAGTAAACATGAATTATGAGTCACTTGTTGTGGAGTTGTTTCAGGATATCCAATCAAAGTGAAGCATTTGTATTGTTTGCTAAGCTCCTGAGCTAATAAGAAGCTAACTCCATCTCCTGGAGGTGTGGGCTCTAAAAATGGCTTAATATGTTGCGGACTATCAAAATTATACCCAGTAAGAGCTAATTCAGGTAGAACTATCAAATCTACCTCCTTTTCTTTAGTTGACTTCTGAGCAAAGGCATCGCCTAGTAACTTTTTAACTTTGGCAATGTTCTTCTCTAATTCACCCACACGAGGGTTGAATTGGACACAAGCAATACGGAGATTCATCTGTTGCCTTTAGTTTTAAGCAACCGTTTAGTGATGGCATTGGAGGTTGAGATAAAAAAGTACGTTGTTTGTGAGTATTACATAAGATATTATGTAATCAACTTTACTCTGAAAAAATCTGGATGTATCGATCTGATGGTTTATCAACTATTTTAGATTTACAATTTATACTGTTTTTAGCTAGCATCTATAGGTATATCATTTTTAGTGCCTGTTCATACATAATTACCAGTTGTACGAATAATTACGTATTATTAAGTCATGGCAGACTCTGCTTTTCTCCGATGTGAGCATTCTTTGTCGCATTCACTATTCTTATCGTATTTTGTAACGATATCTCGCATAGCTTCCTTTTGTGCAGTTAGACTTTACCTGTAAAAGCACTTGAATTCCTTGACATATCTAAACGCAAAGTGGGATCATCTAATCGTATTAAAGCTTTTCCCGGCTTTCGTAGGTTTCCTATATTGAGAGTGAACAGAAATAAGTTTCCTTTGACATCCACGTCAAAGACCGTTTGACAGGTTGGTTCGCGACACATGATTATCCTGTGCGTCAAAAACCCAAACGACATTCAGGCAGGGTGTGAGCAATTTATGATATTACCATTATTATGAATAAAAAAATAGTAGTTGTATACGCAGGTAGGCTTTAGGGAACAAGGGAAATCTCATTAGTTATTCCGCTTAAAAGGGATGTTCAATTACTGGTATCAGTGAAGTATAACCGATGGGGGAATAACTCCTTACAAATTTAAAGCTGACCAACGTCTGGCGTTATAGAATGGTCAAATAAAATCTATAGAACTAAAGAAAAATCTTTTCTATAATGTATTTACGAAGAAAAAAGAGAAGCTATGTTGATTCCCAGATATTAGAACAATCTGAGTAAAACCAAAACCAGATCGGCGAGTCGGACATGTTGACTAACTAACTTGCTTCATTAGTATTTGTGAAAGTTGACTGTGACGCCCATTATCATACTCCGAAAATTAGATCGACGTGGTTATCATATTGCAGAGATAAGTCTCTGTCTTGTGATTGTATTCGTTTTCTGTTTGCACCATCAAACTACTCCAGAGCATAAGTTTGAGTGGCTTCGCTACTACATTAGTTCTCGTAAGATCTTAACAGACATTGGATTTTTTCAAGGTCTTCCAGATAACTTTTACCGAAAAGTAACTTCTAGTCATGTTTATAAGAACGAGACCAGCACAGATAAGATCACTGTCAATTCCGGATTGAAAAATATTTAGATACTACCGATAAACCTCATGTCATTAGAGTTCTGGAACATGACAAGCTTCTCCAATACAGCCCTTTGATGCACGAGTCACGTTCGGTCTTTTGGCACTGTATTTATCTCAATCATCAAAGGAGATCACATATGATGGTGTAACATTACCTTATTTCCATTTGGCGGATTATGTTGCACTTGTTGAAGATTTTGTCCGTATTATTCTGGAAGAATCATCTATGTGTGCGCATACATTCCCAGTAACTCTTGCTTAAGACAACACAGAAGAACAGGAGACTATTAAGCCTGATGTAACTCAAGAGGTGTTGAAAAGATAGTCTGCCATGTTGATCCGAAATAAGTCAGCATTCACAAACCCAGAAGGCATTCAAATTGTTAAAACTTTGCTCCAACTCAAGCAAGATAAAAACCATAGTATGTGACGACATATCCACCTGAAATCTGAAAGTTACCAAATTAAAGATCCAGTTTATCTCAAACATATGTATATGAGTTCATGCCCGCTCCAAATCTGATAGTGATGTTGTGTTGCCCTTCAGTGAATTCTAAATTGCCCAGTAAAATCCCCTTGAAGATATCGAAAAACGTGAAGGGTCCAAAGGTATCCAGGTTCCAAAAATGTTGATTCAGTTAACTTAAATGCACTGATTCTGTTGACTCATGAAGATTTTATTGAAGGCACTGCAAAATACCTCGAGGATAAGGATACTTTGAATAGTCACTCAAAGCAATACTACGATTCTAAGGTTTCTGAACCTTTAAAATATCTTGACGAAGCTCTCATAACTCAAAAGTCAGCCTCTGATGATCATTAAGATTGGAGGTTCTTTGGAGGAGTACTTGAAACTACAACTAAAGGAGGGGACACCACAGTCTTCCTGTTGAATAACGATCGTGATAAATTGAATGGCACTTACACTTTTACCACTATGCATATGCATTCTATCAGAGCATGGTTTTTGTTCACTCAGACACATGGCTTAAAATATCGTTGGCTCATGGTACTCATTTGGGTTGGCTTTCAGATGGGCCCATTCCCCGAAATAAAGATTACGAAATGCAAATGCCAATCAAAAATTGCACTTATTAGCAAAGCAGTTCAATCAAAGCATGGTAATCGACTTGGCAGGAGAGAATAATAGTGAGATCGAATACGGGAGGTATTTCATAGATCTTACCCCTACTTTACCACATCGTAACCAAGATAAACTAAATATCATAGACGAGGTTTACTGATGTTGACACAGGGTTCTATATCGATATTACTGGGTTAGCAGGTTCGGAACAACCGGTGATTGATTTATCGATATATGATGGACTACCTAAATCTGTGGGATTCGGTTACTATGCCAAAAAATATTTGCCTACAACTGTCGAAATAAGCACTTTGCTAGTTGGATAATTTGTCACTACTTTGGTTTACAACTTTCCAAAGATATTATATTCCTCATTCTTACAAACAGTTTCTTCAGAAAGAATATCCAAATCATAAGAAACCATTCCATAAACGCCAGGTTTATGTACCATATGGACGTACATGGTTACCTTCTAATTTTGTATTTGGCACATAATCAATGGCCTAATTATTGACTATGTCTACAACAATCAATACAACATAAATACTAGCGATTTTGTTTGCGCAGAATGCCACTCAAAATCTCTTCAATTCGTAAATACAAGTATTATCTTGACCATATAAGTGATTCAATTACATGGTTCAATTCGTATGCCTTGTACCGTTCGATAAAGATTATCTGAAGTTTGTTTGGTAGCGCCGTCGACGGCCAATGAGATTCAAAAGGAATCGAATGAAAATGGGGTGAGATTTTTTTTTGACCAGTCGCACGCCAATAGGAGGCCCTCTTCAGAACGAAAAAAACCACCAATAGTCAGGCACTAACAAAGTTGACAAGAGAGAACCCAACAGCATTAGTAAACTCTTGCATTTATTCACGAGCCCAATCATGTTCAGAAGAGTCACACAAAGAACATTCACCAGATTCAACAGTCACGGACCAGTTTCCAAGTTGATCAATGAAACTGCTTTCCCTGCTGCTAAGGTAGACAAGGTTGCTGGTGAAGAATTCATTAAGAATGCCAGTGAAAAGGCTGCTCACTCTGAAGGTATCACCAACTTGTGGAAGAAGATTACTTATTTCGTTGCTTTCCCAGTTATTGCTTTGACTGCTCTTCCAATTGCTAACGTTGAAATGAAGCATGCTAAGCACCGTGAACACCAAAAACATTTGAGTGATGAGGAATGGCCAACTCAATACGATTACATGAACCTCAGATCCAGAAAGTTCTTCTGGGGTGATGGTGACAAGACTTTGTTCTGGAACTCTGATGTTAACAGAAACATTGAAGCTTAAAGCTGACCAAACAATGTTGACAGTTTCCACCTTCTATTCAGTCAAATTATAAGTCTAGTCTAGTTTACTTCTATTATTTCAAGCATATATGTTAAGATACATTTAAAAGAAAATGACTTGTATTTCCGTAGTTCAATGATTTCTACCCTTTAATTAGGTTCATCTTAACTTAAACGACAATAAAACTATAAAGAAGGAGAAACATTAGACAGGAGATTATGAAAGAATTAAATAGCATGGCTTGCATTCAATAGTGCAATGTAACCCTTAAAAAAGAATTGGGGGGTGCATTCGTATTTCTATTTGTATTCTGATCATTTCACAATGTAGAAAAGATATACAAATTATTTGTGGCAGCAATGGCCACAGAGTTCTCTCTTGGGTGCCAGGATAAATGCAAAATGCTCTTCTTGAAATCCATATTGTCAAATTCATTCAGGCTATTGGAGCCGCTATTTGATCCATTCATCATACGTCTCTTCATGCCATTGTGTCCTGAGCCAATCTTCTTTGACTTGAAAGCTGATTTATCTGCCTGTAATATAATCTCTTCTTGATCTTCTTCATCAGGGTGATTCGTGTTTGGTGAATTAGGATAATTGTCAACACCTGGAGGGGAAGATTCATCGTCATCGTCATCGTCATCGTCATCAACATCTGAATCTTCAGAAGAATTAGCATTACGTTTATGCTTACCAACAAATGAAGAGGTGTTGAAAATAGGTCCATCTTTGCCTTTGTTTGTCTTTCGACCACTATCGGCAGACGAGTTAATGGCATTAGGATATATCATGAAATGATTATTGTAAGAACCGGTCATTACTGATTTATTGTCACCACTGAATTGAACTTCAAACTTGTCAAAGATGGCATCATTCTCGTAAGTGTCACATAATCGATCACGTAAACTATCATGAACGTTGATGGTTTTTATAGGTTTGTTTTCCATGGCCAAATCCCATATTTTAACCGTCATATAATCTCTGGAAACAATGTATCTACCATCATGACTAAATTTGACATCACTAATAGAACTGGTGATTTCCGTGAAAAAGTTATGAGAAGCAGGATCCAAGTATTCTTCGAAAACTTTGGCATGGGCATCACATAATGAATTGGCTCGCATATCCAGTAATTTGATTGTACCCTTGGAAGACGAATACATAAACAAATTACAATGATTAGGGTGGAATTCAGCACTGGTGATGACTTCAGTCAATTCTTCCATATTAGTAGGTTTTATATCAACAATGTTAAAAGATTGGTCAGCAATGTTCAAGTTCCAAAGATTAATTCTCAAGTCGTCAGATGACAAAAACGTTTCTTGATCAGAATTGACTGAAATGGAATTGATATGGTAAGCATGAGCATTAGAGTAAATCTTTTTAGGTTGAGCAGAAATCAATTTATCATGAACCTGCAATTGAGGTAACTTCAAATTGGTAATACTTGAGGCACTAGCAGGTAATTGACTTAAACCATTCAAATTGTTTTCACTCACCAATTTAATCAGACGTTCCATAATCTTCCATAATTTAATGGTCTTGTCATTGGTGGATAAAAGAAACTTAGCATTGTTTGCACTGTTTAACCATTTGATTTTATTGATTTTCTCTTCAATTTCTAACGACTTCAAATAATCGAATTCGGCATCATGACTTTGAAATTCGGTGTAAAACTTGTATTCACATGAATCTTTCTTCTTAGAATGATTTCTTTCAAAAAGAACTACTCGACCACCTTTATCACCAGTTGCAAGAAAATCTCCCGTGGAATCAAATTCAACAGTACTAATAATATCAGCTTCTGTTATGTTTTCCACATCTCCTTTGTCTCCAAAGCATTGGGAGAATTTCCATTGATGATTACTCGAATCGTAAGGTGTAGCCATGGTTTAAAGTCTTCAAGTATGAATCTAAAATCTTTTAGCCCAGTGCCAATTGGCCACTTGTACCAACCAACAACAAGTCAAAAAGGTAACTAACCGGAAAAAGGGTCTCTTTTCTAAAATATTCTGGCTAACTCTTGGAAACTATTCCCTAGAGTCAACTCTCTCTAAGCTGTGGATCGTTGGTCTGTCAATGCGTTTTGTCTTATCAACGAAAAATAAAATCAATGAGATTTGTTGCTCAAACTCACAGTTCAGGTAATGGTATGATTACGCGAAATCGGTGGTTACCGCTGTTATTATTGTATTAATTGGTTAGAATTAACTATGTACCTTTTATTACAAGGAGCTCAAGCTTTGCGTTTGACCGTCGATCAGATTGGGCAAAGGATTCTGAGAAAAGTCGTGTGTGAACCTTGTTGGGTCACATCCCACGAATACTCACCCTAGATACTATTAGGGAAGATCTACGGGAATAAAGATGCAAGCAGAGAGAACTACAGTAGTCATAAAGTCAATGTAAAGTAGGCATAAAGCAATGTAAAGAGTTCCGTTGTGTTGTGTAATTCTGTTGTCTGTGTAGTATTAATTTTCGGCATCATTTGACTCTCCTCTTATTCGATGGTAACTGGCTACTTAATAAGGGAGAGATCATATGTATAAGAAATGTAAGGCGCACGCGCAGTTTGTCTGTCTGAAAAAGGAGATTGCCAGGGAAAGTGAGCCTAATGCAGTTAAGGAATTTAGCCATTAACTAAGAGCAATGTATATTGAAGGGGAACGTTGATTTTGACTATCATAAGAGAAATCGTCACAAAACAAGTCTGCCTTGGGTGATGACTGGGGTGTCACGTGATACTCTCAAGATAAACATCCAAACACTTTACTCAAAGAACTTTACTGAAAATATAGTTATTACCTAAATATGGGTCCCACCTGTCAAAAGACAAAGCAACCACCACTATTTATACATAAGGTTGAATTAGGCAGTGGCCTTCTTAGCAGCATCAGCTGGAGAAACCTTTCTGTCAGAAGAGAATCTCTTACGTTGAGGGGGAGTTCTGATTCTTCTGTTTTCTCTAGATCTGACTCTGACAATTCTACCGTGGATAGCACAGGAGACACAGTAGTGCAACTTGTTGTACAACTTTGGCAAAGCGTATTCAGGGTAGACAGAGGCTTCAGACAAATCTCTGACAGCAGCAGCTTCAACCATGTTTCTGATGGTGACTCTCTTGATGGCCTTATCCTTAGGAACACATCTAGCACAGTTCAAACATCTGACTGGCTTGACATGACCTCTACCCTTCTTGTTTCTACCGTTGGAAGCTCTCTTCTTTGGCATCTTGTACTAAAATGCGATGTTAGTATTAAATTATTCCCTTCAAGTCTCCAGAATGAATCAAGTATCAAGTATCAGTGGAAAACAGATATAGTATATGTCGAGGTAAAAAAAAAAATCACTATCAATAGGAAAATTTTGTAATTCAGAATTAGCAACAACCAACCTTTACATTACGTTCATTGGTGAATTCGCTTATAATGACCTCTTAAACTTAATTGGTTCTTGGCTTGTGTTCTAAAGAGTTTGGCTTTGAATTAGTAGGAACTCAATTCAGCATCCTTGAACTGACCACATAAGGTTGTCCACTTCGAATATATTGCATCCACGAATATACAGCTTCATCCACCCTACTTGATTGATATACGGTTAGGGGTCATTCCACATACCTATCTTGCTATGTCTAAAAAAAGTGTAAGAAGTATAGTCTTTGGAAAGTGAAAAACTTTTTTCTAAATCCAAACTGGCAAAGGGTACAGGGAGATTCCTCTCTCAAGGTGAAAACTTTTTGTAGTGATATGGTAGCTCCGTTATGGTAGCGATTACCATAGTACCATAGTAAAGTTCACATTTGTGTAACGTTATCTTGAGGTCGTGTAAAATTTGTACTCCACCTTTGCGGTGGTGACGTGTGTATAACGTAGAATAATTAGGAAAGGTTCTTTCTCACGTGATGCATTGGTCGCGCGTCCATCAATAATATGAGATCCCGTAAAAGTGACTAGCTGTAATTGTATATTGACGCGTGATTTAGGGTTGGTAGACCTAGTTTTATTTTTTTACGAATAAATGCGACATTAACTGGACGTAACGTAATTACGAGGATAATATTTCCTATTATGGATATTGAGATCGCGACAAGACAACTGGCCAATGAGGGTTGGTGGATGGCTAACAATTAGTCCGCGACAGAACAGGCAATCTTAATCCAGACATCAATTGGATTTTGTGTCTGATAGTACATACACATTGGCTGATTTTCAGAAACAACATTGCCAGTTATCCGACATTTTCGGCCCTACCAGCAAAGTGTAGGGTTTCCCACCAATTGTATATCCGTTAATTTTTACCCGACAGAAAACAACTCAAATCTCCCATAGATATCAGCCGACATTTCCATATCTTGTCATAATTCTGGGACGACTTTTAAACAAGTTTTTCCCGACAATTCTTGTGAAGCATCAACTTCTCGTCGTTTGATTTTCAGTGTAGGTTTTTATCCAACCATTCTTTCTTGAACCCCCTAACGTTTCCGTCCTTATCTTTTAAGTGTATCTATTCGCAATGTATGTTGAGAGCGAAACGGCAGACCGAAAATCTGCCTTTATGTCTTCAGTAGTTGTGGTTTCTTGATTAGTTATTCTCCTGGGGGTGTGTCCTTCAGATTACCAACTATGTTTTGACATCCACTGACAAATTAAATGAAATGTTTGAATCGGCCATCAATTAAGATTATAAGGGATTCCTCCCAGTCCACAAGCCATTTTTTGTCCTTTAATGAAATTCCAATATAAACCGGATACTCCTTAGCCACGATAACAGTATTAGCTGAGCAATCTAAAGTCCTTTCTTATTACTATCTGCTTCTATGTTCTTGAACTTCATGCTTTATCAATGAATATCTCAAGACCAAATCCATAACCAGAAAACTTTGAAGACAATTTACTATTATTACCCACAGCAAACAATTTCATACTAACAGAACATTTATAGGCTTGCTCGTTCTTTCCGTGTTGCTAGAACTTCTACTAGACTCTTGAGCACCACCAGAGTTTTGGCTCAAACCAAGGTTGCTACCAAGACTGCTTCCACTTTGTCTGAAGTCACTGGTCCAGATGACTCTTTAATTGGTCCTGGTGCTCAACCTGGTACTATCCCAACTGACATTGACCAAGCCACTGGTTTGGAAAGATTTGAAATGTTAGGTAAAAGAGAAGGTATTGATGTTTTCGATGTCGAAAACCCTATCTTTGAAGGTAAGGGTACCTACAACGATCCATACCTTGTTCCAACTTATGTTGGTTACCGTTATGTTGGATGTAGAGGTAAGATAAGTGAAGGTGAAGAAGACCACAAGGCATACTGGATGAAGGTCGAAGGTGACAAGCTTTCCAGATGCTGGCAATGTGGTACTGCCTTTAAGGGTAAGTACTTGGGTAGACCTGAACATTCTCACCACTAAACAGTGTGGGTTGACCAATGAATAAATAATTTATTTGGAAAGGAACTTTGCATCTTGATTTAAAAATCCATGACCATTATTACTATTTGATTTCCCTTCCTCTCGAATTTGATTTGAATTGATTCAGCTCAATTGTATGAACACTTTTTTAGCTGGATCCCAATTAGATATTTGGCTTGTCATATCAATAAACACTTTTGAAATAGTCGTAAACAATATAGTAGCATGATACAATGTAAGGCATCGATAAGTAGGATCATTCAATAATGCCACGCTTTGAATAACCATTTAGGTCTTTTTTAACAGTATTCTTATCGAACAAATACAATACAATGGTGATACCTTCCATTTTGAGTTGCACTAATGCCTTATGGTTCTGGGCCACAAAATCCAATCACCAAGTGAGTATTTATATACCTACAGAATCTTGAAACTTTAGCCTACAAACTGGAAAATGTACGATATCAACTTGATAACATGACTAAGCCTAAGGTACTTTTTGTTGGAGACTTAAACAAGGATCTTCCTGAATACATTGAATTCAGAAAGAAATTTGAGTGTATCGACTACACTATTGAAAGTGATACGCAATTAATACTGGATTTCCAAACTAAATTCCATGATATTGCAGCCATTTATGGAGGTTGGCTTGGGTTTGCAGGGATTGGAGGATTTAAAAATGAGGTTTTGAAAAATGCTCCTACTTCTTTACAGCTTGTGGCTGTTTGTTCTGTTGGATATGATGGATATGACGGTTCAGGGATGGCTAGTCGGAACATGCATTTGACCAATGTTCCTTCTCAAGGTGCCGCAGAGCCTGTTGCTGATCTTGTGATGTACAACACGTTGGCTAGTTTCCGTAACTTTTGTATGTTTCAACAAGTTGTGAGCCCAAAGATCAATCATACGGTTCAAATTAGAAGCATTTCTCAATCCGGAGCATTCGACTCCGAAACCGGTCACGCTCAACCCGGTCCTGTTACTGGTTATGCCTTTGGAGAGATTATTGCTGGTAGAAGTTGTTTGAATCCTCGTGGTCACAACGTATTAATCGTAGGATTTGGTAACATTGGACAAACAATTGCTGGTAAATTGTACCATGGTCTTGGAATGAACATTCACTACACCAAACGGAATAAATTATCTGATAAAGAGGAAAAGTCTTTGAAATATCCCGTTACATATCATAAGAATATCATTGATGCTAGAGATATTGTGGATTTGATTGTGATTGCAGCTCCAGGTACACCTCAAACCGTTCATTTGGTTAATGAAGAGGTTATAGACCTGATTTCCAAACCTTTTAGAATCATAAACATTGGTAGAGGTTCTATCATTGACGAAGGTGCATTGGTGAAGGGATTGAAGTCAGGGAAAGTTCTCTTTGCTGGCTTGGATGTTTATGAAGAAGAACCCAGAATTCATCCAGAATTGTTTGGAAGACACGATGTAATCTTAACTCCACATATCGGAGCTTCTACAATGGAAAATTACGATTACACCGCTATCATGGCTATGAAGAACATTGAAAATGTCATTTTGGGTGGTGGTGTTGGTTTAAGTAAGGTTAACTAAAAAATTATACAATGTTTGGAAAGCCATAGTACGGTTGAATAGCGTAAGATCTGATTTAACAGTCGACTTAGTGTCAACCCCAAATCGATCGGATCCCGGGGACGCTTCCCGATTTCCGTTATAGTAGCCACAAAAAAAAAGAAAACGCGACTTGGTAGCGCTGCCGACGACGGATCCACAGGATAACTGTTTCAGCACCAGTAGAGGCTGTTTACCATACACTAAATTCACCAAACTATACATCTAATATACTCATTAAAAGTCTGATTTGTTATCAGAAGGTGAACAATTGCGACAAATCAGTAATCTGAAGGGAATTATAATTGGTGAATACTCTTCGATTTCTGTTTTGAATTGAATTGAACACTCGCGCCTGTAACAAGCATAGCCTTTAAATGTCTCTCTTTATTGGAGTGTACCAGGCCTTGTACGACTATGGGGCCCAAAATGAAGAAGAACTTACCATATCAACGGGCGAATTGTTGTACTTGTTAGAGAAATCTGATGTTGATGATTGGTGGAAGGTTAAGAAGAGAGTAGTTTCATCTGGTGGAGACGAAGTTGAAGAACCAGTTGGTTTAGTACCTTCAAATTATATTGAACCTGCTCCAGTGGTTAAAACAGCAGTAGCATTATATGAATACAATAAGCAGACGGAAGAGGAATTATCATTTGATGAAGGTGCCAAGTTCAACATTTATGATGTTAGTGATCCTGATTGGTATTTGGCAGGTGATGTAGCAACAGGTACTACATTTGGGTTTCTTCCTTCAAATTATGTTGAGATTGGAGAATTGGGTGGTGGTGGTGTTGCTGCTGCTACTGCTGCTCCTATTTCCACTCCAACAACTACAACGGCAATCACTAATGCTGATGTAACTTATAGACCCAATGCTTCAACTACTAATTTGGATAAGGAATTGCCTCCTCATCCGCTTGAACAATCTCCTTATAAGGAGCAGAGTCCATTGGCAACTTTCCCACCACCTCCCAAGCACCAGTCATTGAGTGGTTCCCGGGAACGCGTGGTTTCCCTTGATGGAAATGACGACGAAGAAGCTCCACCTCCAATGCCATCAAGACCTAATAATAATAATAATAATAATTCTATGTCCATGTCAGCCAGGCACGATTACGACGACGATGAAGAATCAGCTCCGCCAACTCCTTCACGTCCAATGGCACAGGATTCCAATGACCAAGAGCATTCATTTGATGGTGAATATTTCACCTGGTATTTGGATGAAATCGAAGGGAAAAAAAAGAGAGCCATTGTATTATCTGTTGGGAAAGGTTTGATTATTTTAAAACCCAATACCAAAAAGTATCGCTTGAAATCAGCCAGCCTGGTTGATAACCAATGGAAAATAAAGGATTTGCTAGATTATTCTTTTGAAAAGAAGCATTTCTTTTTGGAGTTTAAGAATCCACATGCATCCATTGAATTACATACGGGTTCTAAGGATGTAGCAGAGGCCATTTTCTCTGTATTGGGAGATTTGAAAGGTGCTACAACTGCAACTGCTTTACGAGAAGTTGAAAGAGCATCTCATACAACTACAAATGCTAAAAATAGAAAGATTGGAAGACTTATGTATGATTTTGATGTCCAAGGTGAAGGTGAATTAGGAGCTCAAGAAGGCGATGAAGTGTATATCATTGATGATTCCAAATCTAGAGATTGGTGGATGTGTCAAAGTGTTTCTAGTGGTAAGCAGGGTGTAATTCCTGCTTCCTATATTGAAATCATTGGTACTACTAACTTGGAAAAGTTGACTGGAGAATTACCTCTGAGAAAGGCCATAAAGATCTCATCTCCTTCAAGGTGGAAAAACAAGAATAGTAACAATAACACTGGCTCCAGAAATGGCAGTGGCAAGAATAGTAAGGAAAGATCAAGAGCTGAAAGGGAAAGAATTAGAGAACATGATCGGATGCAGAGAGAAAGAAGTAGGGCATCAAAGGAACCTTCTCCTAGATCAGACGAAGATAAGTCCATGCCTAATTATCATAGAGTTAGAACTTGGATCGACAGTAGTGGTTCATTCAAAGTGGAAGCTGAATTTTTGGGTTTTGTTGATGGCAAAGTCCAATTGCATAAGACTAACGGAGTTAAGATTGCTGTTGCTGCTCAAAAGTTATCTGTTGAAGATTTGGAGTACGTTGAAAAAATAACTGGTGAAAACCTCTCCAAGTACATTGACGAAGTTATTAAAGTCAGCAACAAACGTAAAGCTGCTGCTGTTGCTAAACAACAACAAGATCAAGATCAAGCTCAACAAAAACCTGATTTTAAATCTCGTCCATCTGCTACAGCAATTATCAACGATACAAGCTCACCAAAGAAGACCTCCTCTTCAAAGAATGATAGAATTGTGACAACTGAACCAGATTACGACTGGTTTGAGTTCTTTCTCAAATGTGGTATTGATATTGGTAATTGTCAAAGATATTCAGTTACATTTGCTAGAGAGCAAATGGATGAAAACTCCATGCCCGATATTGCTCCTTCGTTATTAAGAACCTTAGGTTTAAGAGAAGGTGATATAATCAGGGTCATGAAATATTTGGACAATAAGTTCAATAGAAAGAGAGGTGAAGCAGTGGACTCTCAACAACAAGAAGGTGGCTTGTTTACTAATGTAACTGGTGGTTTAAAGAATAATAATTCCAACACTGAAGTGTCAAGAATCAATCCTTCTGCTTTGCCATCTCAAATTCCTGCTACAACAGTAACTGAGCCATCTAAATCAGTTTCTCCAGCTTCTCCAGCTTCACGTCAACCACAAAACCCTGCACTTCTACAATCAAAGGAAGACGATGCCTGGGCAGTCAAACCTGCTGCTAGATCCAATGAAGATTTATCGAAACCAGCAACCCCACAACCTCAAACCCCACAATATACTGGCTCGTTACAAGATTTGGTCAATATCAAGCCATTAGAAGCAGGCAAGGACGCTACAAAGTCACAAGTTAACCAACCTTCAGTGCCATCTGCTCCATCATTGACACCAGTGAAAACCGGTTCATTGATTCAACCGGGCCAGCAATTTGCAGTTCAAGGTCAAGTAAATGGCCCAACTCTTGTTCCTGCTCAAAAGACTGGAACCCTCATCCCAGTGCAACGTACTGGTGGTGGTTTAATACCTATGCAACCTACTGGTTTCATGCCAATTACCGCACAGCCTACTGGCTTTGTTCCTATTCAAGCAACTGGTTTAATACAACCTCTGTTCATTGGTATTATTCCAGTAACAACTGGTAATGTGATGGCAGGACCTCCAACTACAACATTTAACCAGCCATCACTACAACCGGGTGGCATTACAATGCCAACAACAACGTTTGGTCAACCTTCCTTAGTACCTGCTCAAAGGACCGGAGGATTGGTTCCTGTACAACGGACTGGAAATGGATTTGTTCCCCAGTCGGCCTTTGGCCAACAGATCACTGGTGGAGTACCTCAAACTTCATTTGGTCAACCTCAATTAACTGGTGGATTACCTCAAACTACATTTTCCCAACAGATTACTGGTGGAGTTCCCCAGACATCTTTTGGTCAACCTCAATTGACGGGAGGGTTACCTTCAACTACGTTTGGTCAACCTCAATTGACTGGAGGATTGCCTCAAACAAGTTTTGGTCAACCTCAATTGACTGGAGGATTGCCTCAAACAAGTTTTGGTCAACCTCAATTGACTGGAGGATTGCCTCAAACAAGTTTTGGACAACCTCAAGTAACAGGCGGATTTTCCCAATCAAGTTTCGGCCAGCCTCAAGTAACTGGTGGTTTACCACAGACATCTTTTGGGCAACCTCAATTTAATGGAGGATTGCCTCAAACCAGTTTGGGGCAACCCAATGTAACTGGTGGGTTATCTCAAGCATCATTTGGACAACCACAAGGATATCCACAAACTTCATTTGGTCAACCAACAAATTTTGGCCAACCTACTGGTTTTAGCCAACCTACTGGCTTTGGTCAACCACCTGTCAATGCTTTTGGACAACCAAGCTACGCCTCTTCACCTGTAGGAGCAACTTTTGGCCAGCAATCGCTAGCATTTAATAACGGAATGGACCAAATGACTAGTATGTTCCAGAACACTTCCTTAAGTAATGGACCTCAACAACAGATGCCACAAGCATCCTTTGGACAAGAAAATACATTGCAATCACAACCAACAGGATTTGGATTCGGAAATACTCCTTTACAGTCACAAGCAACGGGCCAACGGAAGGCAAACTTACAGAATGCTACACCTGATAATCCTTGGGGCTTTTAGTCCTGTTTGATTTCCCCTCCTCATGTAATTTTGAATAGATAAATCTTAATTTTTCAGCTCTGTTTCACGGCTAAATCTAGTTCCTGTTTTTCTCTCAAAGTATATAAGGCCAAAACTTGGGTGCAAAATAAAATTCATTTCCTTTCTCCTTCTTCTTCTGTCTTCTTGCTTCATCGTAGTTATAATACAATATTGTAGGCCATCATGAGAGACATGGAAGAGTACATCGTGTTTATAGAGTTTTTAGAACTGTTTCAAAGTCAATTAGTTGAGGACCCTATAAGGGGTAGAATGGATGTGATACATCACATTTTTTATGAGAAGTTCCCTGAAACTAACGTACCAGACATTGGTAATTTTATGAGCTATGTGAATGAATTTAATGATCTATGTGGCTATGCCTTAGAGTTTGAGGGGTCAACTGTGGCCCCAGTACTCGTGAATGTGGTGTGGGATCGTGTTGAATTGCTTGAGAATGCTCTTGTGGGGACCCGCAACAAGCCTAAGATCCAACAACAATTGACGAGCGAACCATCCAGTGAAAATAAAGAAAATAAACTTACATTATCTTTGAAGAAACTATTGGAAGAACCATTCGTTTCTGTGCTCCAATTATATAGTAAAGGTTTTGACTTGTCGTACAATAGACTTGATGAATTGCTAAAGGCAAAGACGTCTTTCAGTATCTTGATGACTGAGAAAATTAAGTTAAAGACTGAATTCAAAAAAGGCCCTGAAGTTTGTGAAGATGCTAACCATTGCAATATTCTCTCTAATGCAATATTCAACAAATCTGGACTCAATGCTAAGAATGCAAATATTGAACAAAAACAAGCCCATACTTTACTTCAACAAAATAAGCATCTTCAAAGCACGGATGCATACAAGTGTTCACAAACAAAAGTTCACTTTCTTCCCATATTCAATGCCAATACAGATTTGTATTTAGGAGATTGTTCTTACTTAGATACCTGTCATAAGTTGAAGAGCTGCCGGTATTTGCATTATTTCACGCTTAAACCTAGTAACAACTTCCAACCATTGCCAGCAAATGAACGACTGCAAAGAATATCCTATGTTGATCATGATTTCACTATAGGTGATTGTTTCACGGAATACACCAGAAAATTAACTCCACCACAATGGATAAATTGTGACATTAGGGAATTCCCATTCCCTGTGTTGGGGAAATTTGCAGCAATTGTTGCTGATCCTGCTTGGGATATTCATATGTCTTTACCATATGGAACTTGGAAAGATTTGGAATTAATGCATTTACCAATGAATGAGTTACAAGATGAAGGAATTATATTACTTTGGGTAACAGGAAGATCTTTAGAGATCGGTAGGAAAGCACTTACAACTTGGGGATATAAAATTTCAGATGAACTTATTTGGGTTAAATTAAATCAATTGAAAAGAACAATCGTTACGGGAAGAACTGGACATTGGTTAAATCATTCCAAAGAGCATTTGCTTATGGGTTTAAAGGGAAATCCTGTTTGGGTGAATCGTAAAGTTGATGTTGATGTTATCGTGAGTGGCACTCGGGAAACTTCAAGGAAACCTGATGAAGTTTATGATATTGTTGATAGAATAGTTGGGAAATATGCTAGAAAGTTGGAGATTTTTGGTAGGGATCATAACGTACGACCAGGTTGGTTTACAATTGGTAATCAAGTTACGGGAACAACTATTTACGAACCTGATGTTCAAAAAAGGTATAATGAGTACAAGGAAAGTCGCAACAAATCTTAAGCATCATCATAAGAAATATAAAGAATAATAAAAAAAGTTTGATGAACCCAATACAAAATTTATTCTGCCTTCTTTCCACCACCAGCTGCTGCTGCTTTCTGTGCCGATTTAAAATCTCTTACCCGGATCCCGGCCTTGCTGTTCATGTTCTTTTCCATATCCTTTCTGAATCCCAAAGCAAAAGCAACTTCAAAGACAACAAAGAAAGGAGCCAAAACCAAAGCTTGCAAGAGATTATCCAATAACGCAGGGGCACGCTTTTCATGGATACCGTGACCATAAAATTGAGCTAACCAACTAGCTATATGAATTGCTACGGCATAGTGAACAAATTGTTGGGTGGTGATTGAGCCAAAACCTGGTTCTAGGGTCTGATAGTAATATTTATTGGCAGTAGTAGCAAACCCCACAGAGATCCCCCAACCAAATAAACCTAACTTCCAATCCAAAAGAATATAATAAAGTCCATAAAGCCAAGCAACGACGGTACTCATATTGAAGGTACCGATATTGACGGGGATTAGGAATGCCAATGTACTTAGATAAATCATTGGGATACAGATCAAGTGTATGGTGACATTGACTCTATTCATATGATAGGACCTATAAAAGGCCAAGTGGTCTTCTAAATCCAACAAGCCAGGCATTTGTTCAATAGTGGTTAAGTTGATAAAGAGAAATACAAGCCATTTCTGGTCGCTTTTAATGTTTTCAGATTTAAATTGTTAATCGCGACTACCCCACAATCCGATTTTTGCAGGCCTATATCTTTTATGATGTATGTGCCGTAACCCACCTGTTCAATGGGAAAAACGTATCCAGCATTATACAGTTATTGCATCAATGTGCACGCTTGGCAGAAGGTGGGGATCGGTTCTCGGTTACAGGGGGGATCAAATTTACACTATATTCTTTTTTGTTATATATATGTATGTATGTTTTAAACTCTTAAATCCAAAGCAGGCTTTTTTGCTGATCTTCTCTTAGAAAGTTGAGGTCCCTTATTATCGGAGTCAGCGGCTTTCAACATATCTCTACCCAAGTTGTCCAAGTCTTTGACTTTATAGATTCTTACCATCCAATTTTCTGACGTAAATACTTCTTCAACTACACTCAAACTTGGAACCGCATCCTTTGGAATGGTTTGTCCTCTGACTCTATCGATTGCTTCTCTACCACCGTACAACTCAGGGAACCTATAGAAACTCATCTTGTACAAAAGGGAATCCTTCATTGTCTTTGTAGCGTCACCATCGACTTTATATTCCCCTTTATCGGTGAAAAAGTTTCTCTCTTTGATTTCGTCGGGCCAAATCCCCTCGGCAATTCTAATCATCCAAAGAAACTTATTGATATCGTCTCCAGAGAATCCTAATAACCCTCCAAATATGATCAATACATAATCAACATCATGTTGACGTAATACTTCATAGGACACTTCTTCACTACTACACATGGCTTTGCCAACTGTAGCAATGTGGGTGTTGTTCCAAGTATTGTTATCTACCAATGTAGTTCTATCGGCCATACCACCGATTTGGTAACCATAATCCCACCATGACATCACACGTGCATCTTCGTCCGTGTTCATTCTTAACCAGTAATATGCTTCTCTATAATCATCAATGATGTTTTGAGAACCATCAGCACCTTTACTAGCTAAGACAACAGAAGGTGATGAATAAGCATTGGATGTTACCCAAGTACAATGCATAACAAAGTAGAACAAGTAGAATCCAAAGGAGATCACAACAAGTGCTTTGGATGCCAATTTGAAAATTGGTAATTGAGTCGTTGATGTTGTCTTCTTCTGCTTCTTAATAGAAACTGGAGTAGCGGTGGGGCCAGAAGACTTGGAGTTGGCAGCACCAGCCTTTTTGGGGGAGGTGGTGGTATCTGAAGCAACGGATTCAGACACTTCAATTGAAGAGGTCTTGGTAGCAGTAGTAATACGAATATCATCAACAACTTCCAAATAAACATCAAACAACTTGGAGAGAGCAACTGCTGCAGCAACGCAGACAATTGGTGTTAAAGTAAGCATCAATCTAACCATGACACCGGCAAAATAAGAGCATAAAACAGAATAGATAATGACAAAAATATGTTCATTTCTCAATTCTTGGAAACAGAAGTAGATACCAGCTGGGAATAACCAGATCAACATATTAGTGTCAAAGAAGAAAGATGGCCAAGCAGTTGGTTGATGTTCAGAAACCGAAGCAATAATTGGAATATGGATCTTAGCATAGTTAGTGTCCCAAAGAGAATAGAAACGTCCAGTCCAAGGAGCAATTAATCCTAAGGCAGTTAAACCAAACAATCCTCCGATACCCAATAAAGTAAGTAAAACAATAGAAAACGTCAAGACTGATTTGAATTGTTTTGATGGGACATGGGCTTTGATGTAATCACCAAAGGCTACCAATTGAATCAAGCCAAACACACCCAAGGCAGCCATATGATCGTTGGATCTGATTGGCAAGAATCCAACGAATGGAATTTGCATTGAAGCCAACGTTCCTAAGGCATACCAAGTAGTGTAAGCAGTATAGATTTTGATATCATAACGACCCATCAAGATCAATACAAACACATGCAAGGGGATAATGTTAGTAATGAAAACATAACCACCCCAAGAACTGACCATATAAAAGTAGAATAAGGCTGTTAAAGTTCCAAAGAAAATGGAACCAACTTTGATTGCCTTGATCCAGTAATAAAAGGTGGCAACCAAAAGGGTGATTGCAATAGCTTCATTATCATAAGAACCAGCCACTGATCTTGAAATATAGCCTGGAGCAATACCCATGAAAAGTGCACTTAGTAACCCTGCAGAAAAGTCCTTCATTTCTGTTGTCAAAAGATATGTGAAATAAGCTGTGAGTCCAGAGAATGCTGGTGCCAACATAACACAAATGTTCCGGATATCAACGGGTAATTTTAACCAATCTCTTAAAGTATGCCAAATTACACCAGCAGTAACCATTAAACCAGGGTATAAAGTACCTCCTGTGACACGTCCTAAAGGATACCAAGTACGATCATCAAACCAATTCAAAAACTCATAAAAGGTATGGGTAACCAAGTATTTAGTTGCCCTAAAGTTAAACCAAGGATCAAACTCATGAATGATACTTTCAAAACGTATAACTGAGAATAACCGGGAAGATACCGCGGCACCTATGATGCAAAGAAAGATGACTGCTTTCAAGAGAAGCGCAATTGCACCCACATCAATTCCGGCGATGCGGCACCTTTCGCTGTGCGTCGAGCTGTCGGCCATAGTGAATACACTGATGGTCTTTGTTGCGGGTGTGAATTGGCAATAATATAGAGGGAAACACCGTGTCACTGTAGTTTGATTTTTGACGTTGCAATTTTCATTTTTCGATGTTTGTATGCAGGTGTTGTCTTTTGCTTATGTAATTAAGTGTTTGGGTTATACCGATAAAGAATGAGATCAAGCTGGTAAGTAGAAAGGAACTTTAGAGAGCTTAGAGATAATGATTGGTTATTTAGTGTAATACACTGGGTCAGCCAATCAAAGGTAATCAATTTTAAAATGCTTATCTGCTTCCAATGGGTCTTTAAATTTGTACCCTTGTATAAACGTAGTGCCACGTTATACTCATCTACACTCTCTGTCAATCATTGGTTAGTTAGCGTTCAGTTTATGTTTATCATATAAACCGTAAATGAATAAATGTATGCGGCACTGCCGTTCAAAAGCCCTGGAAATTTCATTAAAAAGAGCTCCAACTCCAATTCGCGGGAACACTGCCCACCAACTGTTCATTCCTATTATCATAAATGCTATCCTTTCGTCTGAACTGAGGAAGTTCATTGACCTTGTCGTAAGCAGATTCTGAAGTTGGTTGCTCTGTCGTCAAATCCGTCGTCGTCGTTGCTGCTTTTGAAGCTGTTCTTGCTTGATTTGCTGCTGCTGCCGCTGCTGTTGCTGTTGCTGTTCCAGCTGTTGAGCCTTCTGAAACCAGAGCCTGAACAGGAGATGGAGAGCTGGGGTTGGACTGATTCTCCTTCATACCAAATTGATTCTTAATGAATACATTGTACTCCGAAATACAATTATCACACACTTTAGAAAGCGTCCCACGACCTCCAATGGTGAATTGTGCCTGGTTGTTGATATATAAATAGTGTGAAGTATGTTCATTACAGAAGATACCTCCACATTTACGGCAATGATGTCGACGTTCAAAGAAGTTGAATATCTTGGGACATGAGGGGATCCCACATTTCAATGCATGTTCATCTTTAAGCCAATGCTTTCTGGTTGGTGCCAGTTTTGTAATGGAGTCTAATGCTGAGTCGATGAAGGATGGTTTCTTGGTTATGCTATATTCTCCATTGTTATTGGAATCAAATGACCGTACGGAGTTGGTCGAAGAGATCACTTGCCCTGTGGCTGTATCAAGGTCTTGAGAAAAGAATCCCGTCTCTCCTTCCTTGGGGGAAGTGCCAGTACTATTAATGGGAGTATTCTGGGTCTTACGGAGAACAGCAGGTATATACATTGGACTTCTTAGTCCTTTGATTTGTTGGATCTGCCTATGAGGAAGCAGTTGTTGTTCTGGGGTATCGTGGCCCCCTTGTGGATTTTGGTGTAGTTGTTGTTGTGGTTGTTGTTGTTGTTGTTGTTGTTGTTGTTGTTGTAGCAGCTGCTGATGTTGAGAAGCTTGATTGGTTTGAGATTTGAAAGAAGTAAGTGTTGATTGGCCAGGTGATGGCACCTGCTGCTGATGCTGTTGATGTTGTTGAAGCTGTTGTTGCTGTTGGTAATGGTGTTGTTGCTGTTGCTGATGATATGCTTTACTAAAACTCATGCTTGGTTGGCGTTTCATCGTCAAGTCTTTACTGATACTTCCCTGTTGATGAAGCTGTTGAGGGAATTGCGCCGGTCTGAAGTCATTATTAAGCTTCTGCAGGATGGCTTGAGGTATCCCCTGTTGTGTTGCACTTTGGTTAGTCACTCCATGATGTGATTGCTGCTGTGGATGCAGTCCTGGTTGATTGACTAATTGAGGTGAATTAGGCAGAGAATGTAGACTTCTGGTCGTAGTTGTGGTGTTTTCATTAGGTTGTTCTTGTGTTTGGGAGGGTTTCTCTGGTAACTTTGGAAGTGATGAAGTAAAAGAATTTCTGCTGGAAAGCTTTGGTTGTCTTGTTAACGATGCAAATGTCGAAAGGTCAACCTCGGCAGGTTGATAAGGCTCCAGAACAACTTTGGACCGAGACAGGACCCGAGAAGTGCTCTTTGGGTCTTCAGGCGAATCTTCTGTTTTATTATGTGATGCCGCCAATGGTAAGGGAGAAAGTCGTAAGTTTCTTAAAGCATTCAAAGTAAGTCTTTGTTGTTGAAGGAGTAATTCATCATCCTCAACTTGTGTACTTGAAGTCTGGTTAGCTTGATTTTGAACTTGCAGAGTATCTGAATTGCTAGTATTGGCAGATTTATTCAGATTACCGTCGACTGTAGTGGATTCATTCTTTAACTTATCGTTGAAGGGTAATTGTTGGCCAATCGGTATATCATCATCAGAACGTCTGAATTTCGTTATAGATGAAAGAACAGGCGCTTGAATAAAAGATTGGAAGTTTTTACTTGTGGTATCACCAATCATACTATTGTTTCGAGAAGTGGTTTGAGAAGTGGAGCCTGGACCCAAGGCGGCAGATTGATACTTCAAAGACTTTAATGATGCTGTAGATAAAACTGATTGAAAGGATTGTGTTCGTGACTTCTTTACAAGTTTCTTAGTGAATGAAAGCTCTGATGAATCTTCCAACTTACTGGATTCATCGTCCATTGGTGAACCATTCCCGTTTGAAATTGATCCATCGCCATCATTTCCAGCAGAGGAATCATCATGTTCATCTGTAGGTAACTCAATCTTAACATTAGATTGGGGTGTTGTTTGAACATCTACCATTCCAGATGATAATTGTGTAGTTGCTTGTTGGTCCCTGACAAGATGATGCAGTCCACTGTCTCCAATTGTTTCTCGATTCATATTTCCTGAAAATGTCGTGGGCCCATTGGAAGATGATGATGTCTGTTGTTCGTTATGTGACACCCTGGTATCTTTAGTCGACCCGGAGAATTTATCAGGGTCATTAGAAGAAGGCGATACTTTCTCCAGGGCCGATGGTGGCATTGTATTGTTATGATGAGAAGATGATGATAATGTTTCCATCAGCACTTAAAACGTGTATACTATATTGATATTCTGAAGTGCCAAAGTAGATACACCGGTAGTGTGCTGAAGTCAATAGACTAGATCAAAGGTCCTGTTACTGGGAGGGTTATTACGGTATGTAAAAGTAGGAATGTCTTCAAATGGAGGTGGAATAATGCGATATGTATCACGTGATGAGATTAATATTGGTTTCTGCACGCACCGACTGGGGAGACCTTTTCGACTAACCTGATATAAAGGAGGATAGCACTAACAAATAGGTAATTAAGGGTCTTGTGAACCAAGTACATACGATGAAATTAAAAATTAAAATACTGAATTAAGTCAAGTGATTTATAACGCAGAAGTTTGCCATTCCATGTCGTTAATGACGTCTCAATAGACGAGAGATCCTTTTGCTTCCGAGCACGACTCGATATGAGTTTGTTAACTTCGGATTTTCATTACTAATAATTAGCAAAGTCCCGCTTAAGATAGTTTGGTTCAGTTTATTTGAGTTTAGTTTCTAACTACATGTTATTCACATTCAATCTACGACATTTGAATGCTGGTGCTGCGTTAACAGAAAGAGAATGCGATATCAATCAGATAAATGATTTCGCAGCCAAATCTTTAACTACTTAGTTACCTCCCTCCACAAGCAGTGCGTTTTGCTCTTTTACTGTTGAAGCTATTGATTCTTCTCTATAAAGTATCGGAATGTAGAAGTAGATGATAATTTATTTACTTTTTATGTTCCAAAGAATAGTATAAAAATCTATTAAAAATAGAAATAAACTATGCCCACTTTCTTCATGGTGTATAACTTGTTTTCAAACACCCTAACACCATATGGTAGCACCGCCTTTTGTTACCGCTTATCTTTTAGCCTCGTATGATTGGTTCGAATGTCCCCCAGATGTCGCGCTTCCCCCCGGCGACACTCGTGAACCCGATACCCCCGTCCCATAATAAAATGTCGGCCAACGAAAATTTAAATCCACATGAGCATACAAAAACTATTGGTTAAAACTAAAAGCTCTCCATACTTCACTCAACACCAGTGAATATACAACACATTAGATCATAATGCTCGCCCGTATTGGATTATACTCAAGACGTATGTGAATACAAAAACATTATCATATTACTATTTGATATTATACTAACAATATATGTATAGCTCTTTGTAGAAGTGTTTTCAGAAATGGAACAGCTTTCAGTGCTGTGAGAGGGATCTCCACTGTCAAGACCACTTATGAACATGAACAAGAATTGTTGATTGCTCAAAGAAAGAACAGACCATGTTCTCCTCATTTGACTATTTATACGCCTCAAATCACCATGATTTTATCAAGTTTACATCGTATTACTGGTGTAGCTATGGGAGGTGCATTTTATGCTGTTACCATTGCATATGCTGCTACATCTATTTTGAACATCCCATTTGATTCAAACACTTTGGTATCTTATTTCACTGAATTGCCTGTTACCCTTCAATACGGTGTTAAGGCTGCTATGGCATACCCATTCTTTTTCCATTTCGGTAATGGGTTAAGACACTTGCTTTGGGACACCGGTAAGGAATTGACCATTAAAGGTGTCTACAGAACCGGTTACATTGTGTCTGCCGTTTCTGTTGCTCTTGCTACTTACTGGACTTTCTTTTAGATAAGATAACCATCCACTACAATAGCATATATTTTACTATTTATTTTAACTGAATATAACATAACTTACAATATTATTATTATTATCATCATCATCAATAAGTATCGTTAAAAATAAATAAATAAATATATAATAGTGTATATACATGACTCCTCACATGATATCACCTTCTAAACAAAAGCATGGTGAATCACTCCCACAAAATCCACATTTGTTTCTTGAACCACCATTGAGTTCCATTCCTCCTCCAGAAGAACCAAACCCACGAAGTCCAAAGAATCCATTCATCTCATGATTATCCTGGTCCATTAATAAAGAATGCATCTTCAATTCTTCTGATTCAGTCTTCGAATCCTCATTGTCGTTCTGACTGGTAGTACCACCATCATGAAGCATCAACTTATCCAAGTTCATTATATGATGATGATCCAGTTCTTGTTTGACGTCACGTGATCCGCTAACACTGGATTCATCATCGTCAGGTCCAGGTCCAATATCATCACCTAATTGACGTTCATATTGCGCCAACAACGGTGAAGAAAATCGTTTCCCGTTACTGACAGCTTTATCGTTTGGTTTCTCTTGATGTTTGTTAGAGCCAATATCGGTATCAGTCTTCTCACTTTCTGAGTTCAAGAAATCAATCAACTCATCGTCTTGCACCGACGTGGATTTGAACAAATTCGGTGCAAAACTGCTGGGGGACTGAAGGGAATTTAACCCTCCAGGAGGTAACAGTCCAGCCACATCATTTCTAATGACATTTCTACCTTTATCTGAAATGTCTGCTGAAGCAACTACTGTATCTGGATCTCCAAATGGGAAGGACTGTTCCTTCACCAATGCGTTCAAAATCGCCGACTCAAAGTCTCCTGGCAACGGCTCAGATTCGGCCTTTTTGGTGTTAACTTTCTTCATTTTGAGCTTCCGCTGTCCATATGAATCATCTGAATCAGCAGCACCAAGTACTTCTGAATCCGGTGGTTTTTGATCAGATGACGACGATTTAACTTGAAACCGTTCTCGAAGTTCTAAATAGTAACGGATCTGTTGGTCTAACGCATCCAGTTGTCGCTTGTGCTCGGCCTTAATATCAGACTTATCTCGAGGCATGTTCGAATCAGTTCCAGTTCCATCGGGTTTATTACCATTCACATACTTCTTCGTGGCACTATGAATGATACTTGAAGACTTCAAAAAATAAGTAAGAAACTTGTTCAAATCATTTAAATTGTTAATCAGTTGTAATTGTTCACATGAAACTGGCTTTCTAGTGGTCTTCATTCCTCCATGATAGTCCTTATTCAACTTTCTTGAAGCTAACGGCACATCTTCATCATTACGATCAGCGTGGTTCGTACTATTAGCATCGAATTCACCACCGGTCGCCGTAATATCTGCATCACTTGTAACTGGACTACCATTGTTATTTCCATCAAGAGCTGCAAAGGTTATAACACCATTCTTTACGAAATTCAATTCCTTTATCTGATTATTAATAACATCAATGTAGTTACGAATTAATTCTTGTTCCTTTAACTTGTTCAAGTAAATTCCCTTCAAATCAAGAAGTGTTCTCTTCGGTTCACCTACCGCTGGTGTTGGGATGACTCCACTTAGTGAGCCAGCGGAGTTGGGTGGACCTGGGGGTGCAGGCGATATTTTTCTAATAGAATTCATCGCCGACGTCAGCAGTGGATTTTTGGGTTGAACTGCTCCTGAGGCTTTGCTAATAGTTGAGGGTGTAATGGTAGTATTGGAAGATGGACTATCAGCCAATGAACTAGCAGAGGAAATTAATGGCAGCTTAGTGTTCAAACCACTTTCAGTATTGGACTTGATATTCGTCCCAACTTTGGATGAAAATGTCAGTATCAGCCTCTGGGGATATTGTTGCTTCAACTGATTTATGATTGTTTCATTTTCAGATTCCTTTGTCATTGGCTTTAATTTCTTCTTCAAGGTCAATTTCTTCTCCGGGCTCCCTGATGATGATGGCATTGACTTCTTTATTGTATTTGATTGCGATCCCTGGACATGCAAGCTGGTGGAAGATTTCAAAGTTCCTGTGGTGGATATTATGCCAGCATTACTACTATTGATATTATTATTGTTCTTTGCGGTGGTGCTGGACAACGGTAGTATAGGTTTTTTAGCCAATTTCAGTGCTGCGGGAGGTGGTGAAGATTTGGGTACTCTCCTTGGATTATGGAAGGATGAACCACTATTTTGTGTACTATTCGATACTTGGTGATTAGATAAACTAACCTTTGTATGCGGTGAATGATGGGTATTGGACTGATGTTGTAAATGAGAATGTTCTATGGCAGTACGATTCTTTGAAGCATGAGGAGAACCTCCATTAGCAGATGCGGTGGGTTTCCGGCCCGGTCTTGGTCTCGGGGGAAGAATCCATTTTTTCGAAGTATTAATATTCAAAGGAGTATTATTATGAAGACTTGATTTGATCTGAGAAGTGGTTGGTACCGACGGATCAAACTTTGACTTGATTGCATTTTGAGGTTTGGGAAGCACAGCTATTGGTCGAGGTTTTATAGCTGGTTGGATTTTAGCGTATCGTTGCTGTTGTTGTATATGTGGTTCTAGTTGATGGGGTGGTCTATGTTGCAGTTGCACTTTCACTTCCTTGTTCATTGCTGACAGTCTCTGGGGGTCCCCTTTATTAAGATTAATGTTAACTCTTTGAACGGAACTCGTTTGAGATATAGAGTTGGAGAGACCTGTAGCCACGGGAACTACAACAGGTGACGCTGATCTAGACAGCGTATTGTCGTCGCCTAGTGCTATACCTGGTGCGCTCATGGATGTATTATAGTTGGCAGCACAACCTTAATTCGGGGATCATTGACCGAGGGGAAAGACTTTTGTCTTGAAATGCACCTAATACAACCACTGATGTTTTATCAAGGTATACTATGGGTACTTTTATGCGTTATATTGAAGCAATATGTTTACGACTATCTGTTGGGTTGGGTTGTTGTAGGAGTCAGAGTTTTACTGGTAATTCTTTTTCCGACAGTGGAAGAACGGATGAACCCGTGTGCCGGCATGGACGGTATGAAATCCGGGGAAAAGTCGTAGTTTGCGCGTATAAGCAAATCAATGGTCGTGCATATCTCAAATGAATAATACATAGTACATTATGTAAATGTATACGTGAGATCAAGTTATTGTAAACTGTTACAGTTTCTATTAGTGACTGCTTCTACTACTGTTAGTGCCTGTTACTATTTAAGTCGTATACCTGAGGAGCCAATCTCTAATAACACTTGGCTGTGATTGGTTGTCATTCGTTCATATCCCGCTAAATATAAATAAGTTGATCTCACAAACGATTAGTATTATACATTAGTATTATTATTATTGTTTTTCTGACAGTTAATACTTACACACCCAGTATGGCTTCTCCTCCAGGTACATTTGACACAGATGTCTCTGAGTCCGTCACCAACACAAATACAGCTACAACATCAATAACACGCGAAAGACAACTAAGTCATCTTCTCAGTCAACTCTCACAACTTGAAGGTAACTTGGATGATTTCAACCAAATCATTAACATCACATCTGCTCAATATAAATCGATCGAGAAATTGGGGAAAATGCATGCATCTATATTTCTATCGTCTTATGCTGTGCTAGAGAAAATCAGTCATGAAAGAAATAAAGCTGATGGCATTCAAGACTCAGAAAACGAAGAGGAAATCGATGTATCATAAGAAGAGGGTACACGAGCATTATTGTACAAATCTTCACTTTCCAGTTGGGCATATTGGAAATGCTAATTAATCCGAGCCTTTTGGCTGCACTTAATTGAACATCAAGGACTGATTTCAGTCATTTGCTTTAGCTTTATCACACTTTTCGCGAACTTATAGTGCATTATAAGAGTTCGGCAATCGTCTTTGTTTATTTCTATTTACAGGTTATAATGTCACGACTATTTAGGGCTATTTTTGTTGCTGCTGTTCCAACTGTTGTTGCTTCTCTAAAATCTTTTGCTTATACAACTTACGAAATTCAGTTTTTTCCTTGATTAACAAGTCTCTTTCAATGTCCAAGTATTCTATCTTTTGATACTTTGCCACACAGTCTAGCTGATCCAAATTCAACTGTTCACATTTCTTCATGGCTTCCATAGCTGGATACTTGTTGGAACATTCAATGTATGCCTTAATTAATTCATCACATCTGGAAAATGCCTTCTTTCTCCACCGTTCAAAGATCTTTTTCTCCTCTTTCGGAGTAAGCACCCAAGGAGGAAGGTTTGGGTTAGTGGGCAAATCCACTTCGTCAAACGTCTTCTTAGCCATTTGTTCCCGTATGTATGGTAACAGTCAAGTATTGTAGTGCCATCTGATTTAGGTGGACTGAGTTTTTCAAACAGTCAGGCAAAAGAACCAAAGTGCCGGGTCACGTGACCAACTCTAACTATTTGTAAACAAATGTACGTACTGATAACTCAAATACATCAAGCCATAGTATAATTTTATTGCTAATGACTGAAGAAGTGAATACCGTACCAACTTTGGCTCAAGTGTCAGTTGGTGCGAGTTCTGAAGTTGTCCCTGTTCCCACAGAATCGCTAGGAGCTAATGAGATTCTTCTGCTTACCACTGGTGAATTTGAAACTATAGATGAGTTGCAAGTATTAGAAGGGTTGGATTCTACCATACAACGGATAAAACAGCTTCGTCAGAGTCACATAGATGAAATCCAACATCTGATATCCCAACTTAAATTAGAACTTGCAAGATTAGATCGGGAATTTCAGATGATGACCAGACTTCAAGTCGCAAACACTGCTGTTTTGGCTCAACTAACAAATGTAGGGACTTCTACACTCGAATCTATTTTAGGTGATGCTGAAGTAGGAGAAGTGATTCCCTTGTTGAAGAGAAAGGCACGTGAATTGGCAGATACTCGATTACAAATTAGTGATAGTATAAATCAACTTGAAGGGTCCATCACATCTTTAGCTTTAGATCGGTCCAAGTTTGTACGTCAAGTGGAACAAGCAAGAGAAAATTTGGAACAATCCACTGGCAAGGAGTTGCTACAATTAGTTTCAGGTTATCCCAATTCCAATAACCAAATTAATGAAAATCGAATGATACTGGCCGTTTTACAGATCAACCTAATTAAAAATTTAGGAGGTAAATTACTGACAGTTGTTAATGACGATGGCTCAGAGCAAGATGTGGTGGCTATATATAATAAAGAAAAGGATTCTACATGGCTATTGAAGGTGGATGGAAGTCATAGTGATCATTTCATAGCGAATTATATCTGGGATCGTCTAAGTTAACGATAAAGAGTTCAAATCTACAGGTAGATGCTCTCTTGGATCGGCACACACTAATTTTTCAAATAGGATGATTAGATAGTTAGATAATAATGTAATACTACTAGAAATATTAATAATTTATATTATATGATATGTACAAGAATGCCAGGCGACGATGATGACATGACTCAAAAGTGAGTAGGATTTTCTCTGAAGGATCTCTTGGTCCATTTGGGTTCCCGATGCAACGATCTTCTGTAGTTTTTGGAGTTTGGATTGAAAGTAGAGTACTTGTCTTCTGGGGCCATACTTGATTCTTTAGGCATGTTATATTTGGCATTATCTAATTTCTTGTATCCTGTTAATGACTCTGAGGCATTTACTCCAGGTAAAATACCCTTCTCCAGTTGGTGTAAAAGCAAACCATTGTGTATAGCATCGACATTGGCATCGACTAATTGCATTCTCTTACGAAGACGGTATTTTTGAGGCTGAGATAACTTGGGGGCAAACTTCCATAAATAACCCCCACTCTTGATCATAGTCGACTTAAAGGCTCCAAACATATTGCTTATAGGGATTTGTTGTCCTATCTCGTTAGCTTTGGTTATATCTGCTAGCGTTTGCATGTCAGAATGGTTTGAAATTTTTTCCTTTGAGATTTGATCGCCAAAGTTGTGTGGTGATTGATGGGTAGCGCCGTTAGATTATCATTCATTTCTGGTGTACGGGGGTCTATGGATGTTCAATGTAATGAATGGAACTAAACAATCATGTTTCTAGTCGGTATATTCCAAGGGCCGTGAAAGTGTCTGTCTGGTCGTATACGGGGATACTATCATCCCATGTGTATCAGTGCCAAGAGGGGTCTAGGCTGAAGAGGGTTTTAGCTTGAACGATTGCGTATGCAAATAAGAACACTGCAGCTAAATTTGTTCCACGTTTGGAAGACTTGGAGACCCTGGGTTATGAACAGAGAAAATGAGAGACGAATGTGGTAAAGGTTAAGGTTATCATCAAGTTCTAGATTGGGACATCTTCTATAGCGGAGGCTTCACTGATTTTGCACTTACACAAAAGACGTTACCAGAAGTGAAACCATGGTTGTTGCGGTGAATTTTGTCTAGACCGTTGTATAAGAGCATTTTCATGATGTAGTGGATACAGTAACGCCATGGCGTGTAAAAGGCCACTTCCAGACACTGAGAGCAAATTGGTTACAAGTAATTATGAGGTAATTTGTTACGAGGAAATGGAAAGGGGATAGCCAAGGCTTGAAAGAACTTAAGTAGTCTGAGAAACAGACAGACAGAAAGTGGAATAGTATTGTTGCTTGATTGGTTTATTGATGGGAGAGTATAAGTTTACTGCACTACATCTGGACAATTTAATGGTTGTTTGGTGTTTAAACCCCAACAACAATCTTTTGTCACTGAAAAGTCCCAAAGTAGTAGTTAATATGGGGAAAACAAGTACGAACTAAAAGGTCATCCATCCTTGAATGTTGGGATAGACCGCTACTTTAATTTTTGAAAGATTCGTACCTTTTGTTGTCATATGTCATGTATTTCAATAGAGATAATTATCCCATACTTTTAGCCATAGGCTGAACGTTTCAGTTGCAACTTAGAAGCCAGTAAAGATGAAAGTCTCAACCATCACTATCAAATTTCACCCTTCTCCAGAGTCGGATATTTGTATAAATTTCTCGGAGGTTCGTACACGACCTAAATATTTACACTAGACCTGGACCGGATTTGAAGGCTAAAGGGATTTATGTTGACATAAATTAGTCTTTGCTCCGAGCAGATGTCCGTTCGGATAGTTACTCACGTACTCTTCCTACCTGGCGACGAAGCAAAAATAAATAAACAAAAAAAGAAGGTAATGGAATAATAGTTTGGAACCAAATTGTATCTCATAACTACTTTAGAAAAATGATAAATTACAGTTTCAGACATTTATTTGAGTACATAATAACAGAAGTTTAGTACTTTTATTAATATTACTGTAGAGAAAATTATATAATTCATTTATTGCTACTGCTTTAGTGAGTTTTGTTTATTAGTATTTCATTTAAACGCGGTATTGGAATCATAAAGCGGGGGACTTAATCCGTGGTTGGGATGGCGTAATATAGTGACGCAGAGAAAAAATCGGACTAAACAACAGACAATAGGAAGTCTGATATGGTTGACACTTGCAACGATGGGGATGGCAGGCAAATCCTATAATTAGTCAAAAACAATTATTAACGGCTCCAAATAAAATGCACAAAGACAAAATAGTTTGTCTGAAGAGGCTTTTGTCAGTTGTCAGTTTCAAAATGTCTGTTTTGCTGGCACCATCCCATGGGGTGACATGTGGCAAGCAAACCACAGAATGCGTGGTTTAGTTTAGATTGCACCACAACCACCACCACAAACTATTATCCTCAAAGTTATTATAGGGGCTAGCCAACTTCTACCTTCAGGAACTCTCGTAAATATTGCTCCATCATTTAAAACAATAGTTGTTGCCTACTTCCACGTATTGGGTGATGAAAAAGCTTTTATGACGATGGTATGCGCTATTCCACCAAGATGGATCTCCGTTTCAATGTTGAGGCATTCTTAGTACATGACAATCGATCCGGGAAAAACATTTTTACGGCGTCCGATCTATGTTTCAATAAACTTTCAACTTTTGATGATAGATCCCCAGATGGATTTAACTTAACCGATATGAATCACATCATATTTCTAATGTAATGTTGGTTGCCATATCCAAGTGGCCCTATATTGCAGCACAACAATTTATGGGGGAATAAATATACACAAAACCTCTCCCCTCTCCGCAATATTTCAAAACGGTTATGGTTATCCAGCATCGGATATTATCAAGCGCGTTAAACGTTCTGGTGTAGTTTGGACTTTGTAAGTCAAACCGTACATTAAGCAGTTTGAACGTTCCTCTCAGTACTTCAATGGAGAGATTACTTTAATGCAAATAGTCTTTACAATATAAAATAGTTCTATATTAATTCCATTAAAAATACCCAATTTTTTTTAAATAACGATAATAAATATTTATGTATAGAGACTAGAAGTATGCAACTTTGCCTTAATCCATTTTTCTTTTTGAAACCCCGCTAATACCAAACAAAACCCAATAAATAAAACATAGTAAATAAAAGCTAACTCAGCTTTTATCTCACCTAACTGAAAGCTAGCATGACTTTCAGTTACCTTGGTGCTTATTCTGCTACAAGCAAACAGTCAACCACTTCCGATAGTTGTGGCTGGTGGAACTTAAATCAAGAACATCAGCATTGGTTGGTTGGGATTCAACTTCAGAGCTCTTATTATGAGTGTAAGGAGTGGTGTATGAGTAATTCAAGTCAAAAGGATAGTTATCAAGATCATCTTCTTGGTATTCTGCCAGTGTTGATGAAGTTGATGAGTAAAACATGGGAGAGCCATCGGCATTATTGTAGGATGCACTTAATAAGGGAGATACCAATTCAGGTGTGTGAGCATTAGATCTCAATATGGTTTCACCATTAGAGTGATGGGTGTGAGGGTGTGACGCTTGAGCTTCATCCTCTTGGCGACAACTGTCAGAACAGTATATCGATGATGACGTACACAACTTGTCACAGTTGATGCAATAGTTGTTGAAGAAGTCAGACATTTCAAAACCAAAAATGAAATATATACAAATGTGTGTAACTGAAGTTGAAAAGTGACGAAAACTAATTATAATAATGTATGGCTTGCTTAAAGTGTGGCGAGCAAGTAAAGCTTAATGTAGTATCAGTTAATATCTCACGAACCCCTTGTAGTTATATGGAGATCTTATTTAAAGGTGTGTGTTGTAGTTTAATATATGAGAGAATATTGAAATTTTGAAAGGTAAATCTGGAATTGCAATTAGTTAAATAGTTTATAGATAACTATTCTTAATAAGCGTAGGAAGTACAAAGCCGACATACGAAATTACTCATACTATGAGCAAGTTGGGTGAGGAGTGGTGAGGAGTAATCCCTCTGTGTCATACATACATACATACACATACATACATAAGGTGCATAAATGTAGGGCAACGCAGACAATAAAAATTTTGTAAAGCAGACACTATGACAAAATTACTCTTTTTTTGGTGAGTCCTCGTGACTCACAATCATAGCAAGGAGAAAAATTTTCTCTGCTCACGTTTTTGTCTGATGTTTTTTTTAAGTTATGTGTGTGCCACAAATTTATTTCTGTCGCTGTTTATATTTTCTTACGTGGAATATCCTAGAACGTTGCCTAATATAGTAGGTAATACCCCACATGTTTCCTACACATCCAATTCTTAGTTTCGTGCGTACTCATAGAACACGTACAACTGCAAATCATTTTGTAGGGCGACCCACAGTATCACATTTCAGTAATGATAGTGTTAGCAACCACAGATTAAACTTGGCACGTGCTGGGGAGAACCGCCTTTTCACAGTTGGTATTGGGTCTCAAAGGATACTACTATCTATCAGTCTACACTATCTTCCAAGGTCGTACTCGTTGATATTTGGCGAAGTTGAAAGCTCGGATCTCCCTGCCTATCCGAGCGGTACCTTTGGGTAAATTATTCATAATGGCACGATAGTGTCAATCTCATTATCCTGCTATTAACCTACTATTATCATACCATGTGTTTTAAAAGAAAGAGCTTTGTGTCAGAATCTGAGAATCTGTGTCTGAGTTGTGTTTGAGAGTGTGGGCTTCACAATATTGCAAGAGTTAACAGTTAGGTATTGCTATGGTAGCGTTGCCAGTTATGGTGCGAAATTTCTTCCTAAATCATTCTCGTATGAACGGGATTGCCGGTCTGCACCCTCATTTGTTTCTAGATTCCGTCTACCGATTGTTTGATTTGTCTCCGGCCCCGTACAGACGTCAGATACTACAGTGATGGAGCCTTACCGTCACTACCGAAACTGACGGATTACTGGGGCGATTTGTTGTAGATCTACAGCTCTTCTCCCAAGGTGGATGGCGCTAGAAGGCGAAAGAAGGCAACTTGTGATACGACGTGGAAAGTGAAACTACCACGTTGAGTAAGCATCCGTAAAATTGGCATTCAATTTCCCTCTTACAGTACTGTGCTTCGAATGTCTGTAAAAATAAAGCCAATTAGCTGCAAGTGTCTACAAATACCACTAATATTGGCATCTATTTTTGGCACTACCATTTCTTGTTGATTCAGTACATCTTAATACTGAATCATCTTCAGTGCAGTAAACTGCAGTAAACGTCATGAGTTTCGCAGCTAAAAAATTTTCGGTGCATTTCACTGAAACGCAGTAACCAGATGAGCTTGAGACGAACCTTCTTAAAGCTACTAGAACAAATCGACTAAATGATACCACAGTAACCACAACCTAAAACTATGAGAGGGCTATGGACTTGCATGGTGTTGGGTAATTAGTTGTTTGTGTTAGCAAAAGTGTACATCGATTTATCCAGAAGGGGGTGCGATTCAATGCTGTATTCATCTGGACCCTTAAACTACAAGTAAGTGCAAGAAACAAAAAAATAAGTAGAAGAGCACGGGCCATAGCCATAGCCATAGCCATAGCCAAAGCCTTGATTTTTTACAAGTACTACTATATCTCAGATTATTCCACTTTTGCTAAAGCATACCTGTCAGCAATTTCGTATACCATAATATCTCGTCATTAATAACACTTGTTCTTTGGGCAGTCTGGTGCAAAAAGTGCTTTAATCATAAAGAAAATTTTGTCGGATTCCTGTAACTGAAAATTGAAATCAACCTCGTGTCCGTGTAAAATAGTTTTGCGTTCACTAATTGCATGGTTCTGTGCATATAAGCACATCAACATGTTTTAACAGTACCTGTTTCTTGCCAAGCTAGGTTGGGTACATTAATTTCAGTGCGGAAAATTGTGTATGATTTACATGCGCGGAGCTACTAAAGAAATTGACAGATCACTATGAGATTCTCACCGTGCCTCTCTACACTTAAACTTTAGTCTAATAAATGTAAGGTAATTGTAGATGTAAAAGACATTCCTTGAAGACTCAAATTTTTGTTTTGGATCTTTTGATACTCCATATATCAAGTTTTAGAATTATCAGTACTCACCACCACATTTTTTTCACTTGTGTGTCATACAACGGGGGAGTCCACCCCACCTTAAGGTGCAGAAGCGAGCTCACTTCGTACGTTTATGCATGTAAATCATGGTTGTTCTCGACCTACCTTAACTGCTATTTCTTGTTATCGTAGCAAATTAGAGTTAGCTCTATAGTAGCTGAAGCACAATTCTAAACTCAGGTAACCAGTGTGAAGGGGTTAGTGGTTGGGTTGTAGCCAAAATCCGGTGTTGGGGTGAGATAATCCAACATTGGGAAAGAATGCGCTGAAAAAAGAAATGTGCAAAATCTGGGGTGAGAACCCCACTAAAGTACTGGTAGGTGAGCCAAAATCCCAGTGCCGTAACAACCATCGGACACTCCGGTCGTCCTCCCCACTTTATACATATTCAGAATATACGTCAAGTCGGGGTAGTAGTTAAACACAAGTTAAAATATCTGTTTATCAGTCCTGAACCTTGTATCTAATTTGCATATTCTTGTCGGCGTCCTTTGAGAGGGGAGGATAAGGTTGTGCCTTACTAAACCAAATTGTCTGCTTATCCTTTTAATGTTATGTTATTAACGGTACTTTTAAAACATGTGTCAAATGCGTTCCCAAAAGTTGGCTGATAAATCTCTGGCACTTTCACTTTTACAACTACGATCGATGAAGTCCGGACGCAAGTGAAATGGCTTGGAACCATTAGTCATTCAGAGAACTACATTATGCGACTCGGGAATTAATTACCATACTTGATTTATTTGGTAGCGTAGTTCTGTGAAATAAATTGGACTTTCCGTTTTAAGAAGGTTTATCCACAAAGTATTAGTGGTTACAGCAGACACCAACTTTATGTTGCTATCAGCAATATATCGAAATGCATTGCTATGCTTTGTCAGACATTCGACCCATTTGTTAATTAGGTAAGATAATACTGTAAAACCGCCTTTGTATGGAAGGACAAATCATAAAAAGTTGCGTTTCCTATATCTTATCAAGAATGGTCCCCTCAATCATTATTTTTGAGTAACCATTATTATTAAGCTGTCATGCAATTAACTGTCTGAGTAGGTAAGTTCCTGCCCTTCCGCATGCCTACAACACTTATCGCAATAGTCGTACAAGGTACAACCAATTTAGACTTTTACAATTGTAACTGAGCTGACTTCTGGTTGCAGCTTCAGTTACTTGCTGTTCTGTAACCTTTCACCACGTAAGGTAACGAGATGGCATGCAACCGAAAACACCTCAATATCTTAATTTCATGCCACTATTGCCACCTCCTTTGTCTCATGGTGGTACTTGGGGATTGAAAGCATGTAGAAACAACTCTTTTGTTGGGTATCCGTGAAAGCTTAGTTGAAAATAGTGATATCCCTTACTTTATTATAATATATTATACACTTGAATTGATCAGCTCATAGCACACACTACTACCAGGATTTAATGCCCTCGTTTCTTTTTGGTAGACTCAAGGGGTACATAATGGATTAGAAGTAAGTTTTTACCCCTAATCTAGAAGTCCAATCATGAGTGGCCTACTTTGTGATACCTTATCCCGTAGAAGCTAGAGTCAGCTACAATTGTAATTGTTTTTTAACTAATTCTAGGACTAGACGTAACTGCCTGCTACTTCGACAGTATCAGCTTCCAATATTACTTCAGTGATGCTAATGATGGTGATAACAGAAGTTCATGTATGCTATTGATGGTGATAATTGAAGGTCTCATATATGCAGGCGAAATGTGGAGTTGATGAATCAAAAAATGTTCTATTAATGTTAAGTGAACCATTCTCGTGCTTTCCCCCTGCAAAATGTCCCGACGAAAGAATGTGGATAGAGACATTCTCAATCAGCTTTCAGCTGATGTGCCCTTAGATTTCGATGATCAAACAGCATTTATTTCCAAGTTGTCAGTGGACAATCGTAACCAATATTTACTGAACATAAGATACATAAACTACTTCCTTTATTTGCAATTATTACCTGTATCAATATACCAAGTTATAGGGAGAGTGAATAGGCTTGGTACGTCGATTGGCTTCTATTCTACATTTCTTTTGGCGTACTTAAAGCTCAACCATCCTTCGCTTATTACGAGTCACACCAGAAATATACCTTATGGAGAATGGACAATGTTGGTAGTTGTGGTTTTAGGAGCAATACTAAGCAGTCTTTGGCATAGAAACCTTTTAATCCTTGGTATAGGTGGCGTCAATTTATGGTTGTGTTGGTCTGTGCATTCTTCATTTGAAGGAACGGTGAGGCTGATTGATGATTTGAATAAATTGAAGTACAAGTACAAAAGTGTTTGAGAATGAATAAGAATTCATTGTTTAGAATGGAAACTAGCTGCTCACCCCAACGAGGATGATATTTGTTAGCACTTTCGTATAAGGTGTATAATTCACTTATCAGCATCTAATGAATCCATTCCATATTTGCTTTCAATGACAGGATCGATAGTTTCGCTTGCGTATATTGTTTATTCAAAAGTAAGGCCCCAAGTTTAAGGGCATTATAGGTGAATAGGAATCATAATTTCATTAGGTAATGAAATTGGTGCTCGGGGGTGTAGCTCACCAATTTCGAGCGACTTTTATTATTTATTTTATATGTTATTCTCAAGCACTAATTCATTGCTACAAGCTACAGAAAACGTGGGAAACGAATGGGATTGTAGTGTTAGCAAATCCTAATAGTACGGGAGATAGTGCTCACTTTGAGTTGCAAGTACAATTTTACTTATAAATTAAGGTGTTTTCACGAAAAATATCTGTAAACAGATGAACCAACTCTCACATGAAAATGCTTTAAGATACATTCCGATCCACTTCAGCTTAACACATCAAATGTATATTGTCTACATGATCTTACAAACATAAACATAAACCTGTAGACCAAAATATGACCATTTGCTGCAACCAAGACGATCTGGTAACTAATGAAATTTTATTGCTACTACACTACATCTTATTCAATAAAATTGAAGCTAATGACTGGCCATGAACATTATTAGCCTCTGTACCTTAAAAAAGCCCACTAGGGTAATTATCTTTTAGGGTTATCCCAACTAGATCCATTGATTGGTGTTTCAGAATGGTATGGGTACTTTAAACACGACTTTGTTGCAGAAACACCATTGCGCGATTCTAAGTAACAGCTCCTATTGTTATCAAAGAGCATCGATCATCTAAAGAAACAAACAGAGAATACCAGAAATAGAAACATTCAATAACAGTAACCAAAACAAAGGCATCCAAGTGCTTTCGATGAGAGTTTTGATGCATACCGTCAGATTCGAGAGAAACTCCATTAATAAATGAATAAAGATAATCACAAAATGCAACTGACGTCTGCACACCAGTTTGTTATAAAATGCATAGCATTTGTGGTTTTGAGATCCAGATCTGTTTGAAAACGGCAGAACCAGCCAGCAATATCATATTGATTTGTAGTAACAGTTTTTGAATAGTTCCAGATTTCGCACCATTCCTGGAACCTGAAATTGGAGAAACGCGAAAGGAATATCCAACTGGACTTTTGAAGTAAGAAGTGTAGTTGTAATCGTATCAACTGCGGTAGAGATGTATAATGCCGAATACTTGAGCACATGACAACCTATAGATGGTATACGAAATGCAATCAATTTCGGTTGGCAATTACTTACATCTTCGTTTTCTCGTTGTAGGTTGTTCAATCTTCATTACTATAGTTACAAAGTAAGTCAACACAAACACATCAAAAGTAACGCAGGGGCACACTTGAAGGTCTCACACACGCCTGTGTTGTGCCTGAAGCTAACTACTATCCTTGAGGCTTTTGGACTAAATAATTCCCACATAGAAGGAAGGTGTGCATATGCAGTAATGCACAGTTATACCGAAGAGTATAAACAAAAAAAGAACAGGAATCAACCGAATAGTTGATGTTTATTGATTGTGGATGCAAACAAAAGCTGTCACGAGTATGAATAGGTTTTCCGGTTTTCCGTGAAGATTTTACCTTGTAAAAGTCAGATCAAGAGAGATCCAGTTATTTTTAATAAGAGGCTAAGTACCACCCTGGCTAGTATACATTCTTCTGGTGTGTACACGAACGGATCATAATAGGACGCATTAACTAGATAACCAAAAGTAGTAGTAAGTAATCGTTACATATAAACGGCCTGTATCAATGTATTACCTTGTTCGATGTTGCTCTTGTCATTCATTAACAAAAGCAGTAACCTTGTACATCAGTTATGGGCAGTTCGTAACAGAGATACGTTTTTGCGAACCGTGAGTTTGTGCAATCTGTTATCCGGCTATTTGTGATTGTTCTTTGTTTTTGAGTCGCCTTAATAAAGATTCCCCCCTGGGGCATTTCGTTTTAGGTTTTCCTCTATTTATGATTCTCGTCTACATTTTTGACAAAGAATCATTAAAATAATGTGCCATACATAACACAACTAACACCAGATATGCACCAGGAATGCTCCAAAATATCCTTACAAAGCTACACAAAATACATTTCGTACACGTTCAATGCAATCACATTCAAAAATGGCACAACTTAAGAAAGAAAATAAAAATAAATAATACTAGCGAACTTCAATATCGAGTAGCCTTTAACTTGTTGTACCTCGTGCATATGTACTCATTTGCCATGTAAACATTGCGACACGAACATCTTGAGTGGTTTTTATTGGATTGGATTTGCTGATTTTTTCTCTTTTATTCTTTTATATTTTCACTCCATCTTGTCATTTCCCACGCTCGTTTCTACCCTGAAATTTCATTCCCTCCTTTTTTTGGCACAGCTTCTCCTCTTCCATTCCGCACACAGAAAAAAACATCACCAAAACGTGCCGTACCAAAAGAGAAAGTGAGTGGTGACATCAACACAATAGGTTCTAACGAAAAGAAAACTTTTGCTTCAATTTTTTTTTGGATTCTTAAAGTCACCTCCTCGACTTCATTCGAGTTTGGATCCACTCTTATTAACTCATTAGTTAAGAGACTGTGTTTATCAGTCCACTCATTGAGTGTTTGTCTTTTATATTCCTTCTTTCGCTACAAATTTTGTTACCTGTCAAATACAGATAACAACAACAACAACTACAACTACAACCTCCACCAGATCTTAAATTTTGGTAGATTAGTTTTTTGCTTCTTTCTTACTGACACAGATTTCTTAATCGAACATTTATACCCTCCAGACGCTCATCCTTTTTATTGTCTTTGCTTTTTTACTTGCTGACAATTTGCCCCAACTTTTAGTCTTTCTTTAAAATATCCTTTCATTATGTCCCCAGCAAACCTTAAAGTTTTGTTGTGTCTTTATGTCTTGGCTCATGCTCATGCTGCCAACGGTGCCCCCACAGATCCTGTCCTGGCGCTGGCTTTGCTGCCGTCGCCACAATCATCAGTTTCCGCACCTTCAGTGGCTGCTCAATCACCTTCGTCACAACCAGCTAGATCACCTAATGCCGTAAATACCCCAACAAGTTCCCCCCCCGCTGACTCACAGACTCAAACAAGAGATTCGACGTCTTTTCAAGGGAACATGCTTTCACTGATCTTGAACTGGTTCAACTCATCTCCCACAAGTTCGGATACTGGTACTGCTACCGGTAAAGCTCAAGGTACGAACACTGACACCAAATTAGCAGTAACAGATACCCCTCAGGGATTCACATTCACAAGTGCAGATACCTCGGTACCCTCAGTTAATGCTGCAACTGGTACCTCAGTTGGTAATGATGGTACTGTCTCTGTGCCAAATAACAACGATCCTACACTGAATACGTTGACAGAGTCCACTGCAGTTGATAATACTCACAGAACCAGATCTACTTTAATCGACTCTGCAAACGCAGCTGACACTGCGAATGTTGCCAATGATACCCCTTCTGTCAAACTAGATTCTGGTACTGTTATTCAATCGGACACCGCTACTTCTGGTACTAGATCGATTTCTGTGAACACGCCAGTTGATACTCCTTCAGGTACTAAAGCTGATACCACCTCAGCTACTAACGAGACACCTTTAGCTAATGTTAGTTCTAAGGATCTGACGGACACCCCCACCGATTTGACGAGCCCAGATATTCAGCAATCTTCATCAGAGACTGTCACTGTCCTGTCACCTACTGCTGATTCTACCACCCCAAATGATGTGGGTACCTCAAGCGCAACAACAGCTTCATCTCTGCTGGCAACTTTCTCAGCTGCTTCTCCTGAATCATCATCTAGCCCTACACTTTTGGCACCTAGTTCTGAAACTATTGTGACCTCCCCAGCAAGAACACCTACGACAAATACTTCTCCTGAAACTAGTACACCTCTTGACACTATCTTTGCTTCGAGTGCTGAAACAGCTCCAACCACTAGTAACACAGAGCCTACTGCTGCCACAACTAATAGTAACACCGAGACTACTCTTGCTGACCCAGAAACCAGTAATACCGAGACTCCTTCTCCCACTCCAGTTACTAGTAATACTGAGACTACAGTTGCTACTCCAGAAACTAGTAATACCGAGACTCCTTCTCCCACACCAGATACTAGTAATACTGAGACTGCTGTTGCTACTCCAGAAACTAGTAATACCGAGACTCCTTCTCCCACACCAGACACTAGTAATACTGAGACTGCTGTTGCTACTCCAGAAACTAGTAATACCGAGACTCCTTCTCCCACACCAGACACTAGTAATACTGAGACTGCTGTTGCTACTCCAGAAACTAGTAATACCGAGACTCCTTCTCCCACACCAGACACTAGTAATACTGAGACTGCTGTTGCTACTCCAGAAACTAGTAATACCGAGACTCCTTCTCCCACACCAGACACTAGTAATACTGAGACTGCTGTTGCTACTCCAGTAACTACTAATACCGAGACTCCTTCTCCCACACCAGATACTAGTAATACTGAGACTGCTGTTGCTACTCCAGAAACTAGTAATACCGAGACTCCTTCTCCCACACCAGATACTAGTAATACTGAGAATGTTGCTGCCACTCCAGCTACTAGTAACACGGATACCACTGGAATCACAGGAGCAAGTGACCCTACTGGGACAACAAGCACCACTGAGCTTGCTTCTGCCATCTCCACTCCTACTCCAGATGCAAGTAACACTGATACCACCGGAACGGCTGGTAACACCGATACTCCAGTGACAAGTAATACTGACGCTACTCCAGCCACTCTAGCTACTAGTAACACGGATGCCACTGGTAACACTGACACCACTGGTACAACTAGTAACACTGAAGCTACTCCATTTACTCAAGCTAACACCGATACCACTGGTACTACAGGTAACACTGACACCACTGGTACAACAGGTAACGCTGACACCACTGGAACAACTAGCAACACTGAAGCTACTGCAGCCACTCCAGGTACTAGCAACACCGAGACTACTGCAGCCACACCAGTTAGCAGTAACACCGCGACTACTGCAGCCACTCCAGGTACTAGCAACACCGAGACTACTTCAGCCACTCCAGGTACTAGTAACACCGAGACTACTGCAGCCACTCCAGGTACTAGCAACACCGAGACTACTGCAGCCACACCAGTTAGCAGTAACACCGCGACTACTGCAGCCACTCCAGGTACTAGTAATACTGAGACTACTTCAGCCACTCTAGCTACTAGCAATACTGAGACTACTGCAGCCACTGCGGCCACTAGTAACGCTGAGACTACTGGAACAACTGGAACTGAAAGCATAAAAGCAGACACTGCAAGCACCAACCCTGAAACAATATCCAAATCTACTGGATCTACTTCTCAGGAAACCTTGAATATATCAGCCGCCACAGAAAGTCCTGCAACCACAGGTACTGAAAGTGTATCTGCATCGTCTCCTAATAAATCCGAGGCAACTTTATCTGAAACTCAATCAGCAGTTTCTCCAGTTTCTTCAGTTGAAACCACTACTGCTTCTGATACTGCTGTTGCAACTTCTCCTCTTGTTTCCGAGAACCAAAGTGTCCCTCCTACTGAGTTAGTGTCCACCAATCAAGCTCCTACAACAGTGCAGTCTACAATTGCTCAAAATCCTACCACTGTTGTAACTGCACCCACAGTGGAAAGTACTCAGCCTGCTCCAACCCCTGCTACACGTACGATTGCTCTGAGCACTGGAACTGAAATTGTGTTGACCAATGCAGTTACTCCCATTTCAACGAACGGTCCTACCAATTGGTTACCTACCTCGTTGATTTTCCAATCTGGAAGTGCTACACAGACCACAAAAACTACAGGTACCGATTTGCCAAAGGTTATTGAACCGGCAACTACCGCATCTATTGGAAGTGATTATCAAGTGATTTATATTGGGTTCAAGTCATCATTAAATTATCCATTCGTTGTTGCTAATTCGTTATCTTCAGCACAAATATTCCAATATTTGCCAGGTATTTTGACATTCCCATTCACCGATCAATCCCAATATCGCGAAGTCTCTGTTAGTAAATTGGTACCATTCACAGCTAGTGGGATTTCTTACACTATTACCGTTGCGGAGGTTTACTTCCCTGCTCAAGCAGTTTCTGCATTGAATCAATTCATTCAAGATACGACATCCTTGTTGTATAATAATCCTGATTCCGTGGAGCTGACGTTGGCATCGTTGATAGATTCGAGAATCCCGTTGACTGGGTTAGACAATATCTCCAGTGACAACGGAAATAGTGATCAACAAAACACGGGGACAAATAATGGGTCTATTGATCAATCACTGACTACGCAAGCCCCTGATTCGTCTGCTGGAAAGGCGCGTGTTGCTGGTATAACCATAGGTGCTGCCTTAGGTACTTCCCTCTATATGGGTATGATGGTATTGATCTTCAAAAGATACAGACAAAAGTCAATTGCTTTACCTCCTTCAGATGGTGAATCTGATATTGGAATGCAAGAACGTTCAAGTAGTAATTTCTCTGCTTTATTTTTGAATAAGGTTGGTGAACAACCTGAGGGTGCTAGTCCTTCAGCTGCTACTGCTCTTGGGGCAGCAAATAATGGTGGTGGTCCACCTGTTATATCTGGTCCTGTAAATGCTTCTAATTCTTTAGGTTGGAGGTAAATCAGCGAAGTCAGAATGATGGTATGTATTAATAGAACAACAAAAATAAATATACTTTAGATTATTATTGGCTTGCTTGCTATTATATAGACTTTATGTATAGCCATAAGCTTTCTACTAGTTCATTAGCATCGTCATCAAGTGGTTCCCTTAATTCCAGGATCAACTTATCCTTTGAGGACGTGCTATGCTTTAGGATGTGATCGTATATGATGTCTATCAAAAGGTCTTCTTTGATGCCCAAATATTCTTCTATCAATTCGCCAATGTAAGTTTTGATCTTGCTAAGACTTTGTTCGTCGAACTTGATAATATCGTCTGTCATGACCACCGTCGCATCTAGGTCGTCGTTCTGTTGCAGCAGTTGTACTTGCACTTCCTCGACAGAAACTTTGTCGTCTACCGCGACTGGTTCTGGGTCGTGATGACCGCCAACTTCCGTCGCTTCTTCTAAAGCGTCTTGCTTGTCGAACTCCTTTTCCTTCTCTCGGGCCACTGCGCGCTGCTTCAAGTATTCAGAATGGTTCACCCGGTATAAATGTTTGAACTCATCAAAGTTCTTCACCTGCTCCACGTACTTGAACTTATTGTCTATAAGATCATCTTCATAGTTCTGTAACGCGACTAGTTCGTTTCTCAAACGAGTCACTTCGGTTCGCATCAACTCGCTTTGAATCCTTAGCATGTTGTTGTATCTTTCTTGTTGCTCCGCGTTTTCCTTTTCGGCCATCATAGCTTCATATTCTTCATCATTGAGCTCTTCATATTCATCCTCCAGAAGAACAGTTGCAGACACAGAAGTATCAGAAACTGGCCCTAATCCAGACTTATCCACTTTATTACTACTGCTATTCTGCAACAGATTGAAGATATTGTGTAGCCTCTCTTTGGTTTTACGACGCTCTTGTTCAATCTCCTTCTTCCGATGGTTTTTTTCGATAGTTAACACCTTGGTCCTGAACTTGATTATATCCTTGATGATCTTCTCCTTCATCGTCTTGGGCACATCCACAAGCTCCGAGTTGTCGACCTTGTACTTCGAATAGTAATTCATAACTTTGTCCAAATCTTCTGTACCAGTAGTCGACAGCTCCTGTTCGAAGTTGGCTCGGTTACTGAGAAACCCCTCTATATCTCCTTCGATTGTCGTCAATGTCGCACTGTCAATGCTTGACGATTCTTCATCGTCAACTTTGTCCATATACTCATCCAACTGATTATCGTAACAGATCTCCACATCGTCTTTAGAAAGTATTCGACGAAGCAAACTGATATCATACACTTTCCGGAACCAAATAACATCCTCAATTGTAGCAAACCGTATGAAGAGTAGTCTGTTTTCGTCTAAGAGTTCATGATGGATCTGACTCCAAATAAACTCCTTTTTCCCTTGTAACAAAAGAGCTTTCCAAATGGTTTCGACAGCGATTCGTTTGACATTGGGGAAGTTCCTTGCAGTTATAGTCGTCAACTCTTGGAGTAAATTCTTTGGATAAAACTCGCTAATTTCAACAAAGTTGTGGATTTGCTGCTTATCATCTAGTTGGGTTTCCTTTTTCAATTGAGCTGCTGTTCGTTTGAGTGTATCGTTATTGGTGGCTTCAGGGTAAGTGCCAAGGGCCAGGATCTTCGAATCATTGGCTTCAACCAAAGAGGAAACATCTGTGTCTGAAGGAATGGGGATTTGGAACGCTCTCGCTGGAAATATCAAGTTGGTGTCGTTGAAAGTTAACGGTTTGAGATGTGACAATATCAGAGGTTTCTTCTGCCCGTTGTAGGCAGCAGTAAGCGTAGACTCCATTAGAATATTAGGATAGATGAGTGATTGCAATTAAAATACTGATAGAACGTAATAGTGGGGATGGTTAGGACAAGCCTGTAGTGGTGTAATGAATGAAGTAGAGTGTATAGTGTCTGGTATTTAATATTAATATTGATACCTATTTCGTAATTCTAGTTCTACAAATTGATTGCGCGATGATTGAAATTTACTTTGAAACTTCTTCATTTTCGTTGTACTTCTAACTACACTGTCAAGATCCATTCAAGATGAACTCGTTCAGACCTATAGATCTTGTAAGGTTATCCAATAAGAACGAGCTCAATGCTAATATACCGCATGAGCGTTTAAAGCTTCAAATTAATGAGAATCCAATGGCCATCAGTGGATGGGACCAGCTTTTCCGTCTAATCGATGATACAGTTGCCCAATTGTACGACAAAAGTAACACTGATGCAATTAATAGCCAGTTCAAACAGTTTATCCACAATACATATAGCGAGTTCCTTGCCCGATTTCCATGTGCTGAATCATATTGGCAGAAATGGCTGGTTATCGAATACAAACTACATAACGACAAATCCAAATCGATCGCGGTACTTAAGAACGCTGTGGACCTGGTTCCTGGGTCGCTAGCTCTTTGGAACGACTACCTCGATATTTTAATTGATGACTACGAAAATTGTGCGACACCAACGATAGTCGACCAAAAATTAGAACTACTTCGGTCGGAATTCCCACGAGCAGTTTCCGCAGTTGGATGGCATTTCAACGCCGACACTTTATGGGATAAGATCATTCAGTTTGAACTTAAACTTCAACTTCAATCTCAAGAAGCTTTAGCATACTACAAACAAGTGGTTCGTATACCGTTATATGAATATTCACGGTATTACATGCATTTTACAGAGTTTATCAAACAGTTCGATTTAGAGAAATCCTTCGACCTGAATATTTTCGCACCTCATTTTTCGACCTACGGCGTAACCAGTGTGGAACAATTAACTAATGAAGAGAAAAAAACTATAGTTGACTCCCATTATGAATCTTTATTTCAAGAAACTCAGAAATGGGTTACTGCAGTGTGGCCATTTGAATCTCAAATCACTCGTCAATTCTTCATACCTACTGAAATAGAAGTAATTGCACAGGAAACTTCAAAATGGATAGAATACCTCGATGCAATCATACTTCTTCACAAAGAGTCCCCCACACCTGTGTCATTTGACTTTGTAAGTAGTATTTTTGAACGAAGTCTTATTCCCAATTGCTACAACGAAAACTTGTGGCTCAAGTACATTGCATTTATTAATAAGTATGAAGTCGATGAAAAAGCAAAAGATATCAAATTGACATCCATCTTCAACAGGGCAAGCACTCTGTTCATACCTTTAGAAGAAACAGAGTTGAGGAGTCTCTATATCAAGTATCTTTCTAGTACGGGGGGCTTTTCTTTGGCGAATGAATATTGCTTCGAATGGATAAAGAATCTTGATGGTTCAACCTTTTCACGCTACTTGAAGAAGCCGTATTTGGCATTTGTTGGGTACTTGATAGATTTATGGGAAAACCATATGTCTTCAGTTGATCTCTGCCTGATAACCCTGATCATAATTATTGACTTCTTCGACAAGGTGGACTCGTACAACAAGAAACAAGAGATCAAACTAGTCGATTCAAGTTTAAAAAAGAATTCAAAATTTGATTATGGATATGTGAATACGCTTTCCAAGGTACTCAATGCTAGCTCCATTTGCATTATAGTTTCTAAGCATTTGCACCTACTACTCAAATCTCAGGGCCCTGAAAGCTATAAAGCAATTAGGAGCTTCTACAACAAATATCACGAAGAAGATGCACTCAAAGGTTCGACCAAATTCTGGAAGTTCATGGTCGAACACGAGGGAATCATCAAGTTCAACATTAACAACTTGAGAAGCATAATAAAGTTTATAAAGACTAAAACAAACCTTCCCAAATCTTCAGTCGACGCATTGACCGATTTGGTTTATGATATCTACACTTCAAATTACGACGCCGTGTTGGCAGTAGGTCAAATCGACGACACTGTTGTGCGACATTGGAACGACGTTGATAATTCGTTGTCTATTAACACGGACGCATTCTTGAGATTTAGCGAGAACAATTATTTGGTCGATGATATTGTTTCGAGTAAAAGACCGCCAGTGAGACTCAGTAAAGAGGAGGAATTGAAGAGGTTGTATAAGCTGAATATTGGTAACCCAGGAATCATGGTAGATAAGAGTCCTAACGTTGTTAATTCCTTAATTTTCGACGGAAAACACATTTCATTGGTCGACATTGGTGATGGTAATAATACAGAAAAATTGGTACCACCAGAAACACCAATGTTCCGGAACGTTGAAAAGGCCAACCAAGCAATAGAATACCCCAAATATTTAAATATATAAAAGTCTATTGAATGCTATACAACAAACACTTCCACCAACTTTCCAAAATCCAAACCGTCTCCGCTATTGATTTCGAACACTTTTAGGCCCGTGAGATTGTATATACCTTTTGAAATACCAATTAATGTTAACTCCGTTTCAAATACTGAGTTTGGGTCCAATGGTCCTATTCGGATATCGTTGTTGAGAACTATCACTCCATTTTGTTGTTGCTTGAGTGAACTGTATTGCGATTGCAAGTCGAGCTTGTTGTAGATTAAAATATCACCCGTAGCTTTGGTACTGGATAGTAAATTGGAAGACAGGAAGTTGTTATTGTTAAATTGCAACCCTGGGTTGACATAAACTGGATTAAAATTGATTGGATTCTGCATAATCAACGAAAGGCTCATTCTGTTTAACGAGTTATTCATCGCCTTAACCTTCCATTTGGTGACCTCGCCCAATTTCATGTTGAATCTGCCTTCGAAGATCAATTTCAAACCAGATAAGGCCGAGCTGGCATTAGTGGCTAGATTAACCGTAATTGGTGATGAGTTTAGAGGAGTTATTAGCGATCGATTCAATTTCTTCTGAGCCTGGAATGACTGTAATGGCAGTCGGCTGAACCCATTGGCGCCACCGCTGGAAGAAGGAAAGATCTTCTTGACACTTAACTTTGACAAATTGGATGACGAGCCTATGTGTGGAGTCATGACGACGTTAGACAGGATCGGAGTTTGGATTTGGGAGTACGCTTGACTCGATATTGAAGTTTTAAGGGAGTTATTTGTAGGAGGAGCAATCACACCAAAATCTAAACTTGGAGTCCAATTTGTAGTAATCGCATTGGTCAAAGGAGTGAAGCTCTGGTCGCGTCTTAACACTTTCACGGCGACTTTAAAGTTCACTGGTTTAATCGAGCTTCGGTCGGTTCCGTTCTCTGTGTTTAAATGGTCATCACATACCAATCTATAAGTCAAACTGATGGATTCAGACGACTCCAACTTAACAGGGAATTGTATAGAATCCAAACTTGCCATTGCACCAGAGTTAAAACATACGTTAACTGATTCAATCTCAAACAAATAATCTTCATCCCATTCTTTCATTAGCTTAACCAAACTCTCCGAAATGTCGATCGACAATGTGGCCAACAAGCACTCGTTTCTACCTGCTGGCTTTGTTGATTTAAGTCGGATCACCAAGGGCGTACATATATCGATATTGGTCGTAGCTCGACAAGTTATCCTATGATGGTCCTCCAATTTGAAAGTATTCAATGACTCGTTGGATGAGCTGTTTGATATTTTCCGTTCCTCTAAGATGTTATTCTGTAAAAGAGTCAATGAATTGTGGTGGAAGGGAACTGAAAGCTCAGATAACAAATTTCCATCTGCTGGAGCGAAGTCTTTAAGATGGACTTCGTGAGCACCAACATCGGGCGCGATACAAGGACTTGACTCGTGCGACTTGGGAACTTCATCGAATGGACCGTAGTAACATGAAATGACGAACTTAGGGTTGTGCAAACGCCTTTTAGGATAGACCAATGGTAATGTTACCTTCCACACTATAACCACTGTATTATCTTCGGTTTCTTTATTGAAGATAACATCGGAAGCAGTGACCTTTGTGGAAAACGTTTCAAAAGTTCCAAAGGCTGTGTCCTTTGAAGCGACGTCTTCCAAGAAGGAATTCTGAACCCCTTCGTTCTCTAGAATATCTTTAGGGATCACATTAACTTCTATATCCACGGTTGTACTGCGGGCCCGGTTCCCTTTATACACGAGATACCCGGTGATCGACTCATCGAAGAAAACAATTGTTCTCTTGCGAGTGCTGTTTAGTCGGCTCTCAAACGCTCTGTAATCTTGTTCCAACTCTCGACCGTCGCTCGGGAAATACACCGCCAAACTCATCGATGTCGGTATGAGTGTGTGTGTGTGTCACTTGGATGTAAGAGTTTGGTCGCAGTTAATTGTGGTCGCGGTGGTGGTTTATCGATAAGTGTAGATCCGCGCTATCTGTAATTAAAGTTTGGTGTTTGGATTAAGCCAAACGATTCGCGACACTAACGCAAAGCGAGGCTCCTCTGTGTACGCCACTAATGTGTGCTTACCTGTTAGGTGTCAAATCTACAAGTGTTGATAATAATAAGAGGTGTGTTGTTGTACGACATTTCCTATGACTTTTGTATCTATGATAATTCTATGAATAAATAAATATACTTGCTTGTGCTTCTATACTTTTGAATTCTCTTGAGGGGGGCTAATGATACTCGTCATATCTTTGATCCCAGTGTGCACCACCCCTCCAATGCAAACCAATACAATGACGATAAGAGAAGTTCCATACATTGCACCCACAACCTTGAAAGCGTTGCAATCGCCAAACAACACCGATAACTCAGTGTTGGATAGGGACATAGTGCCTAAGGGGAAAGTCATGGCCCAAAATGACCGGTTAAATCCGATAAGACCCCTCAACTTATGAGTATCATGAGGATGATAAGCAAACTTCCGGTTATAGTTCTTGGTAAATGGTCTGATTTTGGATAAACATGATATGATTGCTATGACTGTGCAAAAGTATCCAAATGATATAAGTAGTAATGCAATGAAAGAAGTGATAAACACAAATATAGATGCAAGAATGGCTCCTAAATCATTTCCTGAGATTTGGAGTCCTTTAATGCCGACTTCATTTAAGAATCGAATGTGATCAGAAGTGATGAGTGTATCTGTATGGTCCGCTACCAAAGTGGCTGCATTCTTACCAAATAATAATATAGCGAAAGCCCCCTGGCCCAATACACCAATAGGAAGAAATGACGTGAATACCATATTGGTTGGTGGAACTTTATACACCAAAAGTTTCCAGAAGTACACGGCAAGAATTATTGTAGCCAATGCTATAGCATTGCTCCAAAGAATATAAATGAAGAACATGGTAGTAATCTTCAAGTTAAGCGTGGGCAAATCCTGTAGGAATAATCCTCCTGATGATGCAACCACAGTCAATGTAACTATTGGCAATAAAAGTACTGAATGCAAGTTCCGAGGGTCAAGTTCATTTTGATTCCCATGTTTCTTTGCAATTAATGCAAAGTAGAACACCACAATTGCACAGTATAATGACATCAACACAGCAATCCACCAAAGAACATATATTCCTATTATCCAACGTTTCAAGGTTAAGAAATATAAAAAATTGACTAAGGTGGTGTATCCCATAGCCAAACATCCCATGAAAGGAGCAATAGCTGTATCAGAATTGAATTTAGACCAATAGCCCTTATATTTTAGACATGACCAAGTAAAGAAGAACATTGAAGTGAGAAAGAAGAACACAGCAAACCCAAACATGATTACTCCGCAAACTTTGAGCCATTCGGCGGGATATGGGAATCTGTAAAGGATGCAACTAGCAATCCCTGTTCCCATGATGGGGACAAAGAATGCGGGGTGAAATCCTTTGACCAACCTCTGGTCTATGACTTCCATTAATCTTTCATATATTCCTGGGGTACCTAACGTTGACATTTCGTATTCAAGTTCTGACTCAGTACTGTGGCGTTCTACCATAATGAGGTGAAAAGGTTAACAATTAATGGAATAATTGTGCAGAAAACAAAGAGGATTATAATGAAATTGTCCTATAAGTTGATTTCAAGCGATTCATAAGTATTTCTAAATTCAAAGAACCAAAAGTTGAAAGAGGTAGCTGCAAGATGTCTTTATAAATACCCCCCATGGCTGAAATAAAGGATGACCTGTGGCGGCCGCTCCGATGACTCTTCTGGGAACCCGAGTTAAGATCGGGAGTTAATTCCCTGCAAAGCTCCATTAGTGTACTTACCAAAGAAAAAAATTAGTGCCATACGGCTCCACAGTTTCCTATTGGGATGCATTTAATTCCCGCTGGAGTGACTCTTCTTGGACATGTGACAATGAAGCTGACGTGGAAAGGGTTATAAGCCCGCGTCGGGAACGCTCTCCGTGTACCTACCACTGTGAAACTTATGTGGCATTTTGCCACAATTTCCTAAACGGAATTACAGCGGACCTTAAAGTCCCGCTCTCCAAAACCTCCTACAGGACACGCATTATTACTCATGAATTTTTTGAGGCTTATAGATGAAACAACCTATACCCTTATTCACTGAAAATGTGACATTGTACACATTCCAAAAGTGACACGGAATCCGACTGAGTCAAGGAGTGTGTGGTTACCGTGCATGAGTATCGGGCCATAAAATAAGGAGCGGCCCTTAAAATAGAAAGCGGGCCTTATGAGAGCGGGCCAATTAGGAGCGGCCCCGCTCCTTCTGAAATAGGGATATTTCCAAAACGGTAGGTATGTGCGATTAATATTAAGATCCGTCTGATAATGTTAAGTAAGTTTGCATTTAGTTTATAGTTTAAAAATTTACTACTTAAACAACTTAATCCCTCTTGTTTCTGCAATTAATTTACAAAAATTATAATCTCATAATATTTTATAAAGCCACAGCTAAGAACCATTACTATTGATTGGTGAACACAAGAAAGATTTAACCGCCGCTCAAACTCAACTCGTCTCTACAAAATGTTAACTGTTAATCAAACTACCCCCTCTTGTTACAGCGAAGACTGCAAGAATAGACTGGGGACTTGGGATCCACAATTATTTGAAGATATTACATTCTCCATAGAAGAAGAACAGGACCCCACAAATCAATTTGGATTATTGGTATCCCGGTTGAAACTGGTGTTAGGGAGTGACAGGGGACTTACATCTGAAGAAATAGATGCTGATGTTATTATAAAAATGATGGAGCAGTACCATAGCGATGAAAGCGAATGGGGCAAATATGCATTAGCTGATCTTACTAGAGGATACTCCAGAAATTTGGTGGTCAATATTAATCATAATGCCAATTTATTGATTTTAGTCTGGTCACCAGGCAAAGGAAGTGCTATTCACGATCACGCACAAGCTCATTGTTGTATGAAAGTTATCAAGGGGAAATTAAGAGAATGTCTTTATGATCTTCCTGGAGAAGAAGGTCAACCATTGGTGCTGAAGAAAGAAACTGTACTTGACAGAAATGATGTTGGGTATATCAATGATAGCATTGGACTTCATCGGATTAAGAATGAATTAGATGATCAGATATCCATATCATTACATTTATATACTCCACCGTATGCTGCTTTACATGGATGCTGCATGTATGAATTCGAAACTGGGAAGAAACATCACGTTAATATGTCTAAATATTATGCTTTACAAGGCAAAGTTGTTGGAACAAAGAATGCATCAACTTGTTAAAGTATAATAATCAATAAATATGAAACATTATAGTGTACATATTCACAATAATTCACTTACATTTACATACATATACATGCGCATACATTATTCATTGCATATACATATCTTCTGGGTTATCTCCATACCCACAATCCTGCATATAATATTGAAAAAAGTGCCCAGTATTAGTCCGTTAATTGATCATGCTTACAGTTGGCTAAATCCAGTATCTTTACTGGTTCCAAGGGACCGTACACAATAAGATGGCATCAAGAAACCAGGTGTATTATGGTCCTAGACCACTAAAGCCGCTCAATGATAATATGCGGCATGGATTTGATGAGGACTATAACTCCGAAAACTTTTTGAGCTTACTTGCCAACACCTTCTACATTTATTTCGATGATAAAAGACACAACACCAATGGGAATCCGATACCTGAAGAGCTGAAGTTTGGTCGAGCCTTGTATAAAAATTTCCAGCCCATAACCGATTGGAAAGTCATGAGAGAACGACAAAAGACCGTGAGTGCCCTACTAGTGATATGCTTAAACATTGGTGTCGATCCACCGGACGTTATGAAAACGTACCCTTGTGCTAAGTTCGAAGCTTGGGTTGATCCTTCAATCTTCACCGACACAAAGAAGGCACTAGAAGCCATGGGGAAGAATCTCCAGAACCAATACGAAACACTCTCTTTAAGAACAAAGTATAAGCAATCTCTTGATCCCTGTGTTGAAGATATCAAACGGTTCTGCAATACCTTACGAAGGAATGCTAAAGAGGAACGAATACTCTTTCATTATAACGGCCATGGTGTACCTCAACCTACTAGTTCTGGAGAGATATGGGTCTTTAACCGAGGATATACCCAGTACATTCCTATCTCCCTTTATGATCTTCAAACCTGGTTGGGAGCTCCCGTGATCTTTGTATATGATTGCAATAGTGCTGGAAACATTGTTCATAACTTCAAGAAGTTTGTACAAAAGAGAATTGATGATGATAATGACGGTAAACATGATGAAAGTGCCCAATCTCCTACATCTGCTTATTTGGATTGTATTCAATTGGCTGCCTGTAGAAGCAATGAATTGCTTCCTATGCTGCCAGATCTTCCTGCTGATTTGTTCACCTGTTGTTTAACTTGTCCCATTGATATCAGTGTAAGATGGTTCATTATGCAATCTCCACTCCGCTCTAATTACTACTCCCTTCTACCTAGAAACTCCGTCGGTAACGTGATCATCCCAGGTAAATTAACAGAAAGAAAGACCCCGCTAGGGGAATTGAATTGGATCTTTACAGCCATAACTGATACCATTGCATGGACTTGTTTATCTCGTCCAATATTTAAAAGACTCTTTAGACAAGACTTGATGGTTGCTGCCTTATTTCGAAACTTCCTATTAGCCAAGAGAATCATGCCTCATCTAAGTTGTAATCCCATGAGTGATCCTCCGTTACCTGAAAGTGTTCGTTACCATCCCATGTGGGACTCTTGGGACTTGGCAATAGATCAAGTGTTGTCTCAATTGATCAAGAACTTAACTCCAGAAACGACTACACCTTCATCAAAGGTGCTGGTAGTCCCTCCAACTCCACAATTAAATGGAAAGTTGTCCGATGACAAAAATAAAATATCATCATCAAATTCAAATGCATCAGCAACATCAACAACTGCTACAACTCCAATACAACAACAACAACCAGGAACGTTTAGTAACTACCAACATTCAACATTCTTTGAACAACAATTAACAGCATTTGAAATATGGTTGAAGCATGCGGGTCCCTCAACAAAACAACCTCCAGAACAACTTCCTATTGTGTTGCAAGTGTTATTATCACAAGTTCACAGATTAAGAGCATTGATATTACTTTCAAAGTTTCTTGATCTTGGTCCATGGGCAGTTTACCTTTCACTTTCCATTGGTATCTTTCCCTATGTTCTCAAGCTCTTACAAAGTCCAGCACAAGAACTCAAGCCAGTATTGATCTTCATTTGGGCCAGAATAATGGCTATAGATTATCGTAATACACAACAGGAATTGTGTAAAGACAAAGGATACAACTATTTTTATTTCATTTTGAACACAGTGTCAGCCAATGGAACTCCAGGCAATGGATCGACAACTAATAATATAATCAATGATGATCATAAGGCCATGAGTGCCTTTATCTTGACGTTATTTATAAAGGACTTTAAGAATGGCCAACGGCTATGTTTCTCCATCGAAATTATAAGTAATTGTCTTAAGTTCATTCAGACCAGTGAAAACCCTCTTTTAAGACAATGGTGTTGCTTATTACTCTCTCAGCTTTGGAACAAGTATCCTGATGGGAAATGGGTCATTTACAAAGATGGATATCTTAATAAATTACTTGGATTAGTCAATGACCCCATTCCGGAGGTTAGAACCTCGATCATATTAGCCTTGACCAATTTCTTGAATGATGATGAAGTGGTGGCTGTCAATGTTCAACAACAGGCTAACATAACGGCAGATTTAAGGAAAGATGCTTTGAAACAACAAGATTTGAAATTAGCCAGTGCCATATTAGGATTAATTGGAGATGGGTCTTCAATGGTTAGAAAGGAAGTGGTTTATTTCATCAACCGATTCATCACCATCTATCATAAGTTTTTTCTTGTTGTTGCATTCAATCAATTAGAAGAAGAGATTGTGTTGATTGACGAAGCCAACTATTTGAATGAATTCAGAAAGAAATCTCCTGCCTATGGTTCCATCTTCAGCTCCATTTGGAAATCTTTACTCATTCTTTCAGAAGACCCGTATTTGGAAGTGAAACAATTGGCTGAAACATTGATTGACTCAGTCATGGTCAAATTGAATGAAAGTGAGCTTGGACCTCTTGTATGTGAAATGCAAGACTATTTACTTAGCAAATCCACCATTGACATTGAGCTGGGGTTCAAACCAAATCGACCCGTGGTCAACAAACAATTAGCGTCAACAGCCAACAATCATAACAGCAAGAGACAAGTGTCCAGTGGATCAATGATTCAACATAAGCAAAACAAATTAACCATCAATGGGTCTTCGTTGACGACAACGTCGCGATCCTATTCAATGAATGGAATGAACAGCAGCAGCCATCACCAAGATCAAGAGTCTATAATAGGCAAGTTAAAGACCATGTCGTTTTCCAAACTAGTTAAAAGTTTCCATATTAATGATGAAAACGATTTAAACAACTTAACTCGGATATTAAACAGTGGTCCTGTGGTCACCAATTATGGAGCAGAATATAAACCTTTAACTCCCAGATTTCAACCTAGAGACTTAAAGAAGAAACCTGACCTTGCAAATGAATCAGGCTTTTTTAAATATAGTTGTGAATACTTTCAAGAACCGCAAATGTCCAAGAATGAAATCGACGAACCAGGCTCAATTGAATATGCCAAACGACTCTGGAGACGGAATAGAAATGAAGCCATTATTCAAGAAACCCAACCTCAAAAGAATCTAGCCATACAAGGAAATTGGAATAAACTGATCACGGTGCTTGATAACAAAGTTCAACCCAAACTATTGAGGTTTGCCCAATTTGAAAAGGTTCTTATTGCCAGTGACGAGAAGGATAACGTCACTGTTTGGGATTGGGAAAAGAATGAAACCATCAAGAAGTTCTCCAATACCAACCCCTTTGGTACGAAGATCACCGATATGAAACTAGTCAATGAAGATGATTCCGCCTTGTTGATGTTGGGGTCTTCCGATGGAGTCATTAAGGTGTATCGTAATTTCCACATGTCCAAAGAATATGAAGATAGACCAGTGGAATTAATAGCTTCTTGGAGAGCATTGACGGATTTGTTGCTTACCTCCAAGAGTTCAGGGTTGATTTCCGAATGGCAACAATCAAGAGGGTCCCTTTTGGTAAGTGGTGATGTCAAGATCATCAGAGTATGGGATGCCTTGAGAGAAATGTGTTTGGTGGATATTCCGGCCAGATCAACGTCTTCCATCACGTCTATCACTTCGGACCAGGTAGCAGGCAATATCTTTGTTGCGGGCTTTGAAGACGGAAGCGTAAGAGTTTATGATAGACGATTGGACTCCAGAGAGTCAATGGTTAGAACTTGGAATAGCACCAAATTCCAACAACAGCAACAGCAGCCCTCAACAAGAGCTGGTGGTGCTATCCAAAACGTCCACATGCAACGTGGAGGGTATAGAGAGTTGGTAAGTGGCTCCTCAACTGGATTGGTCAATATTTGGGACATTAGACAATCAGAAGCAGTGTCATCTTTTGATATAAGTCCAGAGAAGTCCTTACGGTGTATTGATGTTCATGAGCATGCTCCTATCGTAGTCACTGGCTCCAAACAAACTAACATATGGACTACGTCAGGAGACTTGATCTCGACTTTGAAACAACCTCATGATACGTCATATTTGGGTAGTCGTACTTCGGGTTATCTCCACAACACAGCGTATCATCCTCATAGAATGATGGTGGCTACCAATTATAATCAGGATGGCCATATTAACATCTACACGTGCACAGAGAATGCATTTGAGTATTAGACTAGTTATAGATAGATGCTACACCACTTTGGATGTATACTACACCCCAACACCAGATGTATACTGCTCCAAATATATGCTACACCAACCTAGATATATTCTACACCCCAACAGCAACATGCGATCCATCCCAACACTAATTCAACCTATAGACACATGTTACACCAGACGTATAAGCCATACCCAACAATATGTCTGACTTAGACCTGTCAACTCAACTTAGTCTTTGCTTTTCTTTGTGTAATTCGTGTCACCGCGATCGGCGTTATAAAGCCGAATGAAAATTCATATACCAACAAAAACCACCATACTCCCAAACTCTATATTATATACATATATAAGTAGCTCTTTTTTGCCACCACAGCACCTGCTTTTTCGTTTTGTTTCCGTATTGATGCTGCTTTCGTCAGAGCTAGCGGCCGGAATCGAGGGCGATGAGCTCGTAAATGATCTTCATCGAGTTAACTTGGATCTGGAGCTCGCTCCACCACAAATAACTGTGGTTCAAAGTATGCTAAGTGCTTGCCTGGGATCACTTCTCACGTCTCTTGTTGTTACACCATTTGATGTTGTTAGAGTCAGAATTCAACAGCAAGAAGTCTTGACCAAAGATTGTTGCAATCCATCAATGGTATCACCGCCATCATCATCAGCATCAGCAGGTAGGACCGCATTCCAGCAAAGTCACCCCTTGCTGACAACACAACATAGCCCCAATGAACCGTTTTGGATCAACAAATCTTACTGTGGGACGTCACCAGATTGTACTAAGATAACATCCACCTACCAAGGGCTACTACGCATTCTGAAGAATGAAGGTATCCGTACGCTTTGGCGGGGGCTTTCCATAACATTATTAATGTCTATTCCTGCCAACGTTATTTATTTCACAGGGTATGAATACATTAGAGACCACTCATTTATCCCCAATCACCCTTTGAACCCTCTTCTTTGTGGATGTCTATCTCGTACTATAGCTGCAACAGTGATCTCCCCGTTTGAGTTGATCAAAACAAGGTTGCAATCTATCCCAGCAGGTGCCAAAAATGGTGGTGGTGATCATGTAGTTCGTGACTTGCTACAAGAAATGTACGCCACAACCAGAGCCAAAGGTTTAGGAACCTTGTTCAAAGGATTACAGATCACGTTATGGAGAGATGTACCGTTTTCAGGGATATATTGGTCGTGTTATGAAACATCCAAAGTTCAAATTGGGAAACTTTTTAAAGCTGATTTCAGTCATCAAAACACTGAAAGTGGTGATGATTGGAGAATCTTCGCCACCAGTTTCCTTTCAGGTTCGTTAGCTGGTACATTAGGAGCAATAGGTACCCATCCATTTGATGTAGGGAAAACACGTCTTCAAATTGCAACAGACGTAGAATCGCTGGCAAAAAAGCAACCCTCGATGTTCTTGTCCCTCTATAACATCTACAAGACGGAGGGAATAAGTGCATTATATGCTGGGATTGGACCAAGAGTGCTCAAAATAGCACCAGCTTGTGCTATCATGGTATCTTCGTATGAAGTGGGAAAGAAGCTTTTTAAGAACGATCAATAGAACCTTGTACATAATATTAATATGGTTAAATCAATAATATTATAGTAGGATACCTTCCTTCTCTTATCCCCATGTTTCCCGTGGTTGGTACAGTGCAAATGTGGATAATATTCTTTGACCACGAGTGGCGCCTTTGTTTGTGGATGGCACCTCAGCGTTACGAAGCACCACTCCATTATCACCACTGAATCCAGAAGTGGGGGTTGGCAATAACACGGTATCCAATTGCTTACTTCCTCGAATCAACTCTTCTCTCTCGGAGTATTCCGTCGGAGTTTTGAACCCTTCAGTATCGGACTTGAACTTTCCAGCTGGCGATTCTTGTATAGTAGACTGAGGATGGTTCCCAGCAGAAGTATTTTCTTGAGCTAACCTGCTGCTAATAATCATATTGCTACTATACCCCTCCAATAAAGAGCTCTGATACTCATTGACTATACTATGCAATTGAGAAGAAGTCACCAGAAGTCGAAGCAAATAACTTAAAATTGCATCCTTTAAATCTGTTGATAATGAAACCGCTAGTTGGTTCTCCAATACCCTGATGTTTTCTGCATCTTCCTCCAAGCTTTCATAAGCCAAATTGGTCTTTGCAGCATTTCTACCAATCCTCTTGGTTAGGTCTTCAAAATGTGCCAAATTCTTCTTGCTTTGAGCAATCTTATCCATAAGCTTCTTCTCTCGTTCATAGATGTTCCCAAAGGAGTTCTTGAGCTTTTCTATCTCCTCTGCTAGCAGCGTATGTATTTCTTCATTGGTTTGCATTAACGCCACCATCTTGGTGACCATATCTGAGTTCTGACTCTGACAAAGTACTTTATTCCATTGATTGATCTCCACACCAAAATCACCATAACTCTGTGATAATCTTGCTTCCATCCTAATGATTCTCCCAAGAGTCCCTTGTAATGTATGCGACAGTAGATTGGTTGTAGCGCCAGTATTTGCAAAGGGTTTAGTTAGCGCCCGCTTAACCGAGGCCCCTCGCCCGTTACACGGTTGTGGAGTGTACGATGTTCGTGTACGATAATCATGACTGGGGTTTATACTTGACAAGGGTATTTGGGACTCTCCCGAGGGCGTATACTGGATACCAGAGGTTGTTGATAGCATGTCTCTAAACATGCTGCAAAAATATGGGTGCAAATTATTGATAAAGTACACTCCAAAAATATAGAGAACACTCACGGTTATTCAATATGCGTGCATATACCAATGTACTATGTAGCGGTAGCACAGTAGTAAAAGTTACAGTAGTAAAAGTAGTAAAAGGCACAGTAGTAGAAGTAGCAGTAATAAAGTGAATATATGTCGTCGTATGTTTATATATGTTGTTGTCAAGTGCGACTTATCACGACATTTTTATATGGATAGATATATACTCATACTATTTACACTAAACATTGTCTCTACTTCTTCTTAGAAACTTCTTCATCAATGTTCAACCCCGTGATATCAGCAATCGACTTTCTAAGCGATACAACGGTATCCTTAACATACTTGTTACTGGCCTCGGCAGATTGTTCCAAACCGGTGATGGCTGCATCGGCTTTAGCCATGGCTAAGTCTTGTTGATGAGCAAGTTCAGGGAGTTTGGCCCTCTCCAATTGCTGGAACCAACCTGTGGTGTTACTGAATGTTTTGGGAAGGAAGAACTTGAACGACACAAGTCCAAATATAATGGGGAACGTAAGTTTAGCCAATGGTCCTCTTTGGCGAGCAGCAATGTTACCTGTCAAAGTACCAATCATTACATATATTGAGTTGGGTAAAAGATCCTCTGAGTTATCGTGCCATCCACTAACAGTATTTGTGACGTTTCTTTCAGTAGTATAATAGTTGTTAAGTTGCTCATCAACTACTTGTTGTGATGATTGATACCATGCAGAAATATTGGCTCTAATGCTTTTGAAAATGCTCTCCAATCCACTGGAAGTTCTCACAGAAATACCATTAATCAATTTGTTGGGTCCAAGCATTTCAATCTCACTACCTGCTGCTGGCACTGTAGTACCAGGAACTGGCACAACTTCATTGTCGTCCTCATAGAAGTTACGTTTGGGTGCATCGTTATAAACAGGTGATTGCATGCCATACACTATGGAGCCGGCCACAACGGGACTGATATAACGGACAGATCTCAAGCCAAGCATTAAGAAATAGATGTTTGTTTGTTGGAGCTGGTCCCAATAACTTCGACTATGCTTTTCTAATTGGCTAGTTGAAAATGTGCATTGAGTGCTGATAATTGGCGACATTATGTCGCAAACTATCATCAATATAAATGTCGTCTCATGGCAGCGCAGGAAAGCAGCCTATACCTCGATGACTTGAACTAACTTAGAGATACCTACGATAAATTATATTCGTCTATACTGAAATATGTTAAGACTAATACGGATAAGGAGGTATTCCAATAATGATGGCTTACGCCAAACGTTTTATCGTTTGACTTCATCGCAGGCTCAAGACCTCAAGTTCGATTCAGAAACCTTTCAATTCAAGGCATCGCATAATAAATCCTCTCTCCCCTTTGATATCAGAAGACATGGCGAACAGTTTGGTCAACTTGTAAGAAGTGATATATTGGATAGAGAGAACCTTCTAAATGAGGATGAGTCAGGAGTTGTTATCAAAGAAGCAGAACAAGTATCTGAATTCAGAAATGCAGATGGTTCCTTTGTTAAAGGTACTACTTCTCAAGAGGCAAGACTCGATGATGCAACTATAAAAGGACGAGTCGATAGAAAAGTCAGTACTCTTCCCTATGAAATAGCCAAAACAATCAATGAGAACATCTTGAGTCTTCACATCCCTGCGAGATTACGGGAAAGAGTTGCAAGCATTTATGAGTCACTTGGAAAGGATCAAATTCAAAAGGCGCCGGAAAACAAAATTGATGCGGATGCTTATCTAGCTGGCTTATTTCTTCAAAACTATAGTCATGTTCATCATGTATTGTTAGATTTACAGAAAAGAGTTGGGAAGGATAACTTCAAACCGAATAGAGTATTAGATATTGGATACGGACCAGGTACTGGAATGATTGCTTTGAATGAAATAATGGATGCCACAGAGGATTGGAATCCTGAAGTGAAAGACATTTATGTTGTGGGAAGAAAGAATTACGAGATGAAGAAAACAGCTAAGATATTACTTTCACGACAAGAATGTGAACAAGTTTCGAGTGTGCAACAACCTACACAAACTGAAGCTGAAGAATCTGCGGAACAACAAGACGAAAGACGTGAAACCCATGACTCTTATGGACCTGTAGATGTTTCCAAAATTAAGATTAAGTCAAGACTTCGTGATTCTATTCCATCACAGAAAAAATATGATTTGATTATTGTGAACCAAGCACTTCTTACAAGAGAATTTAACTTTCCATCTGATGTTGACACGAACATCAATATGGTTCTCCGTTTATTACAACCTGGTGGACACATTGTTTTGGTTGAACGTGGGAACTATGTTGGATTTGAAACCATTGCCCGAGCTAGGCAAATCATGATTAGACCAGAGAAGTATGATACTGAAATTGGGAAGATTCCTAGACCATATATCAAAGGGTCCAATTATAAGCCTCAGAAACTAAGAAAAGAAGATGAGTTAATTACTGACCAAGACATAAAATATGAAGAACAATTACTCAAAGAATTGGAAGACAACATTGAATCTGGAGAGAAATTGGCCAAAGAATTGGATGAAAAGTTTGGTAAAGCTACAGAAGCAGAAATTAAACTTGAATTTGAAGATGATGATAAATTTGAAGTTATGACAGAAGAAGAATCCTCGTTGAAAGGTATTGACTATCATCTATCAATTATATCTCCCTGTCCTCATCATGGAAAATGTCCATTACAACTAGGAGACCCCAAATATTACAAAATCCCGTCACATAAGCACCGGTTAAGCTTCTGTTCGTTTTCCAAAGTGGTAGAAAGACCCAAGTATACTATGGAATTGAAGAGAGGTAAGCTTTTATCAACCAAATGGGATAAAAGTGCTGAAGATGGTAGAGGTTTAGATAAAATGACCAAGAAGCAACTGAAGGCATATGAGGGAAGCGGAAGACCAGGAAGCAAGAATACTGAAAATGGGTCATTCTCATATTTAATTGCTCAAAGATCGTTGAATGATTCTGATACATTAGCTAAGATTGAACACCAACGGTCATATAACTCCGAGACTGCTAAATTAGACTTGAATGACCCTAATAATTGGCCTAGAATCATTCAGAACCCGGATAAAATAAAGAATAATGTCAAGTTACCAATGTGTGCCCCCTCGGGGAAGATTGAGACATGGACAGTCCCCAAATCACTTGGGAAGCAAGCGTACCATGATGCTCGCAAAGCCGAACGAGGGGATTTATGGGCTTTGGGGAAGAAGAGCGTTATAGTGAAGAACACTTTGAGTGAGAAGAATAAAGAAAAGTTGGAAACTCTTGCAAAGACCGAAAAGAAGGTTTTTATGAAGGAAGAAAGAAAGAGAAAGATGAAGAAGGTTATCAGTGCCAATCCTGAGATCTTTGAGAAGTCTGTATTTGAGATTGCAGATGAATATGCCACTCAATTGGAACTGTCCAAGAAGTACAGACAAAAGGGAAGAAAGATGAAGTTAGACGTTGATGTGACACAATATGAAGGTATGTGAAATAAGGGTACATATAATTATATATATATGAAAACTTGTAAATAGTAATCAAGAGTATATTAATAATAGACTACATGAATTTTATAACGTATTTTGATTATTTATTTCCAGCTATATAACAACATTGGAACCTAATTAAATTGCATAGCAAAGGTAGATGAATTCCATAGTCTATAATACAAAAGGAGACAGTACCCAGAAAAGGATACCAGGAGGAGGAAAGGTATATTTGCTTTGAACATTCATTCTTTCAGTAATTGAATATATTTAATCAATGATTCAATGGATGTCATGTGATCAAATCTCTATCGGTAGTTGTTACCTCACTTTCTTCTGAAAGAAGAACCTTCGGTCAACTTGGCCTTACCACCAGTAGGAGTACACAACACAGTGGAACAGTTTTCACAAGCAACAGCAGTTTGAGCATGGGAGAAAACAGTGGTGATGTTCAAACATCCTTGACACTTGACATCCATAAAGTAGGATCTTGGAGCTTGGACCAAAGTCTTCTTCTTGTGCTTTTGAGCTTCGGATGCTGGGCTTGGGTGCAACAAATCTTGAACTAAAACCATCTTGAACTAATGAAACTTTTGGATCAAATCTAAAGGATGTACTAACAAGTGGAAGTCTTTCTTTTAAAGTAGTAGAAGTGAAAAATTTTTCATTACTCCTCACAAGAGGAAAGAATCAGTGCGAAGATTGAGGAAGTGCACAGAACATGCCACAAAATGACAGTGATTGGTAGCGCGGAGAGTATAATCCATGATGGCTCACGTTTAAGGCAGTAGCAGTCATTGAAAAGCAGGTAATGGAGTGGAAAGGAAGACTATAGAATTCCCGAAGAAGGTTATGAAGAAATCTTTAGAGCTGTGTCTGTGTTTTCGAGTGACCTAGAACGGGTTGTTACATCGATGATGCAGTGGGTAGGGCAGTAGTCGTATGCTTCTAAAAGTGGTAACTGAAAAATACTGCATATAAGGACTAAAGGTTTTTTTTGGCTGTAGTAGCAATTTTCAGTCGTGCGCCGTTTCATAACTGTTGATGATTTTGTTCCTTTGTTTCGCACGTGACACTGTTTTTTTTTGCACCCAAACTCTGTACCTGTATACCAGTGACACAGATCGCGTATGTGGGGATCAAAATAAGGACTATAAGGGAAGAACATAAACAGCAGATAAGACACACCTTAAGCAATGGTTATGGTCCAAGCCAAGCATCGGTTATCGGTTATCCTATTATATTAACAGACAGCATTGGTTTATTATATTGACCACTATATAATTAAATATGCCTTCATAGTTACATAGTGCTGTAGTCATATAGTGTTAGGTATACAGTGTGATAGATAGACAATGAGATAGATAGATGTTCAGTTGCATGTGCTTTTGGTTCAGCCTCACTACAGTAGCAATAATACGTGAATCAAGGTCCTCTGGTTAGTGACTTATCTAAGATCTGTCTATTGTTGTGTATAGACAACCGTGCTTAATAAATATGTGCATTACACGTATACCCAGATGGTATTAAGTTATTATATATAAACAGTTATTGGCCCTATTCAGGCCACGCCCAGTACCAAGCAAGGATCGAGCCGAACATACAAAAATATATACATACAATCATAATACACATACATAGTATTAGGAAGTGTTGGATATATATACGTTGATATATACAGCAGTATCTATATATTGTTACAAGTCACAACATATATGTATATATATTACAGGTCACAACATATATATATACTACAGGTCACAACACATATATATACTACAGGTCATAACCATCAACAAAGACTTCCGTTCCAATGATGATCTCCCTTGTTGCGACCCATAAATACACAACCAAGTCGATCATCATACTTCCCCTTTCTTTTGAAAGTATCCGCCAACCTCTCCTCCAACACCATTTCCGCTACAACAGCTTCTCCATGTCGGTCCTAACAAACCTTGCCGTCGTTATCTTACTCAATTGGCTTCTAGATCTTTTGGCGGTATGGCCATGGAATTGGCTTAACGTCAGCGGTACCTGTCACACTCATGGCACAATGCACCACCAACAAGAATGTAATTGCAAAAGAAGGTCCTTAATGAAAAGTTTATGGCTTGCATTGGGTCCATCTATTTGTATGTTATCCACTCTTGGTGGGGTATTACTTGTGGTTATTGCTACTCATATGATATATCGTGCTTCTTCTGAAACTGATGGTGCACTTGGAAACGTAACCTTCCCCTTATTGTATTTGATCATTGGGTCTTTACGTATGTCTGGTATATGGATACTGAGCCAATGGGTTAAATCTGTTGCTAAACCTTTGAAAGCGGATAAACCTCAACAACAACAACAATTGCAGCCACAACAATTGCAGCCACAACAATTGCAACAATTACCTGATGATTCTCGTTTGAATCAAATAGAATCACATTATCTTGATTTGAAACAGGAAATGGCTACCATTCTTGAAAACCAACGTTCAACTCCATTAATTACTTCAACTCCATTAATTACTTCAACTCCTACATCTCCTGAATTTACAGAATTGTTACAAAATATCAACACCAATATGACTCGACTTTTGGAAAAAAAAGATTCCTTTGATCTTGCAACTCCAAATTCAGTATATGATGATCATCAAGGTTCAAATTTGGATGAAGAACTTGTATCAGTGCCATTATTCCCATTCAGTTCTCTTATGACGTCGCCAGCAATAAGAGATAAACGTGATTCTTACCTTACAGATGACGATACAGTGTTTGAAGGAATGTCAAATGGAGAATCACCATCAAATGGAACAACCCCCATTGATCTAATGTTTGAACCTTGGTCGTCAGGAAATAAACTTCATGATTATGACCATAACACTCCAACTGCTCATGATGATGATGATGATGATGATGATGATGATGATGATGATGAAGAAGAAGATGAAGAAGAAGATGATGATCCCAAACCAAGTCAGAGAATGTACTCATTGCATGGACTTCCATTAACCTCAAGTATTGAACGTTTGATAACAAGAAATACAAACCGTGTATCTATAAAGGATTTTCAAATGTCCGATGTTTCATCTGATAGTTACGTTCTTTCAAAAGATGAACGACTTACTGAAATATTATTATTCTTCATTAATTCATGTATGCATCAAATTACGATGCTGAAGTTTTTAAATGATCCCTATGGAGTTTTAAAACATGTTTTCATTGAAGTGAAGCCACACGTTAACAATTATTACCATCAAAAACTTGCAACCTATACAATGTTCACAATGTTGATAAAAAGAGTGATAGTTGAGTATTTCTATCATCATATTATAACCAAATCAATATCTCCGATTGATACAATCTTCAAGATCCATAGATTTTGTATGAGATTGATATGGAAATTCACTTATCCTTTATTCATGATCTTCATAGTCTTACCTTGGAACATACTTCGGGTATATGTTTCTATCATGTGTTTCATTCCCCGTGCACTCTTCCGGGTCTTTATAATGCTTCCCTTGTTCGGCTTTTGCGAATCACGGCGAGTGAGGAGTAAGTTCAGCAACAGCACTGAAACTGATAAAGAGTTTCAAGGTATAAAGAAATTCAGGCTATCATCCACCAACAGAATACACCAAGTTAAAACCAGAAGACTTCCTATTGAGAACTTAACCAAACGATATCATCGTGAGCATGATCATGATGAAGAGTTCAGTCGTCAGTCTGAGAGACGTTCAGAACATGTTCGATTAGCGTTCAAAGACTGACGATAATAACTGTGGATCAACGGTTCACTCAAAAGTCGTGTGACACCACAACAATTATTAATTTTGCCCTTTATTACATCGATAAGCAGTGGGGCTTTACATCCAATTACATCCAATAGTGTACTGGTATAGCTCCTTAACATAGGTCCATAGCGTATATATATATATATATATTATATATACTTGTTGTGCTGACTGATGGCCAACAAGTTCCGTGCTAAGAAGGTGAAGGCACCTTACAAACGATATGTATACAGTTCTGGTGAAGGTACGGAACCACGACAAGCAAATGATAGTAATCAAGATGAACAACTACGATCCAAGCTTAATATAAGAACGGTCCATGTTCTTACAAGACAAGATAGCAGCATAGAAGAAGGAGACAGCATAAAGCACAAGGTCAGATCATATGTATGGCCCCAGAGTCAGTTTCAAAAGGTTGATCTAGTGCGATGCTATCTAGACAAAGGCAATAAGGAATATGAAGCATCACGACTACAACAACAACAAGATGATTATGACGAAGTGGGTGACCATGAAGCAGAAGAAGATGACGACGACCGACATAATATGATGAAGTTACCCATTGAAGTGATGAAACAAATCTTTGAAATCCTACATTATCAGGGCCATTTGACTAGCAAATATATGATATTGAATAAAGCCATTTATGGTATAGTTGCACAAATCATATATGGGCACCCATGGTTGTATCCCAATAATTTCAACTCGTTCACTGAAGTGATTACCCGTAACAAATCGTTGGGCGGATATATTCAAACACTTGATCTAACCAATATCAATCATGGAGGGAAGAATGCCTCTATATCCAAGCTACTTAAAAGATCAGGTAAGAGTCTCAGGAAATTTGTTGCCCCTCAAACCAGTTTTGGATTGGGTCCATTGGTTTCGTTGAAGAATTGTCCTCGATTGAAAGTATTGGATCTACGATTAGTTTCTGAAGCCATGAACTTGTTTGAGTTGTTCAAAGCTATAAAGAATCATCATGAGTTGACACATTTGTCACTACCTCGGTGTTCTATCCAATCATCAAATGAAGATGAAGAATATGATTTTGAATGGCCTCCCAGATTATCATTTCTTCATATATCTGGAGGGATATCTGATGAATTTATAATCCAAACTCGATTCCCCTCCACTATATGTGAGTTGGAATTGTCCCATTGCTCTTCGTTACGTGATATTGGTTTTGTTGATGTGCTACTGAAAATAGGTAAGAATTTAACCAGTCTCCGGATTCAATACCCAATGTCAATATCCAATGCGGGAGACAGTGTGTTCTTGTATTGTCCCAACTTGATCACTTTGGAGGTTAATGTTGATTACATACTGCTGTCGTTCTTTGATGAGCATAATCTTAAATATTTACCTTATCAGCGTCCTTTAAAGAACTTGAGGTTAGGGTCTAGTGGTACTTTAGGTACATACAACAGAATTGAACCTGTTGATTTGGCTGTGGCTTTGGATGAAGGCAGATTACCAAAGTTGAAGCATGTACAGGTTAGTACTACGTTGGGTTGGATGAATGGATATCCGGAAGATTGTTTGGAGTATGTCATTGAAACATTGGATGAACGTAATGGCCTGTTTAGAGTGTATATGGGGTAATAGAAGGCATGAACCACTCTACTACTGAGATCTCTGTTACGTTCTGTTGAGTCCTCTGTTACGGCCCACTACTATTCTCAACAAATGAATGCGTTTGTTTCGCGCAGTTTGGTTGAGTGCACTTAAAGCGTACCCCACCGTCTTCCTCTTCCTCTGCTTCTTCTTCTCTTCTCACCGCCTCCTCCATGAAATGACTCAACCAACTAACTCATTGGAGTCAGGCTACAAGTTGGGAAAACACATGCCGTATTTCCTGACAGAACTCGACCATACTAATATATCCATCAAAAGTAAACTTGATAAACGAGATCGTTTGAACCTATCACTTCTCTTAACGTTGGGAGTGATCATTAGGCTTTACAATATCCCCTGGCCCTCCCACGTTGTGTTTGACGAAGTCCATTTCGGTACCTTTGTCAACGAATATATAACTGGCGATTTCTTTGTTGACGTTCATCCACCTTTAGGGAAGTTGCTCTACTATTGGATCGCATTGGCCTTTGGGTACACTGGTGATTTCGACTTTAGCAAAATAGGTAACCCCTACACTGAAAACGTTCCTTATGTTCCCTTGAGACTCTTTAGTGGTGTATGTGGTGTATTGACAGTATTGATAGCTTACATCACGCTTAGAGCTTCGTTGTGTCGTCCCATGGTTGCCTTCTTTGGTGCCACCTTGGTCCTCATTGAAAACTCCTTGGTTACTCAATCAAGATTTATCTTTTTGGATTCTCCCATGATCTTAGCCATTTCCATCGCTGTATTGGGGACCATCAAGGTGGACGTAACCAAACCATTCACATCCAAGTGGTGTCTGTTGTTGATCTTAACTGGTGTGGGTCTTGGATGTGCTGTCTCGATTAAGTTTGTTGGTGTGTTTACGTTGGTGTGGGCTACGACTTTAACATTGATCAAATTATGGCAGTATTTGGGCGATCTACAAGTAACTAATCTTCAATTGATTATGCATTCGTTTGGTAGACTTGTGGCTCTTGTGTTGATTCCCTTGACGATATTCTTGGGAGTGTTCATCACCAGTTTATCAGCATTGCCTTATTCGGGTGTAGGCATAGGATATTTACCCGCAAAGATTCAATCTACTTTCAATGATTCAGATATCTTGAAAAATGTGCCTGTGGAAGTGGCTTTTGGTAGTACAATTACCTTGAAACACCGTCCATTGCAAGTATATCTCCATTCACATAACTTCACCTATGAATCAGGCAGCCACGAACAACAAGTTACCGGGTACACGTTTGCAGATGATCCTGAGAACGAATGGATCATTGAAACTAAAAACCAACAACCATTGGAGAAACTACATGGCTATTTAAGATATGTTAAAGACGGTGATATCATTCGTTTATACCATAAGTCTACAGGGAAATATTTACATGTCAATGATGTTAGACCCCCAGTTCTGGAACACGAATATGCCAATGAAGTTAGTTGCAATGGTACTCGAGAAATCTTGGGAGATATCAACTATGAATGGAAGGTTAAAATCCTTGACACTGAAAGTCATAGTAAGAATAATCTACCTAAAATTAAAGTTAGAGCAACAGAATCGATTTTCCAATTGATTCATCAGGGTACCAAATGTATTTTGATGTCTCATGATACTAAATTACCCAGTTGGGGGTTTGGTCAAAGGGAAATCGTTTGTATTAATGAGCCAACTTTAGACAATACTTTATGGACCGTTGAGTTCAATTCTCATCCTCTATTAGACAATGATGTGGATAATCATGATCGAGTTGATTTCGGAAAGGTATCACTTTGGTCTAAAGTGTATTATATTCATAAGGCAATGTTCCAATTGAATAAATCCTTAACTGAAAAGCATAACTATGCTTCTGAACCTGCTACATGGCCATTCCTCATTAGAGGAGTGAATTATTTCCGTACAGATACAGAAAATGTCTTAACAGATGAAACAGGAAGTTCAGTGTATTTATTAGGGAATATGGCCATTTATTATGTTTCACTTGTGGTGATATTGGTTGTTCTTTTCAAACAAACTTGGTATTTTTTCAATGCCTTGAACCCATTTTTAATCACCACTTATCCTAACCATAAACAAAATTTTTATGATTGTTCATTGAGATTTTTATTAGGTTGGTTGATGCATTATATCCCATATTTCAACATGGAAAGACAGTTGTTCCTTCATCATTATTTGCCTAGTGTATATTTCGGCATATTGTTGGTTGCACAATATATTGAGTATCGTATGGCTGGAAACCAATCCATTGGTTATATGATGATGATCTCCATCTCTGCAGGTGCCATGTACTGCTTTGTTCAGTTTTTTCCTATCATTTATGGACTGGAATGGACTGTCCATGGATGTCTTCAAAGACAATGGTATTCAACTTGGGATATGAGTTGTATGTCTTATACCAAACTAGATTAACATTAAGATTAACGACATTATTATTATCAACATCTTGCTTCTGTGATTCCATTGGCTACTTCTATTATAAGGGAATCACACCATTTAAGTAGTTCATCTTTTTGTTTTATCTTCTCTGCTCTTTCCTTCTCCACCGTATCGTATTCTCCAGCCAACTCTTCTATCAATTCCAATTGCGCTTCAGGCGAAACTCCGATACCGGGGAGTGAATCAATAAGTAAACTGATCTGACGAGATTTCAATATAATATCTGTTGATAATTCATTGATGGTGTTTTCAAAGTTAGCTTCTGCGTCATCTCTATTTATACCCGTGTCACTACCCGTGTTAGGAGCATTGGACTGCCGATTGCTTTCCGAGGGACTTGCTTTACCTGTCTGATTTTGTCCTTGTCCTTGTCCTGGGGGTTGAGTTTGACCGGCAACAGGTGCTGCTGCTGCTCTATTAATGACGGACTTAGGGTTCTCATCTAATAGCCCTGGCTCACTATTGAGGTTGACATAGTTCACTGTGGCGTTGAACTGTTCCACCAATTGGTCCAAACATATTTGTAGTTGAGTCAACCTGTCAGTCATTGTACAGATATGTGGACTATATATATAGTTGTACATAAGTGGTGGTTAATATTCTTTGCTTCAAATGTGCTACCCAAGGTCGTGCCCCGAACAATCTCAATCTTCAGTACCGATATATAACCTTAGGAAATCCCCCCAGAATCTAAGGAGTTAATCAACTATTCTTCTTTACTATATACAGTGTTTATAACGATGACGTCCCCCCTGTGGCAGAGCGATTGGGACGTTAAATCATGTAATTTGTGCCAGTGTCCATTCACGCTTTTCGTGCGAAGACACCACTGTAGAATCTGTGGGCTTGTTGTATGTGGAGGTTGTTCTTCGCAGCCCATGAATTGGTATGGGGGTCCAGTTGTATTAGGAGAAGGTGGCAAGACAAGTCAAGGTATATATGGACGGTACTATCGAACATGTGATCTGTGTATAGCTGAACTAAGCGATGGACATTATAATGATAACGATAATAATAACAGTAATAATATTAATGATAATGATAATGACGGTGATACGGGTGATGACAGTGTGAATGGTTCTGATGACGGTACAAAATATGGTGATGTTCGCACACGATCAAATACAGTGGGGTCCAGTTCAAGTGAACCACATACAAGTGATACGTCTACAGATGATGATTTGTGTCCAGTCTGTGCGCGGAATCTTTTATTAAGCTATGGAAAGAAATTCCCCAAAAGACGTTGCAGGGATGATTGGCACGAGAGCTTTGAAAAGTATAAAGAGTCTCATATAAGTAGTTGTTTAACCAAGTTTGACTTTGATACGTCTCATGATAGGTTTACCCTGCCAACCAAGCATACGAGAAATAAAATGTTGGTATATAACATTCCACCTATTCCATATCCACAATTTGAAACTATAGTCAATTCTGGAGGGGTTGGAACTAGTAGTGGGTCTTATTCAACAGTGGTAGGTTCTGTGACTTCCGGATCAACAGTAACAGAAAAGGAAAAGGATGATGATAACTTTGATAACGAATGTGTGATCTGCTTAGAAGATTTGAAACCGGGGGATAAAGTGGGTCGTTTAGAATGTTTATGTGTTTTTCATTATGCTTGTATTAAAGATTGGTTCAATACAAAGGGTGTTGGTGAATGTCCGGTGCATTTCTTGCACCAATAACGGTAATGGGTAAGTTCAGTTCAGTTAATGTATGTTATTAAATTATGTAATTTATTTCTCTTCTTTGTCTCGATCATCTCTTCCACCCTTCTTGGTGTTCCACTTTTCATGGAGTTGTTTCAGTTGTTTGATGGCTTCCGCGGTAGCCTTCAGAACATGAACATATAATGCTTCTATTTCTTCCTTTGGAGGATCTTCGTCTTTAGGTAATCTCTTCCCTAGTGCCTTCTCGATTCTCAAGTACATTTCAATTTCATATTGAGACACAAGGGAAACAGATTTACCGGCTCTACCGGCTCTGGCGGTTCTTCCAACTCGATGAACATATGATTTGGAATCGGTAGGTATATCATAATTGATAACCACATCAACAGATGGGATGTCCAACCCCCTAGCACCAACATCTGTACATACCAAAATACTGGCCTGACCGGCTTTAAACTTATTTAACGCTCCCAATCTCTGGGATTGGGTCAATTTACCGTGTAAGGGGATAGAAGAAAACCCAAGCATCCGGGTTAAAAGTGCAGTTCTATGAGTATGGGAACATGTTCTGGCAAAGATGATCATTGATTTGCCATGAAGTTCATTCAACAAATGAACCAAATAAGTATCCTTCTTCCCGTCCGGGACCAACATCATTGATTGGGTTAAATTATCTGCTGTTTGGAACTTGGTCGACACGGCCACTCTAACCGGGTCTCTTAATGATGCTCGTTGTAACTTGTCCACTTTACTGGTCATGGTAGCAGAAAACAAATACGTTGTTCTATTGGTGGGGATTCTCTTCAAGATCTTATCGATAGAAGGTCCAAAATCCATATCCAATAATCTATCAGCTTCATCCATAACCAAGTATTTAAGGTTTTTCAACGAGAACCCCTTGGTATGTTCTAAATGGTCCATGATTCTACCTGGAGTGGCCACCAAAATGTGTGGTTTCCTCATGATATCACGAGCTTGGTCCATCATATCCATACCACCAACAACACAGCAAGTTCTCACCCCCATTCCTGAACCCAAGGCATCAAAAGTTTCCTTAATTTGATATGCCAATTCTCTGGTTGGAGCCATCACCAAACCGAAGTACGGCGTTTGTGCATGCCATAAGGCTTGTAGGATGGGGATGGCAAAAGCTGCTGTTTTCCCTGACCCAGTAACAGCTAACCCAATGATATCCTTCCCTAAAAGCGCATGAGGAATGGCTTCAGCTTGAATGGGGGTGGGTTTAGAGAACTTAAGTCCGTTGATGGCAAGAAGAAGTTCAGGAACCAAATCCAATTCCGAAAAGGATGAGATTTTGGTTTCTGCATCAGCATCGACTTCAATAGGTGTGGACTTGGATAACTTTGGTGATGCTTTGGTGATGGGATCAGATGCTTTCTTTGCTTGCAAGACATTTTTCTTGATTCTTTCCGCTAGAGCCTTGGTGTCGACTGTTCTTTTGGATTTGGAGACTTTCATGGTCACACGTAACACGGAGCTGATTTGAATATGGATAGTAAGACGAGTTCAATGCTGTCTATGTTTATACGGTGAGGTTATGTGGCTTGCACTGATAAATGGGTATTACTGAAGACCCTCGTTCACATAAATAACTGCGATGACCTGCATACAGGTGCGATGAGCAGAAAAACGAAAAAGCAGCGAGATGATTCTACTGCAACTCTACCGACACCTACTGTTGCAGTCTATTACTGCTGTACTACAACATCACTCTACACTATAGCATCACTCTACACTATAGCATCACTATAGCTTACTGTTAGAATGGCAAAGAGAAGAACTAAGACAAGAACACATACCAAGGTGAGTGAGGAAGAACTCGCCAAGATCCCTCGGTCAATGGTACTTCGATTAGGTCTGAGCTTACAGAATCATCTGTTGTCACAATTAGTCAAGGACTTTAGAAATATCATGCAACCACATACGGCTATCAACTTACGGGAGAGAAAGTCCAATAGACTCAAGGATTTCATTGTTATGGCAGGACCTTTAGGAGTGTCTGATTTATTTGTATTCCATCAATCTGAAGAATCAGGTAATATTTCTTTAAGATTAGGTAAGATGCCTAGAGGTCCTACATTACAGTTTAGAATCAATACTTATGCTTTAGCCAAAGATGTTAGACGGATTTTGAAACGTCCAAAGTCTTTAGGAAAGGATTCCACTGAGTTTTTACATCCTCCATTATTAGTTATGAATGGATTTCTGACCAACATGAAGGAAGCTGATAATCATGAGAAATTAATGGTTACGGTTTTCCAAGGAATGTTCCCTCCAATTCAACCACAGAATACCAAAGTTTCTTCTATAAAAAGAGTCCTCATGATAAACAAAGATAAGGAAACAGGTACCATAGAATTGAGACATTATGCTATTTCCACTAAACTTGTGGAGGAGAATAGAAACATCAAGAAACTTATTAATTCTCATCACAACCCCAAAAAGAGTTTACCCATCATGACAAAAAATCAAGATGTTTCTGATTTATTATTAGACCCTTATTCAGTGGGTGGGTTAACTTCTGATTCCGAGATTGAGGATGATGCCATTGTGGAAATCAAAAACGAGCAAGTCATCAAGAAAACAACCACTGCCAATGAGTCGGCACCTTCTGCATCGACTTCTACAACCAGAAAGAGGGCCATCAAGTTAATTGAATTGGGACCAAGAATCTCTATGGATCTTTATAAGATAGAAGAAGGGTTGGTAGGATCCTCAAAGACCATTTACCATTCGCAAGTCCACAAGACCGACAAGGAGTTGAAACAATTGAACAAGAAACATGCACTCATGAAACAAGAGAAGGCACAAAGAAGAGCTTTACAAAAGGCCAATGTCGATGCAAAAAAGGCAAAAAAGGAAGAGAAGAAGGCAAAGAGAAAGGCCAAACAAAATGAACAAACTGAACAAACTGACGATGACGAAGTTGAATCCAGTGAAGATGAAATAAATCCTGACGATTACGAAAATGATAGTGATTTGTTCAGTGATATTGAAAAGTAGTCGGACCGTCAGTCAGTCTGTCAGTCTTAATGACTCTATTTCTTGAATCAACAGCTGTATATCACTACGTAATGCAACAAGAGAAATAGCATCTTTCAAACCTTTAATGAAATAAGTTTGTGACTGTCTTAATTGATAAGGAACCAACCCACCAAATTGATGTATTGGATCTCTTAATATACCACCTTCCTCGGATTCTTCAAACGCTTTGGGTTTGGATGACTTTATATTTTGATTTCGATTTCTAAGACCGTTTTCATTATTAGATTCATCAGCTTTCATAGTGTTGTATGTTTTCTTAGTTTCTTGTATCGTCTCTTTTGTGACGTTCTTTAGCACTATATCCTTACCCTTAACCTCCACTATCTTATTGGCCAAATGCTCTCTCATATCAATGGATTCTATTCCAAACTTCTTGGTCAACGAGCCAGAGTTGTAATTGGCACGTGAAAGGTTCAAGTATCCATTCTTAAAATTAATATCCATCTGCTTCATTATAGTGTTCTCATATTTGTCTAGTAACTGTAGTAATTCAAGTGTCTTTGTATCAATTGCACTGAGGTTCTCGTGGTCGTCTATTGGTAGTTGATATTCTTCATCCTCTTCTTCCTTAGCACTTATAGATATATCCTCCATGAGTTTTACCACTGTTTCAACCCCAGTCATGATAAATATACAGAAGTAGTAAGTAAAAGTAGTACATAGTTCGAATAATCTACAATGAAATTTCTTATCATTATACTAAATAGCGGCGCTCCCATATGGTTAAAGCTTATAGAGTTTCTTGAGTCTAAGAAACTCTGTACGAGGTAAAACATCACCAAATCCAAAACATCGATCCATAGGAGTGGAAGCTATAAGTTTAGCTTCTTCTTCCAGCCGTTCTTTCAGTCTTAATTGATTTCCATGTTCCCAAAGACTATAAATAAGCTCTTCTTCCCCAATTTCCCGTTCAAGTTGTCCTCCTTCATAAACAATTTCTGCTAGATCATGTAGAATATTAGCAGTTAATCCCCATACATCGTATATTTTTTCATTGGTTTCTGAGTGTCGACGTGATCCAAGACGTCCCCATGAAGATAAGTCCTTTTTACTGGAAGTGGTAACTTTGCTCTGATTTACTTGTGTCACGTGACCATGGGCATCATCGTGATGATCTTCTTCCTCGGAAGTTAGATCACCAACAATGTCCAGTAGAAAAACAGCTTCATTCTTATTATGTTGAAGGAAAGCATAAGATCGTAAATTCCAAGGTATACCACCCCAATTCATTTCATGAGAACTTCTTTCAAAACATTCCATTGGTGGTTCATCACGAACAGGATACAAAAAATCTCTTAAGGGACATGAAAATATAGTACTTGTTTCTCCCGGATTTAAGTTTAACCGCAAATCATTTAATAGTTTGGCTTCATCTTCATTAGCACTTATTTTCATTAGTCCAACACAAGGACGTACTGCGGAAAACGTTCTCAGAAGATAAGCAGGTAAAATGTTTAAATAATCAACAGTGAACCCAAAATGTTTAACCAATAATTTATCATCAGCATCTAATCCGATTTCTTCATGCATTTCTCTTCTGGCTACTTGCCATTCGGATTCAAGACCCGTATCTGCCTTCCCTCCTGGTAAAGATATATGTCCGGGGAAATTGCGTAGCTTAGACAGTCTTCGGGTTAATATGACTCTGAGTTCACCAAGATGTCCAAAGAAAAGAAGTATAAACACTGCTGACCGCCTCAGTATTGGTAATCGATGCCATATAGATGTTGATTGGTTGGAATAGTATTTGGAAGTATACTCTCTTATATTAGTTAGGAAATTGGATTCGGTCATCTTAAGCAATAGATTCTATCAAGCACTGAAGGATTCTTTAAATACTATGATTGTCGTTGTTGTTGTTGTTGTGGGATTCTTATGACTATCTCTGCTTTCCTATATATAGTTACCCTTCTCCACTCTATATCAATTACCCGTGGTAGTGAATATACCGTTATAATTTCTGATTCTCACTTCTATATTTAGCGATCATTCTACAATAAACAAAAAGGGCGTGTGGCGTAGTTGGTAGCGCGTTTGCCTTGCAAGCAAAAGGTCACTGGTTCGATTCCTGTCTCGTCCATTACTTTTTGGTGTGGGTTCAATTGATCCCATTCTTTTTAATCTAGTAATTTAATTAAATGTATGTAATAAATAAATATTCTATCAAAATGCTTTTATATAATAATAATAATAATAATAATAATAATAATAATAATAATCTCTCCTAAATTATTTATGCTGGTTTCTGTGGTGAAAAATCTTTTACATCAAACTGAGATTGAGTGCTACCTTTGGGCTCTTGTCTCTCACTATCTATCAGGTCGATTGTATGAGCAGTTGATACTGATTCTCCCATAGCTGATGACATCCGAGGACGAGTAGTCATGGAATCGATTCCCGCGGCTTCATTGGCACCTCTGGCTGCCTTCGGAGTTATCCCTGCTTGTAACATTCGCTTATTTACATTGTCAACACTAACAGACCTCAAAGGTTTAATAGGTACGCCAGTCAGATGTCTTGAATGATACGAAGAAAATGATGGACAAGGAGACACGATGCGTTGAGCCTCTATATCTCGTTCCTCTTTCTGTACTTTTGATCTGGTGATTACTCGCTTCAAAGTTTCACCTAAATAATTTGCTCCCAGATCAACTGTGCCTGTGGTAGTAGCAGCACGCAGAAGCATTGAATCAATTTCTCCTGAATGCCTTGATTTCACTTTCAGGGCAAATTCCCCAGCAATTTCTCTTTCCCGTTTGCCAGCATTTCCCATTCCATAAACTGGGAAGACGTTTTTGGGTGAACGAAGTCGTCTATAAGATGACATATTACTGAGTCGAGATATTCCTGTTGATCTGGTATTCATACGAGATAAATTATCTTCATATAATGCTTGGGGAGCTTCAGCTCGATAAGAATCTGAACTATCTGAAGGTTCTTCTTCTCTAATACCACCCAATTTGTCATTGATGTATTCAGGTTCCTCATCTAGGGGCTCATCATCATCATCTTCTGTAGAGATTTGTAGAGGTCTCCTAACAACACGTGAATCTTGATTAAGTTCAGGTTGTTCATCCCGTACATCATATTGAGGTAAGTTCAATTCTCTTTGATCTCTTTCCACAACCACTAAATGCAAATACCATGTTACGACAATTCCAAATGCAGATCCTCCAATCATATTCCCCAAAGTTCCGGGTATGAAGACTCTCCATATCACTTCCCCCACTGTAACATCAGCATGATTAATCAACCCCATCACCATTAAATACATATCTGCAACTACGTGGGAATATCCAAGGGAAACAAAGGTGAAAATTGGTAATAACAACATGAAAAACTTAACATGCAATGGTTTTACCATCAATTGTAAATAGATTGCCATGCTAACATAAAAGTTGCCTGCAACACCTCTTAAAAGTGTTTGAACAAATCCATGAGCATTTTTTGTTTCAGCAATCTCGACTGCACTACGAATAAAACTTTTCGTAGTACCAACACCTGAATAAGTTGAAATAACATAACACACAAAGATATTCCCAACCAAATTTAACCACCAACTAACAAACCAACTTATGCATAAATCCAATATACTAACTGCACCTCTTACCACGGCAGTACTGAAAAATAAAACGTTGGAATTGAAAAGATCAACCCCCATGATCACAACATAAAACAATCCTATAGGGTATACCAACCCTTGTATAAACATAATCACACCGGGATCATTCTGGAAAATAGACCCCATATATCCTTGAGCCATAATATGAATCATCCCTCCACTAGAAAATAGTATCCCTCCCATAAGTGAGTTCACGCATAGAGTATCTAGCCGTAGACGGGCCTTCTTCATGGCTGTGGCCACCACCGCTAGGGCAGCCTCGTTTGCTGAGAGGTAGTATTCATCTCCCATTTTGAAAGGACTCAAAAACTTCAAGTAGTGTTGAATAATTCAAGTTTAAAGTGCTATTCCCGAAACGGAATGATGGGGTATATTTAGTTGAATAGTAAACCCCCCAAAGTTCAATCACACTGATTGAAGTCGTTCCACAATGACCAACAAAGACAAAGACAGGGATCCTTATTTGAATATCGGACCGACCGGTTCGATGATGATCAAGAGATAGTGGAAGGTAATTTGATCCTAAATGGGTTAGATGATACCGTATTTCAATGATCTAGGATTTTTTTCGGCAGCAATTGCACCTCGGGTATAATTTCCTAATACGGTTTTAGGTGCAGCTGTTTTCCCGAGGAGAACCTTAATGACTATAAAGCAAAAAGATTCGCTGAACTCCAAGCTCTATAGGAATATAAGGAGCCTTAGCCTTATGTGGGGTCTGAGGGGATGATATTATCTAAATGAAATGTAACCCGATATTTCATTTCTAAAGCCCGGGTACAGAGAATAAAAGACTCTGATCACAATTCAATTGATCTTCATTTGGAGGTTCAGATGACTCTGGCGTTGTGTTTGACTTTGTCTGTGACTTTGACTTTGACTTCTTCATGTTGGCTTTTAATGTAGCTTTGGCAGCACGTGTAAGTTCTAAAAACTCATCTCGATGACTGGCCACCCATAAAGTGGGCAGGAAATCCTTATCAGTGATAAGCTTGCTTGAATTGTAGTGTCTTGTAGTAGTGGGGGTGAAAGCCAGATGAGAAGATTCCCATTGGGAAAGTTTCAGTCTTAACACTTTTTCCACAAGTGGATGATTACAATCAAGATTGGAGTTATACAACACATAATAATGGTTGTATCGGAGTTCAAGCTGTTGACGTGTACCTGATGTTGGTATTTCTAATGCCGAAAGTTTCTCCTTCAATTTTGAAGTTGAAAGTGAACTGAAATCTAATTTTGGTAGCTTTTTATGTTCCAGGTCTCCATGAGTAGATGCTTCATGGAAGTAGTAGTGTTCATGATCACGTTTATGAATGATTTGTCTCTTTTTCCTCTCGTTGTTAGCGGTAAAGAAAGACAGAATGTTCCCCTGTGTTGAGGAATTGTTCTTTGTCCTTTTAGTTGACTTTGACGGCTTTGTTTTCTTACCCTTGAGACAATCATCTAAATGCTTTCTCTCTATGATATCTGCAGGCATTATCTCCCCACAAATGGGACATTCAGCCATGTTATCAGACGATGGAGACGGTGATACCATTGACCCTGACTCTGACTCTGGTTCGCGTTTATGCCTCTTAACTGGCACAGTATTATTAGTATTAGTACTATTAGCACTCTCGTCAGACAGTAAAACCTCTACTATTTCTGAAGGTGAAGACGAAGCTGGTCGTTTCTGTCTTGAAATGGTCATCGTATGTTCCGGTGCCGATTCCTTTATCAAGTCTAGGAGATGAGGTCGACACGATACGTAACAAGTAATGATCTCCTCTAGTAAGACGTTACGTCTTAGATTGCTTTCAAACTGCTCAGTTTTGCAAAGTGGGCATCTGCTATTGGCTATAAGATATTCTCGTATACACAAGGAACAGAATGTATGACTACATCCCGTTGTTAATGGCGCCTTAAGAAACTCCTTGCAAATGAAGCATCGTTGAAGCGCGTCAAGCAGCGACATTTCTGGAAGCTTAGTAGCCCTCCAATCAGATGGATCTCCTATGTTGTCAAGTAGTCTATTGAAATTCATGACTAGTTGTTACCGATGGAGTGAGCTTCATTAACAAAGTAATCAATTGCTTGTAAGTTGCCACTTGACTCCATGAGATTAGTGCCTCTGCGCATAGACTTGATTTGAAGATGCAGTACATAAATACGATAGTACTACTGATAATATAAACGACCACTGCTGCTGCCACTGCTGCTCCTACTGTTACTCATCTAACAGTAATGCTGCTGCTACCACTTAAATACATAAATCTATTTTGGTACGCTTCTATAAACTATTTTATTAAGAGGTTACCTCAAAGTTCGTCATGGACAACTTGTCTAGTCAGAATTGGATACTTTCTGATCTTGGTGATAACTTTATGGATCACTTGCCTCTGGCCCTGAGCATTGGTTTGAGTCTCACGAAGAGTTTCCACAACTGTCAGAGAAGAATATTCAATAGTTGGAGTCGTAGATAATTCCTTTTCCTCACTGGACACAGGAGGAACGGACGCTTCTGTTTGAGACGATGAAGTTTGTTCTCTTTCAAACTTGTCCTGAGATGAGCTGGAAGGCAGCGATGTTGAAGGCTCTGATGACCTGGAAGTCTCTTCCGATGGAGAGCTAGAAGTCTCTTCCGATGAAGAGCTAGAAGTCTCTTCCGATGAAGAGCTAGAAGTCTCTTCCGATGAAGAGCTGGAAGTCTCTTCCGATGAAGAGCTGGAAGTCTCTTCCGATGAAGAGCTGGAAGTCTCTTCCGATGAAGAGCTAGAAGTCTCTTCCGATGGAGAGCTGGAAGGCAGCGATGTTGAAGGCTCTGATGACCTGGAAGTCTCTTCCGATGGAGAGCTGGAAGTCTCAGATAACAGTTTTGAAGGCTCCGATGGTGAGCTTGAGTGTTGGGATTCAACTGCTTCAATAGTGGATTCTGATGAGATGGAAGTTTCAGTATCTTCTTCCACAGTTTCAGGATTGTACATATATGGTTGAGGATCATCGACTATGGCTGAAATACTAGCTTGGGAGGCCTTCTCCACTGACTCCACTTCAATCGCGGGATCAACAACAGATGATTCCCTTGGAACTGATTCAGTAGCTACTGTCTCAGTAGTAGACGAAGTGGACTCAAGCTCTGGTTCAGATTTTTCCGAAGCTGTAGATTGTACTTCAACTGTTGATAATTCTGGAATCTTGGTTGAAACGGATTCCGTGGAAGAGTCTTCTACTATTCTCTCAACTTTACTGGAAGTGACAGAAGACTCTTGTTCAATTTCAGAGGCACTTGTACCTTCAGAAATGTTGCTTTCTTCTACTTCGACTCTCTTTGAAAAGTCTTTGACTTCCTTGTCAAGTTTTGTGTTGACATCAATGGGCTCGTTGATATCAGGGTACTTCTCAACTTCAATACTTATGGACGACGATGATACGTTCACAGTTGAATCTGTAGATGTAGTCTCGGTAGAGGAAGGTTCCTCGGATACTTTAGAATCGATGCGCTCTTCATAAACTGGAGATTCAATTGGTTTTTCGGAGACAACAGAATCAACTGCTTTGGAAACTACCGACTCAACTGCTTCGGAAACTACTGATTCAATTGGTACTTTGGAAGCAACAGGCTTTTGAGAAACAACTGTTGCAGAAACTTCGGCATTGATAGATTTTTTGGAAACCGTTGACTCTTCATGTGCAGTAGACGATTCTATGGATGCAATAGATTCTATGGTAGTTTCAGACTTAACTTCAAATGATGACTCCACGATAGTCTCAGTCTTAAGTTCAGATGATACCGACTCCACTGGATCACTAGCGATTTGTGAAGGTTCAACTAACTCGATGGAAGAAGCTGCCTTGGTCACAATTTTTGTTTCATAAATGTCAGGATTATTCAACAAGGATTCGGTATCAATGCTCTGGTTGTCTTTTGTATATTCGTGGATATCCTTTGTCATTCTTTGAATACTAACATCATCTAAAACCGTAGTTTCGTATTTGAATCCTTGCTCTTGTTCAATTTCTTCAGAAGATGGGGTATTTGTTTCAACTTTCATATATGTATCATCTTTACCAGTTATTTCATGAGTCTTTGCATCCCAATCATCTACCTTGAAAAAGTCTTCGTCGTTATCACTCACCTTGTCCTTCTTAAGCTTTTCCTTGATGATATCAATCCCACGATGGGCATAAACATCTGCCAACGCTAAACCTTTCTTACTATACTGTAAGCCAACCTTCCCATAAACTTGGGCCAATTTCCATCCCTTATGTCCATAGTCATTGGCATAAACAATACCAACTTCGCTCCACTGTTTAGAGTGGGTCCACCATTCCTTTGAAATGTCCATTGAGAAATCCTTGGAAAGCTTCCCCCATTCTTTGCTGTATTGTTGTGAAAGAGCAATGAGTTGATCAAGTTCTCCACCGTCGTAAGCTGCTTGGATTAAAAATGCTGCAATGGCCATGAATATAATTGTAAATAAATATCCAAAGACTGTTCCAATTGTTGATTTTCCCTTTGCATATTTTGGTGGAATCTTCATTACATGAAGTGTTTGGGCGGCAGAAACAGAAGCCAACTTGTGGCCATTTGGAGAGAATGCCACATCAGTAATAGCAAATGGGTGCAATTGTTCAAAAGTTTCAATTACTTTTAAATCAGATAATCGAATAAGAACAACGGAAAGATTGTTACCAGCAACAGCAATCAAATTGGCTGCAAAGGAAACATCCATGGCACCAATAACACCAAATTTCTTGGAAACTTTTGAAGTCCTAATTATTTTACCCAATTTCAATGAATATAGAATAACAACTGCTGATTTATCTTTTTTATTAGTACCTGCAATAATCAACTCTTGTCCTGTTTGACTAAATCTGACTTTAGCTAAAGAATACATTTCCAATTGATTCTTATTCTTCAACTTGGAAGAGGAGAAAATAGATTGACCGGTTTTCGTTATCACAGTTTCAATCGACTTGGAAGTAATGTAAGCCATTACGTTCCCCTCGTCATCGTTTGTATCCAACGTGAAGTCTTTAATTTCCTGGTCAGGAGTAGGTTTGAGTTTGTGAATTAAATCTAATGAATCTGGATTGAAAACATAGATGGAAGAAGGTACTGTACTTGTCATCAAACATCCAACCGTTCCATGTGGTGATAATCTAACGATTTTAGGGAAATCATCAATTCCAGGAGTAGTTGGTTCCATCTGTGCAGCATCTAAAAACCTCAAATGTTCTTCATGAGTGAAGGAATACTTTCGTAAATTATTGTTGATACCCATTGACAGCATCAATTGACTGGATTGATTACAACCAACATAAACACCGTATGACTTTTCATCAGAGTCCAAAGTACGAATAATATCAACACACTGCGGCGAATCCTCATTGGAGGGTAAAGTAATCTCACGGAATCGCTGTAAAATCCTACTCTTATCAGTTACTTTAAAACTGCATTTTATAGCAGTGATTTTATTAGGTACTCCATTGTTTCCTTCACCACCACCACCAATGACTAAAATTGTCTTATTATTGATGAATTTGGTAGCAAGGATAGGATACCCAACACTTATCACCGAAGTTTCCTTAATTGCCATGGTTAGAGGCCAAAGGTTAGTGTAGGTCAGTAAAGTTCTGTGAAACTCTGTGAAATTCAGTACGTCAATTAATTCAAGGCTCACACAAGTTTCAGGATGAACCTCTCACAGCTAATCACTATCAATACAAATACGTCACTTCTATGTACCTGAGTTCTAAACAGAACCCCTTGAAAGTTTGCGTATAAAGGTTGATATTTCTGTTATGTTTGTTTGATTCGAGTTTAAAGTACAGCATATCAAGATTTTCTTTGGCCACCTCGGTCACGTGACTGGTATGGTGTTTTCAAAGGTGATAGTTGGTTTCCGTATTTGGATCGATTAGGTAATCAATGTGTTAAGCCATGTTGGGGTTAAATGGGAACAAGTGATAAGAGTCTTCAGTTAGTCATACATTATACGGGTTGACTACTATAATTCTTAGGCAAATCATGAAGAATGCATTGGTCATTCTGTCACATGTAAGTCATGGATATGTGGGAAATAGAGCCATGACTTTCCCTCTTCAAGTGATGGGATGGGATGTAGATCTGATTAATACAACCAACTTTTCTAATCACCCAGGTTATGGTAAGTTCAAAGGGAAGGCAACAAAGGGAGATGACATGTTAGCTCTTTTTGAAGGGTTGTCGGAAATGGGTCGTCTTTCACGATACCAAATGATAGTCACAGGTTATGTACCTAATGAAGAGCTTTTACAGATTTTATTTGATCAAATCATAAAGAAAATATTCAATAATAATTCAAGCTCCCAGGCTCCTCAATGGATAGTTGATCCTGTTTTGGGAGATAATGGCAAACTTTATGTACTGGAGAAAGTTGTACCTATTTATAGAGAGTTGCTTTCCTCTGGGTATGTTTCTTGTATTACTCCTAATCAATTTGAGTTTGAAACTATTTCTGGGTATAGTATAGCAGATTTCAAGTCATTACGAGATGCATTAGATAAATTCTATCTTCGGTATTGTATACCAAATGTGGTGATACTGTCGATAGAACTTAATGGGAGTCTCTATGGTGTTGGGTTTCATGCTCAAAGAAAGGAAACTTCAATATTTCTAATACCCATTGAACGTATTCCCGTACATTTTTTCGGGTGTGGAGATCTCTTTACTGCTTTATTAAGTGCTCGGTTCCAGACAACTACCGAAATCTCCGTCCAAGTGTTAGGAAATGTTCTACACAAACTTACCCGTATACTACGATTAAGTTTAGACATTGCAACTGAAAGGAATGGTGATATGGCTCCTAAAGTGGTTCAAGATATTCAAGTGGTAGCCCTGCAGCCATATTTACTAGATACCTCGGAAATACTTATAGAGAACGCTATATATATCTAGAAATGAAATCACCTCGCTTATTTCTGTCAAAATTGTTCAATCTGGTATATAAATGTAAGTTACCTGAATCCTGTATGGGCATAGAGGTTCAAGCTATAATACGATAGAATTATGGGCATTCATCACTTTAAAACTGTGTTTGGTGGTAATGGCAGAATTTGATTGTCTGAAAGGAGCACGAAGTCCTTAGTTTATTGCGATTAATGGGAGCATGTAGAAGCAACAGCTAAATTAATAATGCGTAGCTTTAGATAAGCTCTGTTTAAAGTATTATATATTCGATTGAAAGAAACCAAATGTCTTGCTTGTCTTCTAAAGGACTGGTACTTGTTAATGAATACCAGTTAGGTACACCGCACGGTACAGCTCAGGGTTCAATGTAAGGTACAAATTACAGTACAAGCACAGTACCGTGTATGCTGCGTACTGTACAACACACAGCACGTCACAATCTCCACCCACTAATTCCCCCACTAGTTTTCCCCACTAACTGCATACATACAGAAGCACTATAATTCTTTATAAGACTTTCACAGATGTCAATCAAGGAGATGTCAGGAATATTTGTTAGACTATTAAGATAGCTCTTATCGGTGCAGGGGTGTGTCTGGAAAAAGGATTCGCAACGCACGACTTCACGATAACCCAACATGAATACAATTGATGATCCTTCCATGAAGGTATAACTTAATCGTGACCCTACTCAGGATTAACATCCAATTAGTAATTAACTATTCACTTTATACTAAAAGGACGTCGAGTGTTCAATACTGGCGACCAAATCAATTAGCCCTTTTCGATTGTGTATTGTTGTTGGGCTTTACCTGATGTCTCAAGCAGACACTAAACAGCGACTTCCAGAACATCACCACCTCCTCTTGGGCGCCACCAAGGGTAATAATAATAAGAGGAAGAAACACAGCGCTCATAAATGGCGAGTGGCTGTTTTACCAGTAATATGTACCTTGGTACTTTTGGCATGGCATTGGTATCCGATCACGTTGAGTAGCATTCCATCCTTCTTTTTGCCATCACAGTCTCTGACTCTGACTTGGACACATCATGGTGATTTGACTGATTTTACTGGAGTTATCGAACACACTAAAACAATACAGGGTAACAGCTATGGATATGACGAAGAAAACGATGACGAAGGTCTTCAACTCCGTCATATCTTTCACCATGGAGCTGGTCCTAAGAACTATAAATTGCATAGGAGGCTTGATATTACCCCGGAGTATCTTGAACTGAGAGACTTTCTGGCCCTCATGATGGACATTGCTGTGGCTCAAGAGGAGACAGAGTTAAATGCTGCTTCCTCTGCTGATATTGAGGGTAAGACGTTGGATAATTTATTGGAAGATACAGTGGACTGGCCCCGTGCTCATGCTGGTAAGAACCCTTTCAAAGTTAAGCTTCCAATAAGTTTCAAACAAGGAAAGGCCCAAAGATTGAAGCATCGTCACGTTCCTGGGTTTATTGAGGGTTATTTAGATTATGCAATTAGGGTTAAGGGTAACCCAAAGATATTAGGAAGTATTGGCCTAGAATGGAATGATATTGAAGATATCCCTGTTCCAGATATGAATGATAGGGATACTGTGATTTCCATGGCTACCATATCATCAAATGCATATGTAAGGTTTCCTAAAGATGATAAGGAGAAACAGAAGTCTGACTGGGTGGACGTTGGACAAGGATGGGAGCCAGATCAAGATGAAGAGAACATCAATTTCGGATGGTTAGAAGATGGTTTACGAGGTCACATTTTCGTTAGTAACCAATCCAATACAGTGGTTATTGGTATCAAGGGTACTCTGGGTGCTGGATTACCTGGAGGTGGAAGTGATGAGACAGCCACAAATGATAAAATTAACGACAACCTATTATTTAGTTGTTGTTGTGCTCGTGTAGGATACATGTGGACCACTGTTTGTGATTGTTACGAAAAAACGTATACTTGCAATCAAGATTGCCTAGAGCGTGAATTACTTCGTCAAGATAGATATTATCAAGCAGTCATGGATTTATATCATAATGTGACTCTGCTTTATCCACCAGAAAAGTATAATATTTGGGTGACAGGGCATTCACTTGGAGGAGCTTTGGCTTCTCTATTAGGTCGTACGTTTGGATTACCTACAGTTGCATTTGAAGCTCCTGGCGAGTTATTAGCTACAAAAAGATTACATCTACCACAAGCTCCTGGTATTCCCAAACATTTAGAGAATATTTGGCATGTTGGAAATACAGCAGATCCTATTTATATGGGTGTATGCAATGGTGCTACATCCAGTTGTAATGCAGCAGGATATGCAATGGAAACTCAATGTCATACTGGTAAGCAATGTGTTTATGATGTTGTTGGAGATAAAGGATGGAGTGTTAACTTATTAAATCATCGTATTCATACTGTGATTGATGACATCATTATGAAATATAATGACACAGCTCCATGTGTTGAAGCATTACCTTGTCGTGATTGTTTTAATTGGAAGTATGTTACCCATGATGATTTTGAGGGAGATGAGCCTGAATTGCCCAATCCATTGAAGAGTCTGAAATTGTTTCTGACTCGGACTTCTACAGCATTGCAATCGGAGCTGACTCAATGCAAGCAATCCATTCTGTCATCGTCGACTAATAAAGATAATAACAGAGACAAGGTTACAACTTCAGTTCTGCGTACCACTAGTTCCACTCTGAGTGTTTCAAAGACAACGAGTGCTAGTACTCCTACGGAGAAGCCTACCAAATGTTTAGAGCGTACTTGGTATGGTTGGTGTTCTAAATGGGGTTATGATGATGATGATGATGATGATAATGATGATGATAATGGTGTGATGATTAAAGGATAGTGAAATTATTTATTGCGTAATAGAATTGTAGGAGTCTTTATATAGTTTTACATAGGATACTGTTTAACGAAGCAAAGTGTTAGTACAGATGTAAATTGACCTAGGTAGAGGAGCCCTACGTGCACTAGCAGTGACAGTAACAACTGGTAGCGACCGATGTCAGTTAACATTTGTGGAATGAATGTGTGTATTAGTGGCTGTACTTAGTAGTATATAGCAAGCAAGTCAATTGACACATTAATTAGTGCACTATTAGTGGCTGGAAATCATAGTAAGGTCCAATAGCACAGTGAGTAGTATGATTATTAGTGACAGTAATTAGCTATTTTTAGTGGGAAGGCTGAGGTTGACGTTGGATATGTTGCCTGAGCTGAGCCCATTCCGGAATTCCAGGTGGCATTACGGTACATTACAATAATACAGTGAAGAGGTACGGGCTATGTGACGGACAAGCGATGGAGGAGTCCATAGGCTTACTACGTCATGGGAATGGCCTGGAGTGCCGGCGTGCAGGCTAACAATGGAGGGTACAGGATGAGGGTGACATTTGCGGCCTAAAGAGGAAACACCATAACAGTTCACAAAAGAATGTTGTCCCCAAAAGAGTACAACAACAACAATGACTAAGAAGAAGAACAACAACAACAAGCATTACAGAAGCACAGGGAACACACACACACACGCACACACAAGACAGAAAGACAGAAAGACAGAAAGACAGACAAAAAAGATGGTGCTGGAAGAAGTAAGACCAACAACAAGTGCTATGGAGAAGAGTAGAATTATTCGTAGCCGTATTACCTAGGGACACCAATTATAACGACCAATGTGTCTGTCACATACTCTACATGTTATACATACAAACGTAGACATGTTGTTATTGTTAGTGTCGTAATTGTATATGCTGCTGAGAGTTTTGTCATGCACAACGTCCGTCTCATCTGTGACCCACTTGTAGCTGCTGCTACTTGGTTTGTTTCTCAAAACCCACTCCCGAAAAATAATAATCAAATTTCATTTCCATCATTTATTATTTTGTTTCTTCTCTCACTTTCTTTTCTCGTTGACTTTAAAACATCACTTGTTTTCCGTTAGAGTATTCAATCAATTACTGTTGTGATCTTCATTGAGTAATATTTGACAGTTGTTTCACAGTAGTTGCACAGCATACATTTGTTAGACAGTTGATTGTTCCTTTGTTTACGGTTACTCCCCCTAAACCTGTGATACCCAATTTATCCTTCTAGTGGACTCAATTCATATTACAAGTCACAATGAAGGTTATCAGAACATTTATTAATCTCATCCTTTTGTTAGGTGTTGTCCTTCTTCTTGTATTCACCGTTCTTTCCGGTGTCTCCAATACATTCCCCTTTAAGAACTTTTACTGGATTGAAGCTGACACTTCAGGTATTCCAGGTGCCTGGGATACTACAAGATGGACATTCTGGGGTATTCAAAATGCCAATAACTTTACTCAACATCTTAATTCCCCTGCTACTCCCATCTCTCCTGTTAACAACTGGTCAACAAGACGTAACGTTCCTCAAAAATTCATTTCCAGTCAAGACACTTTTTACTACTTGTCAAGATTTAGTTTTGTTTTCTTCCTTATTGCTCTTGCCTTCACTGGATTCGCTTTAATTGTTGATCTTTTGGGTTTGTGCTGGGAAGTCATTGACAAGATTGTTGTTCTTTTGGTTTTGATTGCTCTTTTCTTCCAAGCAGGTGGTGTTGCATTCCAAACTGCTGTTGTTGTAATGGCCAAGGATGCTTTCAACAATGATAATAGATATGCTCATGTTCCTGTTGCTCTTATGGCCATTGTTTGGACTGCTTTTGTTTGTTTAGGTTTGGTATGGTTAAACACAACTTTTGCTACCATCTCTCAATCTTGGTCCAACCATCTTGCTCGTGTTAGGGCTAACAAGGAAGCACAAGCAGGATACCCACAACAAGGTGCACCAGAAGGTGGAATTGTTGCTCCAGGTATGAATGATCAATCCAGTTTCACCAGAAGTGCTCCTGCTGAAGTTGAAAAGGAACATAGTAATGGTGGAATTCGTTTCTTTAGAGTTAAGAAGAGTCACAAAACTTCAGACGAAGAATCGGTTTAAATCCTTTCAAAACTTCAATCGCTTTCCAAGTGCATTTGATAGGATCAACTTCTAATTTTGAAGGCACTCTAAAGCTCTTTTTTTACACGATGTTTTTGTTTTTTTTTTACTAATTCTTTTCACGTTTAATTTTTTCTTCGTTTACCGTTCCTTTAATTCTTTATTTATGTCTATATCTTAATATTAATCATATGAATTTATTTAGGATGATGTTTGTGTAGCACATTGCCGAAGTGTGGCCAATGGTGTTCGGTGTTCGGTGTTCAGGTGTCTGAGTAAAATCATAACAGACAGTTGGAGGACAAAGATATAACACACTGTTGTTCACTCTCTATACGGTGGACAGTCGATGTTAACATTCGATGTTAACATTTGCTTAGTGTATGCAATGGAACATTGTAAAGGTACGGCTGATCATGCACGGCGCACTTCATGGGTACTCCTAAGCTCACCAGGATCAACCCAGTTCTCATGGTGAACATAAAATGGTGTGCGCACCAAACCAAAATGCCTGTAATTATTGTGGGGTGCAAGGCAAATCTTGGCAGTATAATAGTGGGGTCATGTGGAGGAGATTGCTGATATATGCTCAGCAGAAAATACATGGAGTATATGAATATACAGAGTACTTTATAGGGGGTACAAGAGTGGAGTATTATAGATAGAGGTTTAGGCTAAGGATTAACTAGTAGAATTAGCTCGTAAACAGTGGGGGTAATTAAGTGCCTTCTGCGCGACATTCTGCCACATGGACCGTGCATACATGCAACCCCAAATACCAAATAGTACAGTGGAACCAAGGGATGTAGTAACCAGAGTATAGTCCAACTGTATCTGTGTCGTATCATTGAAGTCGTATATTATCTGTATACGTTATCCGTATACATTATCCGTATAGTGTTCGTGCATTCGTTTCGTAGTATTGTAATGTTAATTATTATCAAAGTGTTCTCCATTCATATAATAATGTAATGCACAATGATTCCCTTTCAATTGCCGTTCTGCACCTGGTGCCTGTTCTGTGCGCTTTCCACGCCATTATTGGTCCTGCCCACGCTTCGTCTGCTACTACCATTGGTTTCTTTTTCGCACCGCTGATACCGCAACAAGTTGTAGTAAATGGGCGATAACATAAATGATTATCATTTTCCATTATCGTAAAAGGAATAGTCTTATCTTCATTAAAGGTGTGAGCAGCAGCTGCACATACATTCGACTGAATACAATTGACTGAACGAATCACCACGGAATTACTTACTGTTTGAAAGGGTTCAACTCGGAGTCAGAAAAAAAGACAATAGACATATAGAGTGACCCGATAGAATTGATTGTTATACTTATAAGCTCTAATTGTTAGTTCTTGCTTGCTTCAACTTGATCTGTCAACATCAACTCCGTTGACTACTCCTCACATCTCTCATCATGGCAGGTCTAAAAGGTATCTTCAAGAAAGATAAGGATATAGCTTATCAATCAGAATCATCGTCGTCTTCTCACGGTTCGCTTTCAAAGCTTTTCCATCACTCCTCCCCAACACCAAACCCAGCCCTGCTCTCCCCAGCCAATACAAAGACTTCAGCAAACATCAAGAGATCCAATTCCCATTCTCATCCTTCTACAACCAAAGCCATAGAGTCGTCTCTCAACTCATCAACTCCTCCTCCAAAGACAACTCTTAGTAGAGCAGCCACCCTCGCTCATATCCAACATATCAATGATCGCAACCATAAGAAATCGGTAGCTCGTTCGTCGACTTCTACTCCTAATGAATGGAATAATACTGCAGAAAGCTCCACTACAACATCATCAACTAACAATACTACTACTACTACTACTACTACTACTACAGATGAAAAACATCCTGCTACTTCAAAACCTGTGAGAATGGGCTTACCTCCCGTCATCCCTTTATCAATGTCCAACTCAAGATCTGGTACACACCAAGGTAATAATAGATCACGATCGTCTTCAAGTGCTACTCATGAGAAGATCGTTTACAATCCGTTTGGTATTAATAAAGATCAAGTGGTGGACAATACTCCCAAGTCCACGTCCTTTTACCTCGCCGGTGGAGTTGATTTCGAAAGACTAGTTGCTAATCCGGTTAAAGACCCCAATGATTATCTTCCAGAAGAATTGAGACAACGCCATGTAAACTTGTTTGATTGCTATGAAATTGAACATCAGTTGAAAAAGTTGGGTGATGGAGGTTCTTCTGACGTTAGAATCATCAACGCCTTAAATCATAAGAAGGAATTTTATGCTTTAAAGAAGTTCACTCTTTTAGCAAAGGAAAGTGACGAAGAATTCTATAAGCGGATCATCAAAGAATATATTTTATCCAAACGTATTGCCAAGTCAAGACATGTTGTTGATTGTATTGCACTTGTTCGGATCCAATCAATGGGATCCCTCACTAGAGGTTGGGGTATGGTTATGGAGTTTTGTCAAGGCGGTGATTTATTCAATACCATTGTAAAACCAGGTTGGAAAAGAGTCCCTCTTACAGAAAGATACTGCATTTTTAAGCAAGTTGCTTATGGATTGAAGTTTTTACATGAATGTGATATTGTCCATCGTGATTTGAAACCAGAAAATGTTTTGATTGATGCCAATGGGATTTGTAAATTATGTGATTTTGGTGTTTCCGATTATGGTCATACAGTTCATCTGGATTTCTCTTCGCCAGTTAAATTATCAACTGCTTATGTGGGTTCACCTCCGTATGTTCCTCCAGAAGTCATGAAATTGAAGGAATTAAGCAGTTCAGAATTATCAAAATGGGCATACGATCCCTTTAAAATGGATTGTTGGGCTTTAGGTATGCTCTTGTTTTGTATTGCCTATGGAGGTGTTCCCTTTCAAAAAGCTAACAACGATGATCATGGCTTTAGGGATTATAAATTTAACCATGATCGATACTGTTCTGCTCATCCGTTGTTTAAGAATAACGGCGGATGTAGTGATGGAGAATATTCCAAGGGGCCTGGATCAGAATTCAAATGGGCAGCTGCTTTCCATTCTGTTGGAGCATCCAGAGTTGCTTGGAAATTATGTGATATTTCTGTTAACAATAGATATACATTGGATTTGTTATTCAAAGATCCTTGGTTCACCAGTTTAGAAATGTGTGTTTATGAAAACGATGATCAAGACGTTTGTTTTATACCTGGTCATAGTGATTTGACTGCTCCACATACTCACATTGGAGGTCCTCAGAATGGTGGTGGTTCAACTTCAAGTCCTTCAACTGGTACTCCTAATTCAAGGACAAATTCAAGAAGAGGAACGGCTCATGATATGCCACAAACTCCTATTAGATCCATGCTTGACTTGACTTCACTAGACCCCAAGAAGAAACTCTCGTCACAACATGCACATGCCTCCCAAGCCCAAGACGGTGCACCTTCTACTCCATTGAAAGATAATGCTTCAATTCATTCCAATAGCTCATTGAGTTTTACACCATTGCATTTAAAGAAGGAAGATGCCGTTGAAGGTGGGGAGGTACTTACCTCCGGTGAAAAGGAAGTAGTAGAAGGGGCAGAAAAGGAAGCTATTCTTCCAGAGGAAAGTGCCAGTGAGATTCCAAATTCAAATAGCTTTGTTAGCTTGTCCAATGCTGGCAACAATGCTAATGCCAATGCCATAGAACCGATTGAAGAGGAAGGAGAAGCTGAAGTGGAAGAAGATCCACAACATCGGGAAGTTGCAGCTGCTGAACAACAACAGCAACAACATATTGCGGCTGGTTCAGTACCAATTCCTTCAACTGTTCCCCTTGAACTGTCTATGAGTGGAACAATTCCTACACCTTCTGGAACACCTGCGAATGACAATGTCAATGCCCATGCCCCTGTCCATGGCTTACCTTCCACTGGGATAGGCCATCTTACAGTGAATACCAATGTCGCTGCAAGCAATGAGCCTAGACATTGTGAGCCACAAGTGTTCAAGAGTAACAGTACAATTTTAAAGCTTGGAGCTGATGGAGCCTGTGAGTTGGGGTATAAGTTGAAGAAACATCATCATTTGGACGTTAGTAATGTCGCCATACAATCTTTTTCTGGTAGTGTACGGAGACGGTAAGTATATATAGATTTAGTTCATTTTATTGAGTAGCACTAAATATACAGATAATTATGAAACAGATTGCAAAGACAATATAATATAATATTAATGTTTTCCCTAGTTATATTTAAGCTTCCAAAGCAACTCTACCCTTAGGGTTGGTGACCTTGAGACCCATCTTGTTAGCCTTAGCAACAATGAGGACTCTGTTCTTAGCAGAAACATTGTGAGCAATTTCAGCAGCATAGGTCTTGGTGTGCAACAACAAAACATCCAAATCCTTAACGTTCTTCACCAAGTAAGACTTGTGACCAGAAGGAGCCATGTGTCTGGTCTTCTTGTTGGAACCGTAACCAATGTTAGGTTGAGGAATGGTACCTCTGAATCTTCTTCTGACACAAGAGTCAATACCCTTTTGCTTTCTCCAGTTTTCAGCAACTCTGTGGTATCTGTCAGAGTGGTGTCTCTTGAACTTACCAGCGTACTTCTTGACGATCTTTGGGTGTGGTAAAGCGGCAGCCACTAGAATTATATTGTTAGTATTACTGTATTATGTTTAGTGAGTGATGGAGGGAAAAAAGCATTACAACCAGTGAATGATAGGACCAGCTGCTGTAACATAATAACGTATCTATTCCATTGTTTAACGAGCCATAGTCTTTAACGGAGTATATGCTCAACATAGTTTGCTCAACTTCATATCGACTCATTGCACTACTTGTGTTATATATTCCATCTATCTTTATACTCTCATTTATTCCGTCATCGTAGCCACCTTCTACCATAACGTTTAACTCTTGTATTCACTCATGTATAACTCCCCTATACGTTTCCATTGCTCTGCTTGTTTGTTTGTTCCATCACATCACACATGTTATTCAACGATATCACATACTTTTTGATTGATGTGTAAAGACCTGTTAAAAGACTATCAAGTGGAGATGGTTTCTTTTCACCAAGTAGATTTTCAAACTAAAAATTTTCACCTTGGTTCGCACAGTGTAGCGAAAGTCGTACAAAACTGAATTGGGGATGGAGGACAGTGGTGGAGCGTCTTTGTATTACGGGTTCTCCTTTATGGGAGCGCCGACATATAGAGCGTGAATTTCTGGTATGTGTTACCCGCATTAATGTACAAAATATAGTGTTGTTCACACGACTCACTTAATTCTTGCTACAGTCACATGAGGGCACAATCCCTTGAAATTATATTTTACACGTGACTTACATATGTTTAGGTAAGGGTAATTAAATTGATAGAACAATAGCGTATTGATGATACCTGTCTATTATACATGAATTGTGGAGTAGCGTGGTAAAGCCTATTCTATTCTATTACGTGATATGCCATTATAACGCTCCAATATAGCAATAGTCTTGTATTAAACATGCTTTCTTTAGAGCATCAATACGACAGGTCATTTTATATAACACCCTTACATCTATTTTGTTTATTATCTCCATAATTATAGACACCGTCAGTACGTTTACATTGTTGGACCAAGAAAGGGTAAACAACACGGTAGCGCATCGGATATTTCAATGTACTGTTTTAGGATTAGGCGCACAGTGTTAACCATACATCAAATACCGATAGCAACCCTGTTAGGCAATGTAATATTGAACACACGTTAACTATTACAGTTTTATCATTGGTTATATGATAGGTCACATCTGATACATTACATCTGATAAGTCACAATGAGTGAAATACCGAGTCAGAAGACACTTGTTTGGACTTTGATACGAATAGGGTTATCGTTATGGTACTGGAAGGGTGTACTAATTGATGGTGAACATCTTGAGTTGAACGTATGGAACGTGGTATTGGCTTGGGTCTTTTGGTGGTCCTTGGTGTACATTATTACTGGAGTTCATGTTCAATTCTTCTACATCCAAAGTGGACTCAATCTTAGAGGTATAACCATTAAGAAGGGCCATTCAACTACCACCATACGAAATCTAAGATTGCAATTGGGTTGGGGGTCGATTTTAATTGATGTTGATAAAGTAGAAACAGAAATCCATTCCAAGAAACTAAAGAAAAGGAAGAGAGACACTGATAGAAGCACTAAACGTAATAGTGCTAATAATGATGATGAAGCCAATACTCTAATAAGTGTTCTTCCCAACAACATTATACTAAAGAAATTAGGCTCTTTTCTTATACAAAGAATCCCTTCCATAAATATTCGGTTAAAGAAGGTAGAAATTAAGCTATCAAAACATCAAAAGGTTCTGTTCCCCTTTTCAAAATTTACATTGATGTCGAAAGTTAGTCTGAAACAACCAAATCTGTTGAAATTTTATATGAACTTTTTCATACATGAAACTTGTTATACCATTGTTAATCTGGAGTCTACAAGACTATTTACTCCTGCTGTTATTGACATATTTCGAGTTCAATTGAGCAGTATGGTCAATGCAACCAGTGGGAATGTTTCGCAAATGAAATCCAAATTGTTGGTGGATGATCTTACAGTTAATGTTTTCGAAACGTTTCAATTTCTTCATGAAGTTGGTCTCTTTGACATTGATAATCTTTTTTCAACTATATTTGCAGATATAACCGAAGAAGATGATCACCAGAAAGCTGCTGTTGATGCTCCTACTGTTATAACTAAGAAGCAAAATAAGAAACCAGCTTGGGGTTGGATAGGCAGATTCTATTCTAAAGTGGAAGATACAGATATACGATTTCAAAATATCGATATCAAAGATATTCTGCTCATTAATTTCAATGAAAAGTTTGAATTAAAAAGGTTATTCACAGCTCAACTGCATAATTCATTAAATTTGAATTTAAAAGGGCTTTCCATAAATGCAAGCAGAATCCATAAAACAGGTGCAGGGTACTTTATCCTTTTCAATTCAATATTGGATTACCCTTTCCATTTCACTCTTGCTTTACAAATGTTTCTGATTAGATATAACCATTTATATGAAGATAATTCTACGGAATTATATGAGATCTTTAACTTGCCAAGTTTTTCTATTTCCAACAAGGCCAATGTCTTGAACCATTTAGTTAATGGGAAGGGATTCAAAGATTCAGTCATAGAATTCTACGCAGCAACAGGAAGTCCTACAGTTGATATTGATACGGAAAGACTTGCGATAATAATTTATAATGTTTTCATGTTGAAGAAGTATATCAAGGTTAAACAATTACAGAGACTTAATAACAATGCCGAAGCATTGAAAAAGGCAGTTTCAGTATTTGAAAACTCAATAAGAAAGACCAAAAAATTGGATGATGATAAACCTCCAAGAAACAACTTTAGTTTTGTCATGGAGTTACTTTACCAATATTATCCTCGGTTCAACGCCAACATAACCATAGAACAACCTAGACTCATTATTTGCAACAAGAATCTGAAGGATAAGAAGTTACATATATTGACGGTTTCTATATCCCAATTAGCTATCCATTTAAAGACAACAGAAGATCGAAACTATGATATCACAGGGACTCTTGAGAACTTAACAACTACATATTCAGAGAAATCTAATTCTATGAACGGTGATTTCACCTATTTTGATGCAGATATCTTCAAATTGAAAACTATGAGCAGTAAGTTTATGCTTTGCAAGAACTTTATGCTTTCTTGTCACTATAAACTCTCAGACGCAATAATTGATATGTCTCAGTTAAGGGTGATGTCAGGAATGAATTCAATTATAGACTCCTATATCCTACAGGCCAAAAATGCTCTTGGACATAGTAATCTTAATTCAGATTTGGATTCTATGGTTTACATTGCATCAAAGAAGTTTCTTCTAGCAATTAAACATATGGAAGAATTGAATACTGATACTGATGATGACTACTACTATGATGATGACAGAAATGATCTTCCAATGTTTACCTCGTTTAAACAATCTATACTGAGGTTTCAAAACTTGCCTGATTGGCTTCAAGGCATTGATATGGAGGTATCAGCCATTCAGGTGATTATTGGGTCTAGATCTTTACTTATTCCCACGTCTCATTTAGCAGATACTTATGATGATGGTTTGAACTTTGACTCTACAGGTGAAAGTCATAGATTGAAGACTATCAGAATGACTTTACAAAGTGTTCAAGCAAGTTTAAGCAAAAGCAACAGTCCTCCTCCGTCAACTCCCTCTTCTCCATCATTACAGAGTACCAAGAATAGCGTAAGCTCAACATTATTAGATGGGACCACTCCACCAGGTTCCAGCGAAGAAGAAGAAGGTTCAACTCTAAATGAAGATCATTGGGAAGCTAAGATAAAGTTGAGTAAACTAGATATGACAGCTAAACTTGACTTACAATCGTCTTATGATTTGCAAGTGATTTCAATACCTGAAATTAAAGGTACTATTGAGTCCGTGGGGTCAGCGTTGCAACCATTTTTCAAAGCAGACTTTGCTTTAAGCCAAATGAATATTCACTACGATAAGTATAAACTATTTGTTATATTTGGAGCAGTGAATTTGATTCGAGAGTTCTTCATAAGGCCATTAAAATCAATTAGGACCAAAATTAATCGGGAAATCAGGGCCACTAGCCAATTGGAATCGCTGTTTCAAAGACCAAAACGGTATACCAAGTCTGAAATCAATAGCCTATTGGATATGGTAAGCTGGACAATCAATGTGGACAAAACACTGGTGTTAATTGAATTATCTGAAGATTTTTCATGTATTGTTCAATCTTTCGATAGCAAATTATCTTATGAGAAGAGAAAGTTGGCCTTGAAATCAGGCTTCTTCCGAGTTCTTCGAAAGGTTGATATGGATGATAAGAAACTACTTAGCAGAGCCTTTTGCATTGACAATTTAGTTGTTCAGATTGATGAAATTAACCTTATTCTATTTGATCCAGTTATTGATATTTATTCAGATGGTATAAGAATCCTCCAACCGAGTGGGTCTGTTGTATATCGATTCTTTGATAATCTTTCCATTCAAATTTCGATTTTAAAGTGCTTAGTTAGAGCATTAAAGAAGGAATCCCATGAACGATCCAGAGTTATTTACCCTAGTGAATCCAAACCAGTCCGCGTTCCTCGTATCCAATTAAAGAGTAAGAAGATCATTTATCTCATTGAAGACGATCCATTAGAAGCAGAAATCAACATGAATTATCAGTTGGGACTCGTTGAACAAAGGAAACGGATGGAATTGTGGGACTTGTTTAATGCAAAGGTTCGTGATGGTGGTGACAACACCAATGATAATGATAAAGATTACCAACAAGAATTAGACAATTTGAATAGATATTTGGCCTCATCATGGATACGAAAGGTTAAAGCGTTTAAGTTGAAATTTAGAAAGGAAATCATTGATAATAGGAAACATTTATTTGGAAATGAGTTGAAACTTCAACCTGTTGAAAATGAAGGAATTCAACCTTCATATTCACTGACACCTTTATTGACTATGATATTTGATGACGTTAAATTGAGAGCTTCCAAACCCAAGTTTGATGATCATAATGATTTAACCAGTTTTATTCATGACATGGGGAGTGGTGTACCGTATGATTCCCAGTATTCCATTTTAATCCCACTGTATTTGGATCTTAAGCTATCTGAATTTAGAATGCATCTTCGAGATTACCCCTTGCCCTTAGTTCATACTCCGTCGACCAAAAGTGAACTACCGGGTTTACACTTGTACGGTAATATTGTCCTTGCCGAACAATTGTTAACTTCTCCAGAGCATATGAGAGAGATTCTAGTTTCATTAGCTGCTCCAGATCCTACAAGGAACAATGATAATGATAACACTTACTACAGCTTATTATTGAAGAAATCTTTAGCAACAGTTAAGATATACACCGACATGATTGGAGATTTCAATCTGGATCTTCCAACTAGAATAGTTTGGGGACACTCATATGAATTTGCTTTGCAACAGGTGATGATGAACTTTGATCAGTTCTCCAAACCTCCAATTGACCCTTCGAAGAAATTGGGGTTCTGGGATAAAATTAGGTTCATTATGCATGGGAACTTTACCTTGAGATCTCAGAGTGCAATAGAAGTGGCTTTCAAAGGTTCCAATGATCCTTACGATGTTCTTGAAACGGCATCAGGGTTTATTCTCAGCTTCAATGACAACGTCAAATGGTTAATAAATAAGAGTAACAATTCTCTTGATTTCTTTGACATTACTTCCAAGAAAGTTACTTGGTATATTCCCAACTATTTAGTGGCTCTGCTATATGTTTGGAGTCGAGAGTCCTCTAAGACGGTACCTTTAATGGCTTGCAAGGAAATGGTTACGTCGACGTTTGGCTACTACTTAAGTGATATTGCGTCTGATGGTAATGTCAGTGGTAATGCTAATGTGCTTGAAAAGTGTGTTATCTCCATTGAAGGTGGAATTTCCTTCCAAGTTGGGTTCCTATTGGAAAGGATAAATTCACAAGGTAACACCACTAGTGAAGCCACTCCCCATTACGAAATCTTATTGTGGAATCCAAATTATTGTCAAGCTAATCATGATTCCTATAGAGGTTTCAGAAGTGACTATGTTCACATGAGCATTTCTTTAAAGGCAGCCAATAAGCAGTGCTATAACTGTTTAAACCTTTCTCCTGGAGTATTCCGCCAGTTCTTTAGTTGGTGGAAGCTATTCAATGGGGCTACTCTGATTCCAATTCGGAAGGGGAAGTTGTTTGGAGAGTCACAAGCTAAAACTAAGTTTTCCCAACACTTATCGACGATTAAGTATCTTTTCAGTATCAACTCGATATTCATTGCTCATGGCTATCGAAGTGATGCTTCCAACACAAGTACCGAGGACAAGATCAAATGTGTGGGGTTACGGGCCAAGATAGATGACTTTGTAGTTGATTTACATCAACGGAAGGAACAAACCAATTTGAAGAGTGAAGGTCAACGGATGGCTATGAATTTAGGGGAAGTTCATTTATCAAATATTGATTTACGAATCATGAATGCTACATTTGATCAAACGGCTTTTGAACATGAAAATGATACAACAAATGACCCTAAAAATCATAATAATAAATATTCAGATGAAGGCTGGTATGATGTTGATAGCTTCAATGAAGTGTTCTTACCCCGGATTCGAGATAAGGGTAAACAATTCATCATCAAGCCCTTTGTATTCACCAAACAGTTTTCCTACTTACGAGACACCCATTCTCAGTCAAAATTTGGAGCCGAAGAGAACCACAATTGTACGTTATTCAAGTCCAACGTGTTTCTTCCTCAAATAGAGATCTTGGACAGTCGGATCTCGCAGTTGCTGAGGGCCATTCAAAAGAAGAAATCATTAAAGGACAGTTTGGGGCCTAGAATCAACAGTTTAAATCAATATAAGGCTGAATTTGAGAAACGATGGAAGCAAATGTCAAGTCAGACAGAAGATACCGCTACTACTAATGACCAGAAAGAGTTTCATAATAAGTTTATTCTTATTAATATGCTTTTCAAATGGAACAATGTCAATCGAAACTGTCTTTATCAATACATTAGTTTGGTGAAGAGACATTCATCTATGGCCAAATACTTATCGTTTGCATCGATTTCAACAGTGGGAGACATGCTTGATAGTATTCTTGAGCAACCTGAGTCGTTGAATGGAGGAAGAGGTGGTGGTGGTGAAGGTAACTCGATATTAACTTCATCATCTTCATTACTCAATAGAGGAGGGTATGGTTGTGGTCTGGTAGCTGACTCCAGCAGTCGAAAAGGAGTTAAGCTATCGTCAAAGGAAAGGTTGGAGAATTTCGAACAACTCATTAAGTATTATCTTGATAACCAGACGATCCAACAGGACTATGAGTTGGAAATCATTTCACCTCAGATACAACTTCAAAGTGAACAATTGGAAGATAGTGTGATTCTTATAACGGCACCCAAGATCGACGGGAAGATTGTCACGGTATTGGATGACCAGCAAAATGAACTTGAAACCAGATATGGGATTCTTCTACCTGAGGCCAGTATACTTATGGTGAAGAAATCCGATTTACAAAGTGACGATGATGATTTTGCTTTTAGTCAAGAGGAAAAGGATAAGCCATGGCCTCCATGGTTGGGCATTGAAGTGTGTCGAGATGTTCTGTTGGCGAAAAAGTCTAGAATCTTGGTGGATAATTTATCAGTGATGTTGATGTATGATATGTTGAAGCCTATGGGTACTCAATTGACTTATTATCATGATAATATGAATGTCCCCAGTCTTATTAAAGACCCCAAGGGTACCAAGTTCATTCAAGAACGATTACAGATTGACTGTCCCAAGTTGGTGATCTCTTGTACTTCGGAACAGTATATTAGTTTATACATTATTGTGTTGAACTTATTGTTCTACAGTGAACCCTTAAGCAAAGAGCTACAAGATCAATTGGAGAAGTTACGATTCTCTCTTGATCTTCAGAACTTACAAGCACTTTATTATCGACTTTGCAACCTTCACAAGTATAATTTATTGATTAAATTGTTGAAGAGGAATTATATGTTTCGGGACTTAAAGTCCGACAATCATTTACTTAATGAATCAATTCTGCTTTCACTTCTTGAAAATGAAATCACAGAAGAGATTTATTTGTTGATGAGATGCATTCTTACTGGAGAATTATCACTAAGTCAATCAAACTCTTTCCATGCCAAAGATGAATGGTTCATTCAAGCTGATCAGATCATCTTCCACTTGTTAGAAGATGATCGTACACCCATAGTTGATTTTGCCATGGCTAAAGGACGGTTCAGTCGAATAGTTAACGAGAATGGCTCCAATAAGAATCGAATACAAGTAGGGATGGTGCAAGGTTTCAATTTGGTTAAAGGAACTTGTTTTTCTACTTTAATTCAACCATTCTATGATAATAAAGATCGTACCAAATGGGTTAATAAGGATTTCTTAACTGTCGATTGGACCATGAATAAAGCCGTTGGGGGCATTAAGATCTTGGAGAACTTTGAGATAGACTTTCAACCATTAAACGTTAATCTTGATGCCATAACGGGCAAGAAATTGATCCGATATATCTTTGCAACTGACGATAGTATAGAAGATTCTCCACTATTACAAGTGAACAACACGAACATTAAAGAAGTTGATGAAGATAAAGCGGCTGTTGGTGCCGCTGCTGATGCTAATGTTGAAGCTGCTGCTGATGATGATGAAAGCAACAAGAAGAAATCATATCATTCGCTATTGAATGATGACTCCGATAAGCTGTCTTCTGGAAGTTCAAGTGAAACACCCAATGATCAAGTTGAAGAAATGATCAAAAGAGCTGGAAAATATATGAGTATTGGATACTTCAGAATATCACCAGTTCCAGTTAAAATCTCCATTCAATTACAAAGGTATTTGAGGGTTCTTAACGTCACGGACTTTGTGTTTAACTTTCCACCTATGGAAATCAACCATCAGATTCTTTCACTTTATGATATCACCAAGTTACTTAAGCATAGTGTTATCAAGACACTAGTGGGCCACTCTAGTCGATTATTGCTTCAAAAGGTAACCAAATCAAGAAAGAAAAAGGCCGTTCGACAGCTTAAACCCATCCTGAGTTATGAAGAGTTTAGAGATGTCCATACCATCTCATCCTTAAGTCTGTAGCATCCATAACGTCTGTATTATATATGCTGTCTCTTGATATCACCACCTTCTTGTATCTTCTTCTTCCGTTTACCCTTCTTCATGGACCCATTATCATCATCAGGACTATCATCGCCTCTTATGATCGACTGCAGATCCCCAATGGCCAAGTCTGCTATGCTGAAGCCCGCTATTCCGTTCACAGGAGTCTTATCAAACTTGAGAGCCCTTCGGAGTAAATTGATGTCAATCTCTTTGATCATATCCGGAGTTTTATCCAAATTGGGATCAAGTAACCCCGGTTGGATTGGTTTGGGATTGGCTATTTGGTGTTTCCCTACGAGATCCAGAATGTGATTCTTATACGACTTTCTGAGCTTAACTCCTTTCGACCCGTCGACTTTGGTTCGGGCAAGGGATTCGGCTATGGGTTCTAGGCCGTAGTTACTTAGTAGATTATCTAATGGTGTTGGCTCAGATGGTTTATACCGTTCTAGATATAACTTATTAGTATTGGAGTGAGTGATGAGATAAGTTATGTAAAGATACATACTATTGTTGTCTATTAAGTAGATGGAGTCGTCCATTATAGCATTAGTGTATACTAAGAGTGTAGGAGTGATAGTAGGTTGGAAACTTGAAACTTGGTATATCTTTTATAGTAAGTAGTGCGAACTCGTAATTTTCTGTGGTGGTAGCGCTGACTATGTACAGAGCAGTATAGCCTCACACTCCTATTAATACTACTAGTCAGTACTACTTGTCATTTATACATATTCTTTTCAATTAAATGGGACAATTATCTACATATAATTAACAGCAGTAATACAATAGGCGGATCTTAACTCATGAAGAAACCAAACTAATAAAATACTCCAAAGACTTTAAATGATAGTGCGATGATAAAAAATAAGTCAATATAAAACAAAATAAAATAAGTGATCCCCCCGATTCGATTTATCTTCTTTCTCCTTCTTATTTACGGACAACTTCCCATTCGCCATCGTTTGAATCTTCAATGCTCAAGTTGGCAGTGGCTGATTCCAATTTCTTTTCTCCCTCGGATGCATTCTTTTCTATGTGTTGTTGTTGATCTTGTTGTTGTTGTTCTTCTTCTTCATCTTCGTCGCCTTCGATACTCAAAACACCAAACGAGTGAGTTGGTTTATCCTTCTTCTCCTTCTTTTCAGAGTCTTGTTGTGTTTTATTAACATTGTTGGTAGTCTTTTGTTGTTGTTGCTTTGGTGGTAATGCTTGACCTCTCTTGCCCCAGTCAAGACTGTCATCCTGTTTCTTTGGAGTAGAGTTGGTGGTTCTAGGAGTTCTGTTGGATCTTTCTCTGGGAGGTAATGATGCTTGAGTGCTTCTAGCAGCACCCCAATCGAATTCTGGTTCATCCTTCTTTGGCTTACGTTCCCCTCCAAATTGACCTCTATTGGATCTTTCTCTAGGAGGTAACGAAGCTTGGGTATTTCTAGCTGAACCCCAATCTAAATTGGGTTCCTCTCTTGGAGTTCTGGGTTCACGTTCAACACGTTCACCACCTCCAAATTGACCTCTATTTGATCTTTCTCTAGGTGGTAATGTAGCTTGAGTGTTTCTGGCTGAACCCCAATCAAATTCAGGTTCATCTCTTCTAGGTCTTCTTTCCATTCTTTCGCCTCCTCTGTTGGATCTTTCTCTTGGAGGTAAGGTATGACTACCTCTAGCTGAACCCCAATCTAATTCAACTTCTTCTGCTCTGTCTCTTCTAGAAGATCCACCAGTACCACTGGATCTACCACCTCTCCAATCCATGTCAAATACATCTTGCTTTTGAGGAGCAGCAACACTAAGATAGATCTTACGGCCATTGAATTCAACTCCACTGATATCCAATGCTTCTTCTAACAATTCTCTGGCTGCGAGAGTAACAAAGGCAAATCCTTTGGGTCTACCAGACATTTGATCCATAGGCAACTTAAGATCTTCAACAGATCCGGGAGCTTGTAAACGATCTTCTAAAAATCTAGATAATCCGGCTTCGGTCACTTCATATGGTAAGTTACCAATTCTAGCACGATAAGGAGGAGCATCAGGAATTGGGTATTCTACGTGTTCTCTTCTTTGTTCTTGGAATCCACCTTCAGTGTTTGAAGAGGCATGACCACCACCAAACCCACTGGATCCAGAACCATAATGGGATTGGGACCCACCAGAAGTACTCGTGTTACCAATGGAAACGGCAATGGAAGAGATATCAACGTCCTCATCGGCCCATGAACCGCCACCAAGGGTGTCATCGGCCAAAAAGGATCCTAAGTCCATCTTGACATTCTTCTTAGGAGGAGCCATGATTGATACTGTGGTTTTGTATGTCTATTTGTTGACTATTATATCAAAAGTGTCTGGGCACAAGTCTCTGGACACTAATTGGATTAATGCTGCTATTTCTGCTGCTTATGGATTGGAGACACCTAACTAACGTTATCTACAATTACTGTGGGCTTTTCAACTGGATAGTATCACATTCCTTTGTACGCCATCGTCTGCCTCCCGTACACACTTGGTGGTGAAAAATTTTCGGGTAGTCGTGCCCGGACGCAGTGGAAGTGATTGCTCCTGATAATTAATCGTTTACTATAGAAAACATAAAATAAATAATACAATACGCATGCACTAGAGTTAATAAAATTGAATAGATAACCGTTCAATTGGGCCCAGGTGTGTTACTTGCATCCGAAAGATCAACTTCCAAATGTTGTGGTGAGATATTCATCGTAGAATTATTGGCTGAGGTCGCTGTTGAGTAATTTGTAGTCCCACTTGCAGCATTTGTCGTGGTACCACTTTCTGTCTGATTAGTATTGTTAGTCGCAGTAACGTTATCGCTGGTCCTAGAACCATAGTTAGTCGTACTATTAGCACCGTCTGTCGCAGTACCATTAGAATCGTTTGTTGTGCTACCATTAGAATCGTTCGTCGCGGTATTAGCATCGTTTGTCGCAGTACCATTTCTTGCTGCAGCAATGGGATCAGGAATGGGATTACTCTCTCTGTATTCATGGTATAAACGAACAACTGTCCAATTGAATAAATCCAGATGCTTAATACCCATTAATTTCCACCACACCCGTTTGTAAAGTGGTAAATATTTCTTGTCTGCCACTACGTTCGCCCTAGCTTCAATATCCGTTCGCTGAATATTTTCGTCTGCCAAAATCATTCTTGCACGTTCTTCGGTCGAAATCAATTGTTGAAGAATCGAACGGAGAGTTGGATCGTTTCGTACCAATTCAATGTCAAACACAGGTGTATCTTCTTCTTCGTTATTATTATTGGCAGTAGTGGTAGGCGTAGTGGTGTCATTATTGCCTCCATTGCCAGCAGTATTGGCACCTCTATTGCTATTAATTTCATTATTGTCCGCATTATTAGTCGACCTGTCACCTCTGCGAGTATGACTTTCGGCTTCTTCGTTTGTACCTTCGGCATCACCATTATAAAAGTAGTCACGCTTACACATAGGACAACAAGCTCTCCGTTTCGTCAACCAAGGATCAAGACAATCTGAATGGAAAACATGACCGCATATTAAACCTCTAACTTCGTCATCATCATCATATAGTTCGAGACAAATGGCACATGAGCCACTTGAAAAATGCAATTCCAGCATTTCAATGTCATTGCCAGATTCATTAGTTGTTTCGTTCTTGGAAGACAGTGCGATCATGTTAATTTCTCCAAGATCAAGTTCTTCCAGAGTCAAAGCACTTTCATCAATCACTGCAGATCTTCGTTTCATATTGTTAGCACTACTACTGGCAACAGTTGCAAGACCCTCAGGAGTATCCAGGGTTTGAGTTCCAACAGTTGGAGATTCCAGATCTTCCTTTTCTTCATGTAAAATCCCATTCAAATGATTCTTCAGAGTATCTTTCCCACTATTCAACCAATCCTTATAAGCCTTTTTCGGGAACAAGTTTTCCACTTGTTGTTCAGTCAATTTCGCCATTCTTGAGAATCTACCGCCTCTTCTTCTTCTTCTTCGCCGTTCAAAGAGTCTTCGCTCCCAAAGGTCCGCATGAATGAAATGCAGTCGAGACATAAATACCAACTCCTCGTCCGTATAATCTATAACTGAAGACTGATACCCCCGACGACCGCTGGGACCTTGGAACAAAAGTCCATACGTTAACGGATAAATGTGCATCCCATATCTGGACCGAACAAAGTACCGTAACGTGAAGAATAAAAAGAGACTGGCAATAACTCCACCAACTGCTAAGGCAAGGAAAAAAAGCACCGTCAGCGGTGTATTACCTACAAATGAGCCTTGGTTGAATCCACCACTGTTTCCGGAAACAGTGGTTTGACTGGCTTCAGGCTGTTTGGAAACAGGCGTGGCGACCGTGGTAGTGGTTGTCGTTTGTGACGGTGAGCGTAAGTTAGTCGATAAGGGAACGGCAAAGGGTAACAGCGACGTCACTATTTCAATTAATGAACTCATCGTTGCCAATGGCGAAACCAGTCAGGAGATATACAATGAGATGGAATTAAAAGCAAAATGACACAAGTAAAATATTCTAAACCTTTGCAAGCCAACGTCAGAACCAACTAGACAACGATATAAAGGAGGTGTTATAAATATATAGATATATATAGATATATATATATCTATTATATATGAATGAAGGGCCCACTTACTGGAGTAGAGACTGACCACGGTTATAATCACACGGTTATGTTCGCACGGTTACAATCTAGATTTCTATTATAAATCAGTGATCCCCTTAGGAAGTTAGCAGAACAAGGCTATGTGGTAGCGCTGGTTGCGAAGGGTTTGTTAGTAACTGGTTCGACATAAAAGTCTATTGCTATTTCTCACAGTGTGTGCAGTCGGGTGTGTCCACAATCTATTATAGCCTATAAATGGTAGGGCTTAAAGGTGGGGTTAAACAGTTCGGAAAAGCCGAAGAAGGTCAGTCCAGATGATGGAGATAACAGTCAAGAGGTAGACAGACAGATTTTAAACGAACGTCTACATACTGTACCACATCATACTACCAGAACGTTACTAGAATTACACGATTGTCGTATAGAGTTGTATAGTATTCCGTTTGGTTTTATTTTGATGGTAGAATTAGTTTGTCGTGGTGTACAGCAATTCATAATGGGTGGTATTGCTTCCGATTACTTTAATTATTTTCAGTCCACTTGATTTTTTTTTTTGCATGATCTAACGCATTTGATTGATGCAGTAATAATTGTTTGTTTCTGTACAGTGAGGATGAGATTTGATAGTCGGGCTTAGTTCAGTTAGAGGTATTTTTTGTAGGTAAAGCATAGCCTAAATTCAGTTTAGCTGGTGTCCATTATCTGATTAGAGAACGGATGATTTATTGCCGCTTTAATGGCGCTACTTAGATGTCCGTTCATTACTATGGGAATGTCCAATTGGATCATGTCCTGCTCATGTCGTCTAGCATGTCGTGTGCACTTGCGATAAATCTGTCACTCCAGAAGTGAGGCTGTTGCCCATCATCTGCGTGTGCGTACCACTAATGGTGTGCGGGTGTCCTGTTCAAAAGGTGAAAAATTTTTTGACCATTGGACACCATCCAGCCTACAGTTATGTCTTGTGTACATAACATACATTGAAAGTTAAAGTAAAAGCTCACTTAACATATACACGAGTAGAATCAAAAGCTCTATACTTCAAATAATCAAAGAACATAAGAACGTTCTATATTTAAAACATTAAGACAAAGTACTTGTAGTCAACAAACAACTAATCACTCTTAAGACTTAGGAGCTTCCTTTTGGGAGACAGCAGCTTCTTCACCCATAGCGGTCAAAATGGTGACCAACAAATCCTTTCCTTCGTCAAAGTCAGCTTGGATCTTTTCACCCAATTCACCTTCTGGCAACTTAACGTCATCCTTGGTGTCACCGTCTTGGGTCATCAAAGACAAGTAACCGTCATCAATGTCCAACAATTGGTATTCGGTTCTTTGGACGTTTGGGACTTCCATGTTGTGGGTAGATGGAGACAAATCTTCCAACTTCTTACCAGTGAAGATATCAATGGCAACCAAGTGAACCTTGGCGTGACCGTGCTTACCAGTCTTGGAGGTAGACATGTCAACAATCTTACAAGGTCTACCCTTGATAACAACGTGACCGTTCTTTCTCAATGCAGAACATTGCATTGGGAAGGTCATAGCAGCACCTGCATCAGCGGTTTCGAAATGGTGCTATATTGAAGTTAGTATTAATTCATTGATCTACGACGCTCTCAGCATCAAATGTCAGCGTCACGCCAACCAGCAACCAACCGATCAACATTCGTTTATCGTGGCGAGTGTCGATCGAGAAGCCATCAAAGATCCCAGACACGGAATCAAACTAAAAACATACGTCTTCGTCAGCCATGGTGAATATTCAATAAATGTATGGAGGTAAGGGAAGGAAGAGAAAGAAGAGAAGGAGTAAAAAAAAATAGCTGAAAAGAAAAGGGTGAACAGAAAATTTCTCACGCTGTAAGCAGGAACAAAGTCAGAATGTACAACAAAATACTATACGACATTTGGGAAGAATGTCGTTCACAATTAATGGCTGTGAAAACGCAGCCTACTCTTTACGACCTTCATTTTTTATGGTTGTCCATTCTAATATACTATACGGTGGTAGCCTTCGGTTACTATATTGCTTACTTATATTACTGGCATTATTAGTTTATTCATACGTGTATCTAACTATTGACCAACCTAACTACTGTGTGATTGTACAGTTTTGGGAATCCAGACCAAAGGGTCGTGCCGTGCCTTGTAAATTGTTTTGTGTGGTTCCTTTTTGCCACACACGACCCTTGTGAGAAATGGCTGAAACCCGGTTGCACCAGTTACCCGGACATATAACCTGTTCTCACCGTACCAGTTCCTGATCCCAGACGATTACTAGTTAAAAAGAAAGAATATAGCATCAACTGAATGGCAGACACAGATTTAATCTATGCAAAATGGATCCCAAATCAGCTCCCAAAACTTATTTTCCATCCTCGTGCAGCAAGAGCGTATGGTGTCCTTAGCTGAAAGGGATTGGCATGTAATATCGTATCAGCAGTTTCACACCAATCGATGTTATCATCAAATTCTGGTGCGTGTTCACTGATTTTAGTATACTCAACAAATTGCTCCCTACTAGCCAATTCCGTGTTATCATCCACAGTCTTAACCAACACTATTGCTGTTCCAAGGCTTTCCACCCAAAATCCATATTGATACTGTTCAGTGATATTTCTACTACCCATTCTCAAGCCCCACTGTAATAAGTAGCATATCATATTTTGATTCAAATTTGTAATTAGCTCAGGCAGCGCTGCCAGCACCCCAGCAGTTAACATGATTATTAACAAATCAGTTAAACGCATACTTATTTCAAATCCTCTTCTTTAGATTTAAACCTTCAAACAGGAGCCTTCAGAAGTTAATAATGTAAAAATTACAAACTTGTCTATATTCTGCAAAAAACCCCCGCAATGGTTGAATGCATGGATAGGGTAGTTCGTGCTATTTATACCGCATATCAGCGCTACGAAAGCCACAACATCTTTATCTCCCCTTCGTCTGGTTGCCGTGGAAAATTATCATTGGATCAGAACCACATAGATTGTGCTTTTTGTGTGATTTTATTTCATGAAATTCCAAGAGCTTTCTAATAGCTTCAAGGCTTAGGGAATTTTCAGGCAACCATTCTCTTATCAAGTGTCACTTCAGGAAAGCTTATATATTTTCTTAAGCGGGCGAAATTGGTATACACGAAGATTGTCAAGAATTTGAAGTATTACTTAAGTAGTGCCTAAATACTTCGCTGTCTAGTTATATGCAAATAAATTCGGTTGGCAGAATGATGACTGAAAAATTGTGAGATCTGACGTCAGAAAAACTTAGGGAGTAGAAGACGTGGTGAAGGCACGAAAGAAGGTTGTAAATGTGTAAATCAGTCCTCGAAAACTATAGGGTGTGAATTAAAGCATGAAAAGAGTCTGGGGGATGGGGACTACAAATACGGAAGAATTCACCAAATATATAAGATATTGAGGATACCTAATCGAAAAATAAAAATTAGTGGCACAGTACTCAAGTTGACTGAACTGCTTTCAGTCAATGTGTTTGTAAACGTGGCAGTAGCGGTGATAACAAAAGTTTCTTCAGCGCTCTTTACTGGTTTTCCAGCAATGATGGTGAAAGTTGCAGCGAACTCACCGGTACCAGTTGGTTTCCCAATTAAGCTAATAGTAACTGACAGTTCAGCGTAATCAAGAGGTGCGGTAAGTTGGAAGTATTTGTAGGTGTGCAGAGATGCCAATGGAGTAATGTGGACGGTCTTATTCTCATAGTTGGCAGTCAATGAATTTGACCATTCAAAGGACTCATTGGTGGAAGCAAAGACGCTTGCTGACGTGATCCTACCAGGAAGTATGGCATAGAAAAGTGGAGAGATGTTATGTTTATCTCCTAAGACAGAGGGTCCAGGAAGTTCTGATGAAGAACTAGAGCTACTAGGTGCATCAACCAAAGATGAAGATGCAGCACCAGAAGATGATCCCCTAGATGAAGATTCAGCCGTGTATGACCCAGCAGCTGATGATCCCACAACCGAAGATCCAGTAGATGAAGAAAATTCTTAAAACTCACCAGATGACGATTCGGCAGTAGATGAGGCAGAAGGTGAGGCAAAAGGTGAAGCATCTTCAGGTACGGATGACAATAACCCTGAGCAAACTTCCAAAGTGGCAGTTTTGGTAACCATAGAGGTTTCAAATGATGTTTCAGGTGGTGAAACTTCAGCAGTGGGCTCTGAAATAGCTAGAGAGCTATTTTCTGTTAATGTGGGCGAGATAGAAGCATTTTCTGCAACTGTGGTAGATGTAGAAGCACTTTCTTCTGAAACAACAGTAGAGACAACCAAAGTGAAGGTGACGCCATTTCTCTTAACTAAAGAAGTAACATTAGCCACCACCAAGAAAGAAGCAGTATAAGCACCTGGAGTTACTGCACCACCTGATAATTTGACTGTGACGGTTTCAGAGTCATCAATGGATTGAGTGAATTGGAAAAACCTAAAATGAGACTGAGTGGGGGGAACGTTGTAGTAATCAGATGGAACTAACTTACCATCAATGGACACTTCAGTCAGGCGCCATTGGATCTGTTGACTAGCAGCGTAAATGTCAAAGGGAGAATATTGACCAGGAACAGCCATGTTGAAGGAGAGATCCCTAGATGGTACCGTCAGGACTTGGAGAAGGCATGATTGTTCCGGTAGCTTGTCCATGAGATGAAGTCCGGGTAGTGGATTTGGAGCTTGCGGCTGTTGTAGAAGAATAGTAAACGAAAATAGGCTCACCAACCGAGGTTAGAGTCGTGGCAGCAGCACCACCTAACGAAGTTAGGGTTCCTGTTTGATTAGTTGGGGCACCAGAAACATGCGCGGTGGTGTATGAAATAATTGCAACCAAATTAATCCAATGCATTGCTTTAGGGTGCTATATGAACAATAATACAACAGACAGACAGACTAGTGGGGCACAAGTGGTTTAAATACCACATTGAGTACGACATTCATATGATCTACTCATGCGTTGAAATCCCATGATGAAATATTAACTCCCAGACTACAAAACCGGGCAACTAAGCCACCTGCAACCACTAAAGAATCGAAACGGGCATGGTGACACATACGCACCGAAACATCCAGCTGCATGTTGAAAAAATACTAGTTTGTAGGGTCGTGAGATATTGTGTCGTAGGGAACTCCTATCAGCGAAAGCATAGGATGGAATTTCCCTGATATAGAGATTGAATAAGGCTGGTCCTCGTTTCGTACAGCTATAGAAGAGCTCCATCTCATATTTGACAATCGTTTACTCTAGGTGAACATCCTCAAATGGTAATTAATCAGACAATAGACTAAAGGTTTTATGATTACAGTATTCTCCGTATTTTCTTTAACTACGAAGGAAACTTACTTCTTTAATCTACATAATACATTATGATGTGCTTATGCAATACCAATGCATGCAAATTCATGCCGACAGCTTTCTACTGATTGTATAATTATAAGAGTCTGTTTAAGCAGTAGACAATCATAGGTGTTATTTTAGCCTCATTTAAAGCCCCCATAAACTGCATATACTAAAAGTTAGGCGAGGTACCGTGTGTTTAAACCAAAGGTTTAGTAGATCACACTTGAATATCCAAAAAGAAACTGAAGAAAATCCTCGGTATTTAAACCAAGCTTGTTACTTGCGTCGCAGCACCCATGGATTCTACATAGTACACCATCTATCTATATTTCCATTATGTGAACTCATATTAATATCGATTCCAATTCTGATGCTACTTGCATAAGCTGATAAGTTCTTTGTATCATAATATGATCTGGCATTGCGACAACTTGGTTACGGGTAGGAATGTGTCATGTCTCCTAGGCTTATCATCTGCAACATATTTGTGACAAATTTGTTCCACAACTCAACCTTTTCTAGTATTAATATACACCTTCTTGAGTCTGCATAAGAAGTGATCCAAAATTGTTTCAACAATAAATATCGTATATCGTCGATGGCCTTTACCTGCAGACTTAGATTTATTTTGGGGCTGAATTTATATGCAAGCAGGTACATGTAGCTAACTAGCATATTTTGTCTACTATAATGAAAAAGATGAATATATACCCCAACAGAATAATAATTGTATTAATGAGAGTAGTTCTTTGCTTCATATCAGTTTGGAATATTTATAATGCTAAGTGGGATTTTAACGTATTGCTAATAGAGAGGCAACCATAAAATGCCACAACAGTAAACGATGTAAACCGAGCGATGATAATTCACATTAGTGCGCTTTTTTACCACACCTAAACCCTATGTGTAAACTCCCTCAGTGGGTTTCAATTCAAACTCCGACTTTAGTCATCCCATCGATATCTCACTTTAGTAACCACAGTGATAACTAGGCCAATTACAAAACTTTTAGGCAATCTATTTGATCACTTTGCTATAAACTTTTAGGCAATCAATTTGATCACTTTACTATGAACTTACTGTAAATGGAATCAAATAACATACATACTAAACTTAGCACTAAATGACCCTAACACTGAAAATGCAAACGCATTCCCAGATCTACGCATTTTACCTTTCTGTCAAAGCCACAGCATGTGTTGAAGTCAATTTGTAGAACAGCATAAATATTTACATATGCTTGGAATATGTAGCTAAAACGCAGTTACCACTTCATGTCTGCAAAGGTATACGCTAAGAATGTAACGCCGAATCAAGGAGCAAGGGATTTATCTATTTAAAAGATCTCAGCTTGTACTGAAGGTAACTCATTCTACCCAGTTACATCTTTGCTGAATTGGTACAGTCACGTCATTTGTAAGGCAATCAACTACAGAAATCACCATACTGGTTAACGACAATTCGATTAGGGACCAAATCCAAGGCAACTACATATCTGCTGAAGAGGTTACTCATTTTCTTACCTTAGAATGAGCCATTATCATCTAGTTTTTCGTTTGATTTCAAGCTACCGATAAGTGCGTCGTCGTGTTACTGCAAATAAGTAAGAAGATCTTGCAGTGCAGAAGACTTGCGCTTTTTCTATAATCAACTGTACCTTTTCTTCTACTGCATTTTTGCACCCAACCATTTAACTTCAAATAAAAAGACTATTTGAAACCCACAGGTGCAATCGTTTCAGGTTGTAGATCATGTTTGTTTCCAACAATCATAACACATTCTGAAAAGCAGCAATTAGTAAAAACTCTATTGTTGTTGGTTGTCGCACAAAACAAGTTCTTGAATGACTTGCTAAAGATTCATCAATATCAAGCAATATGACCAAAATTGTAGCCCTTCAAAGTTGTGGGATCGTGAACCTCAAAGCCCGATCAAAAGCATGATGCAATGTTATTTCCACCAGTTTAGTAACTTCAAGTGCTTCTCTGTAATCTTAGCTGGCCACACAAGTCTTAGTCCTTTGTAGGCCCTAATTCTGTGAGTCTTGCTTCTCTTTTCATAATGATACCTATCTTGGTCAATTATAATCGTACAAAGCACATGAGTACATTGATAATTATCAAGTAATTCTCGCCTAACTTTAGTCGTGTCATGCCCATATTACGGCCTGTAGCCTCTCTTGGTATGACTTATGGAGTCTTAAAGTTCATTTTTGAATGTATCTCTTTCATTGCTCTTTCCTGGCATCTTCTGTGCCGTTAATTGTGGATACTTCACTGTCATCAAGCTGAACTCCTCCATCTTCCTCTCCTTCTGTTTTAAGAGCACCGATAGCCGTTTCGGTTACAGCAAGACACTCGGAAGGCAGTTTCTCTGTGTTATTTGCGCTGGTTGACTTAGCAACATCGGTGTCACTTGGATCGCCATTTACAGCACTGGTTGCTGCTTGAACTTTTTCCAATCGTATTTGTTCTATGACTTCCTGCCATTTCGTTAGTAACTCCTGACACTTCTCGTGTAACTTAAAACTATCAGGATATTCCAAGTCTTCATCCTTTAAAATACATTTCAACACTTTGTGAATCTTGGTGACTTTCAACAACTCTGTAGTAACCGGAATATCAGCTAATTTGTGCAAAATCAATCTAGCAACTGATAATTCGTCAGCAGATGGAGGTGGGAAGTCTCGTGGGTTAGGAGGAGTATTAGCTTGGTTTCTTTGTATTAATGATCGTTGTAGCTTTATCCGGCAAAGCCAAAGTTGGTGTTGACGTTCATCAAGTTGTTCCTTATCATTAGATCCATTATTCAGACTGCCATTGGTGGTGAGCTTTCCCATATCTTTACTGCTACTTCCCTTTGCTGTGTTGGGAGAAGAGCTTCTAGATACTCGGGTTGATCGCTTGGAGATCTTGCGATTACTTTCATCATCCTCATTAATTTGGTTAATTACAGAAGGGGAATGCGATCGCTTTCGTGATGGTCTACCCCTTTGTCTTCCGTTTGATTTAGAAGACTCGCCATTTCGAGCTTCGTCTTTTATATTTCTGGATCGTTTCTGGTTGATATTCTCCTCATCCATAGGGAGATCTTCGTCCAATTCGTCATCCCCTTCGTTTGCGAGCTCCTTTCCGTCTTCTTCATTATCCTCAGTTTTAACTTGAGCCAGATCTGCTTCGTCCTCATCTTCTCCAAAGTCTGCTGTTTCCTCTTCTTCCTCCTCTTCTTCATCATCATCTTCTTCGTCTTCTTCTTCATCATCTATCCCTTCGTCACGATCTTTCAACCTCTTCATGAAAATCTCGAATTTCAATCCTTCTGCTGCTACTAGGGCATCATTCACATTTAAGGTACGACCGCTTCCTCCATTGCTATTCAGTCCACCCTTTTTACCCTTTTTCCGCGACCCATTGCCCAGGGTTTCTGCCAAAGGTTTTATTTTAAGTAATCGTTTCTCTAATTTGTCTGGACTTAGCACTTCAATTGACTTCTCATTCATCCAATAGAAATCCCCATCCGGAATGAAAATAACACAGTACTCCGTCAGTTTCTTCTTTGCTTTGAGTACGGCTGGAGGTATCAATTTCGTGGGCATCACAAACGATGGCCATGCGGGCCAACCCAGCATTTTAGCTAGCACCAATTGCTTTGGTTCAGCTTTTAATGTCTTTCCTTTTATAGGTGTCATCAGAATCGATATTCTTCTGTATTGAATAAGTCAGATCGGAGATAAATAACAGCAAAAAATTATGTCCGAAAACAACAGCAATATCTTGTGTCCGACAACAACAGCAGTATCTTATGTCTGACAACAAATACTGATGTGTCCGATTACCTGCTGTGTATGCTGTGTCTGCCTGTCTGTAGATCAGACACTCACTCAAACAAGACCCGTTGGAAGCTGACACTGAAATATACACGTGTTCCAATGATGAGTCTCAAGATGGATCACACTCTGATCTTATTGATCGCTTGTGTTCAATAAAGAATTTAAAGAGAATCAATATCAAAAATTCGACTCTCAAAACAAATCCAAATGAACACAAGGTTTTTTGTGTCGTGTAGCCGTTGATTTGGCGCTACCATTATTGGTGTTAGGGGTGAAGACGTGGGGGCATAGTACAAAAGTACTGTGGTGATACGATAAAAAAGGCTTGATTTGAAGTAGGTAGTGTACGTGGTTGAAGTTATAGTGTAGTTGTAGTGATAGGCAATATAGTAGTGTAATGGAATGATATGTTGAACTTAAAGCATTTGTGAAATAGTATTATCGCTAATAGTCTGGTGCTTCGTAGATCGTTATTCAGTTGTAGTGAGCTTTTCTACTGGGGTCTACAAAGTATGAAAAAAGTAAGGTTCAAATTTGGTTACTTTTTGTTGGTTTGTTGAGCAAAGTTTCAGTAATCATTTGGGTACAATTTGAATCGATTTCTTACAAAAAAACACTCAAAACTATAGAGAAGAAATAGAAGTAACTTCAATGGTGGTTTCACTCTACCAGTTACAGTAAGGTGTAGTCCTAAAGCATAATTAATATGAATTTTCGTTGTGTATCGTTATCGGTGATGTCCATGTTACGTGACATTGTTTCGTTCCGCCACGACACAAATCTTCCAACCGACCTAGGCAAACATTAAGTACACGGATGTTTTCTAAAACTCGCATTAGATTAGCTGAGATTACCACAGCTCGCAGCTCGTATCACATTAGCACATCTAATTAGCTGAAATCACCACAGCTCGTATACATTAGCTCGTATTGCCGTAGCTCATTACCTTAGGTCGAACTTTACTGAACTCTGTGCATTATTTCGACTGCCTGCACCACGACCCAGTCTAAATTGAACTTTGTCGCACGAAAAAAAATACCAGGAAAAAGTTGCGATACCTGACGTCTTCATTTGGCACGAAGCGAACCAAATCTGTCACTCAAAGTTCTTTGCTCTGCACGGCCAACATACCATAATCTTCTAATAATATCTATAACTAACATTAGGAGGTCATGAATCATTCTACAGAAGACCAGCATCAGAATCCGTTATCGAGTAGTGGCATGAACCCTGGAAATAGAACCGGAACCCAGTTGCAACCGCAATTCTCCACATCCCCAACGGTTCCCCTACAATATTTGCAACAACTTCCACCTCCACCACCACTGCAAATTATATATTCCAATAATCAACAGGACCAAATGGGATCTCATTTGCCGGCTATATCGTCGTATACATTCCCTCGACCTCCAGAACAGGCTCCAAATCCGTCCTTGCTTTCTGGCGTTTCAGGCGATCCTCATCTTCACCCGCATAATAATCTGTCGACCAATGCATGGAAACAAACCTCACCAAATATTATTCCGCCCGTCCAATCGTACTCTTCCTTTAATCCCCAAACAGGAGTGCTCACCAACGCTTCTAATGACACATCAAGAAGCTCGTATGGTCAGGTATTGGAACCTACTGATTTGCAGCCTATTCAGCATAATGTTCACCCTTCTTTCGTTCCACAGATCCCTGTCACAGCGATGCTCCCAACAGGAAGTAATCCTCATGCGTATCATCAGTCGATTGTACCGCCAATTTCAACGTCGTCCCTTCCACAGAAAAGAACTCAATTACCATGTCCTGAAGACATCGTGCTGTCTTTAAGACAACATAAGAGACTTAAAATAACAGATGACGAATCAATATACAATGAAAAATTCACTCCAATGGCTCACACTGCTCCTTCAGACATGATACCCATAATCCCCTTGAAAACAAGCATATATGACTTCTACACTGATTTCCCAAAGGTAACAGATGTGAAAGTCCATGAACAGGTCCAGAACATCTTATACCAGTTCCCACCGCCATACCCTCCATCCTCGTCATTGTTAGCCACCGCTGCTGGTTCCGCTCCAACGGCTGAAGATTTCAGACATCGGTATATGACTTCATCGGAAGACTCTGGTCTGGATAATAATGCCACACCTAATACGTCTCCTACTTCCACACCCAGGGTTAATGCAAAACAAATACCCTGTCTCGAGGGGGGAATCTATGTTCCATTTATTTATCCCCCTCCACCTATAATAAAACCATCTGAAATCCCATATTCGTTATCGAAGTTCAGAGAAAGCATAGAGTTACTGCAGCAAAATGGGAATAATAACAACAATGTACTTGTTCCATCAGAGTACCCAGAAATTGCTCCTTTACCTTTTCCTCCTTCTAATTACATGCCATATCCAATCCATTCGGACAAGGGACCACTTACGCCGCCAGAGGTAGTTGACAGTTTCTTAGATGCACTGAAATATCTTCCTCGGGTTGATATGATAGTGGCCAGTGCCGCAGGGTCCCTTTATGAGTTGCTTAATTCTTCGCCCGATCAAATATCCAACCTAATTGCCAAACAAGATGAACTTCGCCGTAAAGAAGATGCAAGAGTTTTAGGTGAAGAGTTTCTGGATGATGATAGTGTGGATGATCATAAGGATGACGCAGAGAAAACCAACGAGGGAGAAGACGAGGATGATTATGCGTTTCTTAAACATATCGATTATCAAGATTATTATCGTTTGGATTCCGAAAGAAAACCTATATTTCCGTGGTCTAAAGACTCCGTTGATAGTCAGGTTGTTGTGAACACTATTCCATCAGACTATGCATCTACAACTAGTATTATAAGTGATTCGAGAAATGGAAGGAACGACGTAGTAAGTAAAGGGGCCATTGAAAGATACAACCCATTTACTACAACCGAAGTTAAGGAGATAGAACTTGACAGGAATGTTGCTTCTTACCCTGATTCCATTAAAGAGATAATTCCAAACATCAATAGAGATATAGTTTCTGCAAGTGGAAACTTCTTCTTGAGAAGACAAGCTGATTTAAAGGATGCTTTGACCGCTGTTGAGTCGTTTACAGAAGAAAAGAAACATCAAATATACCAAGAGAAGAAACTTGCGTTACTTGAAAAGTTATCAACATTACGAAAGAGTAAAATCAAGTTCATCGCTGAAGAGGGCGATATTATGAACGAGGAATTACAGCAGAAGTTGAATGACATAGGAGTCGAGAGAGATACTGAGTTGATAAGACAGAAATTAGCTGATGATTATGAAAAGTTGAAATGTTCGTTACAATTCTATCAAGATTCAAATAAAGCTTATAAGAATTTGAATTTGATGATGGTTAATAAGCTTCAGAAGTTAAAGAATTTTTTTGAATACCAACGCAAGATTCTTAATCTGCATTTAGAAGACAAATCGAGCGAGATATTTGATATCAAATCCAAAGAAAGCTCTAAATTGTTTTATGGAGTCAACAATGATACGGATTATGCCCAAGTAATTAAGAAAGCTCTCCGCCATAAGTCAGAAAGCGTTGAACCGGAAGAAGAAGATTCTTTTATATTTGATAACGAAGGTGGTGCTCCTACAGGATACAGCGCTTCATTTAGTCCACAGGATTCCAACTTATTTAAAGATCCACATTCAATTTCAGATACTTTACTGGCGAAATCATCGACTGCACTTGTACATGATTTGATGCCATTAATTACACCTGCTGAGTTCGATTTAATTACTGGAGATTTACCCAATCAAGTGAAGAACCTCACCATGAAGTCCAAGTCAGCTGATAAGATAAGCAAGTCTAATCTCATCAACGTTAAACATAAAATCTTCCAAAGTGCACTTTATGATCCAATGTACACCAGTGGCTCAGACAGTAACACGTCTGACTTTGCGGCCATGGGTACAGGTGTGATTGATAGACTTGTTTTCAATGCAGCAGCAGGAGACATGACAAATTCTGGTATGCCGCAATCAAGTAATGTTAGCACTGGGGGAGGTAGTGGACCGGGACCTACAACGCCAAAGAGACGAGGTAGAAGAGCAGCTGCATCACTGTCGAGCAATAGTATGGGCCATTTGGCGCCTGGTGGTAGCAAGTCGGTCGAGGATATTGATGTTAGTAAGTACCTGGAAGCATTACTATTAGCTAAGATCATGAAGCATTTCCAAGGTCCTCAAATTGCCAAAGGAAATGAATTGAACGAGGATTTGGATGCCATGGGAATTAATACGAGATGGCCTGTAAAATAATTAAATACATACATGCATAAATATGTATAGAACAAGTACACATTTATTTATAGAAAATGTCCACGGCCATTTAGAACAAGTAAACATGTATATATGTGAATAGAACAAATACACACACATAACATTTCTATACACATTATTATAGGTGAGACAAGTACACAGGTAAATCAATTAAATATAATAATACTAAAAACAATAGAAGGGAACAAGATAAAAAGAGGCAATAAAAATAAATCAGTGTCTTTATTATAATTCCTCGAATTGAGCATAGATACCGAGCAAGACGTTAGCCAAACCAAGAATGGTAGGATAAGTGCCCAATTCATGGATGAAGACATTCAAGTTGAACAAATAAGACGTCCAAGAGTGCTTGACATGCGAAACGAGTCCCTGATACACGTAGTCGGCGGTCAATTCCAAAGTCAAATCTTTGATAAAGTAAATGATCACAAGACGAACAAGGTTGAATGTAAAGGGATCATAGTCGTATCTGAAGCTTGACAAGTTTGATTCGTCGTCGTTGATGATCACCAAACGACTGGAGAAGTTGACAAAGTACGAAATAAATAAGGGCAACACAACAGTGACACCAATCCACGAGAGTAAAGTGGAGTACACAGTGTAGTCACCAAGGACAGTCAAGTCAGGGAAGGGAATGGAAACAGTCCTCAAATAAGGTATTAAGGTCACCAAATATGATTTCACAAATAAGTTGTTCTTGTATATGGGAACAAACCTGATGTGGGCTGCGGTGAAGTAAGCCAATTCCATCAACACTAACAAGTAGTTCAAGGTGACGACTTGAGATAAGGTTCCTCTTGCCTTTTCAGGCAACGTGGTGATACCCACTCTGTCTGTGAACTGGTAGAACTTTTGATAAGTGGATTCACCAAACTCAACCAAAGGGTCCACGATCCATTCCTTCAAGTCGACCGGAGGGCCTGGGGTGTAGTCCTCATCGTTTTCATCATCTTCGTCGTCATTAATATCTTTCTCTTCTCCTTCTACGTTGTCGTCGTCTTCTTCATCGTCTTCTTCATCGTCTTCTTCTTCTTCAACTTCGACTTCAACCTCAACCTCTTCTTCCTCCTCCTCAACTTCTTCGCGTACGACTGGTGGTGGTAAGTGGTCGTCGTCCGAGTCGCTCGTGGTAGCGTCGGCATCGATTTGAGGATTGGCGGTTGGAAGACTGATTTCTTCCGTTACTGGTGGTGGCAACTCCAACAACTGTTGTACGGTGGCTTCACCATCTTGAGGATGACTGAGGATATAATTGTCCAACTTATCTGTCAAGATCTTCTTGGTGTCCTTAGTTACGGTATGGATATCCAAAAGCTGTGCTACTCTCGTGAGGTCGGCTTTCTTATAGCCGGTGTAATCAACAACCATACTGATGTGTAAAACAGTATAACAGTGGTGGTATATAAAGCTATAAGTAATTGGGTGCCAATTGGTGGTAGTGCAATTGGTTGTTTATTTTGGTTGGTGTTGTTAATTATATAATAATTTGATCAACAGATTTTCCTCGTTCGAATTTAATGGGCAGCGCCTTCTGTTTGGTCGAGATATTTGTTGAAATCAGGAAATAAGGCAGAATAAGTAAACAAAACACTTGAAGAACAAACTTGCAAGTCACTTCAGCACTCTGGGGAACCTGGAACTGCACCAATACATATTGGGTTTCAGTTTCCAGAAACGAATTTGTCGGAAATAATAACAAAGGTTTGTTGGAGCGTCAGTTACAAAGGGCCTCTGACCGACGTGGGATTTTTTTTCGTTCGATTCATTTACGTTTTCGCTGTAACCGGAAAGTCGCTCGTGTCTTCCAAAAGGGGCCAAGGACAAAACATTGAGTTTGTGGTAAATTGGAACAGAAATGCTGGGGAACGGCAAGGAGCAGATCCATCCTTGGTGTAAATGAATGCAATCAATTGGATGTAATCATATCATACTTTTACAGCGCCACTAGATATGTTAAAGCTTTAATTAATACATTTAGAAACATACATATACATACATTAATCACTTACATATACGTACATGTAGGTATACATATACATATTTATACATTCACACATTTATTCACTTACATAATTCTTAGCAACGGTGCACGTCATTTTTTGATGCCATAATTTTGTAGTACCACCATCGTAGTATGCACATAATATTAACTACACAAAGAAAAATAATACTACTTTATCACCATCGCCATCTTTCACAGTGTAGACTGCTTTGCCTCCCCACTTGAAACATCAAAGGGGTAGAGATCAATCCATAGCAATACTTCCATACATATATGTACATTCATGACTATATATATAAGTACAGAGTTATAGAACCAGACCCACGTCTAAACAATTTGCCATTATAAACAAACACATTTGACTATGACCCTCCTACGGTCCACCCTCCGGGGTACAATAATACGGCACTTATCGTACACAAGTCGACTACGACAAGCAGTGAAACAGTTCAATGAACCTCCTCGAATAAACCAAGTAGGTATACAGTATCTATCTGAAGATTTACATCTGAAAGTGTTCCCCCGAGTCCCTAGCACCAGCTACTTGAACCATCCGTACCCCCAGCTTTTGGACGAAGCACGGTTCCAATTGGAACGGAACGGCTTACTAGGCAAGAAAACACAACTCCTGGAACCAATCAATATTTCCAACTTCCCCCAGCTAGTAGGCAACAACACTTTAGATGAACATTTTTACAAGGTGGGTGCTCATGCCAGTGAGCCCTACCGATCCATGTGTCATGACTTTTTAAAGCAGAGTCTTCCTCCACGACCCAAAGCTTGGGAATTCAAATCAGGCTGGACCAGATATGCACCTAACGAGCCACCGCAACCCGTGCCGTATCCTCTTGAAGACGCATTGGTATTTGATGTGGAAACACAATATAAACGGTCTCCATTTGCCGTCATGGCCGTCTGTGCGTCTGAAAAGGCATGGTACGGCTGGGTATCACCAGCATTGCTTGAAGCATCCCCTGATGCTTCTTACGAGCACTTAATACCGATGAACTGTCTACACAATGATAAGTTGATATTGGGTTACAATGTCAGCTACGACAGAGCTCGTGTTCTCGATGAATACAACATCAAACAGTCGCAAGCGTTCTATTTAGATGGTATGGCATTGCACGTTGCAACCAGCGGAATCACGTCTCAACAACGACCTCGATGGATGAAGCATAAGAAGAATAAGAGGAAACTTCAAGAGTTAATGAACGAAGAAGACTCTACAGACACTGCTGCAGAAACTGCTGCAATCTTTTCTAGCATGAAGACAGACTTTACTGATATGCAAGAGGAAATTGATTCTGACTTGATTGACGACCCATGGCTCTCGAAGGGCTCAACCAATTCGTTGGCTAACGTTGCTGAATTCCACTGTGGAATCAAATTACAGAAGGAAACACGGGATATCTTTGAAACTCTTGAAACCTCGGAGATTATCGATAGCTTCAATGATTTAATGGATTATTGCGCAATGGATGTCGATGCCACATTTGCTGTGATCAAGCATTTGTTCCCTCGGTATGAGTCGAAGATCCCCCATCCTATTTCCTTTTCAGTTCTCAGACACATGGGCACCTTGTTCCTACCCACCACGAAGAAGTGGGACGAATATGTTTCTACGGCAGAGAGAATATATCAAGACAACAGAGAACAAGTTTCGGACATTTTGAAGTCTAGAGCCGACGAATTGATTCAATTTGCGGTTCAGCATGATGAATCCTTGAAACCAGATTGGGAAACCGACCCATGGCTTAAACAATTGGATTGGACCATCAAGGAAGCAAGAATCAAAAAGGATGGGACTCCTTACAAGAAACAATCGTTTTTAATCGGATACCCGAATTGGTATCGTGAGTTATTCAAGATGGTTGAGTTGTCGGACGGTACAAAGGAGAAACAGTTGAACATTACTGTGAGAACCAGAATCACTCCCTTATTACTACGATTGAAATGGGAGGGTGAACCTTTGATCTGGACAGACTCTCAAGGTTGGTGTTTCAAGGTGCCCTACAACGACGACAGAATAGCCGAATTTGAAGCCAAAAATTATAACCAAGCCCGGTTATCTGAAGAAGATTTAGAGAAGTTCTTACCTGAGCTTCAAGACTTGGGTCAGTCTTATGTATTGTTCAAGGTTCCACATCCTGGTGGACCCAAGAAACGGTGTACCTCGGTTATGTCGAAATCATACCTGAAATACTTCGACAACGGGGTATTGTCCAGTCATTATGAGTATGCCAAAGAGATCTTGGGCTTGAATAGCATGGCGTCGTACTGGATGGGTAACAGGAACAGAATCATGGACCAATTTGTCATATACCAAGACCCGGAGAATAAAAAGAACCAATTCTTTCAGACTCCAGAACAACAGAGTTCAAACCCGGATATGGGCATAATTATTCCAAAGTTTGTAACCATGGGTACCATCACCAGACGGGCAACGGAAAACACATGGCTTACTGCCTCAAACGCTAAAGCAGATAGGATCGGGAGCGAGTTGAAGTCTTTAATAGAAGCACCCAAGGGTTATGTATTTGTTGGAGCAGACGTGGACTCTGAAGAGTTATGGATAGCCAGTTTAATTGGTGACTCCAAGTATTTGGTCCATGGAGGTTGTCCATTAGGTTGGATGACCCTTGAAGGTGAAAAGAATGAGGGAACGGATTTACATCTGAAGACAGCTGAAATCTTGGGTATTTCACGGAATGACGCCAAAGTGTTTAATTATGGTAGAATCTATGGGGCCGGTGAGAAGTTTGCTGGGACGCTTTTGAAGCAGTGTAATCCTACTTTGTCTGATGCTGAAGCCAGTAAAATGGCCAATGAGTTGTACACTCGGACAAAGGGAAGTCGGGGTAAGTTTTTGTATCGGAATGATTATAATAAGCCTGAGGTATCAGCATTATATGGCGAAGAAGCACCCAAAAATGGCTTACTGCTTTATTATGGAGGTACGGAATCCATTGTGTTCAATGCTCTTGAAGAAATTGCCGGGAATCCAGAACCACGAACTCCAGTACTTGGAGCTGGAATAACTGATGCTCTTAGTGTAGGGAATCTCAACTCCAACAATAGTTATTTGACCTCTAGAATCAACTGGACCATTCAAAGTTCCGGAGTTGACTACTTGCACTTGTTGATTATGTCCATGGATTATTTGACCAAATTGTATAAAGTTGACGCTCGGTTATTGCTTACCGTTCATGATGAAGTGAGATATCTTGTGCATGAAGATGACAAATTTAAGATTGCCTTACTTTTGCAAATTAGTAATTTGTGGACCAGAGCCATGTTTTCCGAGCAATTGAGCATCACCGAGGTTCCACAATCGGTTGCATTCTTTCTGGAGGTTGATGTTGATAAGTATCTACGGAAAGATGTCAATGCTTCCTGTGTGACTCCCTCTAATCTTGAAGCCAAGGCTCCTGGTGAATCTTTAACGATATTACAGTTGCTTGAAAAATGTGGACACGGAGATATTCTTAAGTTGGACCCAGAGTATGTTAAACAGTTTAATAAGAACTACGAGGACATCAAGTTTGAGCCCAGACCAACTATTCTCAACTCAAATACTGGGAAGAGTGACATGAAAGCTCGAATCAAACGCATTGAACTAGAAGGGTCGGAAGATCCAGATCTTTGGCGTATATTGCGTCGACAATGCTTTGATTTAATGAAAACGGCTTACTATGAAACGTTAGAGAATAATGTTAATAAAACCTTCAAACAAAAGCTGAAACAGAAGCTGAAACAGAAACTGGTAACCGCCACAAGGGCTCCCAAAGATACACAGGACGACACTTCTTCCATGAACAATACGGAACTGAAATACATCTCAAAGTACACCAAACGAGCCACTACAGCTACTACTACAGCCACTGCAGCCTCCAGTACTACTACAGCCAGTGCTAGATCCACTACACCCACTACCACCAAGACACGACCATCTGCTCCATTGCTGTCAATGATTTCAGCCATGTCCATCAGTGCTATGAGAAGGAAGATTAAAGTTGGCCTGAGTTTACCAGAGGAGGCTAAGCCTGCTCCCAATGTAAAACGACGATATGTCTCTGAGCAATTTCAAGATGACATGGCGCCGACTATTTCGCTGAATAAAATTTTGACAGAACAGTCGAACCAAATGCTTGGTAATAGTCGACGACCGTCTCGAATTATTGCCTGAAAAGATTATCAATTTGTTTCATGTGTTTACTCCAAAAGAAGATTACTCGAAGATGACTGTTTAATACGAGCCAGCCGAGGAATCTACCATCATCTTTCAAACTGTTGACTTCTCCATAGTGCCAAATCCGTTCAATTGATGAGATATGCAGTCCGATTAGGGAACAATCGGTTTACCCATAATTATTAGCATTATGATTATATTATTTTTATACCCGAGTCCTCGGCATTAATGCCCTTCAACCAAGTCTAAGAATCCTAGAGATTTCTGATGACGTGAGGACGCTGCATCTTTCTTTCATCATTGCAATACCATAGTGAATAGAACAACATGCGTACATATTTAGAGAGAGATTTATATAATTGTACTATTATAATTTATTGTTATCACGTGACCAAGATCCGACTTATTGCACAAAAAACCCAAAATAATCTTACAGAATACTTGGCGCATGGTAATGCTTGACGTCTGACCACGCAACAAAGTGACAGGAGAACTGTCAAAAAAAAGTCAAGCCGTATTCTCAAGAGCCTTAAACCATGGCCGCAAAAAAGTTATCCGTTGTTTCGGTTGGTTAAGCTCAAGTGAAAATTGTCCAAGTGGTGTTTAATTCTCTTTTTTGGCCAGTACAAGTTATAACTGAGCTTTTATGGAAACCTCTGGTCCACCAGCAAACTCTAGTGGTAGAAAGTGTTCAAGTGTAAACAGTTGCGTCAGAGAAGTGTTGGATGCAGGAACAAAAACACCGAATAACTTTTATACTTGGTCCCTCGGAAAAACTACCGGGTTTTTCTACTCATGATAAAACTTAAACACTTTCTGGCAACAAGTACGTAAGGTGACATCTTTATGTTACAAGAGAAAAAAATAATTCAATGAGGGGCATACTTGTTGTTGGTCTATTCGAAAGTAGCTTTCTTTTGTGTTTTTTTCTATTGGACACATTTTAATCGCTCTATTGTGCGCGGAAAGATTTTGTGTCACATTGTGCACATGAGCCTAATGTATCTGGGTGGTCCCGTTTATTCCGTTCGCCAGCTCCAATGGAGACATTTTCCAATAAGAAATACATCATCGTATAGTAGAGTGAGAATAAAGCTAAAATGAGTTAATTAACGACCGACCGTTGATGATTTCAGTCGGTATAAACAGGTGAAAGCTACTGGATTACAGACGTCGGTTATCATAAGCTACATGCATGCGCATACATCAAATTCAAATTTACTTAGGGGGTTGCGCACGTCAAAAGGTGGCACCCCGTCATAGAAAAGAACTAAAAGTAAATATGATCATGTAAGTTGTTGTTTGTAAAAATCGGCGATAACATATAGTAAATCAGTTTATTTTGGCATGCAATGAGCTACAGATAAAGAATCTTGGACGTACGTATATAAGAAGCCTTGTTCCTGGTATAAAAGCGACCGGTCCGTTATACCTTCAACTAATGGGATCGGATAGAACGATGAAAGGCTCACAAGAACACAAATGTGTTTTATTCCCTCACTTATACCCCACTGCCCAATTAGAACCCACCCCGGCATGCCGTCTATGCCAAACCCTAATGCATGTTTTCGTACTTTGATTGTTATCTCAATAGTAAAATAAATAACCAGCGTTTGTTGTTATTACCTTGTTGGAAGAGTGAACCCCGGTGGGTAGTGAGGCTTTTGCAGATAGAGACAGTGTTTTCCAAAATACAAACTCATTCAAGCAAAACTCATTGCAAGAAGCAACGCTACAAGTAGTTGCCTTTCAAGTAGTAACCTTTCCCGCAGTAACAATTCCCGTAGTAGTAGCGACATTCAATGGCTCATTCTAATTAGGAATGCACCGGCATCAGGCCGATCGGCGGCTCGTAGCGTCTGTAACAAGAAAGACAAGTGGAAATGGGACTCTCGGTAAACTATATGCAATCTGTTGTTGAACAAAACGCAAATTTAATATTTTTGTCCATCTCCCCCCATATATAAACCAGCGTATTCCCTGTTTGGAATACTCAACGATTTTTTTACTAAAGTTTTAGTTACTGTTCTTTTAATTAAACTCGTCCATCTCATCCCATAATATATAATGTTGCCTGCAGGTGTTATTCTTGTTTTCTGCATCCTTGGTGCCATCGGTATTCTTCTTTTTGGTTTGTTCGTCCAAAAGAAGTTGGTAGCCAGGAAGAAGGCCAACCAAAGATTCTAAGTTTTGTCAATAAACTAGTACTCACAGAATTTTGTATTTATTTCCTGGTTATCCACCGGTGAGGATATTATCAATGGGTTAGGTCCTGCTGGTGGTGGACTCTGCCTTCTTTTACTCCGTTGCTTTGCTTCTTTATACCTTTAATCAAGACAGTTAGTTAGCTACAGTCTTTATGCACATCCTTTAATACTATAAACCTGGTTTTATCTTCATGTAGTTGAGTTTGACTAATGTGGTGCACTATGTGCGTAATGTGTGCATTGTTGGGCAGACACATGTTCTTCTATGCGTCTCTATATATTTTAGTTTCAATCAGCATATTCGTCCATACGGAAGGACTGGAAGAAACCGAATAATGAAAGCATACTTAAACACCACCAAATCAACCATGAACGACCTAAAGAATCACCAAAACTCATCACATACCCAAAGATCATGGGTCCTGTAAATCTCGCTAAAGCCATTATACTCATGGAGGTGGAGTTGATGTAGGCTCTATGGGAAACATGAGCAGCTCGATGGTTAAGAAGAGTGATCTGAGGCATCCCCGTCAGCTGTGCTAAGGTTTTAAGCGAAGTAATGGTGTACAACGCAGCCACCATAACCCATCTTGGGAAGTTCGAGTTGTAGTCGTGATGGGTGAAGATAGTGAGTGGAACAAAAAAGTACATGAAGGGGAAGATCGAACACAGAAATCTAAACCCACGTATGGTTCCTAATTTCCGGTCGATTAGGGGAAAGATCACAAGAATGATAGCCATGCCCGCGATCCCGGTAGACGAGAATAATTTCCCAATAAACTCGGACGTAAGACCAAAACCCCCTTTGATCGACAATGGGAAGTGAAGATACTTGCGTTGAAGTGGTGACGCAAGGAACACAGGTAAAAATTCGTTGTAGCAGATCGCATGGAAGGAAAGAATAAAGTTAGACGTTAACACAGTAATCACAGCAGGAGTAAATGCGTTGGAATAATCAGTTGGCCCACTGGCTATACTTTGCACCGTAGTAACTTGGTTACCTGGTGATTCTTCAACATCTCTAGACAATGCACGAGTTAAAGGCCGAATGGTTTCTTCACCCGCAGTCTCTTCTGCTGTATGGCCGTTAGTGCCATATTGATTTACTATGGCTCTATCCAAACCTTTTGTGAACACGGGACTCAATCCGCCCTCGTCTTCACCGCATTCAGAGTTCGATTCAGATTCAGATCGAGATCCAAGCAATGGAGCGGTTTCATTGCAGTCATCGATCTCCTTTTGATGCCATGGCCGCTCAGGCGTGGAGAAGCCGATGCATCGCAAAAAAGAATCACCAAAGTCAACGAAAGGATCACGACGTTTCTGAAGCTTTGGGTGCGTTTCCTGCAACTGGAAAAGGCCAATGGTGCAACTGATTAGAATGATAGTTGACACAACTATGTTACTCAAGGCGTAGGGGTACTTGTCCAAGAACTTATCGTGATACAGAGACCAACCTTCTGTGGTGATATACAGAGAAGGAATCTGGTCTGGAAGAGACCCAAACCCTGGAGCGGAGATGGCGTTGAAGATTCCGGAAATTATTGGGGTTCCACTAAGAGTTGAATTTGTTCCATAAGGGTTATCCTTTTTGGGACGAGTGAAATAAGAAGAACCGCCAATCAATGGACCTAAAGTCGATCCAAAATTGAATAGAAGCGGAAGAGTCAGAAACGCCAATGGTTGATGTTTCTTCTCCTTTACAATCTCACCAACCATTGTCCGAAGCACTGCAACGTTCCCATTGAGACATCCAGCGATCATTCTCGCTCCAAAGGCCATATAATAGCTTGTACTGAATCCAAATACCAATAATGATACAACGGTACCACACATGCCAAAAAGAAGAATGGGTTTACGTCCATAGATATCCGATAGCTTACCCCATTTGACAGCAAAGATAAATTGACATAACGCAAATGAAGAGGCCAAATAACCACTGTATTTTGCTATCAGATGTTCATCCGGTGCTATATGAAAGTCTCTAATCATGAAGTACATATAGGGGAAGATGGAGGTGAATGCTAAAGGCTCACTGAATCTGATAAGACAAATGACTAGCATTTGTCTATACGGGAACCCCTTCATATGATCTTTGACGCCTTGGAACATTGTGGTGGTAGTGGTTGATTTGAAAAAGTGAATCTACGTTGCCGAAGAGGAACATTATATAAAACATCGTGTGTGATGCTGCATTCGAGAAGCACGTCAAATTACTTAAAAAATTCAAACAATAGAGTTTATAAATGCAGTAGTCCAAACAGTTGATAAGGTACGCAATTGAATTTTAGTATTGCGTTTTGAGGCTTTATTTTGTCTTGTAAGCACGTCTTGTCGGAGCTCACAACTTATGCGTGATCTCCCTTGTAGTCTGAGTGCAATGGAATGGAGAAGGATTCACGAGAGCAATGAGAGGTTCACCAAAGCTGTACCTTTTAATTGTACCTTTTAATCTAGTCTTGGCAGCCCCACGTGCTAGTTACATCAATGTTAAAGAATTATTATTTTGTGTTTTCTCAAGGCTAGGTTACAACAGGTAGTTTCGATTTAAACCAAGAAGTATAAGGAAATCACAGAAATCGTTCGCATACATTTTTCCTTTTGGGGCCGTATGCATAATGCGATAAAAACCTCGTTTATGTATACGTACGTAAGGGATACGACATACATCAGACAGTGAATATATATATTGACTTTCAAATGCAACCACAATTAAAATAAACAGTTTTTAACGTACAAACATGCGTAATTTATCAACTTCAAATTGATGTCTTCTAGCATTTAGGTCTATTGGAAGAGACGAAAACAACGAGCTCATTCTTAATTGGAGTATCTCCTTCGTCTTCAACAGCAGTATTCACACTCTATTGGAAATCTACCCTTCCATCTCAGCATATAGGGGCTAAGGCTGGGTCCCATACTGCATGTGGACTCACAACAATATGAAGAGATCTTTAGACTGTTCCAAGATATCACCCAGTTCCGGGTTGTACTTCAAGAATGAGACAGACCACAGGCTTGGAAGATTACTACATCTACAGAAATAAACTAAAGCTTTCCACCTGTGTAAGCGTTGGCGGAACCTATGGATTACCTATTTTTGGAGATAAGAACCTCGTATTCCAGGTGCTTAAAGAATTGATTCACGAGAACTCTCCGCTTCGTACGAACTACAAGGAAGTTGACGGCGTGGAAAAGTGGCAGCTTGATCCTGTGAAAACTATTCTTTACGATGACGTGGTTAAACCGTGTCCATATACTGAATGTTCTGCCGAGTTTCTTGAATGGTCTCATTCATTAGAGAATCGGTTGGAAATTGGATCTTATAAACCATTATGGAGACTTAATATTCTTAATGACTTTACAGCCTGCTTCTCTTACGACCACACTGCTATGGACGGTATAAGTGGGATGGCTTTCCATTCCAAGTTTAGAGAAGCAGCAGAAAAGTATGTAAACGGAGATAAGAACAACCAAATTGATGGTTCAAGTCTTCTATACGAGGATTTCCAAGTTACGAGATGTGAGAAAAAGATGCCCAACGGAGAATTACTTCACAACTTCAACCCTCCTATTTTAACTAAAGTATCAATGCTCTGGCTGATTTTGGTGAATCCTTCGATCCAGAAACTCCTTGGTAGAGCACATGCCAGCGTACCTAAAACAGAGTATAAATCTGATACAAAGGTAGAGATTATTAACATAGATTCGGAAACGCTTAAAGCTATACAACTTAGATGCAAAGAAGAGAACGTTAGACTTGTTTGCTGGATTATTACATGCCTACAACTGGTTTTGAAGGAATTTCTTCCAAAAAACCAGAGCTTACAAGGTAACATTCCTATTAACGTTAGACCGTTAATTAAAGACATCGGAACACCGCTAGGACTTTACGTTTGTGGATTTACTATTCCACTTGAAGCATTAGACTTCAAAGGAGACGAAACCCAAACCATTTTAAAGCAAGCTCAGAAGCGGTCAATAGAAGTTGACGGAGTGCTTAATGATGATTGTAGATATCCAATTTACTCTATCGGTCTTTTGAGAGCGATTCCTTCTATAAAGAACTATTTGGAGAAAGGGATAACCCAAGACAGAGAGACGGCTTTAGAATGCTCTAATTTGGGATTATTCAAACAACCAAAGGATAGCGTTTTAAGAGTCCAAGATCTTATATTCAGTAATGCTGATTTCGTCAATGGCAGTGCTTTTGCCGCCTATTGTGTTAGCACAGAAGAAGGGGGATTGAATATTTGTTTGGTCAACAATAAGGAGTATTACAAGCACGTGAATACTGTTAGTGAAGAACTCATAAAGGTGCTCAAGAGTATCATAAACTAAGACATCGTAAAAGTTATTATAAAGAATGAGTCGTAGATTACGGGAACTTTATTTTAATGCAGTGCGATGCCATGCAATGCAATGCATTGCAACTAATTATTCAATTGCATAGAACTAACTCTTATATTGTTCTAATATATACAGTAGCTCAACGATAAACTACCTTCTTATTCCCCTTGTGCTTTCTATACTCTTGCTCTCGTAATACTAATAATACACAGCATGTAACTAATGTGTCATTCTCTACAATATCAAGGCTTTCTCTTCTGAGAATGCTGAGGACTCCATGCTGATGAAGATTGTTGCCCACTTTAACGTTTCCCTTATCGACGAAACGACCAAAGTCTCGCTGTCCAATGACATACAGTGCGCCTTGTATAGCTTGTAATGCTTGATGGTGGGAAGCCGGATGATCCACCATCCGGGCCAATTCATTATCCAAGATGATTTTGACATTCTTGATATTATTTTCATTGGGAAAAATAAGTTCAAGATCATCAACAAGTGACTTTGACGCTTTTGTCAATGGGAAAGCTTGAATCTTAGTAGAGTTCCCAAATATGGAGGCCGAATTTGATATCCCAGTGACTCGAAAGTTTGTATCAGCATAGGAAAAATCACAAGAACCATGAATCCCATTATTTGCCATAACAATTGGAGGTATACCACTCGCCAAAGAGAACATAAACACATAGCTAGTGACATAGTTACTGAGAATCTTAAAATAGACCTTGCAAAATTCTGTTTTCTCGCCTGTGGTTTGGTCAAATTGATGGAATGTCATGAACGGACTTGTTTTCTTAAAGAGAGATAGATAAGACGATGATGTCAGAAGAAGTGGATGAACATTCTGCTTATTCATTTGATAGTCAATAATAGCCTGAACATCCCGAAACACAGACACTCCATTTTGCATTAATGATGAAACAACAGGGAAATTTGATACCGTAGTATATGCCATCACTGGATGTCTCATGATTAGATCTTGATGATTAATCAACGTATTCTGCGATAAAAGCGATAGCAAGTCATCGTTTGCATCTTCTTCATTGGGTGGAGCAATAGAACGAGAAGTATTTGTTTCTGAATGGACTAAAGTGGCTAAAGATTCTTCACTACCACGACGAGGACGTTCCATGTGCTTAACCTGGCTCAAATGTGTATCTATTCGGTTACTCAGGCTAACAGTATTGCGCTGTACTGTTCGGTTGTCATCGGATCACTTATCAATCGAGAAATTCACGACATTAAAATTGCGACACTTCCTTCCTACTTCGAAAGTAAAGCGTAGTAACGTTGGACTTTTTTTTGTGAAATCGATACTTGTGCTGCTCAATCCATTATTTATTCATGAGAGATTGTGCATACCTGAATCATGTGAATTATCGGCAACTTTGGTTTTATGTAGCGTATCGGTTTTGAATCTCCTATACTTCTTTGTGCCATTTTTAGGTGTGTTTCAAACGACATTTACTGTCTGGAGTCATGTGTTCGCAATCTGCAGAATAAGCGGGATGATATTGGAACATGGCGACTGCGCTTACCCCATGGGGTAAGCTTCCCAGTAGATACGCCACTCATTGCAAAGGAAACTAAACAAAGTGGGGGTCAAATGACTTATTTTAAGTTATCTTTTGAATAGGAGTTCACAGGATTGCACGAAGAATCTTGGGGGGAATTTTCAGAGTCAGAGTCAAAGATAGGAGCTACAATGTAGCGATAGAGTGTTAAAAACGTACGTAGAATCAATAGTCTGACATTTTTATTACCAAAAGATTTATCACCTGGAATGAGTACCAAAGGTGGAGAAGTAAGCGACTTGAAATTGAGCGTAATTGGATGGAGGCTATTGGAATGTTTCGGTCAAAGGGATTTATTATGAACCCACTTTTTAACATAAGAAATTGAATCTTCAAGGCATCAAGTGGGGAGAACCATAAAATGCGTAAGAATACAATATGTATCTTACTACAGACGGTAACCGTCGATAACAATCTCAACACTTCGTTTTGCAATGTATCCGTTGGTTCATAAGTCATCTCAAGGGAATCATGTGACAGTGTAGCCTCTCTGGCCTTATTACAGTTAACCCCTGAGGCATAGGAGCAAGTTACCCGGAAGTTCTTGCTTTTTGAATGGATACACAAAACAGGCGATAATAATTTAGGCAAAGGAGGGGGAGGGGTTTATGGTTTTCCCGGAGTTTATATCGGACAAACAACGATACAAAAGTAGTATATATATATGGTTGTCCTTACTGCCGTGCAAAACTACACTTTGTGGCTCGTGACTTTAAAAATCAACACTACATTACACCGACAGCGAACACGGCTCCGAAGAACAACATGATCAAGCCTGTGACAACCCCTTGGTACTGTTCACAAGCGCAAAATTGTCAGATATTTCTCACATTCGTAGTTTCAAAATTAACCCGGAGTGCAATATTAAGATAATAATTGCGCTTACGTAAACGACATTTGAATTACCTTTACTACCATTAGTAATTAAAAATCTTGGTGTAAGCGAAATGTTTTCATTATCACATAGGACACAGACTACAGCCGGTCATGGGTGAAGGGATCTCATGCCTATTATTATATGACTGACAATATTTTCTTCAAACGATATTTCTTGCGCACCCCACGTCTGTACTTAACCCCACCACTTTTTGATTTGGTAGATAGCCAAACTCCGTCAGATCATGGGTAGCCGACGACGACATTTTTAATCTGACACGGAGCCCTGGTTTTTACTACAGAGATTTAGCGAGGTGGGGTCGAATTTCTAAGATACATTATATCTAGCTCTTCTTTTCACTATGATTGCTATTTAATAACCGGTCAATCTTCACAGCTCGACTTTCATGTTTCTAATTTGGTACATGAGACATCCGTGGTGCTTGCCATTATAAAACAGGATGAAAAATCAGACATTCTCGGAAAATTGTTCGAAGCCGCGGAGGCTACTTACCCCAAACACCTACATATAGATACCCCAGAAACTTTCTTCTATTTTTGCGGGGTTGTTTCCCGCTTGACCGTTTTCGATGCCTTAGGTTCTGCAGAGCCCATCACCATAAGGAGTAAAGAACACACATCCGACTCTCCGGACCCACACCAATTAGCTCAAGTTCAAGCGGACATTAGTAGTAATAGTAATTCTAGTAGTAGAAGCAGTAGACGAAACTATGTACCATTGGATTCAGCGAGAAGAATCCCCTGACTCTCCGTCAGTCAATCAGTAGTAAATCTCCCCCACCCCCACCCCCACGAAATGCCTAACGAAACTAAATTGTGTCGGATTGCAGTTTCGCTTTTTTCAGATGACTCGACCTACATCTTCCACTTAACTAGTCCATGATTGTGTGTTTCCATTGTCTGGCTGTCCTGTTGTCTGTTCCTGTGTGGTCAATTTACCGGGGTAGTTTCTCTTCCGTATTATAAACGTAAGCCCTAAGCTTCACTTTTTGAATCCATACCTATTTTTATTAGCTTCCCGTGTCGTGTCATCTTGCCTTCTCTCATCTTGTCACTTAAACCAACAAAGGAGTGGCCAAATAAGAGATAAATCGTCCCCTAGACTTGTCAGACTACTAATCATGGCAGCTACTAAAAAATATATCTGTGCCTTCTGCGCCAGAGCCTTCACCCGTTCAGAACATAAGCAACGTCATGAAAGATCCCATACCAATGAAAAGCCGTTCCATTGCTTACATTGCACTTCAGCATTTGTAAGACGAGATCTTTTACAACGCCACTGTAGAACCGTCCACAACATCTTCACATCCGCCACACCATCATCATCATCCTCATCATCAACATCGTCAGCCGGAACCGCTGCAACAAACTCAGGCTCCCCTTCGCAAACATCGACCGAGACAGAGGCAAAATCAAAGGCAAAATCATCATCAAAATCTTCAGAGCAAATACACTCCAATCCAACGTCAGATTCTTCAACCACTGAGACAACAAATGTCTGTCCTTCTCCTTTGGCGTTGTCAAAGTCTCCACAAAATTCTCCCACGGATTCCATGACGTCTCCTCTTGCCATTGCTCCACGATTAGACGATTCAGATCACTCCTCGGATATACCCATAAAGAGAAGAAAGCTTTCAGAGCAGAACTCAGACAATGGATCTACTGGAGTACATCCTCCCTACGACAATGATTTTGCATTATCAAATAATGAGGTTTCTCCACGAACTGGTACTGTCCCCAACAATAAGTCCAGCCCCCACCGAAACTCTGTGTCGCCTACACTGCTACCCCCTTCTCTCGACTTCTCGCTTCCATTTGGCCATCTTATTCCTCACAATCCAACCGACGATCTTATCCAACTTTTATCGATATCAAAAGTACTTCATTCCATTCTTGATACCCATGATTCGATCGTCATTGACAACTTTTTCATTGGTTTCAACCATTTGTGCCAGATGAAACAATATCCTTGTACCATAACCATGGCTCTGGACTTGCTCAAGTACTTGGCCATTTATAATACCACCACGTCCAATAACGTTGGTAGTGGTGACAATAAAAGAGATAAGAACTTGGACATCAGTAAATTCAAGTTGTGCCAAATATATGCCATTATCTCCCTCGGATATAACATTAATGATGATTTCGATAACGGCCGAGTGTATTTTGAGAATTCCTGGGACTTGCTTGTGACTGACTTGATTCCTAACACTTTTACAAAGCTATTTGATCAAGTGGAGATAATGAATAACATGTTCATCGTAACCGTTACCTTTCTCCAGTTCCACAACAAGCTACTGACGCCTGATGTGAATTTGAAGGTGATTATCAACTATTTCAATGATATTTCGTTTGTTGTATATTCTAACCTCTTGAATTTAAACAAGTGCTTATTAACAGATAGCAGAATCCTATTCTGGTGTGTCTACAACTTGCTTCTGAAGTATTTACCTGTTGCAAATGGTTCAGAGTTCCAACCTTTGAAGTTGTATCAAGCATTTTTAAATTCCAAATTTATTAATGATATGACATTGAACTCGGTGCTTCAAAACTCATGCAGATCGGCGATTTCGTTCCCAGCTAAAAATAACGAAGAGTTGATCTTCCTTCAACTGATTGTGATTTACACTTTAAGCAATGAATTATTCCATTTTGTTGGGTGCAAAAAGTTCCAGGTGTTTGATAATAAAAACTCTTTACACAACTCGGTAATATTGATTAACAAATCCATGTCATTTACCGGAGCCAATTTTGCCCCCAGTAACAAAATATTCGAGTTATTTAAGAAGAAGTTGATCATCAATTCACCTTTAAAATTCCATGAATTGCTCAACAATTATATCATTCAATTAAGTTCCTTTCACACATGGTATTTGCTTATGCTTACCTTGAAGGAATTCAACTTAGGGCTCAATGACTTATCAAAATTGACACTACAATTAATGGACACAAGTCAAAGAACTCCTCCCCCATCTCCAAAGGAATTGGTTGAAGATAAGTTTTTCAATATTTATAATCAAATTGATATTGTGAACAACAACATCTCGATCGTTTGCTTCCCGATTATCTTCAACTACAACTTATTGAAACAACAGCCATCTCATCCCAATAAGTTTTCAAGTTTGGAACGAGATTCCTTGGTTAAATTCTTTGTGGAATGGTATTTATCCATGATCAAATTACTTGTGGGAATCTTCAAGTACAAATCTCTTGATAATTATGTGAACCAATCTTTGATTTACCTTTTGAACCAAAACACCAGTCAAGTTTTACCCGAGGAAATGGCTTTTGACGAAGATAGTTTTTGGGATTTAAAGGGTAAAATCGAACTGATCTTCAAGAGATATGTGGTTGATTTGTGCCTTTATCCAGATTTCGATATCTTGCAAGATAATTTGAACAGTTATTTGATACCTGTGATTAAGCAACACTTAAACTTTGCCAAATCCAATTCTACTACTAGTGCTGTTGCTGTTGCACAATCAAAAACATCAGTCACCACCAAATATACTTCCTCTGAACTTCCAAGTGTTGTCTCTGCACAGAATATATATGGTGGAGGTAGTGGTAGTGGTAGTGGAGATGACATGGGGTACAATAGATCCCCCAAAAGTGTTGGACCAAGACATTCAATTACACTTCCATCACCAATGAATAGAAGATCACATTCTATTTCTATTGGAATGCTTCAATCCAAGTTCCCACCACCTATGTCGAACGTTACTGTGTCCCCTGTCCCATCATCACATGGACACCTGAACAGTACATCATCATCATTTCCAAGCACTTTACAAGTACCTGGTAGTGGTAGATCGAATAGCAATGGAGGAAGTATCGGAGGAGGCAGTATAATTGTTAATGGGTCATCAATATCAGGGTTATCAGCACATTCATCAGTGTCATCATCTTCCAATTATTCCACATATTCAATTAATCAATCATCTTCAATGACAGCTACACTTTCACCACCATGTCAACCACAGCAACTTGTGAGTAAGTTACTCCCACCTCCACTTGAAGCCATCTTACCTTCAACCCCTACCATGCATCAGCAGCGGGCTGGACCAGCTACTGGACATACCTTTTATGGAGCCACAAATACTACAAATAACTTGGGTACTCCGCTCTTGGCTAATTCAACAATACCTCCTCCATTAACTGGTGGAGGTGGTGCTGGGGGGTCGCACATCTTCCCGTCTTTGGCACTTCCACTGCCCAATCAACCAGTGGTTACGCCTCTTTACATGTACACCAATGGGGCAGGAACCGATGGGAAGAGTGCCAATGGATTCAAATAATCATATTTACCTATTTATTAATACTATATTATAGCTACGTAATGGTTTACGTAATCGTTCGGAAATATTCGGCGAACACCGTAAATCCACTACCGGTCTTTTGTCTTTTACATGAGGCTGAACCATATGGATCATTCGATGGTACACACACGACAATTGAAAATTAACTTTATATGTCAGTGGTCACTCCATCAAATGGGGTGACTTTAATATAAGGTGATACTATGAACCCGATTTCTTCCAAAATCGTCAGGTTTGCTCCACCTCTACATTGTACCATTGTAATTGGGCCACCCCTCACTCCTTCACTCCCACTGTAGTCCAAGAATATAAATACTAGGGGTTCCAGTAGAATGGCAAGCAATCATCATATTAGTTATTCCTACAGCACTTAATCGCACACAAATCTATTCATATACAAAATGGCTATCAAGAATACTTCTAAGGCTTTGGCTATCTGTGGAGGTCTCTATGCTCTCGGTGCTGCTTGGATGGCTACCAATTACTATAACAAAAGTTCATTAAAGAAGATTTATGTTAAGGCAGACCCAGCTTACGAAAAGGTTAAGGTTGGCCATGCACCTGGAGTGAATGCTTAACGGATGAGATCCAGTTCTATGTATATTTATGTTTAATACAGGTTATTAATGAATGTCGTTGTAGTCGTTTTATCACGGAGGAGTTACCCGCACTTTAAAAACCAATTAATAAATTATGCTAAATATAATACACGTAAAAGAATATGTCGATAATAACCCATCTAAAACAATATCTGAAGAAGTTTCTTCCAGATAGGCTTTTCCTTGTAAGCCAATTTCAGTTCTTCTAATTCTTGTCTTAATAAATCAATATCAACTTCACGGCGTCCGGTATCCAAATCAATGTCTTCCAATTTGATGATGAAACGGTTCCAACTCCGAGTGTATGTTTTGTGACCAACGTACATAACAATCATAATTGGAATAGACAAGCACAATTGGAAAAAGTTGTTCACATCAGCAGATCCATGGGGGAAAAGTGCGATCCAAATCTCACCAATCATCATTAAGAAACAAACAAGGGCACCAGAATAGGAGCCAAAGAGACCCATTGGAGAAACGAAAATGATTTCATCTGTAGAACGACCTTGGGCTTTTAAAGCAGCTCTCCAACGAATATGAACTACGCAAACCGTACCCCAAATGATGAAAGTAGCCACCGAACAAAGGGCAAATAACCAAGTGAAAACGACTGATTCCTTAGTAGAATCCACAAGGAACCCCAACAATCCGAATGCGGAAATAAACCCAATAGAAACCAAGGGTCTCCCCTTACGATCAATGTAACCAAACCAACTTGGTAGTAAGCCTTGAGCAGCCATACTCGCCAAAGATCTAGAACAACCGTAAACAGACGAGTTACCCAATGAAATGACCGCCACAAGAATTACAGCATTCATAATATGAGGAACAACTTTAATCCCACCGTTTTGAACAGCAATGACAAAGGGTGATGCAGTGATACCACTACCATTCAACAATTGCTCATTGGTATAAGGCACCAAACAACCAATGACAATGGCCGTACAAATGTAAAAGATAAAGATCCGCCAGAAAACTTGCTTAGTGGCCTTTGGTAAGGACTTTCTTGGGTTTTCTGTTTCAGCAGCTGCCAATGCAACCAACTCCACACCACCAAAGGAGAAAGCTGCAGAGACAAATGCATTACATACCCCCTTCAACCCCCCATTGAAAGCACCGGGGTTGTGCCAGTATTTACCACCAATATAACCTTGAGACCCGACACCACAGGTGATACAAATACCCAAGATGATGAATCCAATGACGGCAATAACTTTAATAAGTGATAACCAAAATTCTGCTTCGCCAAACCCCCGGACACCAAAGAAATTGATACCAATGATAAGAACAAATAAGATGGCAACCCATAAAGCAGGGTCGATAGATTGATTCCAATATTGAATAGTCATGGCAGCAGCAATCAATTCACTGGGGAATGAAATTAACCATGATAAGGCATACATCAGACCTAAGGTGAACCCCACTGTTGGGTCGACGAAACGTGAGAAAAATGCATTAAACGATCCACTAATTGGGAACTGAACAGATAACTCACCTAATGCCATCACCATACAGAAAATAGCATAGCCTGCAAGAACATATGAAATTAAAACCGCTGCGGGTCCACCAACACTCAACGCATAACCAGAACCAATGAATAAACCAGTACCAATGGATCCACCTATAGCGATCATCTGCACATGTCTATTCTTCAAATCGCGGACCAAAGGTTGATTGGCGGTACCGTGAACACCTTTGGTGACCAAATCCAATGTACTATCATCTTCACTGACTACTTCCATTGGCTTAAAAGAGTCAACCATCCTGGAGAAGTAACCTCCATTGGAGGAGTACCCAGTGGCATGGTTCGTTGTGATTTCAAGGCTATCTATTTTTTCAGACATCATGATGAACAAGAAGAAACAACTAACAAAATTAAATCGACTAAAAATGTATATGGCCTAAAATTGTATACGAAAAATGCACCGCAATAAATACAATGAGAAGACCAAAAAAAAAAAAGGAAAATAATAGTAGTGGTTTTCAAATTGTTATTATGTACGTTTGTCAGATCTGAGTGAGATAACGTTATCATCAACGCCTCAAGAAAAAAGAAAGCAACTGTATCTAAAGGTAGCCACAATTGCTGTATGCCATAACTACACTAGGTATTGTGTCCTGCCACACTTGGATCTTCACGACATAACCCAGGTCTCAATTCTACCAAGTATGTCTACTATTTGTGCCTACTACGTATGCCTTATATGTGTGTCCATTATGTGTCTTATCATCTTATTGTGGATCCCTTCGGCTGTCACTTGAACTCATCCCAGCTCATTTTCTGAATGTGCACATAAAGATACGGCATCTGGACCTACATCGCTAGTATTATATGCAGAAACAGGACCGGAGTGGCTTCCGGTGTTTGCACTTGTCATTTCTTCATTCATATCGAGTAAACTATAAGATACCGTGCCGCGGTGAAGTATCTTGTGAAGTTTATACCTAACGAGCAGATATAAACTGTTAAACTGCTTTATTCAAGTGGTTTTGGCTGCTCAATTTTACTCGTGTTTGAAATTACAAGGGTCGGAAAAATGTCCTGCAAATTACGTAAATAAAAGCGAACAAATGAATGGCTGCCTTCAAATATAAATTGTCGACCTTGACTTCGGCTCTAAGGTAATAAAACCACATATGACTCATGGTACCTTCATTTTAAGCTATACGCGAGATCCAAACATCATTGTTATTCAAAACCTTTTGCGATCATGTCTTCATGGTCGAGGTTATTCCGGCGGGATTAACGTTTTCCCGTTCCATATTCCTAATTGCACGGGTTCTTGAATTGCTTTTTGACGTTTTTTGTGTCAACCTGTTTTGGCCTGTAAGTGCAGGAGAAGACGGCTATACCATTCACAATTCTACTAACAGTTGTCATATGCCTTTATTTGAACTTAACATATTACGTTCAATTGAAACAACTCGCAACCTTCTTCGCTTATTCTGCAGCTGCTGACGCTTCAGTTGTGGCAATAGGTACAAGTAAACTCTCTTCAACAGGTTTCACATTTGCAGCTGGATTACTTGCACTTTCTGTAGGTAAAACCCCGTTAGTAGTACTTGGAGAAGCTGCGTTTGAAATCGATGGCAGATTCATGCTACTCTTATTATTATTGTCATTTTTGGCGGCAAGAAGCGCTTCTGCTGCAGCCCCAGGTGGTGCAGGTATCTTTCCACCTTTGGTTAACAGATACAATGGACAAGATTTGTTCGTTCTAATATGACCAAATGCTCCACAGGATTTACATCTTCTTCTGGTCGACTTTCCTTTACCAATACCCTTACCACCAACGGCATAGGTACCATCAGGTAATAACACTGTGTTCGCATCAATAATAGTACCCCCAGCAGCAGCAGCAGCATGTATACTATCCTTTGGAGGCTTCTTATTCTTAGACATCTTCACCTTCTTTTCCAAATTAGCCAATTTCTCTTGCAATGCCTTCTTCCGAATCTTATTCAATTCTTTGTCGCTAGTAGGGATAATATCATCAACATCTGCATTCTTAATCTTCTCGTCTTCAATCTCCTTCTTCCGTTTAACATATGCTCTGATTATTCTGGGATCAGATATAACCTCAACCTTACGATGAACAATCCCATTTTCATCCATGAATCGTCTCTCAATACGAAGAACCCGTTTGCTTTGGGAAGGTAATGGCTTTTCTTTGTCATCACCGGCAAGCTTCAATTCTCTTTCAAGTCTTAATTTGTTTTGTCTCTCTTCTTCGTCCTCAAACTTGCGTTTCAAATACTTATAATGATCAAGTGGCTTATATGTCTCATAAATTTCTTTACTTAAATCAAAATCACCAACTCGGTCAGCTAATGACCTTCTTTGCTCATACCAAATCCGTTTGATCTCATGCTCATATAATTTTTGTTGGTAAGCTGCGGATGTATTCTTAGGAACATTCTCTCTCTTTGGTGCAAAAAGTGGAGTAAAGGAACTTTTTTGTGTGGCCCGTAAGAAAGAATACCCTAAACCAATACCCGTAGGGTCTCCTTCACCATTTAATTGAAGCATTGTCTTGGTTTGAGTCGAAGTAAGAAAGTTTCTTGTCCAATTCCAAGGAGCCAACTCTTCCTCAATATCAAAGTCATTGATTTCTCCTGTATCCTTATTATACTTCCGCTTACCTTCTTTAGCATCTTTGTCTCCATCCTTATCCTTTTCTTTATCCTTTCTGTCGTCTTTTTCGTCACCCTTTTCATCAAATTTCTTCTTCTGTTGTTCTTGCAGACTTGGCTGTTCGTCTGAAAAAAGGTACCCATAATCTTCTAAAATCTGATTACCAGATTGCATGCTATCAAGCATACAAACATCCTCAGGTGTTATCATATTCCGGACGTCCTCCTCTGTAGGGACGTTATCACCTGCACCTTTGATTTTCCAGTACCCTTGATCATCCCCTTGCCTTTGATATTCCATGAATTCCTTTAATCTTTGTCTATTCTGCATATCATTATGCTCAGGGAAATGTTTGGAAATATCTTTCACTGAAATACGGGATTCTCCTTTACTATTCATAACTCTGAAAACAACCATCTTTAATCTGTTCTTAGATGTGTTGGTAACCTTTCTAGAATGTGGAGCAGGAACTTCAACCACTGGAAAAACATTTCCAACTGCAAACATGCTGTTGAAGTTTCTTAAATAGAATCTCTGGTGACTTCCTGCCCCTTGTGAACGAATCATCAAGAAATCAGTTGACTTGGGATCATGCTTGAAAATTGGAGTTCTAACCATATTATTGTAAAGTGTTGGAACAAATTGCCCCGGTGCAACCTCCCCAAAATTCCAGAATGGTGACCTATCTTCCATACCTAACACATGGGTTTCTCCAATTGATGTTTTCGGTCTTGTATTATCATCTTTAGTCTCCTTTCTATAGTAATTGACCACTTTGGAACACATACCAAAATTTGATAACAATTGAGGATATTCCTCAGAATATTCCATACCAATTAATGGACCGGTATCGGCAAGTGTTAGATCTGAAGTTCTACTGAAAATTTCTTGAGGTGTCTTGCCCCGGTCCTTCTTTCTCTTTCTGATTTTTAGCTTCGAAAAACTTACTAAAGTACCTGGACGAACACTGAATCTGGGTCTATGGAATGATCGACATTCTTGCTTGTTAAGTCTGACCTTATAATATGGAGTTTGTAATCTCAATGCTGGAACAGAATGCTCAATATTCAAATTACTCAATTGACTTCTAACCTTCTTATGATAATTAGCCTTCAAAACCTCATATTGCTTATCATTGGAGATATTAAATTTCATATTGAACAAACGATCTTTGGGAGATATTAGTACCTTAGATGTCGCTGCCATTTTCTCGGGGACAAATAATAAATTAGGATCATTCATATCCAACGCAAGTAATTTCTTATCTATTTGCCCCTCAAATATCATATCATCATCGTAATTAATATCAATAATCTTTGCCTGTCCTGGCACTTCACGTTCACGCACAATTGTGTTTTGTGAATTGGTCTTTCCATTTGAAGCTTGAGGTTTAGGGTTTATTATTTGCTCATCGTCCCATCCAGTTGTTGATAGCACCAAATCTTTCAGGAATTCAATGAATTTATCATCTGTCAGAGCATCTTTCTCTAAGAACTCTACTGGTTTTCTTGTAGGAAGACCTTCATAAAGCTCAACAATGAATCCGTCTTTATTTGCAAGATTCTCACTAACGTTTTGGTTACTGAAGGAAGAAGACGAAATCTCAGATAACGGTTTGGTGAACAATTTTCTTCCATCTGGGGCCAATTCAAATGCAATCTTCGTAGGAATAAAAGGTTTGGTGATCTCCTTGAATGCAATAGGAGGTCTATGATTTTTAAAGTAGATTGGAGATGGATAAAAGTGTTTATGGAAATTAAAAGGTTTATCATCCCTATAATCTGGATAATAATAAGAAAGCATTCGCCGTAGCACTGATTTCCCTTCAACTTTCCTTCGACGAAGTCTCTCAATTGCTCGAGCGATTTTTCTTCTTGATTCATCTCGTCTAGCACCTACTAAGACTTTTGTCGACTGTTGATGATGTTCATGGTCAGACATTTCTCCAACACTAACATCATCTTCAAAGCCAACATGATCATCACCTTCACCATCACCAAATATATCCCCCAATTCCATATTAGTTAACCCATTATCATCAGGAGCCATCAAATAATCATCATTAAGATCGTTATAATGGCCCTCATGCCCACCAATATCCCCCATATATCCTCCATCATCAACATGCATTCTATTAACATCATCATCTTCACCGGGACCAAAGAGATCATCAAATTGTTTTTCAGCTCTCCGCTGTAACTCCGCTTCCTCCTGATCCACCTCTACCATGCCACCATCACCATCAGCTACAGCTATCTCATTGGCGGCACCACCAAGGTCTGTACCTTCGTCTTCTTCTTCAAGTTCATCTTCTGCCAATTCATCAAAGTCCTCGTAATCAATGGCGTCATCAGCATGAACCGTTTGTTTGGCCAGAAAAATCGAGTCTATAATCTCATCATTCGGTATATCATTGTTGCCCTGTACATATTTGTTTACGGCCGCATCATCACCGTCCTTTGCTCCTCTGCTCATTATGATAACAGCTATAGGGCTGCCTTCCTTATTGACATATATACTGTGTTATGTAGCAAGTAGTCAAATATACTGACTATTTTTCTTTGATGGGATTCAGCAAATCGGTAATGGCACGACCCTATAAAGTATAAAGATCTTGCAACTTAGAATGCTTTAATACACTTTAGTTTTATTCTAGTGTATACGTGATATAGTTTCAGTAATGGCCTCAGTGGTAATCACAGTAGTACAGGGTATAGAGTATACGTAAGAGGTATCAGTAATGTAAGCCAACCAGTTGGCTTACATCGTAGTTTCGGAAACAGGATACGATAACCTATGACTTGAAGCATACTACAACCGTAAACTTCACTGACAATTGATTGACCTTTATAATTCAAGCCAGTTTCCATACTAGGCAATCGTTGTCATCTCGTTAGTTTCTCAGTGACGTTATCAGTATGATCTATGGTTTTGTGATATTTTATACCAATAGACAACAGTTAAAGGAATCACGTAAACTTTAGGAACTACTACTACTACAACTACTCATCAACAATGACAGTGGAGCGTCATAACGGAATTATAGAATCACCTAGAGACTCTAAAGAGACATTGATAGTTATCTCTGGTTCGCAATCTCTACTGGTGAAATACGAGACTCGACATAACCATGATGTCTACTATGTTAACAATGTCCTGATATTGGGCAGTTTAGTGAAAGGATTCATCCAGAAACAGATCCAGCCTATAATGATAGTGATATATGACGATCTAAGATCTTTTTTAGGGGCGTTGAAAGTATTGTATAACTTGAACCAAACGAACTCAGTTCAATTTGAACACACTTTCAGCGAATGTGATTCTCCGATTCAATTTAAAACATATTTCATGATCCCCTCCAAACTTATAACGGCAGATATTCTATCTAGTCAAAGCATATCTGCTCAACTGTTTGCCAGAGCCCTTTCGCTTAAACATGGTGCGACTGTCGTTTCGCATACCAACGACTTGGACTGGGTGTTTGAGTTGATCATCAACAATGATAATAACACCTTCGACTTGCTACGGCCCAAACCTGTGGCGGAGGAAAAAAACAACTTGATTCTATATATTCCCAAGGGCTGGGATTCATGGTCAAAGATCAGTCTCTTGGCCAAAGTGTCACTAGGCCATGGCTCCTCCATACCACAATTGGCAAACGATAAAGAATACACGGACTTCATCCATGCTTATGAACAATATCTTCGGAATGACGACATGTGGATGCTGCTACAAGAGAATAGTAAGAGCACAGCATCTGCTTCAAATATGAAATCTCCCCATAAACCTTCAATTACGTTGACGGAGTATTTGAACAACTACAAGGTCGTTCATTCTACATAACTAACAACTAGATTTCCACCCATATCTATATTTATTACTCAGTAAGTTACTTTACATAGTATACCACCAGGATCAAATGTCGTGTCCCTACCTAAAACCCCATCGCATTGAGATCTGGGTGCAAACTCACTATACTAGTGCCATTGATATCAACAAGGTGCTGCTTTTAAGCTAAGTTTATTTGGCGTCACGTTGTTCAACAATATGACTCAAGGGGGAACAGAGGTGCTGTCTTTCGAAAGCAGCAACAGCGTGTCAAATAGTGACGCGAGTGTACCTCCACCAGCGAACAAACGAACTAGTGAAAGCCCACCGGAAAAGGCTCATAAACCTCACAAGAAGAAACAAAAGAAGGCACTCTTAAAACCAAGCATTGAAATAGGAATGGAACAATTGACAGTTCCACACATAAGGACTTTAGCATCTTCGATTGTTCTTAATAGAAACGTTTCCAATGGTTGGTTCAAAATGATTAAGCCAGAAGATATCAAGCAAGTTGTGGTTGCGGTTGCCCCCGGTTTATTGTATTCAGATATTGACTCGTGTTCGACTCTTGAAGATAAGAAGCACAAAAGCTTGAATGAAATTGAATTGAATGAACAATTTGAGCCATTAAAATGCATGTTCCAGACTCGATTCTTTGCTATGCTTCCAGGATCAAAGGATTCTACCTTTTCTCCATTCCATGCCATATCACATATTCCTCGAACGAAAGCAGCTGTCCGAGAACTTCGTGCAAGCAAGTTGAATATTGACTTGAATGATTTGCTCTTGACTGACCAACAGATGGAAGATAGCAATTATCCGTTGAAGTTGAGCGCTCAGGAATCGAAAGAAGGCTGGTGCACAACCGAATCTCCTCCTTCACTGGAATCTCTGGCGGCCTCCCAAACTCCCAAATTATTTGGTTTGGACTGTGAGTTCTGCATGTCAGAGCTGGGAAATGAGTTAACTCGGATATCATTGGTTAACGGTGACAGTGAGGTCATCTTGGATACCTTTGTACAACCAGAGAACCCAATTATTGACTACAAGACACAATACTCAGGAATAACCCCAGAATTATTGGAGGGTATCACTACAACCATTGGAGATGTTCAGAAGGAGATCCTTTCCATAGTTAGTAGCGAGGATTACTTAGTGGGACACTCTTTAAACTCCGATTTGAATGTGTTAAAGATATATCATCGGAGAATCATCGATACAGCCCATATATATGATCATCCCCGAGGTCCCCCCTTGAAGGCATCACTTAAATGGTTAGCCAAAACATATCTCAATCGTGTGATTCAAAATGGTGATAATGGCCATTGCCTGGTGGAAGACAGCTCAACGTGTATTGATCTAGTGAAGCTTAAACTTAAATCAGGATTATATTTTGGGTCAACTATTGATACTATTTCTTTAAAGGAACAACTTATACAAGAGCACAAGGTTAAAATAGATGTTTTGAACGGGGGAGATAAATATTCTGACGATGACGCCATCATCAAAGCAGCTATAGACTCAATTGAATCAGCAGAGACTCCAATGGTCATGTTACATCTCCAAGATCTAGAGAGGGAAAGAGGATGGTCTAAATGGAGAACACTACAAACCGAACAACAACAATCACCAGTAGATCAAGGAAACACACAACTAGTCTCAAGAATCTCTCAAGTCTATGATTTATTACCAGTTGGAAGTTTATTCATTCTATTGGGCAATTCAGTTAGTCCCGTGGAGATGTATCGGTTACAGGAGAGGAAACAAAGATATCAAAGGTCAACGAAAGAAGGGAAAGATGACCAATTGAATTCTGACGATCAATGGGATGATGCTAAAGAAACACTATTACGTGAAACTGTGGAACAAGTTCGTTCAGGGTTTTGTATGATTGGATTAAAAGAACACCTTCAAGATGGCGTCATTGTCAACACAACAACCAAGAAGAGAAAGTAACAGACAAAACCAGGAATCAGTATACACACAACACAACATAAAATAACAAAAACTAACTAAACATGATGCTTCAGTTATGACTTCATACCCAAACCAGAGATTTGACCTTCTTCACTCTTCATTGACATAGCAGTACCCAAATCTGATTTGACTTCCGTAGGCTGTTGTTCCTCTTCAACTGTTTTCATATATGCATGGTTCTGTAATGATAAACTATCATCCTGACTTAATTGAAGGCTGGCTTGGGTTGTGTGACCAGATGATACTCGGTACCAACCTTTCAACTTTAACTCCGACGGAATACTACCGTCTCCAGATCCCATGTCTGGCGTGTACCAGTCATTGACCCAAGTGACTCTCTCGCTAAGAGCCTCATGACGACGTGCGGGTGCAGGAGTAGCCGTTGATCCTCGTGAATACATGGCTATAAGGAATAGAAGGTGTTTGTAGTACCGGATTTCATAAGCAAGTACTGTTTACATGTACGACAGCGCGCGCTACCATAAAGTATAGAAGAACATGGTTAAGACACTACTAAGTTATAAAGTAGTATAATGGCTTCCATATTCTTTAATCTGATTGTACATTTCTACTCTTTTCGATTCCTTCGTTATACCTGTGGATTAGACGTAATTATTATTATTATTACTATTATTGTCATTCGCTTTGGCGGGCAGTAGTCCCCTCGTTCGTTACACTTTCGCTATTATCCCTTGAGTCTTTCAATGCCTCGTGGTCAAGTTGTTGTACTTGTTTTTGACGCATCTCTTGTTGTTTCTTTAACGCTTTCAGCTTAGCATTTTCAAGTTTTCTTCGGATCTCTTGTCGACGCTGCATTTCCTTTTTAAGTTTCAGCTCATAAGATTTGATTAGTTGCCGAGGTTTGGTACCGTAGAATGCTTCATATTCACAGAAAAGACAACAATAAGGTCCCAGTTTGATCACAGTAGCACCCGAACTACCATTTTGAGTGTCATCTATTGGTTGTGGGATCATGGAAGAATTGGATTTGTTGTTGATGATCTCTTGCTGTTGTATTTGCAGTTGTTGTTGGGTCTTCTTCTTTTTCTTCTTTTTATTCTTGCTCTTCTTTTGATTCTCTTCTTCTATGGGCTCAATCATGGCTGGCAATCTACTCGATCCAACGGCAGAAGCAGCAGCAGCAGCAGCCTTTAACTCTGACTGAAGATTCATTAATCTTAGTTTCTCTTCAACATTGCTATAAGTAGGAACCAACTTCCCATTGTAGTCGTATTCAAACGTGAACTCACACGAAGGACCGTCTTCAGAGTTCTCAAGCTCATCATCATACATAGGACAATTACACCCTTCTGTCCCATGGACATAACAATTGGGAGAAGTGTTTAGTTCCACTTCTATGTGGTGGGTAGTAGGTTGATAATCGTACAGAAAGTCATCATCTTCGTCTATTTCTTCAAGATCGTAATCGTCCTGATCGCCGATCTCCTCATCACGATCACAATACCCACAATTGCCTTCGTGAAGTCCCTCTTCATCTTTGGTATCAAATAAATTGAACCCTTCTCGGCCCCCATTCCCGTTGATAATGTCTTGTTTGATCATGTCCGATATTCGGTTTCGAAGGTATGATATCTCTGCATCTTTCAAAAGGGATTCAGGGGGGATTCTATTATTATCATTGGCCTGTGGTGGTTTGCCATAGAGTAAGTGATCCGATGCGTAGTCCACATGAACAATCTTTTCATCGCTGTTAGAAGGACTTTTGCTAGAAGGACCATTGCCGGAGCCTTCCTTTACTGATTCCGTTGTATTAAGTCGTTCAGCAAAATCAGTGTTCGCCTTCTCTAATGCCTCTAATAAGCTGTAACTAAAGATAGGCTTACCTCCATTATCTTCCTGGGGGAAGGGCAGATACCCTTCATCGTCGCTGAACTTCTTTGTGTTCAACATCTGCAGCCAGGAATCATAATTCCGTGCCATCAATTCAAAAAGTTTTCTGGGATATAGTGGTTTACCTGTTGTGGGGTCAATGAGGCCATTCAATCGAGGATCGGTACTCGGTCCTAATTTCATCTGTTGATACACTGCTTCCTCTTGGTCTGCCGTACTCTCCTTATTGCTCATTATATATGGCGAATCATGTGCACTGCTATATGTATGGGGCCGTGGTTGATAGTAGTTGATAGTAGTTGATAGTAGTACGTTATAATTTGTATACACCACTACAATTGGTAATACTGTAAAAATTTTCGGCCTAATTTGGTGATGTCTATACATTACGTTCTACGGTAAGGCCTTTGAGTAGTAATAAAGGACACCACTGATCAGTATAAAGGTTCAGCTGAATGTAAGGCACCAGTGCATATAGAGAAGAGGTGTCAAGCCTTTATAAGCTTAGTAACAGCCTACTCCATAGTATGTAGTTGCTACAGCTTATTAGAAGTAGTGCGCACCACTGTCACAGTATACCATTACTAGACGGAGTATATATCAGTCCTTCTTCAAGGTACGCTGCTTCTCTGCATTTTGAACAACCTTTTCATCAACAAACAACCCCTTTCTTCTTCTAATATTATTCATATATCTTCGAGCAACATTCTCTCTCTCAGCAAACTCTCCAAGCTCTTCAAGCTCTTCTTCGGTATGTGGAACCCAGAATGGATCAATGTCAAGCATATCAAACCCATCAAATACCAACTGCGGCGATGCAGCACCAGAGGTCTTCTTCCTTATATCCTCTGAGAATCCAAACGCTTCAACTACCGGAATACGTGCACTAATAGTGAAAAACGGGGTTCCCTCTTTCATCTCTTCAGATATAATAGAACCTCCTCTTTGTTGGACAACAGCATAAACTTTGCCTAACACTTCGGCAGACGCTTGAATGTCACAGGTATACATTGCAAGGTAAAATCTAGGGGCCCTGGTAAGAAATGCCTTGTGCATCAATTCTTTAGCAGACAGAATGATTCTTCCTTCATTCAATTTAGCAAGTTCTTCAAGTCCAATATCGTCATCGTCGTCATCTCCTCCTTCTTCTTCTTCTTCTTCTTCTTCTTCTTCTTCGTCGTCGACCCCGTCCCCGATCTCTGTGGCACCACACCTCTTAAGTAAAAAGAGAACACCTTGCATTGGTTCTGAAGCCAATGGACCTTCATTGGTTGCAATCTGGAACGCATTCAATATGTTATGAGCATATTCAAAAGTGCTCTCATCATCCTTGAATACATGTCCAAATTTATGGACAGAAGGTAATTCAGCAAAGATATTAGGGCCAATTCTTTTGGGTCCAAAGGCAATTATACTATCCAAAAAGTCAGATGCAGTGGGGAACATTGGGAATTCAAGAGAATGCTCTTCAATAAAACGCAAGCAAATATCCCTGAATGCTAGCTTATCTCCATGTTTAGCAACAATATTCTCCAGTATAGCAATCTCATGTTTTGTTAAGAATTGAACAAACTCTTGAGGAAGTTGGAAGGCTTCTATTTCCATTTGTAAACCATCGTCTTCAGCTTCATCATCATGGTTTACAACAGCTCTTGAGTCGGTTCCCTTGGTGAGTCCCTCCCTGAAGGGAATGACGGGTTCCATGACTTCAACCTCAACTCCCTTGGCAAATCTGTCTTCCAAATCCTTCAAACAACGCTCCAAATGCAACTCACCTGCCACACACATAATGATCTCTCCTGTATCATCGTCAATATACCATTCAAGAACAGGATCTGCTTTAGCCAATAAGTCCAACCCTTTCTCCAATTTTTCCAACATGCGTAACTTCGTAGGCTCAACAGCAATTTTCATGATTGGTTTATTGTGAATCAAAGTCTTTGTAGATGCAAGGTTGATGAAAGGAAAGGAACTATTGGACATTAAAGTTGCATTCTTCAACACATAATTTTCCATTCCAACAATACCAACGATATTACCTGAAGGAACCGTATCCATTCGTACAAATTCTTTACCCATAAACAAAAAAAGATCTTTAATTTCCACTTCTTTAGGAACATTCTCAGCAGATAATGGATCATATTTAGGTCCAACAACCACTATCTTTTGTCCCACAGTCAATGAACCTGAGTAAATTCTTGAAAAGGCCATTATTGTTTCGTTAGCTTCAGATAGTTCAGCAGAAGATTGGAGATCTTCTGAATTTATATTCCAATCAAATGCATTACCTTGAGAGGCATTATATTCTTCGTGTCTTCTATCCGCCTCTACTGCTGCTTGTTCTGAAGCTATTTTTGCAAGCTCTCTCGTCTTACGACTTTTCTCTTGAAGTTGTTCCGGGGTTAAGAGCTCAGGAAGGTTCACCTTGGAAGGATCCTTGGGAAGATGATCATTAGGTATCGACAACAACTTCGAGATGTATGCTAAAGTATAGTTATTGTTTTCGGAACCACAATTCAATATGGACTTTTCAAACTCTGGTTCAAGTAATCTCTCATGCGGTTCACTTGGTACAACGTCATAAAGGCATTCGTTCAATAAAAGTCCCATCCGTTCTTGTTGAGCTTCCTCTGGACTGGGTAAATAATCGACCACAGCCCCTAATAAAGCATGACTCAAAGGTAACCACTGTGACATTACCAAACTTAGCAAATTTCTTGGGTCTTTGGAACGCAAATCTCTATCACTTACCTTGACTCCAAGTTTTGTTATGATCTTTTCCAATTTCTCTTCATCTCTATCCATCACACAGTTCTGATAGACTGCCCAAATAGGCTCTAGAATCAAGGACACAAATAAAGTTTTATAGTTCAGTTGTTTCACCTTTTTACCGGGTAAAATCTTTCTATTCTTCATATCCAAATAGAAATCCCCCCATAAGGTTTTGGTAAGAACAGATTGAGAGAACCCTAATTTTGCCTGATAGAGTCTTGCAAATGTATTGATTGAAAATGCCCAACCATCAATTGCAGACGCAAATATAACATTGTTTCTTTCCGGAGCAAAATATATATGCTCATCATCCTTTTCTACGAATTCATTTTGTTCACCGCTTTCTCTCCATATCATATCATCTTCCATTCTCTCCCCAGCAAAGAAGGACCCAATGACAGAGTTCACTTGCTCAATGAGTCTTGTCATGTGGAGACTAGCCTCTAAAGGGGTCAATTGTAACTCGGTGATCAATCGATCGACCTTATTAATAACCAACAATGGTTTCAACTTATCCACCCAGCACTGTCTCAACACATTCACGGTTTGCGAGCAAACACCTTCAACAGCATCCACAAGCACCACCGCACCATCACAAAGTCTCGAGGCCGTAGAGACTTCAGATGAGAAATCAATGTGGCCAGGGGAATCAATTAAGTTAATCAAGTGTTTCCGTTCTTCAACCTCTTCACTGTCTACCTTCTTTCTGATTACTCGGAAAAACAATGAGATAGTGGATGCCTCCATGGTGATCCCTCTAAGTTGTTCATCTTCTCTAGAATCAAGATACCTCAATTTCCCGGCCATCCTCTGGGAGATGATCCCATTGGATGCCAATAAATTGTCACTTAATGAAGTCTTACCATGGTCAACGTGTGCTAGAATACAAACGTTCCGGATATTCTGTGTATTCCGTTGAAGCAAATTGAGCTCCTCTGTTGACAACTTCATCTTAGCTGAGACGGTGTACTTGCGCTTAAAAGAAGGTAGTCCCAATCAGTAATGATAACGATGATAATCTGATAATCTCAGTGCATTTTTTCAGTGCACTATCGCACTATAGTTTACAGTAGGACATCAACTACAACAGTTAGAACCTTTTAATGTTGTGATTATGATGGTAATAATGTCTTGATATTGAAAGTATTATCTTCATTAGCATTATTATCATTATTGTCATTATTGTTTGCTACTAGCATTGTATTTAGTCTGTAATATGTATGAGCTTGTAGTAACACCCACAAACTAATTACATGAAGTGTGAGTCGCCCTTAATACCAAATACGTCTCTTGTTAAGCACTATGGATGACTTATATTACACTGCTTGTTTTATTCTGTTTCAACTCATCGACAACATAAGTAAACCCCATAGTTCATTTCTTGCAACGGCAGAATTTGGTGTCCGGGTAACGTCGTGTACTTTTGATCCACCAATAGTAGAAAATTTTTTTGGAGTTGAAGTTTGTTCAACATGGCCAACAACTTAAACCGTATCCCCCTTCAGTCATCATCTTAAATTTAACCATATCTACTATAACAAACTTGAAAGAGAAATCTCGCCCTACTATATTACTTTATAACCAGAGCTGATTCTACACCTTAGTCGTCGTTTTTTTGTTCGTATAAGTTTCCTATCAGATATATCCATATTCAAGCATTTATACCATTATCCACTGCTCCACACACACATTTCTATTCAAACTGACATATATTCATACAACCAAATATAATGCCTGAAGATTGGAAAGAACTGTTAAATCTTCCTGCTAGAGACACAAGACCTCAAACCGAGGATGTTTTGAGCACAAAGGGTAAGTCCTTTGAAGACTTTAATTTGAAGAGAGAATTGTTAATGGGTATCTTTGAAGCAGGCTTTGAAAAGCCTTCACCCATTCAAGAAGAATCTATTCCTATGGCCCTTGCTGGTAGAGACATTTTGGCCAGAGCCAAGAATGGAACTGGTAAGACTGCCTCATTTGTTATCCCCTGTTTGCAATTGATTAAGCCTAAAGTCAATAAGATTCAAGCGTTAATCTTGGTTCCTACAAGAGAATTGGCCTTGCAAACATCTCAAGTGGTTAGAACTTTGGGTAAACATTTGGGTCTTCAATGTATGGTTACTACTGGTGGTACCTCTTTGAGAGATGATATTGTTAGATTAGATGACGTTGTTCACGTTTTAGTAGGTACCCCAGGTAGAATCTTAGACTTGGCCGCTAGAAGTGTGGCCGATTTATCAGCATGTCCATTGTTTGTTATGGATGAAGCTGATAAAATGTTGTCTCGTGAATTCAGACGTATTATTGAACAAATCTTGTCATTTTTCCCTGAAAAGAGACAATCTTTGTTATTCTCAGCAACTTTCCCATTGACTGTTAAATCCTTTATGGATAGCCATTTAAACAAGCCTTATGAAATTAATTTGATGGATGAATTAACTTTACGAGGTATTTCTCAATTTTATGCCTTTGTTGAAGAGAAGCAAAAGTTACATTGTTTGAACACTTTGTTCAGTAAATTGCAAATCAATCAATCCATTATTTTCTGTAATTCAACAAATAGAGTTGAATTATTGGCAAAGAAAATCACCGACTTGGGTTATTCATGTTATTATTCACATGCAAAGATGCCTCAAGCAGCAAGAAATAAGGTATTCCACGAATTTAGACAAGGTAAAGTTCGTAACTTGGTTTGTTCCGATTTATTGACTAGAGGTATTGATATTCAAGCTGTTAATGTTGTCATTAACTTCGATTTCCCCAAAACTGCAGAAACATATTTACACAGAATTGGTCGTTCGGGTAGATTTGGTCATTTAGGTTTAGCAATCAATTTATTAAGTTGGGGGGATCGTTATTCATTATATAAGATTGAACAAGAATTAGGTACTGAAATCAAGCCTATTCCTGCAGTCATTGACCGTGGATTATATGTTGCAGATGTTCCAGATGCAATCCCAAGACCATTCAAGATCGATAACTTACCCAAGGGTAATGATAGCACCAAGAGTGGATATCATTATCATGGCCAACCTGAATCTCACAATGGAGTCCCAATTGATCCTAACCAAATTCCACAACAACAACAACAACAAGTTCCACCCCTTCAACCACAACAACAAATTCCACAACAACCACAACAGCAACAACAACAAGTTCCACCCCCACAACAACAAATTCCTCAACAACAACAACAACAACAACAACCAAACCAATATCAAGTTCCTCCTCAATTCAATGGCTACCCCCCACAGCAATTCTCTCAATACAATGGGTACGCAAACTATAGCCAATTCCCACCTCAAGGGCAACCAGCTCCCCAACATTAAATTATCACCCACTTTCTGAAATCATTTGTGACGTAAATGATCGACACATTAGGATACAATCAGAATGTTTGAAAATATTACCAAAAAAACCATAAAAAAAATTTAAAAAAATATAAAAAAATACAAAAAAAAATTAACAGGAGCATCTTAAGAATTATAAAGATAAGTTTGTTCTCTAATCATGAGAATTATAATAGATTCTGATTATGTTATACACTGAAAACGGATTCCGATATACAAAGTTCCACGAATCGTTCTTTGTTAAATGATACTTTATGACTTCTTCCATTCCATGACTTTTCTTGCTGATAGCTTGATCAATATTATTTTAATGATGTTTTCCTTTGTTTCTAAAGCTTATTTTACATTGAAATTTGCTTACCAATTTTTGTTGATTTACTATTGATATTGTATTAGGGTTATTATAGATTTTTGTTGCTTATACCGTATGGTCTTTTTGGGTGTTTATTTTTCACCGATTTTTAGCCTTTTTTTTTTCTTTTTTCTTGCTGCTTATAGATACTCTTTAATGTATATAGTCATTTAGAATGCATGGATTATCATAGCGCAAAATGAGGTATAGACGGTAAACTGATGGTAGTAGTAGTAGTGTGACACTTCCAAATACTTGGGATAAGCCGAGCGCGAGTCACGTGATCGGGACAGAGTCAACCTCAGTTAATTATCTGACTCCAAAAATTCTTTTTTGGGGAAGAGATGATCTTAGGAATTTGTTTCCCAAAGCTGACATACAGTTTAATACTTCTTTTTAAAACTTTTCCCTTTTGTAAGGAAAGGGGTTTCTAAGCGCCGTAGTCTTCCTAGTGTGTAATAGACGACATACTAGTGTCATAAATTAGAGAGATTGTCATAGAAAAATGTGTGGTATTTTAGGAGTTGTATTGGCTGATACCAAGAAGAATGTGGCACCAGAGTTGTTTGAAGGATGTATGTTTTTACAACATCGTGGACAAGATGCTGCTGGTATTGCCACGTGTGGTCCCGGGGGAAGACTTTACCAGTGTAAGGGGAATGGTATGGCCAGAGACGTGTTCACTCAACTGAGAATGGATAATTTGGTTGGTAACATGGGTATTGCTCATTTAAGATATCCTACTGCTGGATCATCTGCTGGTAGTGAAGCTCAACCATTTTATGTCAACAGTCCTTATGGGATTACTTTGAGTCACAATGGGAATTTGGTTAACTCTATTGAATTAAGAAAGTATATGGATGAAGTTGTACATCGTCATATTAACACTGATAGTGATTCTGAATTATTGATTAACATTTTTGCATCTGAATTGCAAAAGTTCAAGAAGTCCAGAGTTAATCTGGAAGATCTTTTCAGTGCTCTTGAGGGTACCATGAAGGCCATCAGAGGTGCTTATGCTTGTACTATTATGTTAGCAGGATATGGTATAATTGGGATCAGAGACCCTAATGGGATTAGACCTTTATTGTTTGGTGAAAGATATAATTCTCAAACAAACACTTATGATTATATGTTAGCCAGTGAGTCTGTGGTATTGAAAGCGCATGGTTTTAATACATTCCGTGATGTTAAACCTGGTGAAGCAGTTATCATTCCTAAGGATGTTGGATCAAGTGGTAAACGTCCTGAATTTAGACAATTGGTTGAACCATCAACTTTTGCTCCTGATATTTTTGAGTATGTTTATTTTGCTAGACCAGATTCTGTATTGGATGGTATCTCTGTTTATCGTTCCCGGATTGATATGGGGGATCGTTTAGCTGATAAGATCAAACGGTCTATCCCTAATGGTGAACAGATTGATGTGGTTATTCCTGTTCCAGACACTGCTCGTACATCTGCCTTACAATGTGCTCAATCTTTGAATGTTCCCTACAGAGAAGGGTTTGTTAAGAACAGATATATTGGTCGTACTTTCATTATGCCTGATCAACAAAGTAGAAGACTGAGTGTTAGAAGAAAGTTGAATGCTATGGAAAGTGAATTTAAGGGACGGAATGTTCTTTTAGTTGATGATTCCATTGTAAGAGGTACTACTTCTAAGGAAATTGTGGCTATGGCAAGAGAAGCTGGTGCTAAAAAGGTATTCTTTGCTTCTTGTGCACCTCCAATCAGACATAACCATATTTACGGTATTGATTTGGCTGACACCAAGGCTTTAGTTGCTTATGATAGACTGGATGATGAGATTGCCAATGCTATTGGCGCAGATCAAGTGATTTATCAAGAATTGGAAGATCTAATTGACTGCTGTAAATCAGAGGCTGTACCCCAATTTGAAGTTGGTGTTTTCAATGGTCAATATGTCACTGGAGTAGAAGACAGTTATTTGAAGGAATTGGAGAAGATTAGAGCACAGAATCAACGGTTAAGAGAAGGTCATGGAAAGGGGCTTGCTGTTGATGCGGCCTTTGATTCTGCAGATATGGTTGATATCAAAGCCGAAGTGGATATTAGTATCTACAATACTGGAGATTATGCAAATTAAAGAAAACACTCATTTTATAGATACGAGAATAAACGATAAGAACAAAGCATTGGACACAGCTGCACCCACAATGCAGTACAGGTCGTGGTCAACTGAAATTAATCTGGCATCGCAAGGATCTGGATCTTGGTCGGCAAGTTTCATCGTACATAACGGTTACTACTATAGTTCCACTGGCCATAAACAGAACCTGTTTAAGGAAAGCACAACCAGCCATGCAATCAATCTTAATTGACCATCTCTTCAACAGTGTGCACTAAGTGCTGTACATTAGACAACGCACATTCCGCACCACACAAACAACTTATCATTAGCAGTGGTAAATATACGATAGTGTACACGTACACGTACACGTATCGCTGCCCTTGAACGGTGCACACACCTTGATGCTATCGTGGAGGCTCATGGACAAAAGCCGCACATTATGTTGTTATCTGTACACAATAAGAAGAAGGTTTCAGTTCTGCTCGTAGCAATTGGTCTATTGTTGATAATAGTTCAGTCGACGTTCGTACTATTGCGTTCTACAGTCATTCTACGGTCATTCTACGGTCATTCGACGGTCATTCTACGGTCAGTATACTCTGTAGACATCTATAGGCATGTAGGCATCTGGTAGACTGTCGTATCCATCATGTCTTGCCTCCTTTTCCTTTTGTATATGTAGTTGGTCTGCAAGTTATATTGTGTGCTAAACGTGCACCTCGAACACGTCTTATTGTTCGCCAATACGTGTGCACTCCAATAGTGAAATTTTCGTTCCTCAGCGATACGGGTTATTTTTATCAAACCCACAAGTTTTTTTCCTACCGGTGTCTTCTTTTTCTTTAGAGTCGAATCATCATCAACTCCGACGAGAAGACGTTCTCCGTATTCTATCTATCTACTATATATACATACAATAATATCATTGTACTGATAGTGTATGGGATTATTGCTTTTGTTTATAACTTCTAATATAGTCTATTATTTCAAAAGAACACAAGTATTCCAAAGCATCATGTCATCTCCAGTTGTCGCTGCCGTTCATGGCCAATCATTGGCCAATTCTGCACCCTTGTCGATCTTTTCCTACTGTGCTTCATCTATCTTGATGACTGTCACCAATAAGTATGTTTTAAGTGGTTACTCTTTTAACTTGAACTTTTTCCTTTTGGCCGTTCAAGGAATTGTTTGTATTACTACCATTTCAACTTTGAAAGCTCTTGGTATCATCACTTATAGAAAGTTTAATGTTGATGAAGCTAAAAAATGGTCTCCCATTGCCATTTTGTTGGTGGTTATGATTTATACTTCCTCCAAAGCGTTGAAATATTTATCTATCCCTGTTTATACCATTTTCAAGAATTTAACCATTATCTTGATTGCTTATGGTGAAGTCTTATGGTTTGGTGGTAGAGTCACCTCAATGGCTTTAGGTTCTTTTTTGTTAATGGTGTTGTCTTCTGTTGTTGCCTATTACGGTGATAATGCTGAAGCTAAGACTGCTTCCGATACCATGACTATGTATTTGGGTTATTTGTGGATGTTTACCAATTGTTTCTCCTCCGCTGCTTTTGTTTTGGTCATGAGAAAGAGAATCAAGTTGACCAACTTTAAGGATTTCGATACCATGTACTACAACAATTTGCTTTCCATCCCAATCTTATTGGCTTGTTCTTTCCTCCTTGAAGATTGGTCCCCAGCTAATCTTGCATTGAACTTCCCAGAAGATAAGAGAGCCGCCACCATTCTGGCCATGATCTTCTCTGGTGCATCTTCTGTCGCCATTTCCTACTGTTCTGCTTGGTGTGTTAGAGTTACAAGTTCCACTACTTATTCTATGGTTGGTGCTTTGAACAAGTTACCAATTGCCTTATCAGGTTTGGTTTTCTTTGATGCTGCTGTTAACTTTTGGTCTGTTTCTTCTATCTTTATTGGGTTTGGAGCCGGTTTGGTCTACGCTGTTGCTAAGCAAAGACAACAAATGGAAACTGCTCCTAAGTTACCAAAATAAACACTCGGTTGAAACTGTGACTAAATACTTTTTTGGCCATTTACTATCTCTTTTCTAGATCATCTCCGTGTATTTTTACATAGGCATTAATTAATTGTGGAAACATTTAATATAGGACTACAGTTAGTTGTATGTTGATTGCATTCACGTCCACAGTGTACTGCGACATTCTTCTATTCAACGTGTGTCACGTGACGGTCTTCTCCCATAAACGGCTTCTTCAATGAAAAACAAGTGATGATGCCACTACCAGTCACTCTGTTAACGTTTGTTAATCTTTAAGTCAATCACCTTATATCTTATTGTTATCTGAATTGTAATATGACTGATATCAGTTTGGAGGCTATCCCCAAGTACTTGGAGCAAACACTAGTGCGTGAGCATGCCAAACAAGCTGAAGGTTTATTGAGATCAATTGAAACTCAACCTGGATTCCCAACCAATTTGCTTCATGTTATTGCTCTGACGAGTATTAACGATAGCATCCGGTTGGCGGGGGCGCTTTTCTTCAAAAATTTGATAAAACGTAAATGGATGGACGAAGATGGTAATTACTTGTTGTCTCAAGACGACATTTGCCAGATCAAATTAGAGATCTTGGATGTGATGATCAAATTGCCTCATTTGTTACAGGTCCAAATAGGTGAAGCTATTTCGTTGATTGCAGAGAGTGATTTCCCTCATAATTGGCCCAATTTGATCGATGCTCTAGTGGCAAAATTGAGCGTGGATGACTTTGTCACTAATAAAGGTTTACTCATGGTGGCCCATTCGATCTTTAAGAAATGGAGACCGTTATTCAGATCGGATGAATTGTTTTTGGAAATCAAATTGGTATTGGAAATCTTTGCTCAACCCTTCTTGACCATCTTGGTCAAAACAGATGAATTGATCCAATTGAATGCTGCCAATCCTGCTAGTTTACTGATATATTTGGAGAATTTCTTGCTCTTGGTGCAAATCTACTACGATTTGAATTGTCAAGATATCCCAGAATTCTTTGAGGACAATATGCAAACAGGTATGAATATCATGATGAAATACTTGAGCTTTAAAAGCCCCAATATTACCATTCCAAATGAAGATAGTGAAGTGGATGTGATAATTAAAATCAAAACTGCTATTATTGAATTGGTTTCTTTATATCTGACAAGATATGCTGATGTGTTTGAACCAATGATTGGAGAATTTATAACCACAATTTGGGATTTGATCAATACATTTGTAACTAAACAACAGAAATTCGATCTTTTGGTGGTGAAAGCTCTTGGATTCCTTGCATTGGTTGCCAAGATGCCCAAATTCCAACCACTTTTTAGTGAAAAGTCTCGGATTGAAGAGATCATCAATCGGATCATTTTACCAAATATTTATTTCCGAGAATCAGATGAAGAACATTTTGAAGATGAGCCCATTGTGTTTGTAAGAATGGATTTAGAAGGTTCCGAATTAGATTCAAGAAGAAAATCAGCTACCGATTTCCTTAGGGAGTTAAGAGAAGTGGATTCCAAACTATTATCAGAAATTGTCTTGGATGGAGTTAACAAATTCCTTACCAGTTCCGATTGGAGAGATAAGGATATGGCCATTTATTTATATACTGCTTTAGCTGCTAAAGGTTCTGTGACTAATGTTGGTGTCACTTCAACCAACGTTTTAGCAGATGTGGTTGATTTCTTTGGGAAGCATATCTATAATGATTTGGTTGCTGATTCACATCCAGTTTTGAAGACTGATGCAATCAGATATATTTTAACCTTCAGAAATCAACTTACAAAGGATCAATTGGTTGAAACTTTACCTTTACTTATTAAAAACTTACTGGATTCTAATGTCGTGGTTTATACTTATGCTGCAATCACTATTGAGAGATTGCTAGCAATGACCAACTTTGGAGGAGACCATTCACCTGTTTTCACGAAGTCTGATCTTCCATTTGCTACTGAATTAGTAGCCAAATTATTTAATATCATTTTACAGGATCAAACTCCTGAAAAAATGGCTGAGAATGAATTCATCATGAAATGTGTGATGAGAGTATTATCTACAGCAGAAGATACTGTTATTAATAGACCTACAATTATTAGTCAATTGTTAGAGATCTTGAAGTTGATTTCCAAGAATCCTTCCAACCCTCGGTTTTCACATTACGCCTTTGAATCTTTGGCACTTTTAATCAAATATGCCCCTCCACAAGAAAGGGAAAATTACATTTCATTAATTTTGCCTCAATTATTAGAAATTTTATCTCAAGATGTTCAGGAGTTTGTTCCTTATTCATTTCAAATTCTTGCATATCTCTTGGAAACATATCCTAAGAATCAACCTATGCCGGATTCATATAAGCAATTGGTGAAACCTTTAATGTCTCCAACAGTATGGGAATTCAGAGGGAACATTCCTGGTGTAACCAGATTACTAATTGCCATATTGAATCAAGATTCTCTGGTTTTCACCTCTGATATTGAAGGGTCTTTGGTACCATTATTTGGAGTCTTCCAGAAATTAGCATCTTCTAAAGTCAACGACATCTATGGATTTGAATTATTGGAGACAATTTTATTAACTATCCCCCCGGAGACATTGAGTAATTATCTTCAAACAGTTGCAATTATTCTTTTAACCAGATTAAGCAGATCTCGTACTGATAAGTTTGTTAAGAAGTTGACGCTGTTTCTTCTTTCACTTTGTTGTATTCCAATGAATCCTTCCATTCAATCGACCATCAATGCTGATTTTGTTATTGATTTTATTAATTTGGCTGAGGCTAATGTGTTTAAGAATATTTTCACATCTTTTATCTTACCATCAGCAGATGGGTTTCTTAATTTACAAGATAAGAAATTGGCTCTTATTGGGTTATCACAAATGGTGAATCTGACTCATTTTTCACTTGATTTAAGTTCTTTAATGGTACCAACTATTGAACAAATTGCAAAGAATTTACTTACATTACGAGGGATTAGTAAATCTCATGCCAAAGTCGCTGATACAGAATTCATGGCCCCATTAAACGAATTGGATCTAGAAAGTGCTTCATTTGGTTCCCATTTTAGTAGATTGGCAAGTATTCCAGCACCGGTATTTGACCCTTTGCCCAGCATAAAGAATGGGGATGAAGAAGCGATTCAATTTCAAGTGATCAATGAGTTGAAAAAGCTAGCAAATACCGGGGTCTTCAACCAGATTAATGCAGAAAGTCAAGAGATTTTACACACCTACTTGAACAAATAATACATACATAACCGGAATAAAATACATAAATCCGGATTGAATACTCGGATTAAATATATATATTCGGTTTTAAAAATATGTAACCGTAATCATTAAAATACATTAGTTTTCTCTACTGTTCAAGCTTAACAATAGTTTCGGAATTATTAACAGTTTCTCCATCATCGGTGTTTACAGAGTCCAGTTTCAGATCATTCTGGTCTTCCATTTCCTTCACTTTCTTTGCTCGTTCCAACTCGGCGATTTCTGCTGCGGTTAAAAACCTCCCTCCTTGACCTCGGGGTCTTCTCATGGCGTGCTTATGTCTTGATTCATGGAGATACGGTTTCCTGGTTCTGGCGATCTTCAAGGTCTCCTCCAACTTTGCTCTGGCAATTCTTCGTTTGAGAATCCGGTGATATTGTTTGGCATTGACATAAAACGGCTGCTCTTGTTGTACATCTTGAGGTTCAGATACCATCACCATTTGATCTTCTGTTGTGGTTGTGTCGATTTTGGACCCCCCTTCTTGAGAAAGCTCATATCCTCCTCCTTCTCCGGCGCCTACTACATCTGTTTCTTCAGAGTGGCTCTGTCGTTGGTCCTGGTAGTACTGTTCGTAGTACTCTTGGTTGTCGTAGCTTTGCTCTGTTGTGCCTTTGTAGTAATCTTGAACGTCTGGGCCAGAGGTTGCCGCTAGGTTGGCTTCGGTGTACTCTTGTTCCAACGAAGTCATGAATAAGGAAGACTTGTTAATGTACAGTACAAATATGTGTGATAGTATGAGTAGTGATTGTTTTATCGGTATACTACTTACGTTCGATTGCACTTTCATTCAATCGAGTCACGTGACCAGGCCTCCCAGCGAGCTAGCGTATAGCAAAAGTTAGTTCGGGTTTTAAGTGAGTCATGGCTAGACCATTACTATTGTATCCTATATAATTCCGCTATAACTAGTAGTGATATATACTATTCTAAAGGTGCGTTCCCTTCATTCGTCACGTCTTCCTGATATGCAATCTTGTCTATTATTCTTGAAGGCTTCTTCCTCTTTGTTGACTCATATTGTGGTTTGACTACTTGAATCGAACTTTGCCGTAGACTTTCACCAATAGGTGAATTGGAATATTCAATTAAACTTGGTGCCAGTAGCGCTTGTGAACTGTCTATGTCATCCCAGAGATACCCAGAGGAAATATTGGAGTAGGTAATATTGGAATAGGTTGGCATTAGATCTTCGTCCAAAGTAGCTACAATAGGCGTCAGAACAGATGAAGTAGATGGTGTAGTTGTATAACTTAGTATTTCCGAAGCAGTCTTGGTGGAAATACTTGGTGATATATTTTGTTTCTCTTTGGTCATATGTTCAATTGGAAGTGGACTCTTACTCTTACCAACATACTTAACCTGTTTCAACTTATTATGCAAATCAAGTATTTGACGGGACCATCGACATTCTAAGTTCTTCCCTAAGCAGTTTTGACAAACAGGGTACAGCAACTCGTCACACTTTTTCTTCCGTTGTCTACAAGTAAGACATCCTGATCGAGACCTGGTGTTTCTCGTTTTGTTAATCTTGGTGATAGAATCCATTAGTCTTACTCATTACCTTACGAGGGGCCACTCACAACTTCACTAGGTGAAAGACAACTGATATGTTTCGTATAGAGGGATATTTTTTTAGGAATTATTGCATCTAATTTCAACATTATACTCGTGTCCCAATTAGGCAACTCAGCTGTGAGTTAAGCGCGCAATTCTTATACCAACACAAGATGAATTTTCACGCACCTTTTTCTTTGGTATCAGGATTGTCACCTGGTATCCATATATGGTAACTGGAAGCGCGAGACGGTGATAAGTATAATACTATATAATGTTTCAGGACAAGAGAAACGTATTGTGCCTGTAGTTTAAGCTTAGAGTAGTGGTGTATTATTGTACGTGCTTCATTTTGTGTAGTGCCATTGAATAATCATACAAAATAATACAAACTCGTTACGGAGCTCTCTGTCCTATCAGTTCGTCATATTAAACGACTAGATTCTATTAGTTTGTATACTCTTACTCTATGGAAAGTAGTGGTAAATTTTATACGACTACTTCATTTATACTTGAGTAAAGTACTGTTATCCACACTAGGTACTATTGTGCGGTACACGACTATCTTGATCTTTTCAACCATCAACAGATTTTCATAGTACTACAACACAATAAGAGACATATGTACGATCTGTATCAGTTTCCGTGTCTGTGCCATGTCGTCGTCTGTATTGTTTGAGTCGGAGGCTTACATATCACAGCCGATAGATGTGATTTTCCGGGATCTCACAATTCCCCAAATAAACTCCATCAGCAAACACTACAGGCAAAGAGCCCAGGAAGCCAATGACCAGCTACATGCTCTAGTAGGAAATAAGTATCGCGATCTCATTGAAATTGCAGAGGATGTTGGAGACATGTACACCACGGCAAATGAAGTCCGAGACCGTCTAGCCTCACTCTCGTTCCAGAATTCACTGTTTATCAACTTTGTTGTCCCTGAGGAGTCCAATGCCAACAAGTTTGAACTCCTCACTCAAAAATGGGAGGCCAATAACATTAAAACGTCTCAACAATCAAGAATCTTGAACAGCCTTATCAATAATGTTTTAATCAAGTTCAATTTGAAACTCTTGTCGTATGAGTCATCACCATTGAGATATACTTCCAATTTCATTTACTATGCCAAATTATTCTACACCATTGAACGGATTTTCAGTGGTCAATTGCAGCAAAACGCTTTGTTAAATGAGACGTTTCAAAGTTTAAAATTGAATTTTGTCAACTATTTGGAATATGAATTATCCAATTATAATAGTTCGTCTGCTGTGATTTATTCCCATGATAAGTTCCTTAAATCTCAGAGACTACATGAGACTGACTTGTATAATCCTCAATTGCAATCGGTGATTCAGCTAAATGGCGACGAGTTGTTTGATGTGTTTGAGGGACAAATAGATGATGATGAAGACGATGATGAGATTTCGGAGTCAGGTACTGTAGATTACTTGGAGGAGGACGAGTTAAAGCATGAATTTTACAATAGGAAACTACCTCCCATTGTGAACTATTTGATATCTTATATCATCATCCAAAACTCAAATGGTGGTGATTGTATAACTTCAGAGAATACGTTGAAGAGATTCATTGATCTAAGATACGCATTTATGGAACTGATATTAGCAGCATTTACTTCCAAGAAATGCTCATCATCTCAATTTGACTTTGGCAAATTAGTGATGTATTTGGAGAATACATTCAATTATGTTGTTCAGTACTTTGAAGTTGATTCAAATGATTTAAGAAAGTATTTGAAACTATACACCAATGATTGGAATGCTTCTGATTTATTTGGGTTTAAAAATTGGATCGACAATGAAATGGTTACGTTTGATTATCACCAATTTTTAGTTCCAAGCTCCATAATTCAAACAGATTTCTGTCCATTTTTCCAATTGTTATATGATTTTGTTTCCAAGTCAATCTCTCAAACGCTGGACGTTCCTGAAGCATTCCAGGTATTTTATAATTTTGTTGTCAATCTTAAGAGATTAGAATTGTCAACTGAAGATTCTATTTTGTTGAAAAGAATGCAATCATTCCAATCAGCCAAAACATTGAATTCGTTATTGGATTTGGTCACAGATCAAGTTACCAATTTCATAAATGACCATTTAAAACTATTACCGAAAATTAACTACCAATTAGAAGAGGAGGAAGGTGCTTCTTTAAGTAAGGGCTTATTCACCTCAGAAACATCCGATCTAATATATTCAGATATTTCTGTTTATTTGGGTCAACTTGATCAAATTGCATTATCTCCGTTGGATGATCGATTCTGTGATCTTATCTCCGATTGGTTCTCCAAATTTTTAACCATTACAAACATACTTGTGCTTTCTGAAAGTCGGCCAAACCTTTCTCAACCTCACCCACTGAGTTTAAGTCATTTAATGCTGGTACTTGATAACACTGACCATCAATGGGATTATTTCACCTCTGCGGATTTGGCTAGAGAAATCACTAAATTGGAAACTGGGATATATCAGCAGTTGTGGGGCTCTCTTGATCAATTCCTTGGTTCAATGCAAGAAAACATTTCTGGTTTGACTACCTTGAAAGAATTTTACTTTTATCTAGCAATTGTTTTAACGTTGGAGTCGAATATACTTCAACTTAGTCAGCAAGAATCTAGCATTACAAGCCAATTGGATCAACTTTCCTTGGACATCTACAAAAAGATAATTGAGACTGTTCCTACTGAAACCTTGATATCAGATATTCAATCCATATCATTCTCAGTCAGTGCATCTGATATTCCTTCCAGACCGTCACTAAAGCTCTCTTCGTTGATGTACCAGTTCAACTTGGGGCTCACTTGTGGACACACATACAAATATGGGAAATTGTTTACCAAGAGTGAACAGTTTATTAAGTTGAAGAATGAATGGATGGAGAACGTTGTGGGAACGTTAATTGAGAGTATTATTTCTACTGAAGAGGCCAAGCTTGAGGCGTCTAATGACAAGCAGGACTCGGAAACAGAGCCTGAAGGACAGAAACAAGAGAAGAAAGAAACAGAAAGCAATTTTGATGTTCCTGAATCTGACCCTAGGGTCGAGTCTGAGTCCAAATCCGATTCTGACTCCACAACTGTAAATTATCCAGGCAATACCTCCGAAGATTCATACCTCAAGAGAACGGAAAAGTATCAACTCTTTGCTAACATGGCATATTTACTTCATTTTTCAAAGGGCCCATTGAGTTCATATAAGAAGGAACCATTATTAGACAAGTTGGTATTGCACATCAACAACACCACCGAGCTTTTGGAGACAAGCACAGCAGAAGTGATATTAAAGAGTATTAATGAGTACTACAAATCGAATAAAAACTTACTTGTTCCTATACTGAATTGCTAAATTCTTCTAATATAAATATACCTTTGAACCTGTTTTGGCCAATTGGTTTACAGCTTCCAGTGTTTCCTTGATATCCCATACATTTTGCAACTTTGAATCCAAATAAGTATTATCCATAATGATGATTTTTATTTCATTTGGTTTCAAAGGACTTTCTGGGGCATTCAACACTTTTAAAAGTCTCCCTGGTGTACAGCATAACACTCTGGAATGAGTTGTGGTAAGAAGTTTCAAATCTACAGCCAACTTATTCTTATTGATGACCTTCAATGAAGAGCCTCCAAGGTCTTTGGTGGCACGATGAACATCACAAGCTCTAATGGCTGACATGGACATCACCACGATGAACTTTCTTTCGTCTTGATCATCGTCGTTCTTCTTGTTTTTCTTCTTTTGTTTCTTGTGTTGCTTTGTATGGGGAATCATGTTCTTGAATCTTGCAGTGATGAACGACTCCAAATTATCCAACGTTCTTGGATCTTCAAAATCAGATGTAGTTCTTAAGGTATTCTTATCCACATATAAGGAAGACAATTCTAAAGCAGATAAGTCGGGATTTTTACTTCTTATTTTGGAATTGATATAATCACAAATAGAGTCCACAGATGACTCTCGAGCAATGTCTTTCTTTCGTTTCATATCGATTTCCATCTTGAGTCTCTTCTTATCTTGAAGCTTTGAGCTTTTAAGTTTTCTCTTTTTGTTGGAAGATTCAGCACCTGGCTTTGATTCAGGATCAGGCTCAACGTCTGATTCAGCACCATTCTCATCCTCTGAATAGTCAATTTGATAGTCTAATCCATCGTCCAAGTCATCTGCTTCAACTGGGTTAGCCATACCTTTAGCCACTTCTGCTTCAGCTTTTCCTTTAGCTGTAGCTTCACCTTTGCCCTTACCTTCGCTCTTAACTGCCATTGTCGTTGTTACGCCAGTAGCAAGGTGTAATCGTGGTTTCATTAGCCAGTTCAGCACTGTATACTGACGACTGCGATGAGATAAAAAAATGTCGTGTCCAACCCAATCATAGTCAAAACAGTATACGGTCGTAACCAGACACTAACGTATACTTTAATAACAGTCATAAAGTATAGTATACCTTTACAGTATACACCTTAAGTATACCCTTAGGATACAGTCGTGCTGAATACTGTTAGTGAGTACATCCAAATATTGTCTGTGCTCTGTCTGCTCTGTTATGTTGTCAAGACTACGATTGATCAAGACCTTCTCCAGATCCATTTACGTCAATCATGATCTCCAGTTGCAACTATCTACCGCTAAGCATGTACCAGTGATAGTCATTGGTGGAGGGCACGCTGGATGTGAAGCAGCTACTGGGGCTGCCAGATCAGGTGCCCAAACGATGTTAATCACTCCCCATATAGACAAAATAGGTACAGCTTCATGTAACCCGTCGATCGGAGGTGTGGGCAAAGGAACGTTAATTCGAGAGGTGGACGCCTTAGACGGTGTGGCCGGTCGAATTACCGATAAGGCCGGGATCCATTTCAAAATGCTTAATTCTTCGAAAGGTCCAGCAGTCCAGGGACCCCGAGCTCAAATAGATAGAAAGATTTATCTAGAAGAGATGCAACGAGAGATCTTGAACTATCGTAATCTTGAAGTTCTCGAAGCTCTGGTGGAAGATATCATCATAGAGCCAACATATGGTGACTGTGACAATTTTGATTCCACTGGCAGAAGCCAGGGTAAGGTATTGGGGGTAATACTTGGTGATGGTACCATCATCAACTGTCCCAATGTAGTGGTCACCACTGGAACCTTTTTAGGTGGGGAAATCCATATCGGTCTTACAGCGTATCCATCAGGAAGAATAGGTGAAGCAGCTACCTTTGGATTGAGTGAAACCTTCAAACAAGCAGGGTTCCGTTTAGGAAGATTGAAAACTGGGACTCCTTGTAGATTGCTGTCTAAAACGATTGATTATACTCATTTGACAGAACAACCTTCGGATTGTCCACCGGAACCCATGTCGTTCATGAACGATACAGTTGCGCTTCAAGACCAATTGGTTACGTGCCATATGACCAGAACCACTCCGGAGATGCACAAGTTGATCAATGACAGTTTACATATGACTATCCACATCAGAGAGTCGGTGAAGGGACCAAGATATTGTCCTTCCATTGAGTCCAAGATCATCAAGTTCCCGCAGAAGGAGTCTCATTTGGTTTGGTTGGAACCAGAGGGCTTGGACACAGACTTGGTGTACCCCAATGGGATCTCATGTACTTTACCTGCTGAGATTCAAGAACAGATGGTGAAGTTGATGCCTGGATGTGAGAATGTCACCATGGTTCAACCAGGGTACGGGGTTGAATACGACTATATCGATCCTCGAGAATTGAACAGAACATTGGAGACTAAACTAGTCCAGGGTTTATTCTTAGCTGGTCAAATCAATGGTACCACTGGTTACGAAGAAGCAGCTTCTCAAGGGTGTCTTGCCGGGATCAATGCCGGACTTAAATACTTGGGGAAACCTGCGTTCGAAATCAAACGTTCAGAAGGTTACATTGGAGTTTTGGTCGATGATCTTATCACCAAGGGAGTTGAAGAACCCTACAGAATGTTCACTTCACGGTCGGAGTTTAGAATCTCCGTGAGAGCTGATAACGCCGATATGAGACTTACTGCTAGGGGGTATGAAGCAGGAGTAGTGTCACAACAAAGATATGACCATTACATCAAGGAAATGACCCAGTTTCAAAACATAAAGGACCATTTAACAAGCTTGGAGTTATCTGGTGCCAAATGGAAACCAGCACTTTCTGGAGCTCAACTGGATTTGAAGAGACAAACCGTAGTTAATGGGTGGAAATTGTTATCTTATAAAGATGTTCATTTCGATGACGTCCTTGCATCTATGGACAAGTTCACTAGTGATGGGTTAATTCCAGATTATTATGATTCAATGAGTCAAAGATTGATCAGACGCATTGGGATCGAAAGTACCTATGATCCTTGGTTGCAGAAGGAAAAACATCATGTTAAAGCATTTGAAGCTGATGAATCATTGCTCTTGCCCCAAAACTATACTTATTCTGTTGATGACGGAGGAATGAAACTCTCCTATGAAGTATGTCATTTGCTTAATACCGTTCAACCAGTAACTATCGGTCAAGCAAGACAAATCCAAGGTATAACCCCAACTGCAATCTTTGAATTGTATAAATTAGTAAGAAACAAACAGAGCCAGTTTGCTTCAAGTTAACATCTGTATATAATAAATGTCCTGTAAATATCATGCGCCCTCGTCATTATAATCTTCGTCATCGTGTTCCTCTTCTGCTTCAGCATCATCATCATCGTCATCATCATCATCATCATCGTCATCATCATCATCATCATCATCATCATCATCATCATCATCATCATCATAATCTACACCACTGCTTACCTGTTCTCTGTCCATTTGTGAGGTGATCTTTCTCTTCTTGCTTAATGGCATACCCTCAGACTTCAAACTAGCTTGTAGTTCATTCAATGTCTCCAATGGTAAGAATTTCTGTGCCAATAGCATAATGGAATCTTCATTATAATTATCCCCTTTTGTATTCCCATGAAGCTTACTATTAGCAAGATCCAATCTCTTGGTATACAATGTTACATCCTTCATGGAAATTGTGAGGCCCTTCCTGTGATCAACATATGCGCTTAAATCTTTCATTAATCCACTGAGAAAGTCCAGAGACAAATCTTGGACAAGTGGGAGTAACCTCTTGTTAATCTGTGGCCCTCTTCTCCTCTTAGTAGTAGCAGGATAATCCACACTCCTATTATAGCACTGAGATGAAATACTCTTCACAAGATTCCGAATCATAGACAAAGGAATGCCTTGATTAATGACAGGAACTTTATTCTGCGTCTTGAGCTTGGATACAATTCGCGTGGTGTGGTGGTCTGTGATTGGTTGTTGGTCTTGTTCATTTGAACTTGGTGACAGTAAAATAGGTGATCTTAAGCCTAATAGTTCCTGGCTTTCAGTGTCACTATTGATAGGCTCGTCAAGTTTATCATTTAATAGTTTGGATATTTCATTTTCTGATCCTGAGTCAGTATCAACGGTAAACTCATTTTCAACAAGAATATTGGGTGAAAAGTTATCATTAAATTCTGTTCTTGGAGGTGAAGGTGTTATCATATGTAAAGGTTCATTCTGCTGTCTATCTTCTGATGAGTTTAAAAGTGTATCATTAGTAGTAAGTGTCTTTATAGGTGTGAAGGAAAGCCTTAATGGTTCAGAAGGATTTTCAGCATATGACTTTATTTCTTCTTCTTCACGTCCATATCCCATACCAAAGTTATCTTCCTCCCCATTATGTCTTTCTAATTCATTTGTGTCTTCGACGCCAGCGTCCAGATTTGACTGATCTTCGGGAATATGCTCTCCTTCGGGTATCATGAAAACATCATTATTCAATTTGTATATTTCCATTGGATCTCTTTCCGGAGTTCTAACGTCTTGTCCCTTATGGGAATTCCGCTGAGATTCAAGTATACGTTCTAAAAATGATAGCTTCTTAGGAGGAGGAGTAACCAGTAGCTCAGCTTTCTTATGGGGTACTCTTAGATTCATTTCATACTCATGATCAAATTGATCTGCAAGAATACCCAAGTCTGGAGATTTGAGTATAGTATCCGCATCACTTGGAAGAGGAAGCGACTCATTATAGTCCACTTGATCCTCATGTAGTGGCGATGAGAACTTGGATGTAAGTGGATTAGATTTTGAGAATGATAATCTTGGTGATCCTTGAGGCTGTGGATTGACAGCAATGTATGGTGGAGAAGACACAGTAACTTCTTTCCCCTTCTCCTTCTCTTGTAACGTCACTTTACACAAATATCTTAAATAATTCAAGTTTATAGGCCCAACGTAATCTGTTTGAAACACAGTATCACCGGTTCTAGACAAATACATGGACGATCTTCTCCGTCTTTCTCCTAACACTTCACTAAGTCGTCGACTTGATGACATCACTCTAGTAGGCGTATATGGAGCATTATCATCATCAAAAAGATTACTTACACTATGTCTCCTAGGAGTAGTAGACCCTCTACTGAGTCTTGTCAGGGATCTTCGTTTGGAGCCTGGGGCAGAATTGATTACGAGACCAGCATGTCTGTGTTCTTTCCGTAATCTATGGGTGATATATCCCAATTCCAGTGGAGGCAAGTGCACCTTGGGAGTTGTTGGTACCGTGGGGCTTCGCTGCATCCCACTTTATATATATATATATATATATTAGGATTTCACTTGTGCATTTACCTTGTAGGTTAGGCTTCAGCTTATTAGTTTGTTTATGTTTACACAATAATCTCATCGCATTATCGTGACTTTTATTTTTCTCTGCGCTACCACTTTGTGTTCGCGAAAATGCGCATTTTTGTGTAACCTGTGGTTGGGAAGCAGCAATACACTTGAAACTCAGATGGTGATAAATGAACTCTGTATAGGGATTGAACTTCCAGAAACAGTACACTTTTGTTCCAGTATCTTGTCACGATGTCAAGTAGCAGTAACGAAGGAGAAAGTTTGTTGACGGCATTGGTGTCGGGAACCACTGCAGCTGCGTTTGCAGCCACTGTGACTTATCCCTTTGATTGTATCAAGACTCAAGAACAATTGAACAACAAGAAATTAATGGCCAAGTATTCCATACCTGGTAACTATCCTGGTAGTCTTGCTCAATTGTTCAAAGGAGGTTCGGCCTTGGTGTTGGGAAGTGTGCTTAAGAACAGTGCTCGGTTGATATCATATAATTGGCTGACCCAATTTATGGCTATAGATACCGCAGATGGTAAGAGAAAGACCTCTGCTCCTAGAATGGTGATTGCTAGTATTATTAGTGGATTTTTGGAAACATTATGGATTATTCCCTTTGAGAACATTAAGATTACAATGGTTCAAAATATGACTCTAAATAATGAATTGATTAGATGTGAAAAGGAGAAGATAGCTTATGATATTACCGGATCAAAGTTACCTCATATACATAAACCTGCTATTCAATATCAATATATTTCACCCCATGCATATTGGACTAGTGAAATACTATCGCAGTTTACTACTGGTAAAGTATCCAAAGCTCCAATAACCAAATTCCTGGCCCATGGACAAGGATCTGGGGCTACCCCTTCTGGAAGTCATCAAGTTGGCAGTGGTCACCATTACTCTGGTGGACACGTTCATAAGATGTCAAAACTTGATTTGTTACGGATTCATTATAACAAGAATCCGAGCTTGACATTTGTAGGTACCATCAATGAAATGTACAAGATGAAGGGAGTTCGGGCTTTCACTTCCGGGTCGATTATCACTTTTGTTAGACAGATTGGGATATCTGGGATTTGGCTCTCTACTTATAATGCCACTAGACAATTGATTGATCCACATTCTACCAATAACAATTGGTTTGGCCATCAGCACACCGTGATACAACTGTTTGGATTACATTTATTATCATCAGTGGCCGTGGTGGCAGTCACCCAACCTTTAGATGTTATAAAGACTCATATGCAACTGAAAAATGGAAAGTTTTTCTATAAGGATTCGTTGAAAACAGCACTCAATTTGGTGGTACAACAAGGGCCCGTGGCCTTGTTCAAAGGTAGCCTTCCCCGAGGGTTCAAGATTGTTATCAATGGAGGTTTGACAGCTGCTTTATACAATTATGTGGAAAGGTTAGTTAACGTTGCGGGTGAACAGATACTTTTTACAGATTAAACATTTATACACATATATATACTGATGCTGCTACTAATAGTAGTACACTAGTAGTACTACAGCTACTCCTACTACTAATAGTAGTACACTAGTAGTACTACAGCTACTCCTACTACTAATAGTAGTCTACAGCTTCTGCTGTTAGTAGTCAGTAGTATTTAGGCTTCCATTATTAATGGCATGTTCTGGCTCGTATAAACCTCACACAAAGCTGTGAAAAACTTCCCCGGGTTATGGACGGATCTTGAGACTAATTATCGTTCATATTCAGATACACCACAGTTATTCCCCATAGAATGTCGTACGCTAACTTGTTACCTGTCAGTGGTGAATGGAAGAACCAAATCACCAAGTTTCTCTCTGAAGATGTGCCCTCGTTTGACTTTGGTGCTTATGTCGTTGGGAACAAACCTGAGACCGCTTCATTGTACATGAAACAAATTGGTGTCATTAGTGGGATTCCTTTTGCTCAAGAAGTGTTCAAACAATGTGAATTGGAAGCCGAATGGCACTATGAAGAAGGTCAATACATTGACAAATTGCCAGAGTCTGGTAAGATTGTTGTGGCTACTGTTAAGGGACCAGCAAACAAGATCTTATTGGCCGAAAGAACCGCATTGAATATGTTAGCCAGAAGTTCCGGGATAGCCACTCAAAGTCACATTACCAAGAAGTTGGCGGATGAAAGTGGATACACAGGTCTTATTGCTGGTACCAGAAAGACTACCCCAGGGTTACGTCTTTTGGAAAAGTACTCCATGTTAGTTGGAGGTGTAGATACTCACAGATATGATTTAAGTTCTATGGTTATGTTGAAGGATAACCATATCACTAGTACAGGAAGTATTACCAAGGCTGTTAAAGCGGCTAGGAAGGTATGTGGGTTTGCTGTGAAAATTGAAGTCGAAGTAGCCACTGAAGAAGATGCCCAAGAAGCCATTGATGCTGGTACTGATGTCATAATGTTGGACAATTTCCAAGGAGAAGAATTGAGACAAGTGGCTAGAAGATTGAAGGCCGCTAACCCCACCAAGTCATTTTTATTGGAATGTTCTGGTGGGTTGACCTTGAATAACTTGAGTAGTTATCTTTGCAACGATATCGACATATACTCCACCTCTTCAATTCACCAAGGTACTGGCATTGTTGATTACTCATTGAAGATCAACCCATAGATTTATTATATTTTTATCGAATAGACGAAATACTTTTAAACGATAAGCTTTGAAACCCTGAATTGAATCCTATAACATCCAGGACATTCTCCACTGTTTTGGAGAACTCTTGCTCCAAAGTAGTATCAAGTATTCGCTCTTCTGATTCGATTTCAATCTCCAGTTTATGAGATATACTGGGATCAGTTAACATTGGTGATAACTGTGTATGCGTAGCAGTACTAGTACTACCGCTACCACTAGTGGTACTAGTCCCAGAGTCTGATACAAGACTTTGTTTCTTACCAAAACATCTTATGGCTCTAACATGCGAATCTTTACCGTCTTGGTGATTACTTAGAATATTCACTTTAACCACAAAACACTTGAGAACTCCATCGGATCGTATACCATTAAATATTATATGAGACCAACCATTGGGGTTAGTAAAGTTGACCACGCAAACCTCTGTTAAATCAAAAGTCTCGGAAGAGCCAGCCATCACTTGGATCTTGAAAGGCGTATAACTTTCATCAAGGGAATAGTTGGCAAAGATGGAGATACGTTCCAAGCTAACCTTTTTCAGAAACTGAATGGTTATTGAATGGGGATTAGCCAATTCATTACTATTGCTGTCCCCATTATTATTATTGTTGTTATTGTTGTTATTGTTGTTATTGGCATTATTGCTTTGGTTCCCCAGTCCATCAGATTGCCAATACGAATCAGGAGAATCATCTCGAAGTTGTGCCACGCCGTACCCCGGTTTAAACAGGGAGAGTTTCCAATTAGCTAAGGGTGAGAGATCAACCAATTGTAGGGAATCTAATTCTTGTAGGCCTTGTTCATATAAATTCCGCTGAGCCTTAAATAACAGCAGCATATGTGCCGATCCCGTAGTACCTTCTGCATTTGCTGTTTCTAAAGACTCATCAGTAGCTTGAGGTTCAAAATCTGGCGGGCTCTCGATCTCACTAGCACCAACGATTTCATCGCTACCCGAGTTGATTGATCCGTTATCGAGGGCCGAAGCATTCTGGTCGATTGGCTCAAAGAAAGACGAGTTCATATGGGTCGCTGTATAAAGTAGTTAGGTCGACCACGTAAAGTTGATGATGTACCTGGGTCGAGTTTACAGGTCGACTTAACTTAGCGCGATCAAATAAAGTGCGTTGAAGTACGCGACGGTCGGTCAACCGACTGTCAGTCGGTTGTACATTAATACTATGATTGAATACATTCAACTGTCATTGGAAGAAGGTCTATATAATGTTTTAGGTCGTATTGAGCCGCATGTTCAAATACAAGTGCTCAATGGAACACTGCCTCATCAATTGCTTGATATTTTCGACTCTGATGACACCATCAATTTGGCCAGAATAAATTATACCAGAGTATCAACTGTTGAAGACCTTTTAGCCGAGGTATCTAAACTTAAACATCTGGTGATAGTGATATGTGAACTCCAGCTCTTGGTTAAAAACAGTATAGGCTTGGAATATAGAGTACTTAATCAGAAACTTGTACAAGTTGCCCATTCATCACGTACGAATCAAATGTTCATTATAGAGAACAGTGACATGCCATTCATTAAAATGCTATGTATATAAGTACGTTAGTCAATCAAAAGTCTTTGCCAAAGACTATGGCTCCAACAGGTTTATCCTCCCCTTTAAGTATGCCTGAACCCTTTACATAACCGATTCTATCGAATCCAAGAGAATCCCAGATTTTAACACTAGCAATGTTGGTTTCATATACTAAATTGAAAACAGAATACAGATAACCTAATTGAGGTCCCCATACAAGATATTTCTTACCTAATTCCTTTCCAAGTCCTAGGCCTCGTTTTTGGTGGTTAACTACAAATCCAGCATTGCAAATATGAGAAGAACGTCCAATATAGTTTGGTTTCACGTAAAAGTTACCAAGGAACCGATCTCTCCAGAAATCTATATCATTTTGGTTTCCCAACTGGTCCAAAAATTCATATTGTGATTCGATTTCTGATCTTGTTTCAATTAGAATAGCCACAAAGTGTTTGAACCAAAAGTCAACAAACTCATCGACTTCCATCACTTCAACGTATGGATAAGTCTTCCCCTCGTCGATAATATGATTGAATTCATCACATATGACTTGTTTCAATGCCTTGGGAACTACAGATGAATCATGGACGGGAAATAAGGTCACGTTTGTTTCAGGCAGTTTCTCCAATGAAAAGTGCAATGGAGTAGTGATTCTTGGAGTTTGAGAAAAGTCTCCTGAACTGAATGGGAGTGATTGCAACTCCTCGTATTTGTACAACCCCATATTACTCAAAAGTCTTGCTGTTTGTCTAAAAGAAGTAGTGTTGCGCTTTGACTCCCATGACTCACATAGGGGACCGGCCCCGGAACCGCGCTACCATTGGATATCACGAAATATACACAGAAACGGAGAATCTCGTGACACACACGGTTGTGTGTAACGATGACACCATAGTACAGGGTATGCTGACAGTAATGGAACTGTAGCCGTTAACCTTAATGGTTAATAATAAAAATAACAATAATAAAAATAAAAGTAACAATAGTAGTAATAATAATAAAAAATAAAAACAATAATTATAGTATTAATTTGTATGTTGCTGTAGGAAAGCAATATCCGCATAGTATGAAATTTTCAGAGCACCTAACAGTACAAATACTATTCTATATTTGAAAACACTTAAAATATAGAACACAGAAAATTACTTGTAAAAGCACTATGCTGCTACAGTTTGTAGCCTTTTACTCTTATCCATTTCTACTCCTATCTTCTCACCTGAATGTATCCTCTCCTATAGCTTACTCCTACCATAATTATGCCACCATATGAATTTTCCCGAACCATAGGGGTTTCTTCCGGCATACAACTACATGGCGGGGTCATCGTTCCCCCTATTGTATTTCCGACGTGGGGTGGTGGGGTCGATTTTGCCCAGGTCCAAATCAGAAAAAAAAATAATTGATATAAAATAAACGTTAATTGGCGTGAGTTCATGATAATTCAGCTTCATAACAGCATATGCAAAAAAACCACCTTTAAATATGTCGGTTGATTTTCAGACTCTTATTTCACCATGCGACTCAAATACTACCATGACAAGTTTCACAGATTCACCGTTTGAACCAACAGATGTTGAACAGCTCTTGCAAACCAGAACTAATTGGTTAGTGGAAAATCCTCAGAGATTTGATCAGAATGACCGTGAAAGTATAAACACCGTCGCAACCTCTGCTCCATCTTCCTTGATGGCCACAGAAACACGATCTTCACGTTCATCATCAAGGACAGAAAGTGAAGCAGCTGGAATCGAATCTATAGATATGATAAGAATCTTATACAATGAAACATCAATACTGATACCCCTTGAAGATGTTTCTAAATGGGCTCTTGAGTTAGGATATCCTGGTTATCCGTTGACCATTACTCATGTGTTGTGTTACTTGAAATTTGTTAAGAATCTTCCCTATGCCTTAAATCAACTTCAACTTTTGCATATGGGTAAGTTGTACCGCTATAATGATGTTAATATCCTGTTAGAGTCCATAAATTTGCGGTTCCCTATGAATTTAAGATTGAAGGTAGATTTACCTCCTATTGCTATTTCTCCACAAGCATGTTTGCCTAATGATAATCTTAAAAAACTGCTGTGGATTGGGCGGATTAAGACAATAATAAGGCTCTAAACATACTTTTATTATAGTTACCGTTATCGTAAGTTGGTTGGTCTAAGGTCAAAAAGTGCTGCATCTGTAAGCACTCTTTTATAGTTATATTTGGGTTTAATAACTGCAGAGGTTTCTGCTATGGTTATCAAAATAAGTGTAGTGTTTAAGTGTAGTCTTTGGAAGTTTATGGCTCAACACTGAATATGGGCCGTCTGCATTTCATTTATTTCCGTTCTATTCTTTTATTTAGTTAACATTAGTTTCTTGGAAAAACCATGTCATTGATGCCAAAAGTTTAAGTATATATTTCAAGAAAATTTAAGGCTCGATATATACCTTAAAGGATTCAAAATTAGTACACTGATGTTGAACTAACTCGTTACGAAACTGGTATCCTACATTATGTCGAGAACATCACTATTCATTCCCAGGGTTACCTATGGATGTCTGTAGCACAAATGGTGGTTTGCCAGGAGTCAGCACCTTCATGGCATCTAATTATGAAGGAGTCATATATTCGGTAGAAGATGATACATTTCGTATCACCGATCGAACCGTTGCTGTGGAGGAGATTAAAGAGTAGGATGAGGTTGCATAAACTCGATGTATTTTTTTTGGGTCCAATAGTGTGGAGTACAACTAAATCATCTCGACTGAAACCGATATAAACATGGGAAAGAAATGACAGAGCAGAATTGGCATTAACCTTTATGGCCATAATCAAATTCATAGTAAAATTTCAAGTATACAACCATTTCCAGGGACAATTTATACTCCGTGACCCCAATTAAATATTGAGCTACTTACAGAAGACTTCAACCTACTTTATATAGTAATGATTTAGTTGAATGACCTACCTTCATTTTCAAATCAACAAAAAAGACTTATGGTATGTCTGATCAACCGTAGGAGACCAGTGAATGCATGATGGGAAAGACAGAAGGACACTCTTGATAAGAAGTAATGGCACACTCACATCACAGCAGTGACAGTAATGCCCGTATAGGAGATAAGAACTTGCTCAATGACTCTGTTTTCAAAACAAAGAAGATGAATGTCGAAAGAGTATATTATTGATTTGTTTGTTAAGATTAAGATTACCAATTCACTGCCATCTCAGTAACTTCCACTTCGACCTTCTCCTTGATTCTATTATGGTAAAGTTAATCCTAGAAATTGTTGTAACTTTAATATAATGTCTCCCTACCAGGAGCGCTTAGGAACGTGCTATACTTTGTAGCATTTTGAATTCCAAGACTTTAAGTCACCGCCGGTATACTTATCTGATCTGAAGATATTTATGTTTTTCACAATATTTTTTCTGCGTATGCTAACGTTATTGGGATCTGTTTCTTGTTTCTTCTGTTGACAATTGAACCACGAAAGTACATATATATAGATGTTGATATAATAATTCTTTATTCGAGCATTCTTCCATTTAGTAACTAAACCCAGCTGGCACTATAGTATTAAAGTACAATACGATGGAAAATACTTCGATGAACAGTTATACGTCAACCCCTGTGACGAAGACAACGTTGTAGAAAATCCTCTAACTGAAACTCTTAATGACGAAGACATCCTTATAGAAGATTATCCGAATGAAGCTTCTAATTTTTACGCCGGTGTGGCACTTTTAGCACCGTGCTTTATTATACTATTTTATAATTTGCAGCCATATTTGCCAAAGGAGGTTGCTGTTATGACTTCACCTGCGGCTCCAGGGTTCTTTCCGATGGTTGGATATGGTTTTCTATCTGTTGACCCGTAATATACTGAATTAAAGCTGATTTTGTCAGTGCTCCTTTGCTGTTTGTTCTTTGTGTGGACTTTTTTGGATTTTGTATACACTTATATATGGCGTATCTTGTAAGGAGGTACCTCCGATCCTATGTGTCAACTATACACGACTTTCGTAAAACAGGTCGTGGCTTAGTTCTTTATGGGCAAATGTTGTGCAGGGAAGTAGGGTTGGATCACTAAACTTTAGTTACTTCAGTTCATTACACATAACCAACCTGAATAATAATATTAGAAAAGACAGTAACAGTGGACCATCATTCATCCAAATATCTTGCTAACGTTGTACGTACCAGTATCCCTATCTAGTAGATGTTGTGACCTTTATACAATACCTGTGTAGTTGACTAATCGAGAAGATACATGCTCTTCTGGTTGTATAATTTTACTGCCGGACTTTATTTAAAGTTCGAAGGTATATATATATATCGATATATAATTCTTTATTCGAAGATTTTTCCATTTAGTATTTAAACCCCCCAGTGGATGTTAGAGATATAGAATACAATATGATGCCTTGATGAGAATGTCAACTTTACAGAAATTCCTATAACGGACACTCTCAATAAGGAAGACGTCCGTATAGAGAGGGTCCTCGCAATGAAACTATCAATAGGGTAAATCCAAACGTACTTTCAAATCCCATGATAGTCGCAAAACCAGCACTTATTACGACAGTTTTGCTTCTCCTATTATTCGGTTTGCTTTTAAATATGCTAAAGGAGGTAGTTACTGTGGTTTCACCTGGAGTTCCAGCATTTTTGTCAATGATTGCATATGGTTTTCTGCCTTTGGGCCCTTACTTTTTGAATCACCGCTGGATTGGACATATGACCTTTGCTCTCTATATACGCTTTTTTTAGGTTTTTGTCACTGGAGTGGGTTTTTGGTTCGAAAAGTTACCTATGTATATACAGTGGTTCTATTTAATGTTCATTTTTTTCTTACATAGTATAGTATTTCTTTATCCTAAATACTTCTTTTTTAATTAAATAAAATTCCTAAGTTTTATACTTACACTTGCTTCTCAAACTACGATATAAGGATAAAAAGACACATTGTTGGAACAGAGATTAATATGGTTCCCCGCGTGCCTACAAAACCTTCCATATTTTACTGTGGTTATTTGTAGTAGGTTTCTTTACTCTTTCTGTAAGCTCCTCCTTTCTACTTAAGTGTGTTCTCTTGACTTTTGCTTTGCAGGCTGACAAAAACTCTTCAATTACGTTTTGATTAGGAGATATGGGGGCAAGACAAGTTCTAAAGCTCTCAGAGCTACTAATAATTGAATATTACGTTTCTTATGATTGCAGCATTATCAATAATTATAGACTTCAAATATTAGAGTTCTGTATTCTCAGTAACTTGTTGAATCATTGACTCCAAGAATAAATAGAAATCATTGGCTGAAGTTCCTCTAGGGGTAGATTTTGTAGGTTCGATACTTGGATCAAGTTTTCTCTTCATTTGAGGAGCGGGTTTCGGAGTCCTGGACTTTAAATCAACACATCCTTTATAAGAAATAGCACCTATGAATGAAGCATTTACTCCTTTTACCACTGGTACCTTGACAATTGATTTTTCTCCCACTAATGACCAACCATATTCTCTTCTCATTCCAAAGTTAAATCAAGCGTCATCTATAGAAATACAGTTTTTACTTAAGTCAAGCTTTCCTTCCAGTCGCCCATCCAATTCTTTCCTGCTTGAGTTCTTCCAGATCTCCTATTGGCTATTTTGAGATTTGTTTAAGACTAAGCTCACCCCTTTTTGATACATAGGTATGCAAGGTGTTAGGTTTACATTGACATCTTCAAACTTTCCTGTAGTCTTTCCTACATACATTGCAAAGTGAGTGTTGAATCATCTTTCACTATGCTTAGTAAGAATTCTTTATGTTCATCTGAAAGTAGATTTACGTACAGATTTCTTAGGTTCTTCGTAGATACCAACCTCCTTTACAACCTTTTTACACCATTTTCTTTTCCAAGTGTAGGCTGACTGTAAAGGAATATCACAAATACCAGCCTCTTTATAGACAGAACACCTTTCTTCAAGAACAAGTTGCCAAAAATGTTTCTGGAGGCTTTCGGGATAGTGTCTAAATGGTCCTCTACTGTTGATTTCCGATTGTGTATTAGATTCACCTCTACATCAGAAGATAACTGTACATCATAGTCTAGCTCTATATCAGAGCTTGCTTATCTTTGGGGTTATTTTTAAAGGATCACCTTCATTTCAAGAGAAACACCAATATCATTGGTATTACCTACATTATTACTATGCACACTTTTACCAATTATCGTTTGATTGGTATCACAATCAGCATCAACTTCACTATTCTCAACTTCCATGTTTCTCTGGCTCCTAGTTAATTTGTAATCCTTGTAACTACGGCAGTGATCCAAGGAACCATATTCACACTCAAGAATCATTTCATCTTCTCCAAGATTAAATGGGTTCCCAGGACCATCAACATAACGCTTCCGTTTAATTTCAGCTCGCAAATCCATTAGACAATTACTTTTAGAGTTAACTTTGTGGTTAACAAATGCAACTTATGCGTAGAAAGGTTCTTTAGTACGGAATATATTTATAGTGCGCAAATTTGAGTACTTTTTTCAGCAATTGATTTTAAGCACTTGCTACATCTATTATGAGACCCTGTTAGTTTTTATTACGATGAATTATATCTTGAAACGAACTAATAAAACTAATAAAACTAATAATTTGTTACATTAGTTTTGAACATTTCCTGGCTACTGGTAACGAACTATCTACTACTATATTATGTAAATACACGACCTAGTACGAACCTTAAATAGAATCACTGTATACATAAGTCTGTACGAAAACAGCATAATGTAATAGAGTACGTGTATGTAATCTGTCGGAATAACAAATTGAGGTAAATCTTTGTATATCTGTTTACTACCAATTAAGGACATAAACAGGGTCTAATATACACCAATAAAGGACACAACTAATAACCTTGACTTGCCTAATTGGACTGCGGGCATCACTCCCACGGTCCGTATGCCTAGATCTAGAAACTACCACCAGTTGTCACGTGTAAAAGTGGTATAAACTCAAGCGTAGACATATTTCCAGTCGTGGTAGTTCGATCACAATAAACGAATCGAACATTGCGACGATACACGATGCTGACTATATACGGCGACGACACACACAAAAAAAACTAGAGGCGAACAAGACGAACAAGACGAACAAGACGAACAAGACATCACACTAGTAGTTATAGCCACCAGTTAGCAGATCGTGCATCACCACAAGACAGGAAAACCAATAAACAACCAGCATCATACGTCGCCTTAACTACATCGACCTTACTACGTCGCACTAATACCACCAATACTGCTGGTACCGCGCACATTAACAGAGTAATGCGTAAGAAAGTACAACGTAGAGCGTCCAAAGAACAACTGTCACACCCAGTTACTGGTCCTTCCCCACCAGGAAAAAGAGGACTGTATGGCAGACGTACAATAGTAATAACCTCAGTCGAAATTTCCCCATTGGGCAACTTTGATTTGCTTCGTGTCCCTTCCAACTATGTTTAGTACTTGCACCATTGAATATCATCAACGGTTCAAGTTGCATGCGACAGTCAAAGATTTTCACTTCAATTTATTTCGTCCATCTTATTACAAGAAGCAGTAACCATCAATAACATCTGTCAATAGTAATTGTCAACAGTAAGTGTCAACTATCAACTGTCAAGAGTGGAGTAGTTCTTTCCCCATATATTTACTACTGCCATACTTATAATGGCACGTTTCAAGTTTGGAAAGAAAAAGAAGAGCCATACAGACGAATCCTCTGATCTCTCGTCAATGGACCAACATCTGATTGAAGATCATCATCATCAACAACAACAACATTATCAACATTATTTACCTTCAATTGGAAAACATTCACAACAAGATCAATTGCCTCTTCAAACCGTTCAACAAGCTGGAAGAAACGTTGCAATCACTCCTCAACTTCAACAACAAAGTTTTGCTTCGCCCAAATCGTTTAATTCTCCGGGTCTCGAAAGACAGAAACCCCCAGAAGCTCCAATGAATAGAACAGCTTCAAACGGAGGGTTTCCTCCTCCAGGGACCCACGCCGGTCGGTCTCTTGAAAATCTACCCCACGGAAGTAATAATAACAATTTTAGCTCAAGACAGTCGTTTGATAATGGCGTGTCAAAAGCTCCAGGCTATCACAATGAACAACCAAATGGTAACAGTAATGGTAGCGGTATGGGGAATGCCTCTGGAAAAGGTGGCGGTGCACCACTCCCACCACCACCACCACCCGAACAACAATTGCAACAACAACTGCCTGAACCTTTTGGTATTCAACAAGCTTATCAAGCACAGCCTCCAAACCCTAATTCTTGCTGGGAAAGGTACAAGCTCTTCAACTCCCCGTTCCCAAGATACAGACACGCAGCCTCTTCTATTGCCAGTGAAAAGGGTGAAGTATTTGTTATGGGTGGGTTGAAGAAAGGTGAAGTGTTTGGTGATACCTGGAAAATCGTCCCCCAAGAAGACCCGGCCCAACATAGAGTTCTAGGATATGTTGCTAAGAACACTGAAGTCAGCAATAAAAACAATCCTCCTGCGAGAGTTGGCCATTCAGTGGTGTTATGTGGTAATGCTTTCATTGTATTTGGTGGTGATACCGTAGACACTGATGAGAAGGGGTTTCCAGATAACAACTTTTACTTATTTAACATCAACAACAACAAGTATACAATTCCTGCTCATATTTTGAACAAGCCTTGTGGTAGATATGGCCATGCTTTGGGGACAAGTTCATTGAACAATTCAAGCCCCAGACTCTACTTGTTTGGAGGTCAATTGGAGAATAATGTTTTCGACGATATGTACTACTTTGAATTGAACTATTTCAAGTCTCAGGATGCTACATGGAAGTTGGTTAACCCTTTGAACAATTTTAAACCTCCTCCTTTGACTAACCATTCCTTGTCGGTTTACAAGAATAAGATCTATGTGTTTGGTGGTGTTTACAATAATGAGAGAGTTTCCAATGATCTATGGTGTTTTGATGTCTTAGTTGAAAAATGGACCCAAGTTCCAACCACGGGTAACGTTCCACTTCCTGTGAATGAACATTCAGCTTGTATTTGTGGAGAGAAATTGTTTATCTTTGGGGGGAACGATTTCTCAGGTGTCATTTATGATTCCTTATATGTTTTAGACTTGCACACATTTGTGTGGTCCAAACTTACCTTGGAGGGTGAAAAGAATGGTCCTGGTCCAAGATGTGGTCATTCAATGACATACATTTCCAAGTACAATCGAATTTTAATCATGGGAGGTGAAAAGAATGATTATGTCTCTGAAGATCCAAATGATTTCCAAGCTTATGAAGAAGCTGATGATGAACCAGTTGGTACTATGATTTATGAATTGAATCTTGATAATTTGGATCGGTTTTTACTGTCTAATCCTATGCCTACAAAGTCAAGAAATGAAATCCATTCAACTTTGGTACCAGGCCCTCCACCTTATACTACTAAGAAAATGGCTGCTTCTGCTGCTGCAGCCTCTTCTGCTGTGTACGGTAACTCCAATGAGTCTCAGCTGTCACATGGAAGAAATGCTTCCGAAGACTTCAGAACTCCTAACGCATCTCCTATACCTCAACATGCAGCAACACATATGATGACCCCACAACAACCTGATATTTCCCAAATACATCCACAGGTATCTCCTCCTCCACCTCAACTGGTGGAATCAGGCTATCTAGATTCCAGATTGGTGGACTCTAAGACTCGGGATATCGATCCATATGACAACCAGAAGGACAACTTTGCCCAACCACCACCTCAAGATTTCGTTGATGTTGTACTTAATTCTTCTGAAGCCACTTCTGTAGCAGATGCAGATGTCACACTTAGACATGACTCTGTAAATGAAGTGCCAAATGTTGTCGAAGAAGCACATAGAGAAGGGAATAAGACAAAGTTATCACCAACCAAGAATGCTTACCGTGCTTCTTCCGACACAGAGACTGAAACGGAAGACGAAATGGAAAATGACTACCCTAGTCATGTGAACAAGCCAGCTGAAGTCGAAAAAAATTCATCTCATACTGCTCCCCCTGCTAATAACAGTCCCATCATTTCTAGTGGGCCTGGACCTGTGCCTATCGAAGGGTCCAGGTCCATCAGACAAGCGGATTATAATGATCCAATGAGTACACCCAAAATGTCTGGAGTCGAGGCTAATGCTGTTAAGAAGTTGATAGCTGAGTTGACATCGGAATTGACTCAATTAAAGCACTCTACAAAGGTTCAAATGCAAGAAGCCACAGAGAAGATTGTTGGTTTGGAAAAGGAACGGGATGAGTTGAAGCAGTCGGCACAGGCTCACCAGAGTGAATTGAAGCAAAGAGATTCGATCATCAAAGATTTGAAAGAAACTGTTGATCCCAAATCATTGGTTGTTAATGATTATGACGAACCTTCCAATAGAAATATCAATGACGTTTCCTTGAAACCAAAGGTCAGTGAGTTGACCAAATTTAAGCTTTCCAATTTGGAGTTGAATAATAAATTGGTGTATTTGGAACATGAAAATAAGACATTGAATGACAAAATGGTTAAGTTTGAACCCTTTATGAAGCATCAAATTGCTGAGTTATCTACGTTTCAAAAGATTATCAAGAACCAAGAGGAGAAGATTGCATCTTTGACTGAAACCGTAAAGGATCAAGAATCCTTACACAAATCAGTTAATGAATGGAAGAGTAAATATGAAGATTTACAATTGGAATTCAACAATTTCAAGGCCATTCACGAAGAACGTGAAATCGAAGTCGATGATGATTTCATAACCGATGCCAATAATAACGATTTGGGAAGCGATAATGATGTCACCAATAGATCTTTGATGTCTACAGTTAGCAAGCGTACCAAGAAGGATATCTCTTTGCAATTGGAATCTTTGGTGAATCTTTGGTCTGTTGCCAGTGGAACAGATGGAACATCTGTGGATAAAACTGTTGATTCTGTTGCCATATCCAAAGGTGAAGTTGTGACCAAATTGCAAACGCAAATTGATGATTTATTGAGAGTTAGTAAGAACAATGAAGAGAAATATCAAAGTGAAATCAATACGCTCAAACAAGAGTTGTACACCAAACAAGATTCACTCAAGCAAATCGAAGAAAACTATAGAGAGGCCATTCAATCAGTTAACAATACAAGTAAGGCCTTAAAGATGAACCAGGAAGAATCCAATTCTCAAAGGGCTCTTCTTGATAAATTAACCAGGGAGAATAACGAATTGAAACTTTTTAAGAAGGCAAGTAAGAGAGTTAGTTCCAGAGGTGGGTTTGCTGATGTTCCCCAAGAAAAGGGTATTCTGACCATTGACGAAGATGATGAAGATGCCGATGAACATGAAAGAATTGCCACTGCTCATTACACCATGAAGATCAAGGATTTGGAGGCCGATTTATACATTTTGAAACAAGAAAGAGATCAGTTGAAAGATAATGTTACTCAGTTACAGAAACAACTTTATCTTGCTGGAAATCATGAATAATATAATTAGTTAATGTGTCAGCATTGATGTGTGCGTTTATCTGTGCGTATGTCTGTGCGTTTCTATGCGTTTACTTTTGTCTGCGTAATTTTTCCGTTATTTACGATTTCTGTTATGTATTATCACCATAAACTCTTACCCATATATATTACCCAAAGTATAATAGTAATAATGCGAATAATATCCTTTATACCATTAACCGTCGTTAGAGGAACGAGGAGCAAAAAAATTATATTGATTCTCAGCACCTGTCAACTCTTCTTCCAATGAAGTTGTTCCGATGGCTGCACCGTTAGAAACCAACGTATTCAAATCAGTCGATGAAATTTCATTTGGAATTTGATGCCCATCAGTGATATCATCGGTATCCTCTGCCTGAATCGGAATATCCAATCCAGGAGGAGCAGATGGGAATAAACTGGCCTCTTGTATTCGTAACAACTCCTTTTCTGGTAAGTTCTGCTCTGGAGGCGATATAAGCAACGTGGAATGGTTTTGGTTTGTTTCTGAATATGAGGGCACGACATCGTAACTATGTTCAAAGTCAAATAAACCTGTACCTGCCATTGTAGACGATGACGGACCTGGAAAATGAGATGGAGGAGGAGTTGGAACAGAAATATTGGAGAACAGTGGAACTTGCGGGAATGGTGATGTTGGAGCTTGTTCCATTTGAGCTGGTGATGATCCTCCGGTAACAGAAGATCCTGCAATTATCATTCCGTCGTCTAGAGGAGAAGAAAGACTTTCTGGATTTGAAGAGGGAGGTTCTAAAACCGTTTGGAGGGGTGTGTGAGTTGCCGAAGGTAATGAAGGACTTTCTGATCTGAAAGTTCCAATAACCACTTCCGTAGTTAGTTGAAGAAACTTCTTCATCCGTTTATATTTGTCAGTATTGATGAAGTCGCTTCGGAAATTGAAGTTATAATTCGACAGTACTCCACCGCCTTGTTCCTGTTGGTGGGCTACGGCAGCACCTAAGTTGTTTGTAGCAGCAGCATTGTCTTCTAACCCAACAGATTTACCCAGTAAGTTGATCAAAGCTTCGATAAAGTACTGGAACGAGACCAAAGGACACCCACTAATGGTGGGGAATGCATCTGCTGGGACTCTGACGTTAGTTCTAATTTCTGCCGTCAATGTAGTCGGATCAACAATTAAAGGAAGTACAACTTGTTGCAAGTCTTTCCTAAACGACTCGTAGTAGCCATCCGAACCATTCTCTATTCGACAGATCCGTACGAACGTCAAGATAATCCCGTTCGAGTCCCGGATCTTCCTCATATGGTGGACGTTGATCTTGATAGGAATTGACTCTCCTCTCAAGTAGCCCCGGGACGAAATGTCTAACGAGACCTTGATAGAGGGACCTTGTTGTGTCGAGGGAGTCACGGTCGAGCTGGAATTGATGTTTGTCAACGAATACGCTTCAGAGTTATTGGACGACGCAGTTGCAAAAGTATTGACGGTCGAGGCAGCTGACTGGGTCCTCGATAACTTCCTAGAGTTATCAGGTGATGGTATGCTTTGGGGCGAGTTATCGTCTGTGGTTGGAGTTAATGCGTTATTATTGTTCTGTGCCAGGCCATTAGAAGGGAACAAAGAAGCTGGACTGGAACTTGTGCCATTGCTTGAGCCAGTTCCAATGCCTGTTCCTGCCGCTTGACCGGAGCCCTTTGGACAAGTAAAATTATTTAGACTGCCTGACTGCGTTCCATTCATGGTGCCATTGCTTGTGGTGTTAGGGGTTGCTGGTGATTGGGCTGCCGAAATCGGCTGGAGGATCTGTTGATCTTTGGAGTTCTTGATTAGTAATCGTTTGGGTTTCACCGGAGGCAACTTCGACACATCTATTGGATTAACTAGCTTGATGAGTTTCTCTGAAGTGTAGGGGGAGTTGTGTAATAGTTTAAACGGTTTCTTGGTGGTTATATCCGAGGATTGTGACTGATCTATTGTGGATGAGGAATGATTATTGAGGGGTGCGGTAATTAACGAGTTGCTGGCTAGAGTTGCCTTCAAGGAGTATTGAATAGCCCCCCGGCCAAAGTCTATACTTGTATACACCTTTTTCTTTGGTAGTTTGACTATGAAGGGGAATCGATGTTCTCCTTTACTTAACCCATTGGAGAAGTCTTGTTGTTGCTGTCGGTCCGTGGGGGGGAGTCCTCCATAAATGGTGATGGAATGATCAAATAAAAGATGTTTTACTGGTCTTAGTTTGGATGACGACGTAGCACTGACTTTAACTAGTCCTATAAGTGACAAGATGATAACAATGTTAGCAAGATTCTTCTTGGTGGTTAGGATAATTGATCCGTAGACTTCGTCGCCGGGGAAATAAGACCTATGCGGATTATCTAATTGGATGTAAAAATCGTCGACCGAACTGTGGTCTAATTTGAAGTTGAATAAATCTTGCGGTAGTGATCCTAAAGATGACGACGAGGTCGACGAGGCTTGGTTATAACTGGTTGTTGGGGGTCTTGCGTCTTGATCATTGGCTATGGTTCCGAGTTTATTCGGAATGAACTTCGCCACAGCACGTCTCATATGGAATGTAGCATGGAGTGGGGGGGGGAGGGTATAAAGAATGTGTGGGACTGGCTGATCGACTGTCTAACTGATTGACTGGTTGACTCACTCACTAAGTGTGGATGTCTGACTGATAGAGTATGTCGTATATCTGTGGCTGACTATTTAGATCGTATATCTGCGTCAAACGACTTCGATACCCAGGGTCACTAGGTGTAGTGTCAACTAATGTCTCTCTTTTGTCAACTTGGTTCGACAACAAAAGACTGCTTTTTATCCGGAGGAGTATGACGATAATTTGAAAAATCAACCAATAAGTAGACGTTGTCTGATACTTTGGAAGATACTTCTCAGTATTAACTGCTGTTGTTTACTAGTAGAATTAATGAGCTCGATGATATAAAATGAATACTAATGTTTACCACCCTTTTTGGTGATTGAAGATATGAGTTTTTAGGCGTTGTCTGGAGTCCGTTGTCTGAAGTCCCCGTAAGTTTGTTCGATTTGATTACGTACACGCTGACAATTTCTTGCGTATTTTGTCTGTGCTCCATTTTTTTTTACAGAGCCTTGGGTATATGCAATATGTGGCGTACATGTATACCAATCAATCGATGTGTAGGTCTTCCTATCTGGTCTTCCTATCGGACCTTTACTTACTTACTTACGTACGTACTTACTTACTGGTCCCCGTATATTTAGTATACTTCTGCATGTCGTACAGATGGGTCTGTATCTGTTTAACCTGAATCTAGACCATTTTAGTAGGTCATGAGCAAAATAGATCTTGCACCGCCCGCTCTCTCTATCCGACTCCATTCACAGGAAGAATACAAAACTGTAATATAATAATTTTATATAACGTCTCTTTTATTTTCATAAACACCACCTCCACCACCACATTGTACTCATCCCCCACTCTCCGTCAGACATTAAATTTTTTGACCTTAGACAATTCACAAACCACTTGGTCGCAAACTGCGAATCGCTTTGCATTACATGACATGACTTTGACTGCCGTTGGAGATTTGCTCCCATTTTCGTGCCACATTTTATTTTTGTCATGTATTTATTCCTATTGTACTTTAGCCCTTTTTTTTGGTTTTTTACTTTAAAGCGCCCTACTTATACATTTGTATTTGGTGTTTGTAAAATACGGTTGCTCTTTTCCCTTTAGTTCAATCAAGTATACGACAATGGTTCACCTTGTTGGATCTTCGATAGCACGGTGTCTGCAGTGGTTGTGTAGAGGCTTGCTAAGGTCAAATATTATGCAATTAATCGCTGTACACCCTCTCATCCCCTGCTTAAAAGGTTGCACCCATGGAAACAAAAAAATTAAGGATATAAATACATCCTTCTTCCCCAGTGTGCTGTTTTACGTCAACCATTACGTCAACCATTATCTGAAGACACTTCCTGTCACGACGCATTCGACCCCATTCATGTCTGATTTTTGTTATTGATTGTTATATTCCGAGAGATCCGTTTATGGAAAAGCGTATTGTAAGTATCGCATATCTTTATCTAAGCCTGATATTGCCAATTCCTTTGTCAACCACTTCATTTTCGATTTCTCCCCGTACAAATTTAAAGCCCCGATTATTGGTCCTGCAGTTACTCAAGTATAATAACTCTTACTAAAATATGACTGTGAGGCATCAAAATTGCAATGTAATTGGACTCTGTCCAACGCAAAATTTATCGGCTACTACAGAAAGCTTATACTAATAACTAATTCATTTGGGATTGAGTCCACTCTGCAACCTACTACGTATAATTTCGCATACTTATAGCATGCCTAATAACGGAATGTACGTAATTTAGATGGATACATTTTTGTCTATATCGATTTTACGAAGATGATACAGGACTATAAAAATTTAAAACCAACACATTCTTCTCAACATTTTTGATGTCGGATATTGATATTTATTCGGGTTACTATAAAAGTATGCAATCATCCAATTACAGCGTACTTTGTGATCAATTTTGGTGTGCATACATGTAACGTGAGTACCAATCTCGTTTCTTTGACATATTTTTTCGGTCACATAAAGACAAGAAAATTTAATGTAAGTTAATCCACACTAGAATGTTTTTTTACACACTATGTGGGGTATTATTTCCGTAGAAACACAGCTCGTGGTGTTACCAATAGTCAAGCGAGATCATAGGTTGGCTGCAAAAATAGATGAACAATATAACAATCTTAGCGCAAATTGAACCCTTGTTGCAAACATAAAGAGAGCAAATATCCCAATTAATTCAATGCATATGTACATCGTAAATTTATGTACATATTCACGCATGCGAACATACAATCATTTTCCACACTTGAACAATAGTAAGTTGAAACGTATACTATTGTAGTCAGGTTAACGACGACAACTTCAGGAAAGGTCATTCAATTGACTCCATAGAAACTCTGATTAAGGTACATCCTCTTGAATAGTAGTGTATCAAGCTAGTTCTATAAGTGTACTCTACAATTGAAGTTACAGCGTTGGTTTAAATCATATATCTGTTAACGCAGGTTGTCATGCTATGCAAGAGGTAAAAAATAAAGTCATATTATACACAACGGAGAAAAAACGATAAAGAGCGTTAGTTCAATTAATCAAAGGTCTTCTTGGTACCTTGGAATTGAGGAGTAGAAGATCTTTCTCTACCACCGCTGAATCCACCTCTACCGCCTCTGTCACTGAAGCCACCTCTACCACCTCTTCCGCCTCTGTCACCGAAACCACCTCTGCCACCTCTTGATCCACCTCTGTCACCGAAGCCTCCTCTGCCACCTCTGAAACCACCATCAGTGGTTTGCTTAGGAGTAGAAAAGTCCAATCTACATGGACGACCTTCAATGTATTCACCGTTCAATGCTTCCAAAGCAGCCTTTGCTTCGTCAACAGATGCAAATTGAACATAACCGAAACCCTTTGGCATGTTAGTGTCTGGGTGAGTTGGAACTCTACAAGAGACAACGCTACCGTGTTGACCAAAGATTTCAAACAAGTTGTCTCTTTGAGCATTGAAAGACAAGTTACCAATAAACAAGGTGTCACTTGGGGCACTTGGGACATCACCAAACTTCTTAGCTCTGTCATTGTTGTTAGATGGACGTGGCTTACTTGTGGACATGTCCAAGTTGATTGGCCATCCGTCAATTTCTTTACCTTGGTACTCAGCAAGGGCCTTTTCAGCATCAGCGGTGGTTTCAAAGTCAACGTAACCATAACCTCTGGATTTCCCACTGGCTCTGTCGTAGATGATTCTGGCACCTAAAACACCTCCAATTGGTTCAAATTCACGCTTCAACCAGTCGTCATCAATGTTGAAAGACAACTTACCAGCGAAAAGAGTAGCACCAGGTTCGCTTGGACCATCAGTCTTGGCCTTCTTAGCAGCGGGTTCAGGAGTTTCTTCAACTTCCTCAGCCTTACGCTTCTTTGGCTCTTCTTCAGATTCAGAGTCAGAAGATTCAGAGTCAGATTCAGAACCGGAATCAGAGTCAGAAGAGGATGAAGAGTCTGAGTCTGAGTCTGATGATGTTGAAGAAGAAGAGGATGAGGAAGAAGTGGCCTTCTTTTCTTCCTTCTTTTCAGATTCAGAATCAGAATCGGAATCAGAGTCAGAATCGGAGTCAGAGTCAGAATCAGAATCAGAGCTAGATGATGATGATGAATCTGCCTTCTTTTCTTCCTTCTTTTTTTCCTTCTTTTCTTCCTTTTCAGATTCAGATTCTGATTCTGAGGAATCGGAGTCGGAAGAAGAGTCGGAAGAAGAGTCAGAGGAAGAGTCACTGGATGAAGATTCGGCCTTCTTGGTCACCTTCTTTTCTTCTTCAGATGAAGAGGAGTCTGAGTCTGAGTCTGAGTCTGATGAAGAGTCACTGCTTTCACTAGATGATGAGCTAGACTCAGATGAGGAAGGTTCAGGTGCCTTAACAGCTTCCTTCTTAGACTTCTTGCTAACAGGCTTAGAAGCCTTGGAACTTGACTTAGCCATTGTGATTTACCTTATATGTATATTTGACGGTGTCAAGGACAGTATGTGCTAACTAACCAAAACAACTGAAGCATAAAGGAATCAAACAGGCTCATTGCTGCACTGAAAAATTTAGGGCATCGCATCGTCACTTCGACCCACAAAATGGTTGCCTAAATAGGAATCATCGTTTGCTTATGTAATAACGTGACATTACCTCATTGAATCTCATCTCATCTCATCTCCATTCACCAGTCTTCCTTCTTAATTATATTATGGTAGACTATGTGTGACTACTAGAACTTTGCGAGTAGGTTGAATCAGGCAAGGCGAACTGATATTGCTTCTATTGATATTTAATGACTTTAGAAAAGCGGAGTTAATACTCATTCATCAGTTAACCATTGTAGAGATTTGATTGTCTTCGATCTACAGCCTACAATTTAAAACGTGGTCGGGGTCTTTTACTTATGTTACCCTTGCAACTTAACAGATCATGAGACTCCGCTTTAAGGGAAACTGATAGACCACCTCATTGTTTAACAGTACGGCCCTTTGCATCGCCGCACTAAATTAATGAATGCAAATTGTAGTATCCAGCACATTACCTAATTGGGAGACAGAACTATACCCTCCAAATTCTTAACCATTCCATACGGTTCCCCTCGCCACTCTCCCCTCTTTGTAACACTCACGGAACCCTTCTACATATGTACAGAAGAATGAGCCAACCGATCAAACAAACATATGGACTGATATGGTGAACCAAAAAAAATTTTCAGACGCAAAAACGCTTAATGCACACCACCACACCACCACCACTATTGCATCACCTTAATGGTGATTATTCTTTATTTATTTGTTGTGTGTTTTGGGTTTGAATTGTAGTGGTTTATATTCAGACGAGTATTCTCTGTATTATAACTTCAGCTCCGAAGTAATTAGTTTCCCGAGTAAAATCTTCGCTATGTTCAAGAGATCGTTTGTTCTCTTCCAGAAGGCATCATCTCGGATGCCTCCTGTGGAGCTCCAATACAAAAACATGTTGAAAGACCCCAAGGGTAAATATAATGCCTTCAAGAAGGTTCATTTACCCAATAGAACTTGGCCCAACAAAGAAATCACCAAGGCTCCAAGATGGTTGTCTACTGATTTGAGAGATGGGAACCAAAGTTTGCCTGATCCAATGAGCGTTGCAGAAAAGAAGGAATACTTTCACAAGTTAATTGATCTTGGTTTCAAGGAAATTGAAGTATCATTCCCATCTGCTTCCCAAACTGATTTTGACTTCACCAGATACGCTGTTGAAAACGCTCCAGAGGATGTTTCTATTCAAGTCTTGACTCAATCTAGAGATCATTTGGTCAGAAGAACTGTTGAATCTGTTAAAGGTGCAAAGAGAGCCACTATCCACACGTATTTGGCTACTTCCGACGTGTTCAGAGATGTTGTCTTCAATATGTCTCAAGATGAAGCTATTGCTAAGGCCATTGAAACCACCAAATTGGTGAAATCTTTGACTAAAGATGACCCAACTATGCAAGACACAATCTGGAGTTTAGAATTCTCTCCTGAATGTTTCAGTGATACTCCTGTTGAGTTTGCCGTAGAAATCTGTGAAGCTGTCAAGAACGTATGGGAACCTACTGTGGAAAACCCCATTATTTTCAACTTACCTGCCACTGTTGAAGTTGCTTCTCCAAACGTCTATGCTGATCAAATCGAATACTTCTGCACTCACATCACCGAAAGAGAAAAGGTTTGTGTCTCTGTCCATCCTCACAATGACAGAGGTTGTGGTGTTGCAGCTGCTGAATTAGGTGTTTTGGCTGGTGCAGACAGAGTCGAAGGTTGTTTGTTCGGTAATGGTGAAAGAACTGGTAATGTTGATTTAGTCACCGTTGCCTTGAACATGTACACTCAAGGTGTTTCCCCTAATTTGGATTTCTCAGACATTGAATCAGTCATTGAAATTGCTGAAAGATGTAATAAGATCAATATTCACCCAAGAGCTCCATACGGTGGTTCTCTTGTTGTTTGTGCTTTCTCTGGTTCTCATCAAGATGCTATCAAGAAGGGTTTCACCAAGAGAGAAGCCAGAAATGAAGTTGCATGGAAAATTCCTTATTTACCATTGGATCCAAAAGATATTGGTAGAAGTTATGAAGCTGTCATTAGAGTCAACTCCCAATCTGGTAAAGGTGGTGCAGCTTGGATTATTCTCAGAACCTTGGGATTGGATTTGCCCAGACAGATGCAAGTTGCTTTCTCTGGTGTTGTCCAAGATTCAGCTGATAAGTTGGGTAGAGAATTGAAGACTGAAGAAATTGCTGAGCTTTTCAAGCAAGAATATATTGCTACATCAGATGCTCCCATTCAGGCTCTTGATCACTATGAATTGGCCAAGAAGAATGATAAAGGTGATAAGCAAATCGATGCTGGTTTGGCCATCAATGGACAAAATGTCCCTATTGTTGGTTCGGGTAATGGTCTTATTTCTGCTTTTGTTGACGGTATTTCCAAGAAGTTCAACACCAAGTTTGAAGTTGCCAACTATAGTGAACACTCTTTAGGTTCTGGATCATCAGTTAAAGCTGCAACTTACATTCAATTGAAGTATTTGAACCGTGAAGGTGAAAAGGCTGCTACTTGGGGTTGTGGTATTGATGGGGATGTTTCCCAAGCTTCTTTGCAAGCCATTGTCAGCGTCCTTAACAAGTTGGTTGCAGCCAATGAGATTTCTATTTAGAAGCAAGAGTGAAAAATTTACTGGTTAAAGACTTTCAAAAGAAATAAATTAATTTAAATGCAATTGATCAATGGCATCTGATTATTTTAATGGTTTAATTCAGTTTTATAGTAGATGATATGAGTAGCTATTCTGTCTCTAAGGGTTTAATAAAACAAAGTATAAGTATTGATATTAGCAATGGTTGCAAAATAATATATGGTGAATTGCTTGGTCAACGATGACTATGATTAGGGCTTTGACCCTTTAATTATCACGTGTGAACAATACACCGACAAAACCGCAAGGCAATTGTGACTTTTAAATTTGTATATGCAGTATTATATATGCACATTCAAGAATTACTTTGCGATGGGTGCACCAAAGTTTAAAAAATGAGATTTTTCACGGCCGGAAGTCAGAGCGCGCACCTCGTATTGGCAATTTACTATGGTTCTTGTCACGTGTAATGGTATATGAAGGAAATTGTACTGAGTCAACGAAAAAATTTTCAACTTGAACTCTCAGAGTTTCCAATACTGGGTTGGAAAATTGGTGTGCACTCATACCATAACGCTTTTCGCCCTAGGAATAATTTTTATTCTTTCTCAGATAAAATTTGCTTATTCTTTTACTCCTTCGTTTCAGTAACCAAGGTATTAAATCAAGGATGTCCTCATTTGAACCAGTTGTTGTCATCGACGGTAAGGGCCACTTATTGGGTCGTTTGGCTTCTATCATTGCCAAGCAAGTCTTGAACGGTCAAAAGGTTGTCGTCGTCAGATGTGAAGCCTTGAACATTTCTGGTGAATTCTTCAGAAACAAGCTTAAGTACCACGACTACTTGAGAAAGAAGACCAGATACAACCGTCACCATGGTCCTTTCCATTTCAGAGCCCCATCCAGAATCTTATACAAGGCCATCAGAGGTATGATTCCCCACAAGACTGCCAGAGGTAAAGCAGCTTTGGAAAGACTTAAGGTTTTTGAAGGTGTGCCTCCACCATACGACAAGAAGAAGAGAGTTGTTGTCCCACAAGCTTTGAGAGTCTTGAGATTGAAGCCTGGTAGAAAGTACACCACTGTTGGTAAGTTGTCTGCTTCTGTCGGTTGGAAGTACGAATCTGTTGTCGACAAGTTGGAAGAAAAGAGAAAGTTGAGATCTGCTGAATACTATGCTAAGAAGAGAGCTTTGAACAAGAAGGTTGCTGCTGCAAAGGCTTCTGTTGTTGACTCTGAAGCTTCTAAGCAATTGGCTGCTTTTGGTTACTAAATGTTTTGATATCTTTTCATGATATTTTTAACATTCCATTCTATTAATAAAAGCTAACTCATTTTCCTCCCTCAAACGACAACACAAGAAATAGTCATATATTTACTATTTGCCATTTCCATAATATAAAGAACGATTATTAAACGAAAGTAATGTATCTGTTCTTTATTTAACCACCATACCTTTGCAATCACAACTGTATATTTTACGTATATTATCTAATATATCTATCATAAGGTTCGAATACTGAATTCTTTGTTACATATGAATGTTGTAAGAGTACAAAATCTTGAACTTGTGCACGACTGAACTTTTACCTATACCGTTATCACGAAGACGTTTAAGGAAACCATTATCTACAAATTATTAAGTACAACAGAGAAAGATAAAGCATATCTAGTGATAGAATTAATAAATAGATCAACATCTAAACCGTTAGATAAAAATTTTAGTAAAGTATTATTTTCATATTAATATTAAAGACAAAGATAGACCTAAGATTAAAGCTAAAGATAGATCTGAGATTAAGGGTAATAATTTAATAATAGAACTTGAAGTATATTCAGTTTTCATGAAATTATTATCTTGAGGTAATCCGAAGGAGAAGAAAGGAGTAGTATTATCTTTGAAGAAACCTCAATAAATAGAGAAGAATAATAGAACGATCATAGGCATAACCATTCTAGTGTTCTGATCTAAATTAAAGCAAGAGTTTAGTACCACAAGGAGTATTGAAGAAAGTTAAATAAGCTACTCTGATAGAATATATAGCTGTTAAAATAGCAGAAGCTAAAGAGATATAATAAATAGGATTACTAATAGAATCATATAAACAAAATACTGATTATATAATTATATCTTTAGAATAATAACCATTTAAACCTGGTATAGCCATTAATGATAAAGAAGCTATTAACATGGCTGTAAAAGAAAATGGTAAGTAGTCTTTAAATCGTGGGGATGCAATGTAATAAGTAACCCCACACTATTGGTTAAATGCTAATGTAGCGATAGTTTAGACATTTTATCAAGTACTTGATAACTTGTAAATGCCTAGAGCTAACTAAAGTACTGTAAATATTGTATGTGGAAAGGAGAAGTGAGACAGTGATTCAAAATACTGAAAAATAGCGCACTATAAATACTAGGGCATATTCCGTACTATGGAATCTTTCTACGCATAGGTGACATTTGTCAACAATTGAGTTAACTCTAAAGGTTATTGTCTAATGGATTTGTGAGCTGAAAGTACGTAGAAGGGTACGTCGATGATCTTGGAAACCCATTTAATCACTGACTTTAAGCACTTGCTACCCCTATTATGAAACCCTGTTAGTTTTATTACGATAAATTATTTCTTTGAAACGAACTAATAAAACTAATATTTCGAATGGTTTGTTACATTAGGCTGGAACATTTCCTGGCTTACTGGTAACGAACATCTACTATATTATTGTAAATACACGACCTGATGTGAACGTTAAATAGAACCACTGTACGCATACTATGTACTCGTTACATATCCTAGAACTCATTTTTCCTGTACACGACTCCTGTCATTAACCAAACATAACCAAATGTTATACACAATTGTAGTAAACGCATACCATAAGCATCAATCCATGGATCGGCAATTACTTGCGGAGATCTTCAATTCTCCCGAGGCCCTAAAGGAATTGCCACAGATATTTGAACACACTCATCAATACAAAATCCAACTAGACCATGAAATAAAATCAAGTATATCGGACTACGTTAAGGTAGATATTCATCAAGAAGTTGTGGAATTAGCGACTTTACTACGGGATACAAAGAATGAGTCGCAGGTGATCCAAACTTCAATATCCAACATGACCCTGTCGATTCAGCAATTGGATCAAACTAAAAAGAACCTTGTGCTTTCAATGACGGTACTTAAGAGACTACAAATGCTTATCAAAACCCATGAAGAACTACAACAGGTTATAGCGTCTCATAACTATAAGGAAATATATCAATTGTTTGGCGCAGCAAAGGAATTGTTGACTTATTTCAAACCGTATAAATCTATTGATGAAATTAACCAGATGAATATGTCTGTAATAAAGACACAACTGAAATTAATTGATGATATATTTGTGGATTTTGATATGACCATAAATACCAATAAGTCACGTTCAACCCAATCCCCTGATCAAGGGGAACTGTCCCAGTCAGGGGATGACAATCGTTCGAACTTGAGTTATGGGTGTCTTATTTTAGAGGTAATAGATGTTCGATTGAAAGATAAATTGTTAAGTTGGTTCTACGATTCTCAATTGCTGGAAGTTAAAGCCATTTTCAATAGTCAGGATGAAGCAGGTTCCCTTGAAAACTTGAATAGAAGATATATCTTCTTCCTTAACAATGTTTTAAGGAAGGTTCAATCGCAATATTCCAAATATTTCCCCGAAGAATGGAATGTTGATTTCGAATTAACAAGAATCTTTTGTGATCTTACTCGTTCATCAGTTGAAGAATTGTTAAGGAGAAATCCCTCCTCTTCCTCTCGTCCTTCTTCAGCTCCAACTATGGCAACTGAAAAATCAACTGATACACTGCTTGATGGATTACTCAGTACTATAGATTTTGAAAAGACACTTAATGAAAGATTTCCAGATTCGGGTAATGACTTTTCAAGTGCTATTCTGAAGGTATTTGAACCCTATTTGAAGAGGTTCTGGATTAGAGAACAAGATAAACTTTTAAGTGGAAAGTTGAATGAATTCATGGCTTCTCCACTCCTTCCACCAGAGTTTGAAGGAAATGATTTAGAACAGTTTATTGGTGTTCTTAAAATTAACAATGTTCCAAATATTTCCAATTCCTCCATTGAGTTGTTTAAGATATTTACCAAGTCATTAGGACAAATATTAAAGTTGAGTAATGGAGAGATTCTTATTGATCTTAGTCTGTTATTTAAAAAATATTTGATGGATTATCATGATAGATTTTTGATTCCAGTTATTGAAGGTGCCAATACTAATTCTAGTGGCATTGAGCCAATCAAATACTTGACACTATTGATCAACACAAGTGACTATATCATAAATAATATCGATGATTTGGAAGATAGATTGAGTTCAGTGATTCGAACAGAATTAAAAGCGAAAATAAGTTTTGAGTCCGTCAAAGATGCGTATTATCAAGTGATTCAAAGCTCGCAAAATAGTTTACTTGGGAAATTCAATTCTGATTTACAATTTGCATGGAGACTGTTTGGTAATACCAATTGGAGCAATGAAGTTTCTGATGTTTCACCATACATGAATGATTTTATTAAGACCACCACGAACAATATTCGAGTGACTTTACCAATGATTATACGTGATGGATATGTACGGAATCTTTGTGATCGTGTGGTAGACTTGGCCGTTTATTCGTTTCAAAACAAATTGAAATTGATCAAACCAATGAGTCTTGCAACAATCGAACAAATTTTAATGGATATCTCAACGCTTAAGAAATCCTCACTACTTTTCACCCTTTACAGTAATCCTAATTTCGATGGAATATTATCAACAGATGAATCCGACAATAATTCCAAGTTCAAAATCAACAAAAATTATGAAAAATATGTTAATAATCAATTTAACAAAATTGAAATATTACTCAAGTTATTAATGACTCCAAGTGACCCATGTGAGAACATCGTGGAAGCATATTTTGAACTCATAGGAGATAAATCCATTCATAACTTCATTAAGATCCTTGAGTTGAAGAATATCAAGCCACAGGAACAATCTTCATATATTGAAACTTTTAATTTACAGTTAACTACAGGTGATAGTGATCTTTTAGATGAATCTCCCATTCTTGTCAAATTAGAAGGCTCGGACCCCTTACCATTACCAAAAGCATCATCAACATCAACATCATCAGCATTTCCATCTGAAAATAGAAGTACCCCGTCACCGTTTGGTTCAATAAGAAGTACACTGCTTGGATCACCATCGTTAGGTATTTCCAAGTCGAAGTCACCTGACCTCAACAATACTATTAACAACATCGAAAAGAACCTTAGAGGGTTGGCCTTAAGCAGTGAGACCAAGTTTAATGAGAACATCAAGAGCTTCGGCAAGCTATTCAGAAAGGAAGCCCAATCATGACGGTAAGACAGACTTCTATATGAATTATTGTTGTCGTGTGTGTACCCAATTTTGGCGTATATTTTTTTGGGCATCAAACTTCTTCAACCAAAAGAGTTCTAACACCCCACGGATACTTCAGTGTTTCGGTATTGTACAACATGTCAAGTAAGAAAGAGATCACCAAGAACATTGTGGCGTTGTTGAAGACGTTGCCCAAAGACCGTCTTGAAAGATATTCGTCTTTCAAAGGAACACAGTTGGCTCGATTCCAAGACAGTGCTAAGGTTGAAAGTATGAGTGAACGTGATTTACAACTACAATATTTGGCATTACGTGATATGGTTAACGATAAATATAAGAACTACTATCGTCTTAGTGACAAGTTGTTGAAGCCCAAGGGTAATCCTGAATACTATGACCGGTTGCTCAGCGAGCTTAAGGGAGAGAAGAAGGAAACATTCTTGACTGCTGTTAGAACAGTTGTATTTGGTAGATAATAATGATGTTTTGATTCACACATGTATATAGGGAAATCAATGGAAGGTAGTTTCAATTTTTTACTGTAGTTGAAGTTGACCTGGTCTGGATTCGAACCCGGGCACAAAAATTCAGTAATCTCATGCGTCAAGTTCACAAAAAGGGTATACAAATGAACAATCATTACCAAAGAAATTCACACGTTTTCTCATGAACTCCACCTTTCTTTTATATACATTGTTTGATTCATAGAGTGTTGATTCTTGATGTACGGAGTTAAGCGGGGTCTTCAATTCCTGATCCTAGGGTTAGTACTATTTGCATTATACTATCTCTTATTAAGAAACGGTACAGGCATCGACTATGATTCGATCTCACCGGAAGAACTAAACTCATTGATTCAGAATAAAAATCAAGATGTTCAACTATTGAAGAAGACCGAACTTCAATATCAAAGTTTGACTATCCCTTATTTGAAAGAAGCCAATTCGTTAAAGGTGACCAATTGGGAGATTCATGGCAAGGCAATGGTTAAGAACAATAAATGTGTTCGATTAACTAGAGACGTCAAACATCAAGCTAGTAATATGTTTGCCAGCAGACCTATTGAGGCTGAGTCCTTTGAAATGGAATTGACCTTTAGTATTTCAACGCCTAACGCCAGGGGGTTATTAGGCGATGGGTTAGCTATTTGGTTCCTCGAAACTAAACCCGATATCGGAGATGTGTTTGGAGTCCCCAATTATTTCAATGGGATGGGGATCATGATCGATACTTATAAGAATGGCAAAAGAGGTACTTTCCCCTATGTTAATATCATGTTGGGAGATGGGACAACTAAATATTCCAAATCCACGGATGGTTACGATACAAGGTTGGCTGGGTGTCCCCTCAAGAAGTTGGTGAATCCTCCAACGGGGGAAACTAAAATGAGATTGGTATACCTTAAGAATGGATATCTTTCTATTGATTTCAATTTGAATGGAGTTCATGAGGATTGGACCAATTGTGTTGCCTTGACAGATGTTCACTTACCAGATGTTAAATATCTTGGTCTTTCGGCGGAAACTGGAGAATTGACTCAACAAAATGACATTATAGAGAACAGAATCTATGGGTTACTCAAACCAGATGGCACATATATCAATTCGTTATTGGAATTGGAAGCGTTGGCAGTGAAGAAGGATCTGCAACAGGAACAGAAGACGCACAAGATTAGAGAAAGAAAAGGCTACGGCCGTAAGTCGTTGGCTAGACTCCAGAGAGCAGAACAACGCATCAAAGAACGTGATAGGAAAAGAAGATTGGAAAAGTATGGTGATGAAGATGCGACATTTGTTGTCCGCAACTTCCGCAGGGTAATCACATTCATCAAATACTTGATGTGTCTTGTAGTGGGGGTGCTTGTATTGTGGGGGGTGTTCATTATCTATAGAATGCAAAGACAGAATAAAAAAAGTAGAGTGGTTGGGTTATTAGATTAACCTGTATATAGTATTAATGATATAACGAGTTTATTTCTCTTTTACTTTCTCTTTTTGATGGTCTTTCTTGAGAACTCATTGGCTTTGTTCAACAACCTATCTTCACTGGCATTTGCAGTGAAAATTGATAACCCATACACGTGTCTTTCGATGCCAAATATGGAATAGAAAAAGTTAGTTATCCAGCCTTGTTTCTTGGACTCGATTCTTTCATAAGGATTCAATTCATTGCTCTTTGCAATCAACTCAAACTTAAGAGCCTTCAATTTGGAGATGTAGTTCTTTTCAAAATTATAGCAATTGGTTAATACATGGATCTTACATCCACTGACATTCTCCTTATTATTGGTGAATTCAGAATATAGTTGTCTGGACCGTAAAAGACACCAGTCGATTAATAATGTTTCGAAATCAACTTTGGCAAACACTTTCCGGACATGTAAGCCCGTAATTTCCACATAGAAATCGGTGGCTGATGATTTTTCGGTGATGGGAACAACAGTAGCTATGGCAATGGGAGAATCTCTATAGATTATAACTTGCGTGTTATCACCGTATTTCAACTGTTGTCTTTCCTTTGGACTAATCGTAGCTACATCACTAGTGTCTAATTTGGCAAACTTACGCAAATCAAACCCAAACAATTCATTCATATAAACAGACGTTTTGAACTTCTCGGAGATAGTCTTCAATTCATCGGAAAGATAGAAGCTGAATACAGTTAAAAACATTACCGTGAGCAAAAGGAGTGGCATAAGAAACACCAAGTGATCTCTAAGGTTCTCTTTGGTAAAGAATAATTCAACAAATTCAAACACTGATTCCACTATATAAACATATTCATATGCTTGATATGCAAAGTATAATCCGATAGGAAACAACAACACTGCCACCAGCAATGGATGCCAGAAAAGAAGTCTGTTCAAGCCAACTTGAAGTTGATTATAACGATCTCCATGAAGTGTTAATGCACCCTGAGCAAGTTCTGGTGTTAATGGAGATTTACTCAAGGTCGATTCCTTCGAACTGTCCAACGGTTGGTTGAGGTTCACTTCCTTTTGAACGGCCATTGTGTATATGGAAGGAAGATTAGTTGATAATATTAATTACGTCTCTTTGGACTGTTTTATACAACGGAGATGATCATCGAGTTCACTCATATTAATTCCGATTATGTAATTTATTGCTATTGTGGGACCAGCACGTGGTCTTATACTAAAATAGGGTATGCTTCAGCTAGATGAAAAAAATAAAAATAGCGCCGCCTGGTTTCGATCCAGGGACATCAGGGTTATGAGCCCTGCGCGCTTCCACTGCGCCACGGCGCTCTTTTTCTGTTAAAAATTTGGCCTCTACAGAGAATACAAGCATATTTTGGACAAAACGGGGTGTTTCCCTTATTCAACTGGCATGTTGAGTCTTCCTGGGTCTAATGTATTGTATAGTTGTAAGTAGTTTTCCCCAAGAATAAATGGTAGGCTTCATTAAAAAAGGCAAGTAGTTCAACAATTTCATCTAGCTTATATAAAGCTATTTACGGCACGGCTTAATCTAATACAAAAATTAATTGAGACTTAGCAACCGTAAAATACCTTGAATGAAAAAATAGCGCCGCCTGGTTTCGATCCAGGGACATCAGGGTTATGAGCCCTGCGCGCTTCCACTGCGCCACGGCGCTAACCGTTGGTGTATATTTTATGCTAAAAATTTATAATGTAATTCTTTAAACGCAGAGCAGTTCTTGGTACTCTTTTATAGTTAAAATGAAAGTAATCTAATATTTTTATAGTATTCGGACTATATCTGCTAGTCCTGTGATGATATCTACTCAATTGTGATTGAAATACCCCAGAAAGTACTTCGTGTGTCTGAATTGATATTTTTAAGAAAAAGATTATTAAATCTATACAAATTAATACGTCTACAATTCAATCAAGTTACATTCTAAGTATGGACCCTACAAATGCCTTATATCTACTTCCTTTACAAACAGATTACTTAGCTTTATGCCTCTTATATTGACTGCCATTAACTCCGATAAGTGTATCGATATAAGTTCTCTGACTGACAGTGAGTGAACAGTGAATATCACTGACCATTTAAGCTGCTGATTGACATGTACTAAATAAATATATTCAAGCTATACAAACTTGAACCTCTCTTTAAATTCTTCCACCCAAATTTACCTACGGTTCTCCCAACTAACCCGAGAGGTTTGACACCAGGTACCCATTCTCCAGGTATAGAATTGGCTCTTTTAACTCTACGGGAAAATAGACGAGAAGATCGAAGTGTGGAAACTTTATCCGAGGAAGCATTCTTGTTTGTATTTGATTTATGCCGTCTAAAGAATAATTCACCGTCGGAGAGATACCCTTTTTCAAGAAACGTTTTAAACGCTCTCTTTATTCTTTTCCATCGTCTGGTGCGAGTGATTCTTGGTGGAGGTAATGAACGCATCGAAACTGTGACAACTCAATAATTTCCCAGTATTAAGGTTTAAGGGCGGCTAAGGAATGTGGTGGGATTCGTTATGTAATTGGGTGCAAATTAATCTGGATGATTGTGAGAGTGAGTAAGCGAGTGAGAACGGGTGAGATCTCTCGGATCATCCGACGGAGAAGCCGTGAACTAATGTTTAGGTAACATAAAGATCACCCCCTTCGGAACAGCACTCATAGATACGAGTTTGTTCAAGTCTAGTGTCATAATTACAACCATCGTATACATATAACTTCCCGATCCGAACTCTTATCGTGACTCTAACTCCACGTAATAGATTACATTGACTCACCTCCAATCCAGAGTCAAGTGCACGTGACCAGCTCATCGAGATTAATTTTTCTTTCCTTATTGTGGCCTACTATAAATACGGTTACAGATCCTGGTGATCTCCAGAATTTAGCCTGCGATGAGTGGAGGAGATCTCCGTTTGAATGTTTCTCTTCTTTGTAGTATCTCTTAAGGATAACTTTCCCTTATATCGTTTTACATATTTGTAAGTAATACCATGGCTGACCTCTCTGACGTTCCTATTGAAGTGTCTAAAGTGTTCGACACCATCTTGGTGTTGGACTTCGGTTCTCAATATTCCCATTTGATCACTCGTCGTCTTCGTGAGTTCAATGTTTACGCTGAGATGTTACCTTGTACTCAAAAGATCAGTGAATTGACTTGGAAACCAAAAGGTATCATCTTGTCTGGTGGTCCTTATTCTGTATACGCTGAAGATGCTCCTCACGTTGATCATGAAATCTTCAAATTGGGTGTTCCAATCATGGGTATCTGTTATGGTATGCAAGAATTGGCTTGGATTAACGGTAAGGGTGTCGCCAGAGGTGACAAGAGAGAATACGGGCCTGCTACATTGACAGTTGAAGACAAGTCTTGTCCTTTGTTTGATGGTGTTGATCACTCCCAAGTTTGGATGTCTCACGGTGACAAATTGCATGCTTTACCAACTGGTTACAAGGTTGTTGCAACCTCTGATAACTCCCCTTTCTGTGGTATTGCTCACGAAACCGAACCAATCTTTGGTATTCAATTCCACCCTGAAGTTACTCACTCTGCCCATGGTAAAGTTTTGTTGAAGAACTTTGCTGTCAAGATTTGTCAAGCCAATCAGAACTGGTCTATGGAAAACTTTGTTGACACTGAAATTGCCAGAATTAGAAAGTTGGTTGGTCCAACTGCTGAAGTCATTGGTGCCGTCTCTGGTGGTGTTGATTCCACTGTTGGTGCTAAGATTTTGAAAGAAGCTATTGGTGATAGATTCCATGCCATTTACGTTGACAATGGTGTTATGAGATTGAATGAAACTGAAACTGTCTACAAGACCTTGACTGAAGGGTTAGGTATCAATTTAACTGTTGTTGATGCCTCTGATTTATTCTTGGACAGATTGAAGGGTATCACTGACCCAGAAAAGAAGAGAAAGATCATTGGTAATACTTTTATTCATGTTTTTGAAGATGAAGCTGCCAAAATTACCCCTAAGGATGGTTCTGAAATCGAATTCTTATTGCAAGGTACTTTATACCCCGATGTCATTGAATCTATTTCATTCAAGGGTCCTTCTCAAACCATCAAAACCCACCACAATGTCGGAGGTTTGTTAGAAGACATGAAATTGAAGTTGATTGAACCATTGAGAGAATTGTTCAAAGATGAAGTCAGACATTTGGGTGAATTGTTGGGTGTTCCAACAGATTTGGTCTGGAGACATCCATTCCCAGGTCCAGGTTTGGCTATCAGAGTTTTAGGTGAAGTTACCAGAGAACAAGTTAAGATTGCCAGAGAAGCTGATGCTATTTTCATTGAAGAAATCAAAAAGGCTGGCTTGTACAGACAAATTTCCCAAGCTTTTGCTGCCTTATTGCCAGTTAAGTCTGTCGGTGTCATGGGTGATCAAAGAACTTATGAACAAGTTATTGCTTTAAGAGCCATTGAAACTCAAGATTTCATGACTGCAGATTGGTTTGTTTTTGAAGCTGCGTTCTTGAAGAAGGTTGCCTCCAGAATTGTCAATGAAGTTGATGGTGTTGCTCGTGTCACTTACGATATCACTTCAAAGCCTCCAGCCACTGTTGAATGGGAGTAAAAAGATAAATCATTCTCCATTGTAAATTTAGACTATAGTATAATAATAATACAACTTATAAACGTTTCAAAGTTTGTCGTATCACCGTAGCTATGAGCATGTTTTTATCATGACTTATACTTAGTAAGAATTGATCATCATTATTATTCTGACAATACAATTGACTAGTGATATGCGGTTTCCCATTCTCATCATTAAAGCGATACCATTGGTTGAAAGCAAATGATTTCTGGTCCGTCAAATCCAATGTCTTGAAGACAGCCTCCTTCGATGCCCAAGATCCTGCAACATATCGTATACGCGTCGTATTATCTCGTAAATGCTTGAGTTTATCCAATTCGTGCGGATGTAGTATCCTGGTAGTGAATCGATCTATATACTTTTTATCTCGTGTGAAGATACGTTGAAACCGTAACAAATCTACCAAATCTACACCCAAGCCTCTTATCATATTTTTCGGAAGAGAAGAGTTGTAGCGAAAGAAATCTGTTCTTGGGTATTGGTGATGCTTTATTCCTATTTGTAGATTTCTGCGAGAGAAATTTTAACAAAAATATACGGCTGTGCTTATCGTATACTTCTTCCATACATATACATACACTTGTATATACATATACGTACACATACATACTCGTATATACACTTGCATATTCATATATATATATATATATATATATACTTATAATGGCATCATCTATTCCAGGGCCTGTGAGTCTTCCGAACTCCAAATATGACTTGACAAAATACTCAGGTAGAGTCAAGCACTGTGCTGAGATCTCAGACCCAACCATGCTTTTCAACACTAGTTCTGACATTGAACAATCCAAACGATTGGTATGGGATTATAAGAATGGAGTTATTCCCGAAATGACTCCAGAATTATGGAGAGCTAAACGTATTTTGGATTCAACTTTGCATCCAGACACTGGTGAAGTGGTCTTCTTACCTTTTAGAATGTCATCATGTGTTCTATCCAATATGGTGGTGACAGTTGGGATGTTGACCCCTGGATTGGGAACTGCTGGTACGCTCTTTTGGCAAGTGGCAAATCAATCATTGAATGTTGCTATCAATACTGCCAATGCTAACAAGTCACATCCTTTAACTACCCAACAGATCTTGACCAATTACGCTATGGCAGTGACTGCCAGTTGTTCAGTAGCATTAGGGTTGAATCTGATTGTTCCCCGATTGAAGTCTTTGAGTGCCAATACTAGATTGATCTTGGGAAGATTGGTACCATTTGCAGCAGTTGTATCTGCTGGTGTTGTCAACGTATTCTTGATGAGATCAGAAGAAATCAAAAAAGGAATCAGTGTATTTGATAATGATGGCAATACCGTGGGTACTTCTAAGACCGCTGCTTGGTATGCGGTTGGAGAAACTGCTGCTAGTAGAGTGATTAATGCTACTCCAATCATGGTGATTCCTCCATTGATCTTAGTTAAACTACAAAAGACATTTTTGAAAGGCAAGCCCAAGAGAGTAGAACTCTTGACTAATATTGGTTTGATTTTTGGTACCTCACTTGTTGCATTACCATTTGCTTTGGGTGTTTTCCCTCAAAGAAGATCACTCCCAGTTTCCAAGTTGGAAGACAAGTTCCAAGATTTAAAGGACAAAGATGGTAACAAGATCGAACACTTACAATTCAATAGAGGAATTTAATATATATATGTATATATATAGTACAATTATATGCCATTAATATTTACCAGAACTTCCATACTTGTTGATCTACGCCAGCCAAGTTCTCGATCTCCTTTCTACTACCGAGACTTTGGAACACCTCCGGAGAAAACACTCTATCTCTGGTTTCCAATGAAACATCACTTTCATGTAATAAACCTACGCCTTTACCACCCAAAGAAGTTTCAAACGTTTCGAATCCGTGAACCTCAAATTGCTTTATTGTGGCCTGGATCTTCTCTTCTGATACGTCACTTCCAATTAACGTAATGGCACAACCTCCACCTCCGGCACCAGTTAATTTGGTGGCCCCTATTTTATTGGTATCGGTGATAACTTTGATCTGTTCCAAAGTGGGATGAGATACACCCATTGATACAAGCAACCCATGGTTGATATTAACTAACTTTTGTAAGATTAAAAGCTCTTCTTCAGCAAACCCTGGTCTTATCATGAGTTGATACGCTTCGTTGGATAAATGACCAATAGCATCCAAAATGGCCTGTGATACTTGCGGGAACTCAATATTCATCTTCCCAACACCTCCAACCAACTCAGCAGTTGAACGAGGAACTTTGGTGTTGGTTAGAAGCAATTTAATCGGTGGGAAGTTTCTCATATTGGTACGAACATTGGGGTTTATACTAGAAACGGTTCGCTGAAACATCACCGCCCCACCATGAGTGGCTACTGCATTATCAATACCACTAGGGTTCCCATGGAAACATTTCTCTCCAACAAAGGACCATTCATCAATAAAGTCAGCTGGAGAGATTATAGCATGATGTTTATTATGAGGGGATCTGACACGTTCATTAAGACCGGTCACCGGCCTTTCTACGTGGCCTCCAAGATATGCCATACTAGCAGCTAAGCATACTGCTGTAGAAGCTGAAGAGCCTAACCCAGCTCCTATGGGTAAAGTAGAACGGGCCGTGAAATGCATCCCTAAAGTATCGTGAGAACATAAATGTACATACAAGTACAAGAAACAATGACACAGCACATAATGCATTCTATTATCGATATCATCCAATGCATCGCTCAACAAGTCTGTTATTTCAGGTATTAATTCTGGAGTTACTAAAGGTTTCAGATCTGAAGATGAACGTTGAATATACCCTTTTATATCTTCCCATGGGAGATCATGGCGATTCCACGATTGAGATAATCCAATATCAGGGAAATCTAACGTGATGGTATTAGGGTCGTCGTTCGGTGTCACTTGTAAATAAGCTCTTAAACTAAGGGCAGCAGCAATAGCTGGCTTACCGAATACTGCCGCATGTTCTCCATAAATAATAACCTTACCTGGCGCACTCACACAGAAGGACGCAGGTCTCTCTTCATCCAGCTTTGTCATTAGCAGTAGTATTATTATTAATAATAATAGTGGTAGTAATAGTAGAAATAGTACCAATTTATGATATGTACGAGTGATGTCTTTTATTTTTCATCACGATATGTAAACGAGTATACGACGCGCAGCCTACATAATCTTCTACGATGCGGCTCACCCTAAACTCCTGCATTTAATCCTGACATATAAATACCTATTCCATACCTTACACTTGTTCCCATTATGGTTGTGTTCTTAACACTAGTGTATAGTTATCGTAGTGACCCTCGAGTGACTGCAACTACTCCAAATAATACTCCTTTTCTTGACAATAATCTCTTCGTACTAATTGACCCCAAGGATACTTAATATCTTCATGGGATGGAAGTCCATATACGGTGTCGTTATCATCGACTGTGGAGTCAACAGAATTAAGACTACTATTTCCTAAAGCACCACGATTGAGATATATCCCACTGACAACTCTCATATTCTCAGTTCTTAGTTTGACCTTCTTTATGCTCCCCAGTTGGAACTGACGTAAAAACCCTTTCTTTGCTGCTGGATCAAAGGCGTACGATATCACCAATTCCAACTTGTATGATCTTGATAAATTACAAGTTTCAAAAGTTGGAGGTAAGTCTGTAGGAATTGAATGAGAATAGCATTCTAGTGGTACTTCCACTGAATAACTATCTTGATCCAGTTTCCTCTCCATGCCGCTTAATTCAATGGGGTATTTGTTTAAGTCCTTCTCCACTAGTACTAACGTTTTAACGTGCTGGGTCTTGTGTAATGTTCCTGTTAGTCGATCATCGTCTGCTCTGATATCTGTAATACAAAGAAGAGATGTTTTGATTTTCATTAAGTAGATAGTGGGCATTACGTCAGTGGATTGGTTAGTAAATTGGTGTCTTGTTCCAATATGGAGAGTATAACTTTGTTTCTCGCCTGGGGTGAAGTTGGCAGGATCATTCAATCTAAGTTCAAAGAAAAAATGAAGCGGTGTCCCTGGTGTATGAACCATTTTGGAACATAAGAATGACTCTCGTATGTTAAGCTCGTACTTTGGCGCATCTGGCAGTGGACCTTCCAAATCTAATGGGAGAAACACGAATGGACCATATGCTGAGCGGTCGCCAAAGAAATCCAGTTGGGTGGTAAAAAGCGTAGCTCTTACCCCATATTTTATACTTGCATCATCATTCAAGTAAAATGATGGTGGTAATTGATTGGTTACATGTTTTGCTTCTATTTGCCCCATAGGTTTCGAAGGTTTTTTCTTCAAAGAGTTAAAGGGTATACTTTTCAAAAGTGACTTCCTATGGTGTTGTACGCGAGCTTTATGATCTTTCATTGTATTCCTGCTAGCAGAGCTACTAGCACAATCATTATCCATAGGTAATTGAAAGGAAAATGGATAACTATACCTTCCAACATCCAAATTGAACTCTTGTATTCTTCCTTTGTTGTAGGTTCCTTTAGAAGGGAAAACAATTAGCTCTTGGTATACTTGCGTATGCTTATTGATGGCATTCTGTACGTTATAATTTTTATAATTATTAGGCTTACCAGACCTTTCTTTATAGTAAACTTTGGACTTGGATGTTCCTTCAAGTATTACTTCAATCTTAGACAAACTTATTCGTTCAAGCACCTGCAATTCTATTGTACCTTGAACAATGTCATAATTGGTAAAGGTGTCACCCGTAGCAATTCTATCTATGTTAACCTCAAGCTTTGTTGACATTACTAGTGGAAATGTTCACAATTAGTGTTTATATTACAGCTTCTACAAACATGTTATAGTCATAGTTTCCTTGATCGGTGTCCTTTTCTATGAACATATACCGTGGTATTGTCTATCTGTAGACCATCCCCCAGAAATTAGTGCATACAGGGACCTTGGGCGATACATTACCCTTCTATGGTTAGAATAGTAGAGAGCCCAGCAGTTTGACTAAAGGCTGGTATCTTGATAGTGAACAGATAATGACAAGAGACTCGTTAGAAATATTAATCAGATGTGAATAAATAAAGATCAGGTGTAGGTATACATGAGCAGATGTCCTTTGATTTGACGGAACGGCTGCGAGTACCTTATGCACCGCGGTACAAAGGAAGTCGCACACCACTTCGCTAAAAACCCTCTGAGGATAAGCGAACAAGAGCATGAAGGAGAGAATCTAACAGTAAAGAGATGAGTAAAGTGAATGGTAAAGTATTATGACCTGTTTATACCATCATTAGTAGGATCGTTTGCTGTTGGATATTTTGATCGAAATCATACATTAGTAGGCAAGATGGAGTTGGGTTAGGCAAATATAACAATAGAGAGCTTAATTTGTTAATATTCAGGCTGAAACTTTTGAGTCAGTGGCTTAAAGGATGAATTTGGGTTACTTTCAACCCACAAGGGATTACTCGAAAATGGCATTATGAAACAATTGTAACCTTGTTATTTCATTACCTTACTTAATTGGGTATAATTCCAATTCCCACCTGGAACAAGTTCGAAACGGACGGACAACTTAATTTACATCAACATTATTCTGGCCAATAGAAAAGCCATAAACATGTAGCCTTCCATTTATAGCCATACATTTAGGTCGACACTACCATATAGCAATTGTGACCTACAACCAACTAAGTACACTGTTCCGTTCCACTCTACTCGCTCACTCCACTAGCTTCGTTCCACTACAGTAAATTAGGTATACTTGTTCGCACCGGACAACAGTTCACGTTACCCACTACCCTGCGCTACATTGCACTAAACAGTAATGCTCAATTAAGCCTTACTATTGTAATGTCTATTCACTAATGCCGAATTCATAAGCGTTCCATCCGTTGCTGCTATCGTCATTAATTTACCCTTTGTGGTCAGCCAAACGGTTCGACGCGAATTTTCACAACGCGTGTCCCCCTTTTCTGAGGAATTTTCACGTTTTGATATAAGCACACACTCATGTCTATTTTGTTACAATAACTTTTTGATTTTGCAACGAAGGATTCCAAAGACGTCTTCAAGTTGAATTCTTACAACTAACTGCTCTTCTTGGTCGGTTTTATACTAGCTGATTCTACTATATATCAATATCTACGTGCGTGTAGGTGCTACTGTTACTACTACTACTACTAGTACACGTATCATTTCCACTCAGTCGCTCCCTTAATTACTACATTCGTTTACCGTACACGTTCAACCAATCCATTGAATCAAGTACTTAACCAGTCTATTCATCACTTCCCTCTTCACGCTCCCTTACAATATCCACAATGCACTCGCATTCAAGGCAAGCTTCGCTATCTTCGACCATGTCGATCACCAATAACCATCCCCAGAAAATCGGACCTTGGCGTTTGGGTAAAACATTGGGTAGCGGGTCAACTGGCCGTGTGCTTTTGGCAACAAACGTCAATACCGGTCAAAAGGCTGCTGTGAAGGTGGTTTCGAAATCTGCATTAATGGAAGAAGAAGGTGCTTCCCCCAACCCTCAAAGTGCTAATGGGTTACCGTATGGTATCGAAAGAGAAATCATCATTATGAAGTTACTTAACCACCCTAATGTTTTACGTTTATATGATGTATGGGAAACCTCCAAGGCTCTTTACTTGGTATTAGAGTTTGTTGAAGGTGGTGAATTGTTTGACTTATTGGTCGAAAGAGGTCCTCTTCAAGAACAGGAAGCAATCAAATACTTTAGACAAATTGTGCTTGGAACAGCTTATTGTCATGCCTTAGGTATATGTCATAGAGATTTAAAACCAGAGAATTTACTCTTGGATGCAAGCTTAAACGTTAAATTGGCTGATTTCGGAATGGCCGCTCTTGAATCTAATGGTAAGCTTTTAGAAACTTCTTGTGGGTCTCCCCATTATGCTGCTCCAGAAATTGTATCTGGATTGAAATATCATGGTGCTGCCTCAGATGTATGGTCTTGTGGTGTAATTTTGTTTGCCTTGCTTACTGGAAGATTACCATTTGATGATGAAAATATTAGAAATTTATTACTTAAGGTTCAAGCAGGCTCTTTTGAAATGCCTACTGAAATTTCAAAAGATGCTCAAGATTTGATCTTTCAAATGTTGGCTGTGGATCCATTAACAAGAATCACCACCAACGATATTTTACAACATCCTCTTTTGTTGAAGTACCCCATTCCTAATGAAGATTTGATTTCAGTGAAATCTTTGCCTCATCCTGAAACTGCCTCAAAATCATTGGGTTCCATAAAGAATATTGACAAACAGATCTTGGGCAATTTATCAATTTTATGGAATGATAGACCTCAAAAGGAAATTGTGGATTGTCTTTTGAAACCAGGAACAAATGCAGAAAAGACTTTCTATGCCTTGTTGTTACGTTATTCTCATAATCAAGAAGCGTTGGACGATGCAGCTGCTGCAGCTGCTCAACATAACATCAAGAATGGACCTAGTAGATCAAGTAGCTTTCACACAAGTCCAAGTAAATCAGCCAAAAAGAAAGCTCCTAAAACTATTCCTGTTTCAAGACCTACCTCGTTCCAATATTCTGCCAGCAAAGCAAGTAGTGGGAATGTTAAGTACAACAGAATGTCTGCTAACATAAGCAGTAGTACATCCTTTAGTACTAACTCTTCACCTACAAAGAGACCATCAAGAGTTGCTTCAAAGAGAAACTCCCAAATTCGGACTAATAATCTGTATTCTCCATACAGATCTCCTCATAGATCTCCAAGAAGATCACCTTTCAAATCACCAAATGGGAGAAGAAGCTTTATTCCCGAAGACATCAATAATCCAATTCCCAGAAACCTTTATAATGAGATAGTTCAGGCTCAAAGGAACAACCAAGCTGCTTCAACAAGCCAAACACAGAAACCTCAACAGAATGGCAATATGGTTGGTATGAATAGTGCAGCTCTCATGGGTGCGGCCATAAGTAATCATCAGGCCCAAACTATGCAACCTCAAAGTCAAAGCCAAAATCACAACCACTCATACTTGCAGCTGATAGAACAACCCTTCAACTCTTTGGATGATCAAATACCATTAATGGAGGGAGCTTCGATTACCACTAGTGTAAGTGGTAAGAGAAATTCTGTTATTAGAAAGTCAATGTCACGTATGTCACGTAAGTCATTGAGAAATAGCGTGGTTGGTTTGAAGCGTAATTCAATTACGATGAAGGTTTTAGCTACATATGCTAAATTCCTGGGAGAAACCGATTGGGAATACATGGACAAACAAACTAAGAGAACTTCTGCTACATTTGCAACCTTATGTGATAAGATTTTCAACCAAGAGGAATATAATAGAGAAGATGAACAGTTGATGGACGAAGATGAAAAAGAAGCTCGTGAGTATGAGAAGTTAATGGAAATTGAACGGAAGAAGCATGAAGCTGAGTTGAAGGCCAGAAGAGAATTAAAGAAGCTTAAGACCAGACAAAAGCGAAAGTCATTGTTAAGTTCCCGTAAATTATCTATCATGGTGAAGGAATCTCAAAATAGTGATATTGAAGAAGAGAATGAAGATGTATCAAACGACAATATCACCACTACTATTGAACAACCAAAACGATTGAGCTTGGCTAAGCAAAATGATAGAGCCCTTTCTACTGGTGTTGTTGAAGAACCTAATGGTGATAGTCTTACGAGAGATGAAATCGAAGGGTTCAAGCGAAGATCTGTTACGGCACCCAATCCTCAAAGAAGATCTACGCCAACTTTAACTCGAAGACCAGTTTCAAGATTAGATCCCTTATGGACTGCTTTTGAAAATGAAAAGATTGAAAAAGAACGATTGGAAAAGGCTGAAAAGGAGAAACTTGAAGTCAGAAGAAGACGTCAAGAAGCACAACGTGAGTCTCAATTACAAAAGTCTAAGAAGAACAGGGAATCCATGATTTCAGTTATGGTTGAAGATGATATGCTTAATGAAGCTCGTGCAGCTGCCTTAGGAATTGATTCTGATGATGAAGATCGAATCTCTCGTGATAGTTACTACAATGGGAAATATGAATTGCCAGAACCAAAAGTTGAAAACTTGAATTTAAGTGAAGAGTATATGTCTGAAATCAGAAAATCTCGATTGTTGAACTCCAAATTGAATTTAAGCTCTGAGCTTGAACGTGATGGAACTACGAAAAGAGTTTCAGCATCTTCAAGACGTAGAAAGTCATCTCAAGTTGATAACAACATTCCAGTACCTAGAAGAAATCCTCCATCGAAACCAAAAGAAGATCAAGGTCGCAACACACTCATTAGTGGTGTTGAAATTCCAACGGTCACCAGAAAGTCAAAGTATTTCACCAACTCTAACAAGAGATTGTCTGTTCTTACTATGTATTCTACCAAAGAGTCATTCCGTGATTTGCATTCAATAATCAACGAACATACACCTGGAAGTGATGAAGAAGGTGGCTATGATGACAGTAACAAGGTACCAAATAATTTGAGAACAAGTTACGCTGATAGATTAGACAAATTTGCTCATGATGAAGGTGATTACAATGATGAGGACGGCGATGGTATTGAAGAGATCCTGTTGTTTGATAACGAAGCTAGATTCTCAACTTATTCTCAATATGATAAGAGAAGACTTTCAAGAATGTCGGCCGCTTCTAATTCCACCACACGTAAATACTCCAGAAGACCAATCTCCAAGTTACCTGATCTTCCTTCTTCTGCAAATAAGAGTCTAGCAGAGGAACCTGGTGAAGATTTTGATGCGGACGATACCTTTGTTACCATTGGTGATAAGCCAACCAGACAACAAGGAAAGCACGAAACAGATGTACAGGAAGATGAAGCATTCTATGAGCTGATTAAGTTGCCTGATCAAAATGGAACTAGATTGAAAGAAAATGGAAAATCATCATCTAAACCAGATAGAATAAAGTCCATGTTACCCACAGCCAATTTATTGTTGATTCCAAATGGTGAAACTATTGAACAAGAACTTAAATACGACAAGACAAGAACCAAGAATGATCCTAAGGTTAAATCACCTTTACGTGATACTACTAATGTTGCCAATTCTTCCACCACCAATCAACAGCAACCATCTAAACAATACACCTACACATCATCTGATGTTGATGATCAAGGGAAGAAGAGAAAGCAATCGTTCTTTAGAAAGTTTTCCTGGGCCAGCAGAAAGACCAGTGATGAAAACCACCAAGGCACTACTACAGCTGGAGGATCATCACGGGTTGTTTCTGAAGAAGACAGACCCAAGGGATCTTCATTTTTGAGATGGTTCAGTGGCTCTCATAATGGAGCATCACCTGATGAAGTGAAGCGGTTCAAGACCATATTGCCTAAGGATGAAATGGGCACTGCTTTATATTCATTATTGAAGAGTTGGTCCAACTTTGGGTTAAAGGATTTGAGACTTGATAAGATTGGATACAACATCACAGGGGCTATTTCTAGTAATAATGCTTTTGAATTGAAGAGTTGTAAGTTCCGGATCAAGATCAATGCTCGTGAGATGAACCAACGGTCGGAGATTGTATGTGCCAGAGTTAAAGGTTCAAAGAAGACTACTGATACCTTGTTTGCTGAAATTGAGAAGGTGCTACGGAAAGAAGGTGTTTTGGATGGAATGTGATGTAAAATTAGACCCAAACTTATATGTTATTGTCATTTGTATAATATAATTAATCTTAAGTACATATATTTGCATAGTAAAAGCCTAACTTTTGTATAGAAAATGACTACTTTATAAGGCAAATGTGATCGAAAGCGATAACTATAGCCATATACAGTAATCTAAGTATAAAGAGACATAGTGATGTAGTTTAATCCTCTTCATCACTCTCTTCAACAACAACGACTACTTGTTGTTCTTCTTGAATTGGTTTTTCAGCAATAAAGGTTGGTCCAACAGTATCAGTTGATTCACCAACACCCCATTGGGTCAACATGGATACGAACCCAGTAGCTATAGCTATTTCTGGGTCGAGTTTTGCCTCATCTACAAGCAATTCAAAGTCAAACTTGAATTGTCTCATCAATTTCACTCTGGCGACTCTTTCTCTTGTTTCTTCAACACCTCCATAAGGATTAATGACTTTCTCCAAGAATTTGGAACCTCGAGTCCAACTGTATTTGGCACCGTCATTCAAATAGAAACTACGGTACCGACCACCTAATCCCATATCCCCAGTGATATCTCTATGGGATATTCCTGCCTTGTTATGGAAATCAACCGATCTCGTACTGAAACCAGCATTAATGGTAGCCACCTCTTGTCTTTGAGGATAGGTCATGAGCTTCCATACTGGATGAAGAGCTGATAACCGTTCAATGGTATATTTTTGCACTCCGCCACTAGCAAACACTTTAATTTGCTTTTGTTTATCCTTACGGTCACGACGAATATAATAAGCAGTAGGGTATTCAGTCATAGGAGAAACATTAGCAGCCAGTATATGAAGATCAAGAATGGATGTTGCATTCAATCGATCTAGTAAGTACGTGGTGGCTGTAATGGCAGATGTTAAGCCATAAACTGCACCAGATTGTAAGATATGTGACATTGTTAGCAAATATGGTTTGTTTGATTACTTAAATCTATAGCGGTTAAGGAAGATGGTTATAGTATTATTTGATAATGGCTGCGAAATCAAACTTGACCATGTAAGGAATTCGCAGCAATTGGGTTTGTCACATAAACGCGCGCCAGTGCATTCGATGCATAAGTGTAAGTGAGTACGCATGTACGGAATTATTTGTTCGTATTAATATGGTCGTATTAATATGGTCGTATTAATATGGTCGTATTAATATGGTCGTATTATTATGTTCGTATGCATGCACGTATTATATGTTCTTATTTATATATATGCTATATTTAATAGATACCCCAAACGTCTTCACATCCATGACAAAACTTCGAACATGCTACAGAAGCAGATAATGGATAATTGGATAAACCAATCTTTTCATCAACGTATTCATCAGCAAAATTATCCTTACCTCTAGCCATAGCACCTACAAAAACACAAATACTTTCATCTTCATCTAATGTAGCAACATAATCTTGTACTCTTTTGATTTCAGCATCAAATGACAAAGTCACCTTTCTGCACTTTGTAGGTAAATGATCTGTAACGGGATTTTTAATCACCTTTAACAACTTTTCTTCAGAATTAACGGAACGAATACTTAACTTGTGTAGCAATTGAACCATTAACCCACTGAAACGTTTGAATGTTCTTGGAATTCTAACACTAGGGTTGACTTCTACCAAAACCCCCTTAGCAGTTTGTATATAAACTTGCAACTTACCAGCTTTATTGATTGGAGAATCCAATAATGTTAAAAGACATTGATGTGTGATATCAGGTCTAGCTTCAGCAATATCTCTACCCATTCTCCGCAATAACCCTTGATGATCATCACAATTCAATAAAGCATACTTGTCATTACCTCCAGAACCACCAGTGTTCATCTTATGTGTTTCCAAACATGCTTGAGACAAGACCACAATTAATCTTTTGGTGTCTTTGTCTTTAGAACTTAACGGCACAGGTTGAACTGGAACAAGCGACGCAGGAGGAGGTGCTGCTGCTGCTGCTGGAGTAGCAGATGTTTCTGTTGAAACCTTTTCGGACCCATCCTTGTTGCTAGATGTACTCATACCTGCTATCTTATATTAATCTTATAGTATGTATTGTTGTTATCTAAATGAGGTTCGGAATTTAGTGTGTGCCTGATTTGATCTTGTGAGATGAGTTTAACAGTTCAACCTACAAAGATTCATGTATATTAAGTCGTCAAACACAAACGATTTTAAACTTCACTCAGGTAAATTATCAACCACTGCTTCAATATGAATTTTAGATCGGAAGCGGTCTAGACTCTCTTGGCTCTTGGTGTGTATTTCAGGAAAGTGTTAAGAGTTGAGTCCCAGTACAAAAATTTTTCATGAAAATGAGTCCTCCATCATACGTAGATAAACTATGTTTAAAATTTTCCGCGCCGATTGGTAGCGCAGATGAATTTCTCACCCGCCACAACCAATAAAGGTTCCAACAAGTTAACGACCACAACACTCTTTCAAATCAACAGCATTAACTGATGGTGATAAGTGGTATGACAGTATGGAATGTCTTCTCCAACCGATGATAATGACGACGATAGTTTTTTCGAGGCTTTGACAAAGGCAGAATTCGGATTGGTGCCTGTCCTACAACCTACACAGCAAACTACTTCTATTGCACCTATCGAAGGTGTTTCATTGAACGCCTCGCAAAGCATTAAGAACGATATCTATCGAGCAGATGGTGAGATCAAGATCTTGAGAGCTCAATTGGACGAAGTACGCAGTAAAAAGGATATCGAGATTGCCCGCTTACGGGAACAAGTTGACTCACTAAAACATGATCATAGTAATCTAGTGGCTGGATTGAGGGGGATGGTGGATAAACTTGAAGACGAGAAGAAGTTTTTGAATAACGAATTGAAATCTTTGTTTCTGACGTCCAAAAGACGTAAAGTGGTCGACACTCAAGGTAACGATAATGTTTATTCATCAAAGCCCATTGGTGGCGAAAGTCTGATGATTGTTGGGTCCATGGCCTCACCAGCATCATTATCATCATCATCTCCATCGTCTTCTGCAGCCACGACGTTTTCAGGAGCTATGTTTTCTCTCAAAAGACATAAGAAGTCTAATGACCAAACATGGCTCTTTATCGATGAGATTACTGCTAGTTCGATTAATGGATGTCAAAGGACTAATTTAGAACTTTTGCTGAAGATTTACATTGAATCTTCATTCATATCTGAAATCGATACGTTTGAAGTGACTCCCAAAAGTCCTTTATCGAGTACTATTATCAAATATTTGATGAACAATAAAGAGATTCGTTTGGACGTTTTAGTGGAAGATTTTTGTCATAACTTGATGAAGTTAATATCCCATTTGATTGCCAACCATAACCACACAGCTTCTCTTCCATTTCTTCTTTCGTTAGTTCATACTTGTATTGGGTTTCGACCCAATGCTGTCAGTTCAGAGCTTATTCTATGGTTAACAGAAAGGCTAATAGCTACTCTTGTGGGCCAAATGAATTTACTTGAAGAAGGAGAAGATATCCAAATAGGGTACTTTGATATTCCTGATCAGCAACTAATGTTTAAGAAACTATATATAATCTGTGCCATGGATACAATGGAAAAGTTAACGGTATTGGCTAGTTCCAAAAACTTTAGTATATGGCATTTAATACCCACAGATTTGTTTAGGCAATGCTTGCCTGACAATACCAATACCTTTGTTGGTGTTGCTCAAATTAATTTGGTCTACAATGTGGTAGTAATGTTGCAATCTTCAGCAGGACCAGATTCTTTTGCTTATCAGTCGTCATCGACCAAGAATGACCAGAGCTCAACTGAACCCATTACAACAGAAGCTGGAGTTTCGTCTAAAGAAGTCATTAATTCATTATTAAAGACTTTTCTAATGGATATTGGAATTAAACAAGAGTTTGCTTTTTATGGTTTGAATAGACTCTTGGGGAACAACTGTGATCTTTCATATATTGAACAAGCCATCCCCACTACCACCAACATTTTAGGTCAAAGCATGGTTGCTAATCCTGACCCGATTAGAAGAGAGAAATGGCAAGTGACCCCCTTAATGAAATTAAAACATGAGGAGCATTTGTTAAATCTTCGACTCCTGATATCAAATTTACTAGAGTATTATGTTACTGTTAACCCTGCCATGTTCATGAATGGGTTGAATTACGAAGAGGTTATCAAGGCAATTATAAGAGTGATGGGATACGAACAGAATAATATTATGACATGTCCTCGAGATCGATACATTCATTTGAGATTGAAGATCATTGCATCTTTGATAGTGATATTATATCATATGGTTTTCCATAAGCGGTCCAATGATATAATTTATCCTGAAACAATGTATGAGATCTTTGTTGTATTAACAAGGATTTCATTTAGTAATGAATCTTTAATGGTAAAAGCCACTGAATTTCTTGAACGAGTTAGGAAATTACTGGTGACCATTCCCATATTCAATCAATGGTGTGAACAACATGCACGAGAATTGAACCATATTGATGTTTCCTCACCAATTGCCATGAAGAAAAGTACCACAACGTTAAATATAAATGGAGATGCTAAAAAGACTGCCTCCGTGGAAAGTGAGTATGCCAATGGAATTGAGTTCCCTTACGAAACTGAGACGGTTGAATTGGCAAGAGATGTACTCAATAGTTTTGTTGATACAGTTGAAGCGGATAATTTGTACTATAATATGAATTGTGAGGAAGAAGGACGAGATATTCCAATGGATATAGATGAACTCGTTCAAGAAACATACTAGTACAAAATTTACAGAAAGATAAATATAATCAATAATGTACAGATGTTTTTGTCTTTTATTATATCGTTAAAACCTCAAAATTATATAAAACACAACAAGAACCAACATATCCTTTTTATATATTGTCTCCTTCCATTTTCAATCACCAAACGATCAAAATCCCTTCTTATGAATAGTAAAGAATTATAAAGTAGGAGGACATTCCAACAATTAAAAATGCATTAAAGAGAAAAATGAAATCTGGCTGTAAATTGAATAGGATGGGGAAAGCATATTATTATTTAAATAACTGGTGGTATAACTTGCCATTGATAAGTAATTTATTTGAAATCTTAAGCGGTGGTTTGAGCCTTAGCAGTACCAGTTTGGAAACCATTCTTAAATCTTCTGGCAACGTGCTTCAAGTATTGCATTCTACCGGAACCAGTAGTTCTTCTTCTCTTAGCCTTAGAAGCCCAGTTGAAGGATCTCATCTTAGCAGCTGGGTAACCACAAGAAGCACAAGTCTTCTTTTGAACGTGGAAAGAACGCTTACCACATCTGTTACATAAAGTGTGAGACTTGTTGTGTCTCTTACCCATAGAAGGAGTACCCTTACCCATCTTTGCTATCTATGTTTGTTATCTAACTGTATAAGTTGTTTCACTATGAAAGAAGTAAATGAAAATTCTTTAATCTAACTAGACCCACTAACTATTCCCTCCCACTGAGTGCATGGGAAAATTTTTCACCGACACAAAGAAGGGGAAGGCATACGAGCTTTTCAGTCACGTGAACACGAAAATCTGCATCGGTAGCGCAAGAATATCATGGTAGCGCGCAAACTTGAGATGGGGGAAAGGGATCCCCTCTTGATAACTAAGAAACCTGGCAAGTGCTCTCTTGGTATATACACGATTATCACAGTCTCAATGGAAATAGCCCTAGTTACCTACACGTGACATGCCCTAACAAATAACTTGAAGATTGTGATGACTTGGTCTTACAGAGGTGGACAATAATACAATTTACTTGATGGTACTACAGTATTACGTAAAAGGGTCCGTTGCATTCGTACTTATCAACGCCATGGTATGTAAACGGTTTGAATGGGTATAATGGACATGGGTATGTATAGTGGACATGGGCATGTCCACACATTAAGATACTAATCGTTTCAACCTTGAATAGTCAGACGCGTAAATATTGATATACACGTCTCCCACAAAACACGTTTAGCGTTTGACCATACCTAAACAAATAAACAAATATATAAATCTATTGTATAGGAAGGCCATACCAAATCCTGTCCTCACACACTGCAGCTTACAAATCGTGATTACATACAAACAGCCAACAACCGTGATCGTGATTACTTTGAGCTTCATTTTATACAGCCGCATAGAGTTCTTTTATAACACCATCTTTCTTTTCTTTTAACCAATTCATGATCACACTTTGATACTTGCCATTGACACTAACCGTTGAGTTCGTTAATCAAAGTTCGTTTATTTGAGTTAGTCATTAACAGTTGAGTTCGTTCTATTTGGTTCATCATGTCCGCACAGTTCCCTCCCTCGTCACCATTAATTGGTACAACAGACTTTGACCCATTCCGTAAATCAGAACAGGAAAAGCATCAACATGAACGGGGACGTAATGCTGGTTACCCTACTCCCAATCCATCTTCAACCACAGGTAGATCGTCTTCTCCAGCCAGATATGATACTGCTCATCCATTTTTCCCCTTGGATTTGTCAAAGAAGAAGTCTGTTGTTTTCAGCAATACCAACACCATCCACAAATATGGTGAAACGGTGGCAATTAATAGAGATTTTAATATCTTGAATCCCGATGAAGCTGTCATGCGTATCCCCATTGCACCCACCACCACAGAGCCTGTTCTTATTGGTAGAAGCTCAAAAAGTTGTGCTTATCATATTGAAACCAAGGATAAATCCGTTTCCAGAGTTCATTTCCTGATTATTGCTGTGCCTCTGTCTCTGACTTCAAATAGTCATTTCATTCTTAAATGTCTTGGATATAATGGATGCACCGTTCAAATCCCAAAGTTTTGCTACGTGACCCAAATGTCCCGTAACCACTATTCTATTGTTGAAGGTACTAAACCAAGTGATTTATCTAAAGTTGTCACCAATAGAAGTATCAAACTTGACTATGACCATACTGAATTCCATATGAATAGAGGGGAATCGTTCTCGGTTCCTTTCCTGTTTGATAATATTCTCTTGGATATAAGAGGCAAGCTTTTACTTTTGAACCCGGTCGATGTTGATGAAGAATTGACTGATGATGAACTTCCTCCAGCAAAGACAGAAGTTGAAGTTTTATCGTTGACTGGATCTAGAGCACCTACGTTTGAGATTCATGAAGATAAATTCAAACATTCAACTTCTTCCCCCACATCAGCATCCAAAGATACAGAACAAGATGCTTCCCCAAAGAAGCACACTATTATACTGGAACCTTCTACTCCTAAACAACAGCATTTTATAGATCGTTCCTCAATCGAAATGGAGCCAATGACTCCAGTGGCTAACATTGTTAAATACCAGGAACCTTCTGTTCCCATTCATCCAGAGATCTTAAAGGATTCCACTAATACGCATTCTTCTAATCCAAACTCTCCTTATAAACAAAAGAAGGTCCCCATGTTTAGAAGAGCACATAGCGAGGAGCCACTGAACAAAAAACCAACTGAAATTACCCAAAAGGTTGAATCACAGGGAGATCTCGATAGCAATATTGATGATAAACATGAACCTAACAAGAAGAAGAGAAAGCCTAATCAATTGGACGAAGCAATGCTTGTTGACCGTACAGTTCTAAATGATGTGGAAGATATGATTGAAATAGAAAACATTCTTATTAATCATCTTGCATTTTCTCGGTTATCATCAACTCCCGCTTCATTTCTTCGTACTATAAGTAAATTGACTCAAAACTTATCCTTAAGACAGATTAGAGTTGTTTTGCATGGAATTGAATGTATTGGAGTGATCTACCGTACGGGCAAAGATGCTGCTGGGAAACCTTTGGAAGAAGAATACTACTACGATTTAGATAAGGATCATGATACTGATAGACCAAAGTTGGTAAGGAGTATTAAGGGTACCAGTGGGTTAAGAAGTTGTAGGAAGACCCATAAACAATATTATTGGAAGAAACCTGCTCCTATAAAGAAGTAAGATTTTTCATTGCCAATAAGATTATTATCACCAACTTTACTTTGCATAACTTCACTTAATTGTATAGTGTTTAATTTATCATGTTTATTTTGAATACCTTGATGATGAGTTTTCATAAGGATATATGTTATATCCGGTTATTGGATATTGGTAAGCTGCTTTCTCTTCATCAGTCAACGGTTTAGGACTTCCTATGACTAATGATGTAGTTCTAATTGGCAAGGGGGTTTTTCTTTTCCATATACTTGAGATCAATCCGATAGGAAGTTGAAGGGCCCATAGGCTAATTAACCCAATAGCAATATACAATTCTAACTTGAGAGACTCTTTGTGTTGACCAATAACAGTGCTCCATCTGGATTGAACAGTGTTATCTTTATTATCATACTGTGGAAGTTTAAGCTGGGTGTTGTGGATGATCCAGTTCAACCCCAGCTCCATCTTCTCAATCTTCCTCCCAATCACACAATATATGACTGTAGACATAGGGGTTTCAAAGGGGGTGTCCTTGAAGGGATGAATAAGCGTACTATTCAAAGTGCCCACTATACCATTGACTGAGTGCTTGATGTCTGTTGCTGTGGTGTTGACTTTACTTAGCCAATCGGAGTTAATGGTGTTCTCATACTCACTGATCACCGCATTAGCGGAGTTAGCAATAGCACTGGAAGAGATCGAGATGTCTGCCCCAAGCTTATTTAATACCATAGTTTCGGCAAGATAGGTTGCAAACGTCATCATGGAGGAAAGAAAGATATAATTGCAATAGGATGTAGACATATAGCTCCATATTTGGAGTTCACGGAGGTGTGATACTGGAAGCGTAGTCGTAGTAGTCGTTCTATATTTGATCCATTCCATGAAGGAATAACATAGTATACTTATAACCATGGCTATGGCAAAGAGCACCATTACAGTTGATGTAATTGATTTGATTAACGTCACAAGTTTCCGAACTGATTGGCTATGTTGATTTGTTGATGAGGTCAACAATGATGATGGTGCGTTCGATAATGTTGAGTTTGTTCCATTTAATTTCGACGTTAATTTATCAAAAGGTGCTCCCAATAAACTTTCTGTTGTATTATGTAGCTTTGTGAAATCGGGGACTTTAGATTTGATGCTTTCAATCCCATTAAGGGCTTCTTCACTTATATTTGTAGTCAAGAGACGTAAAGAGTTTGCACCCTCAGATATTGAAGACAAGTAAGTTGCCGATTTGTCTCTACCTGTGAAAAGCAGTACTAGCAGATCAATGAAACTCAGGAGTCCAGAGACCCCAGTATCTAAAGCATCTGCAACTGTAAACACCGTACTATTGACTTTGGAAACCACCGATTCAGAAATATCCAAACTGAAATCAACAGTTCCTTCAATCAAGTGTCCAATTAAACAAGCATAAGTACCCAACCATATTTCTATAAAGAAGATAAATAAACCTTTCACCGTAGTAACAAGGTCTAGAAGACCCCTTTTCCATGCAGATTCAGCATATTGAGAGTACTTGTTGATTACGTCTGTCATTAACTGGTTTAATTGAGTTAATTCGTTATCCAAGTCATTTAGTTTATCGATTAGAGATCGTCTTAGTAGCCATATTTTAACGATAGAAAGTCCACACAAAATGGCCACTTTATTGAAATAGACCTGCGATAATCTTTCAAGCAACAGTAAGCGTATCATTGAGTTGACTGCAATCGACTGCAATCGAATATAGTGTTATCATTCGAAGTAGGCTTGTCCTTATAGTTATATATGCATTGACTTGAGCGATGGCTGCGAAACTGAAACAGTAGAGAAACAGCAGAAATAAAACGCGTACAGCTGTGGGGATTTCACATGACAAAGATTTGTTTACTCGCATAATTACAGTTTTAAGAAGAATATGATTCAACATTACGTTCATGAATTTCTTCCGTAGCAGTAAAGTTATAAGGTATAACCATGGACTATAACTCAGAGAGCTATGGATGTATATATACCCGTTTATGTGCAGTACAGATGGCAAGTGGTGCACACACTACTTTAGTTTGAATTATTTTGTTGCATTCCAACACAAATGTCAACTAACATTGGCTTCAAAGTGGTGGAACGATATAGAAGTGATTCTCAAACATTCAAGGAAGATGTCGGAATACGAACAACAAGGAGAGACTCCTAAGGAGCAGAAGGAGACACAAGCACACATTAATTTAAAGGTGAGTGATGGCTCAGCAGAGATTTTTTTCAAGATCAAGAGAGCTACACCCATGAAGAAGTTGATGGAAGCTTTTTGTAAAAGACAAGGAAAACCAATGGATACCTTAAGGTTTTTGGTTGATGGAACCAGAATTAGCCCTGAGAACACGCCTGATGATTTACAACTAGAGGATGGTGATGTTATTGAAGCTCATAGAGAACAAATTGGAGGTTCTTATTAGATCAAGAGAAGAAGCAATGGGATCTCCGGTTATCTGTCTGTACCTATGGAATCATACATAGCAGGGTTATATAGTATGATGGAGATGGTTATCGAACGTATAGAGCGTATCAGTAATCATATATATATGTTGTTGTACTTAATACAGAATATGCTATACAGTATTAGAATAATCTAATAAACCAATATTGCGTAATATAATACAAAATAATGTAACAGTATAAATGTACTAGCACGTTACTTGTACTACTAAACTTACCACTACTCTACCTGTTCCTACTACGATTCCCTCTGGTCTTATTACTGATTCCTCCGCTATATAGACTACAGTGGGGAGTGCCAATGTTGCTTTCTGGTATAGACACCCTAAACCCAACCACCACAAAACCGCCGGCAAACCTCACCATAAATAATTAAAGCCGTGACCAAATCATTGCCTGAGCATTATTATGCTTTCACCACGTAATTGCTGTTCAACAAAGTATTGCGATTGGTAGCAGTGGGATTCATAGTATCACCACAAAGTGACCAGTCATATTTAAAACTATCATTATCGAATCCAACCGTTACTTCACACTAATACTATACTCCATACTAAACTCCACAACTACCCTCTATTTTCAATGAGCTTCAATTACCCGGAGTTTCTCCATAAGGTACCGAAGAATAATGGTGATGAAGTTTCTAATACTGAGCCCCAAGCATCTCCCAAATCAAGACCTGAAAATCATTTGGGCCAATTAGATTATCCTTCAGACCCAAAAGATACTCTTAGTGGCGCATCACTTGGTGAAGCTTTCCAACTGGAATTGGAATTGCTGCCGGATAAATTTGATTTACTTTATAACAAATTGGCTTCTTATACCAATAGAAGAGAATCCATAGATGCTAATTTGAATCTTCTGCCTGTTTCAAGTGCATTTAATCATCATCAATTAATGCCGAATAATAGTAATACTTCAACTTTCACTGATGTTTTCAATTTACCCATAGAATTACAAGGTGGAGTGGGGACTATAAGCTCAAGACGTCCCAGTTATGCTGCTGAATCATTCACTAGATCAATGGCCTTACCACCAATTTCATTCAATCCTTCAGGCGTATCACCAAATCCAGCATCAATTGGTATCCCTGATAGTTTATCACAACAGAATCAAAACCCCAATCCACCTGAAAGCCCAACTTCAATGTCCAGTAAAAATGTTCCTCAACAACAACAACAACAACCATTCCCACGTTACAATGACTTTCAGAACCATAGTCAAAACCGTCCTGCCTTCTCCCAGAATTATTTCGATCAATTCAATGATTCATTTGCCAATTTCAATTTGAATTCCAACTTCAACGATTTCCAAGCAAGAAGACCTTCTCAATTGGTTGACTTTGGCCATTTTCAACATCATTACCAACCTCAATTGCCCTCCATTAAAAGTAGTGGTGCTGCTAATAATGGTAGTAATAATAACAATGATAATAGTGGCTCAGTTCCAGGGTCTTCTCGTGCTTATATTCAACAACATAGAGATAACTTTCCACCTCCTCCAATGTCTGCACCAATGTTCCATCCACCTTATATGGGAAAAAGTGGTGGTTTTAATGGTGGTCAACTTGGAAATGCAACAAATTCTAATGGAGATCCCATCATATTAGAAAATGGATTAATGCTTAAGGATCAATATATTATAACTTCTCCCGAGTTAAAGAGATTATACATGAAAACTTTAAAGTATTATCAAAACCCTCATATTTCAACAAAGATTATTAATGAATTAAATGGACTATTGGCTAATCCTATAATTTTGAAATTAATTGGATTTATTAAAAACCTTAATAATCTTACATTTAATCACAAAATGCTTTGTCTTGTGATTAATAAAAATGGGAAGTTTGATTTATTATCTTGCCCTATTAATTCGAATATTTATCTTCAAAAAGATGATTTGGTTATTGTTGATGGGGATAGAGGGAAAGATTTAGTAATGATAGCGGAACCATTGGTTAATTTAAATTTTGCTATTCTTTTCAACTTTCTTAAGAAACTAGAACATTTGAAAAGTTTGACTATTATAGATGGTGGAGGAACTGTAACAGGAAGAGGTTCCAAAAAGTCTAGTGGGTCTGGTACTCACCTGACATTACTTAATGCTTCAGCTATTATCAATGCTCATTCTAATGAAGATAATGAGTTTATTATTACCTTACCTACCAAACAAGTATTAAGATTAGCAACCCCAGAAGAAGTTCATGAGATTAGTGGGAAATTCCTTGAAGAAAAGAAAGCATTTATTACATGCCATAACAAGATTAAGGAATTGAATTTAGAATGTGATTTGCAATTAATAAATGTGGAATATCAACTGGATTTTAAGAAGCTTTTCTTTTATTATTTTGCTAACTTTAAACGAATTGATTTTAGAGTTTTAATCAAAGAGCTTTTCAAGATTTATAAAACCAGAATTTGGTTATGTGCTGTTTTACCTTATGATAGACCTGAGATGTATGTTTCAGGATATTCAAAGAAGAAGGAAGTAACGGAATCCTCAAAGGACCAAAGCAATAAACTTATCCCTGCAGAATATGACTTGACCAATGATCAAATTCTTAATTTTTCCATCAACGAATTGAACAACCTACAAGACCCTTCATATTTCCACCTGATTAATTTATTGAATTTGATTGAACATTTAAAATCAGAAGCAAAGGGATACTTTTACGGATTTGGTAATTCTAAACAAGATCAACAAGAACAACAAAACTATAACTCTTCCAGGGACTACAAGTTATCAGGAAGGATGCCATCTAGCTTTGATCCATTTGCTGGGAAATAGATATTACTGAGAGATCTCTAATAGACTGGATCTACAAAGCATTAAATTATTCTTATTGATAGACTCTACTTTTATTCTTTTATTATTATTATTATTATTATTAGAAATATGTGCTGTCTGATAGAAGCTGCTTTTTATATAGTATTTCTTTTATGTCTCTTTACGATGTTATGATGTATAGACAATTATATTACATTTGAATAAGGTTAACAGGCGGACGGTCACAGTTGACTGATATACGACCGGAAGGTAGATTCGGTCACGTGACTCTGAGTACAACTTGAACAATGTTGAAACAAACATGATCTTCAAGTTGAATGTACTACAATCTTAATACAATGCAACTAATAGACAACACATTAGAATATCTCCGAGATAAACGGTTTCTAGGGACACTCCGGACGTGGCTAACGTCATTTACAATCTTGATAGTGTTTTGCATCCTAGAATTGACTCTAACACCAGTGATACGTCCATTCAATGGCCTAGACCCTCGGATCTCACATCCCTTCAGTCAAGAAACAGTATCATCATTTGCATGTTTTGTTCTTACTATAGTGATACCATTATTGGTTATCGGTATCAAGGAACGTTTTGACTTACACAGAGCCAACACCATAGGCTTATCATTTGTGTTATCCATGAGTTTCAATTTAATTCTCATCGAGGTGGTCAAGAACCTTATAGGCAAACCCAGACCTGACTTTATGAGTCGTTGTGGACCAATTGATGACGCCAAAAGTCCTATTATCGACGTCACGGCATGCACTCTGCCGCCCTATGGTCAATGGTCGTTAATAGACGGGTTAAGAGCGTTCCCGTCTGGCCATCTGAGTGCTTCCTTTGGAGGGTTGGGGTTTTTTGCATTATACTTAAGGCATATCACCAAACGGAACTCAATGTTCTTGTTCCCTTTGATTATCGCATGTTTGATAGCATTCAGTAGACTTAAAGACTATCGTCATGATATCTATGACGTTAGTGTGGGGGGACTCATTGGCTTGCTCATTGGTGTTTGGGGTTGGAATCATGTTGATATCGAATCTCTTGGGAAACCAGTGTTACCAGTGTAACTCAACTGAAACAGTTACAACCATGTTTCGTGTACCAACAACTCACATATATATATCTACTGGCACCTGTTCATTACCTGACGGCTGTTAATTAGTATATCTACTCATCATTCATCATGAGTTCGGATATAACCATTTTCATGACTTTTACATCAACCATGACGGCCCAGAGTACCTCTTCCACTCCAAACAACGTCTATCTAACTACTAGGAACATTGTTCAAGTATTAACCATGACACTGTCTGGTTCATCACTGTCAACAGTTACGTTTTCTGGTTCTTCTACGTCTCCTGGTTCGTCCACAGCTTTAGCCACAGCCACTGGTTCTGGTTCTGCGTCTCCTACAAGTTCAATCTCTGGGCTTTCTACTTCTATTGGGGCTTCACAATTACCGCAGTCTTCATCTTCTTCACTTCCCAACTCATCCAAATTGGGTTTGGCTCTTGGGATTCCGCTAGGCATAACCTTGTTGTTTGCCTTGTTGGCTCTAACATGGTACTTTATGCGTAAACGATCCTCGCCCAAGCCACCACTCCCTGCTACCACTATGGACAGCTCCTCCTCAGTATCATCAACTGACTTAGAGAAAGGGGATCATACACCAGACCACCAATACAAACATAAACCTACCCCTTTGGACTTAAACCTGACCCGAAATGAGTCTACGGTTATCTCCAACAATCCTGGACCTGGACCCGGACCCACCCCTACACTAATGACGTTTCTCAAGTCTCGATTCAGTCTCTATAATAAGTCTCAGGATTACGTGATATCTCCGTTGTTTCTAAAGAGGTTTAAACTACAGCCAACCATCGTATGTAAACCGTATCTACAATGCAGACCCGATGAGTTGAGTATCACTGTGGGAGAGAAGGTGATGGTAGTCAAAGAGTTTCTGGATGGTTGGTGCAAAATCAAAAGAGATGATCAAGAAGGAATGGTTCCTAAAGCATGCTTGAACAGAGCTGGTTAGAATAAATATGTCTTAAATATATCGTCATTATCAACCGGTATAACCCGTAATAATAACTACCCTGTATTATCTTAGTCACTTAGTACTGTCTGAATGAGGAAGACGGAGTGCTATATTGAGGTCTTTGCTGTTGCTGTTGTTGCAATGGACTTTGGTACCGTTGATGAGCACCTGGTTGTTGTCCTTGTTGCTGTTGTCCTTGCTGCTGTTGTCCTTGCTGCTGTTGTCCTTGCTGCTGTTGTCCTTGTTGTTGTTGTCCTTGTTGTTGTTGTCCTTGTTGTTGTTGTCCTCGTTGTTGTTGCTGCTGGTGCTGATTCAAGGGTTGAGGATGAGATTGGTACTGGAACAGACTACTGCTATTGTTGCTATTGCTGCCATAAACCTCAAACTGTTGTGGCCCTCGAGGCTGTGGAGGTCCTCCCATTCTCGAACGATATTGAGCTTGATGTTGTTGCTGTTGTTGTTGGTGATAGTTGACATTTGGTGGAACACCTGAATACTTCTGTGGAGCTTGATAGTTAACATTCGGTGGAATCCCAGAAGCTTGGTACCGTTGCTGTTGCTGTGGTTGTTGTTGTGGAGCCCATCTTTGTGGTTGTTGTTGTTGCTGTGGCGGTGGTGGTGGTGGTTGCTGATTCTGTTGAGGCATATGAATTCTCATAGGATGCCCTTGGAATTGTTGTGGTGATTGACCGTGAAACTGTTGAGGCTTCCCCTGATATTGTGGTGGCACTTGCTGTTGCTGCTGCATTGGTCTGCCATAAGATCCGGCTGCATTACCTTGAACAGGTGCATTCCCTCTACCATGACCAGGCTGTGATGATAATGGTGGTACAACAGCTCCATAAGATTTTGGTGGTGAACTTCTGGCGTTGGGCTCTGATACAAACTTCTGTGCTTGACCTCCACTTTGGTTCACATTAGGTGAATGAATGTATCTGGGCTTATTTGTACTATTGCTAACAGGATATGGAACAACATGTTGAACAGGATTATCATCATTCTGCGATGTTTCTCCATCAGAATAAGGTGATGAATTAGCACTAATAATCTTCCCTGATTGTGAATGAATGGATTTTTGATCAGTCGATAAATGAGCTACCGAGCTTCTGACCTCACTATTAACCGGTTGTGAAGTAGGATAAGGTGTGATAGTTTCGGTAGATAATCCGAGACCCAGTGTCCCCCCCAATGGTTTTGTATGACTTCCTTCTTTCAGATGCTTGGGAGGAGGTGGAGGTGGTGGTGTAGAAGAATCTACCCTATCCATGTCAATTGCAGCACTTCTTCCAGCAACTTGATTGAATTGCTCATGGAAATTATGATACTGAGTCATTGGTGATTGAACTGACAGGTGAGATGAATTACGATTGCTATTCCAAGCAGAAAAGCCTGCAAGTTTTCTAGGATCAATATGCTCGTCATCAGAGTCTTCATCTTCATCTTCATCTTCATCATCATCAGCAAACAAATGACTATCAGTCTTTGGATATGGATTTTCCGATAAGGTGACCCGGTTCAAGCCATCAAGAATTGAGGTGGTTTCACCAGCATAAGTTCGGTAAATTTCATCCAATTGCACTGATTTATGAGCAGGATTACCACCTGATGTAATATCTTTCTCATCATCCACAGAATCAATAGTGACAACAGGAATAGGTGGATTTGATGCTGCAAAAGTAGATTGAGAACCATTATTCAGCAGATGATAGAAATCTGTACTTGTAGCAGGATGTCCCTTTAAGTTGTTACCAATAGCACCAGCAGGAGGAGGCGGTGGTGCAGTTGAAAAGTCCAGTTTTTGAGGAGAACCTGATGCATTTCTACTTGATGCAGGGCTACTTAATGAAGTTATGGCACCAGCATAACCACGAGAACTGCCACAACCTTCATAACCTTTCTCAAGTTTTGACTGCAATATCAGTTTAATTCTTTCATTCCAAATCTTCAGATTCCAATTAAGACAATCAGGATTCTCTGTTAAAGGAGTTACGTCATCCACATTTAAATAATGAACTCTTGGAAGTGTTGGTAAACCAAAAAGAAGAGATTCAGGATCCAATCTGTCTGCCTTAAGTCTCTTTGGTCTTCCATAAAGTCCAAATGAATCCAAAAGTGGAACCAAAAATCTAATTAAAGTATCAAATCCTGGAACTGAAGAATGTTGTTCAGGCATGATAAAAACTGGAGTTTGTTTAAAGTTTTCAAGATCTTTCTTTGATACTTTGGGAGCCACATTTGGTGTTTTAACATTAATTAAAGCTTCTACTCTAAGCATTGTAGAATGGTCAATCAATATATGAGATTGTGGATACACAGCGACCACAGTTGTAGCATTGATGATAACCCCCATTAATTGTTTCTTCTTTTGCTGATCATTTTCATAAAGCAATATTCTACCTGGATGGAAAGATTTCCGCTTCCAAGAAGAAGGTTCAACAACAGCATAACATCTCTTCCATGCCATACCTGAGCCGTACCGAATACTTACCCAATCTTCATGATTAAATCTTTTCTCAGCAAGAATGGTTCTAATATCACTTAATCTTGAACCTCTTGCTGAAAGAAGTGCACCAGTATAAGCAGCTTGTAAACTACTATTCTCAAAATTTGCAAGCTGCAAAACAGCATACCATTCCAATAAATCTTTAGTCAGTTTAAACTGAATGATATATCTATTCTTAAGGGTGGTTGATACCACAATAACGTTATTCAATGTTTGACTAGCCAGTGGGAGCACTTTCATAGCATTATACACCGCATCCGTGAGATTGATATAGTTTGGTTTGGCAGTTGTCTCCAATAGAGCAGATGGATTATTTCTAAATTCACTTAGATTTGCAGCATCCCAAAAAGCCAATTGACTCCCAGTAAGGATTCCATACACTTCTTTCCATTCTCTTGCAGCCGGTTTCCCTTCAGTATTTAAATCGTAGTAAAGCATAAACAAACCTTCATGGTACCTACGATGCAGTTGACTACTTAATAGTGTTACTATTGGTACCAATTCCGGTGATATTTCTTCAGCATCTGCTTTATTTAACAAGATGGAATCACCTTCAAATTGTTTCTTCTGTTGCGGAGATGGACTTCCAGAACCCAGCGCCAATCGTTTGATAACAGAATTCATTGCTGAACAATTATACACGCTAATAAAACAGAATAGTACTATACAAATAAACGTAGAACTCCAAAATCTTTCAAAACCAAAACCAAAATCAAAATCAAACTTCAACCAAAATAAGATCCTCTTTATTGATAATAGTTAGACGGCGGCTGAAACAATAAAAGAGTTTGATTCGAATGTCTCCTTTTGTTGGCGCCGTGTTTGCCGTACTCTGAATAGAACAAGCAAGTGTGTATCATGTGTATTTTCTTGTACGTATATTTGATTTGGAAATAATTATGTCGCGAGGGTGAAAATGTCGCGTATCTCTGCTACGATCCGGGTAACTGTTCACAGTAGTCAGTACAAAGTCTCAAAGGTCTTTCGCACCGTACCGCACGTTATGAGGCTTAAAGCTAATAAAAGCAAGAAAATGACAAGAAAATGATGATGATAATAATAATAATAATAATAATAATAATAATAACAATTGTTACTAAAACGGTATGTGTGGTGCTTATTGTTGATTGTGTGCGATTAGCTGTTGTGCTATGTAATTCCTGCATTGATTATGTCGTTGGTCGTAAAAGTACACGACAACGAAACGAGGTAGTCGTGCTGATTTAAGAATTCCATATCTGCCTGTTTCCCCTCCCCACATTATGAATCTTTTTCAATGACTCAAGCAGCTGTAGTGAAAGTTAGCCCATGCTATCGTGTGATAGTAAATCCTGAGGTTACTCCAGGTGTCGGGAAGAACAAGTAGATTGAAATACGCTAAGAACTTATTAAAACTACCCAAACAATTGGCTTGGGTGTTTGTGTTCGACACGTTTTATTTGATCACTTTTCTGTTATATTCATTGATTCATTCAGAATCATGAACCATGTTCCGTTATCGATGTTCACGTTTCAAACATCTAACAAGTTCTAGCGCCTCTACCAACTCGGCCTCTGCTGTTGTATAATCTTCGTAGTTCAATGCACTAATCGCAAACCTGCATCTTTTTTGAGCTTTGCTGATTACCTCAGTGGTATCTAGAATCTCGGTTATATTTGTTGGTGTCAAGTCGACAGCAGGGGTGGATACAGGAACCTGAGCGGACGGCTTTGAATGATCTTTCTTAGTATTGTTGCTTGTTTTTGGGATATAGTGGATTGGCCCGTCATTCATTCCAGGAACAACTACATCTTCGTCTGGAAGAAATGATGGGGCTCCGGGTAAATGTATCTCGTTATCATCTGGTGCTGTTCTTGGGGCACCAGGTAATACTGGTAACCCTTCATCTGATTCAGCATCAATGAAAGGAGGAGGTGAACTGGGTTGTTTGAAATCTGGTATGTTTGATTCTGATGCATCTTCACCTTCCAATGTATTCTTATTTATTTCATCTTCCAGAGGTGTGTTTTCAAAAGTCAATTCATCAAACTCTCGAGAAAGTTCGGCTTCATCAACATATATCTCTATTTCACCTTTGATCAACTTAGATAATTGCAATTTGAGAACCTTAACCTTTGTTCCATAAAGTTTCCGCCATTCTTCAGTAGTGGTGATTTTACCTTGAGTAGCACCACTAATATCATCTTCATTCTCATCAAATAATCTTAACAAACTTAGAAACACCAAAGTGGCCCGGATCTTAGATGCAACACCTGCTTGGTCGCCGGTGTATTTAGTAACGGATTCCATACAATTATTGAAGAGTTTGAAGGCAAACGTCATCACTATTTGAATACTCAATTTCTTGTCATTCAAGACTTTCTGAAAATCTTGGGATTCATCTCCTTCACTAGACTTCTTTAAAACCTCAATCTCATCTAAAAGATTTAAAGTAAATGCTTCTATCTCTTTATCTTTACCATGGAGTTTATTAGTCAAGATATAATCCAACACATAAAACTTGCAATAATAGCTTATTACAGGCTCAAATTCTGCAAGTTCAGCTGCCCTTGCAAGATAAGGAGTCACAGATTTATCATTCTGAAGACCTACAGGTATATCACTAACAGTAACCATTTTCAATTGAGTAAGCAACCTTTCAAAACTTGAAGGGTCCCCCCTTTGAGTTTGTTGATCAATCTTCAATTGAGGTAATCATTTTGAGTCGCACACACAATTACATACAAGCATACTCTTATCAAGTCATTGTATTAAGTACCATATGTAAATTAGTTTTGATACTGCTATATGACTTAATTGTTTACCAGCTTCTCATCAAACCAATTCTCCCACGCATCCACTTTATTCTTTAATACAGAGCCCCCAAGGAAATCCATGTTCCCTTCAAGCATATCGAATCTGAATGTATTTTCTGGTCGTCCAAGGATACTTACCCATAAATCTCTAACAGATTCACTATTTCCAGATCCATTTCCGTCTTCATCGTCATTATCGTCATTTCCTTCGACATTATTAGTAATTCCAGAGGCATTCTGAGTCTTTGCTTCTAATTCACTATGAATGATCTTATTCAATTCAGTTTCAAGTAACTCCCGTACTTTGAACACAGGCTTGGCATCAAATAAATCTTGCTTATTAACAGCAAAACAAAAATCAATTCCAGTAGGTAATCTTTCAGTTTTACTTAACAATTGAAATAATTGACGAGCCATTAATTGAACCGTTTCTTCATTGTTTAATACAAGACTACTCAGATCAATCACATACATAATACCTCGGATCTTCTTCAAGGTGATTTGCTCAATCATCAATTTGTTCAATAAACTAGTCAATTTCAAATGTCCAGGATAATCAATCACTTGGTATGGAATGTTGATCTTATCATGAGCAATTGGGAAACGTAAAGTAGTGATATTTGGCTCAATAGAAGAAACAGTAGAAACTATTTCAGATCTAGATTCTTTCACCTTTTCTTCCGCAAACTCATCATTTGAACAAGATGCTTGCACGATTTTATAGTATAATGCTGTCTTCCCACTATTACTTAAACCTAATATAAGAAATGAGGGCTTATTGAAAGGAGATTTGGATCCACTTGAATGGCTTATCCGTCTCTGCTGAAAGAAAAGAACACCAACAGCTGATATAAGTCCTATAAATACTGCCACAAAAACTAACTGAACAGAATCCATCCTTGCTATACTTTTTGCTTTACCAGTAAGAACCAAATAAAGTTAGTGCAAGTGCCTTGAAGTTATTTGGATCACTCGTACCACTAAATTTTCGCTGATTACGTGACTGATTATGTAAACAGTTGGAAAACCAAAGTGGGTACGCTCATCTCCCCACATTACCCTTTATCATTATTATTATTATATTACGTTATACAGGGTATACATTTCTAGGTATTCATGCAACTATGCTAGCACTGGCTTCTCTGGCCTTCTGAAGTAATAACTGGTCACACAAAACTAAAGCTGCCATTGACTCTACGATAGGAACAGCTCTAGGTGTGACACTAGGGTCGTGTCTTCCTCTAGCAGCAAGAACACCATCCTTACCCTCGTATGTAGCTGTTGGCTGTTCTTGAGAGATGGTGGCTGCTGATTTGAAAGCAACACTGAAATAGATGTTTTCACCGTTAGAAATACCCCCTTGAACACCACCACTGTTATTGGTTTTTGTTCTTAATCTTCCATTCTCTTCATCATAGTAGAATGGATCATTATGCTTAGAACCAGGGATTTGAACACCATAGAATCCAGAACCAAATTCGAAACCCTTTGTAGCAGGTAATGACATCATAGCGTGGGCTAATTTAGCTTCCAATTTATCAAAAACTGGTTCACCTAACCCAATAGGACAATTTCTAATGACACAAGTGACAACACCTCCTATAGAGTCCTTTGCATCTCTGTAATGTTCAATAACCTTGACCATTTCTTCTTTAATATCTTCATCTGGACATCTAATCGGACCACAAGCATCAACTTGTTCTCTGGTAATAGTGTTCAATATTTTTTGGAATTTAGGATCAGTTGGGTTACGATCCATGCTTACACCACCAATGGCACTTACAAAGGCAACAATTTCAACATTGTTAGCCTTGGCTAAAACTTTTTCAGCAATGGCACCAGCAGCAACCCTACCAATAGTTTCCCTGGCAGAAGAACGACCACCTCCAGATGCAGATTTCACACCGTATTTTTGAATATAAGTCCAATCTGCATGAGAAGGACGGGGGTACAAATCAGTTTCTGAATAATCATGAGGGCGATGGTCTTCATTTTGAACAAGCATACCAATGGGAGTACCCAATGTTTTACCCAGTTCGGTACCACTTTGGATGTGGACTTGATCCTTTTCATTTCTAGGAGTAGATAATTTACTTTGACCAGGTCTTCTTCTTGTTAATTGAGGTTGAATATCTGCCTCGGTTAAATCCATTCCTGGAGGGACCCCATCAACGATACATCCTACCGATTTACAGTGAGATTCACCGTATGTGGTCACACGGAAAACGGTACCAAAAGAAGACATTCTATGCTATTGGTTTTCTTGTGTCTGATATACAACCAAATTTGGTCTCACTATTTTGAAAGATTATAGAGACCCTTTATAGTATACCATTTCAATAATGTTAGTGTGAATCACGTTATCAGGTCTGAAAAATTTTCGACATGAGTCAAACTCCCGGACCTATTAATTTCGAGGTATGTTCGGCACCCTCGGTATTTGAGCCCATAGGACCTAATGAAATCTTCCTCCGATCACGTGACCCAAGATCCTCATATCTGCTCCACATCCTTATCAGGAAATGTGTAAACAAACGAAGATTAACAGCCCAAAAGCCAAAACAAGGTCCATGACCATCACAAGGCCCTTTCATGCTGACCAAAAGCCATACATGCAGTTTCATGGCAGCTTTTGTTTGCTTTTGGCTTTTATAAAGTAGTTTCAGGTTGGAATTTCTCAGTGTATCGAGATACCATAACTCATCGATCGTGGATCACCGTTCATGGACATTATAGATCTTTTAATAATTGACCGCCTGCTGTTGATATTGAAGGGATAAATTGCTTTTATACTCCATTATTTCTTGTTACTTTTGACGTTATTTGATCCAGTCTGATTACTGTACGTTCAGTTCAAACTTAGAGTAGTGGTTACCGGAAGGTAAATATTGAAGCCATATTCAACGTTATATTGATTTATATTCCTTCGTTTAAATATGATCGACTGGCCTCTACATTTTGTTATATTTCTTCTTGGGGTTACTTTTGCTACAGCCTCAACTACTGATCCTTGGAACACTCTTTATGCTTTAACGACAGGGAAAATATATGTTCACTTGAAAAATAATGACTTACTCCTGTTTAACCTTTCGCTTTCTGGGTTTTCATCATTAAGTGGAGGTTATTCAGTGGACAATGTGAATTTAAATTCTGGTCAAAATGTTACTACCATACTGTCTCCTCCTACAAACTCTTCGTTATTTCTTATAGACGATGAGTTATATGCCTTTTCATCTACAATTGATGAGACAACTTTTGCTAAAGATTTATGTGGAACAGGAACATTAAGTCTTATGAAATACAATGACATTCAAGATTCATGGTCTTTAATTAATGGCTTGAACTTTGATTCTATTGAAGATGTATCCTATTACGCTAAAGCGACATATCTTTCATCACCAGTTTACCCTTCAAAGCTATATATATATGGAGGTATTTGTGATCATAGTGGTGATGTTTCTTCCCGAATGATTTCATTTGACTTGAATTCTAAAACATTTGCCAATATTTCCACCTTGACCAAACCTAAACCCTTTTATGGTGCTGCAAACCTATTAGCTCCTAATCCTCAAGCTCAATTACTTATTGGGGGACAAACTCTGGGAAAGGGCTTCCTAAATATGTATCAATTGGCAACTTGGGACTTTACCACTGGTTGGGCATCCAAAGTTGTCGTTGCTAATTCCTCGACTTCTGATATGGTCAATTCAAGATCAAAAGCATTAGTTTTACCAGTATTCAATCCATTATCCAATGCTTCAATCTCAGAAATTACAAATTCATTCACTGTTGAACTGGTGATAATGATTGGTGGAGAAAATTCAGGACAAGTTGCTTATCCCAATATTGCCAGTTTAAATATGCTGGCAAACGAATGGGTTTGGACACCAATTAATAATTCTAACTTGAATTTTGATGAGGTTTATGGTGCCTTCACGGTGTTCAATACCTTGGTGATTATAAATTCGACTAATTCTTTAACCAAGCGATCTGGTTCACTGGCATCTTATTCATTAAGTTTGTACGATGTCACGACTTGGGGAAGTGTAAAGTCATTAAAGGATAATTCTGTTTCAGGAGTTAATTCTGGTTCTGGTTCTAACTCTTCCACAACAGAAGTTACCAAAAAGGCACTATTAGGAACCCTTATTCCCCTTGCAGCAATTTCTATGGTGGTTATGGGAAGTTTTGTTTACTTACAAAAACGTAAAGCTGCCAAGTCGAAACAATTTGATGAATTACAATCAATAGAGTATGATTTCACAAACTATTATGATCATACATCATCAATAGATCCACCATCCCAACAAAATAAATCTCCCTACAATATGAATAATAATGATTCTAACCTGACACTTGATGGAGCATCTATTGATTCGTGGATAAAGAAACGTCAAGAATTCGAACAGAAACGGGTTAGGAAACATACTCATTTACATTCTACTGAAACTTTAAGCAATGGGGATTTTAATAGCACTATTTCCGAGAAAGCTGCTCAAAGTATTGAGTATAATGGTTATATCAGTAAACCAACTCCTGCTGCGATACCCAAAACCCCTAGCAAAAGATCATTATATCATAGCAATACTATTGGATCAACACCAATGTATTCCTCATTATTAGGACGATCTGTTTCAAAGCTCAAGAGAACATTTACCCTGTCAGGGTCTCCTACAAGAAGCAGTCCCATTAATAAGAGACACTCCTTTTTAACAGAAGAAGAGTTTGAGCCTTATGATGAAAATGCTGACCAAACATACGATCCTCAATTAGATGAAGATTCTCAATCTCTAGGTGACGAAACTACAGTCAATAGCGAAGAAGATGAGAATGATTCCATAAACCGCAACAGTAATAACGACAACAACAACCACACAAATAATACTGATAATGATGATGATGATAGTTATGTTGAACTGAATCTTGATGTTCAAGTGTTGGTAAGTTCAAAGAGACGGTCAGTGCTTCGTGTGGTTAATCCTGATGCATATTCTAGTCTTAGTAATGGCTTGACAGATGACGAACAAGATGATGAACTGTCCATCATGGCAAGTCCCAAATCACCATCTCGACAATTCCCAGGGCCCATCAGATTAAAGCTGGTAAGAGAAGTTAGTGAACACTCAATACGACAACGTACACCTTCAGGAAGGACCATCGCCGAAGATTTATAGTGGTTGGTGTTCGTGTGTTGTGTATATGTAAGCATTAAGTAGTCTACTATGTATTATTATTACTATTAGTAGTAGTAGCAGTAGTCAACCTAAACCCCGCCTATACCTGTTGACGAGAGTAACTAAATAAATTCTCGTAGTGGAGAGGGGCAATGTTCCGCACCCTAGCACCATAACACCAGCTTCCCCGGTAATCACAAAAAAAACATGATAGTGTGAAACCTTTAAGGATACTTAATTCAATTACACAGCACTACAACCCAAGAAGTCAACTTCAGAAAAGAAAACCAACTATGGATGTAGGAGGCACTCCGTTCCGAACGGATAGTTTGGTGTACGGAGCTTCGGAGGTTACGCTGAAGAATGGACCCAACTATTTGGAGCAACAACAGTCTGAGTCTGGTCATGGAGGAGAAGCAGCAGTACTGAATTCCGGTACCGGCCTTTGTGGAGGGATTGATGGATATTCAGGTTTCGGAGGTGATGGAGATTTCAATGAAGGTGGCGGGTTTGGAAGCTCTACTTTTGAGGAAGTCGGCGAAGGGGAAATGGACTTGGCAATGTATGCAGAAGGCAATCAATTCCAACAAGAAAGTAATGGAAATGTTACTGGTCAGGATAACGACAATATTTCTGGAGGCATGGGAGCCGCCTCTCAATATTTTGAAGTTGGCAGTAGTAACCGTCAGTTTCCTAATGCGTCACAACGATGGGGTGGTGAAAATATGGAAGTGGATGAAAGACCCCAGTTTACAATTGAACTGGAACTTTACTTTGATCTGAATAAGGACCTGGTTTTTGGTGCAGATTTTTTAGGCAATAGAAATGGTATTAGTATTGGCTCCGGTGGGAATTATGGTGCAAATAATGAGACCCTTGGGTTTGTAAATGATGGAATAACAGAAGATTTGGTTATAAATCCAATCACCGATAATACCAATGACAATATGAACACTATAGGGGCAACCCAAGATACGACTCTGTTTTTTGTGGGTTCCGGTATGAATTATCAAGTGGTTGATTCGTTGGGGTCTGATCCAATCGATGCATTGAGTAAGGAATTTCATGCTGATGGACTGCTTGAACATGATTTCTTACGAAAACATGGTGGAGATGAAAACAAAGATGTGCTACCTCTGCCTCAACTGCAACAATACGCTTTATCAGAAACTCAACTGGGCCAATCAAATCAAACCGTTGATATTCAAAGCAAACAACCATTTTTCACTCAACAGCAACAGAAATTGCAACAGCAACTGCTGAAACTTCAACTTTCTCAACATCATAACTTACATTTCCAACAGGATCAAAGACGGGATAGTCTGAATGAACATTTGGGTGCTTCCTTATTACTGCATGGACCAAAGAGAAACTCTCTGGTACTTGACGATGAACGTGGTGGTGGACATCCTCCTCATTCGAATTCTGTTCTGAGTCAGCATTCTCAACATCATGCACGATATAAGAATCAATTGCATCGTGAATCTATTGATAGTTTAACCTTGTCATTGCATTTACAAGATAATCCTCAAATAGGTAACTTCAATGAGTTATCGCCGTTAACAACCACAACATCATTGACACCCTCCGTTAGTTCTATGCATTCAACCCAACCTTCATTTCTATCTGCTCAACAATTTTTCAGTAGGAATTCATTTGAACAAATGCCTCCTGCTCCTTCATCAACTCGTGGATCTCTTGATTTATACCCTAAAAACAGACAATCAATAGATAGTCAACAATCAGGAAACCGTAGGGGGAGGTATACGGATTTCACCACTTCATTTTACAATTACTTCCCTTTTAGAAGTGATAGGAATCAGCAACTGTCACCGGTATCGAACTCATCTTCACCAAATTCCCCTGGTGACAATTTGAAATCTCCAAAGGAGACTCAACCTCCACCTCAACAATCAAGGATGTTAATAAGGAGTATCTTTAGAAGTCAGAATAATGGGGAAGATGTTACTATACCCCGACCATTGGAAGATGATCTCGAGCAGCCTGATTTTTTATTGAAGAATGAAGATGGTGGTGAACCTTCGGGATCAAATAAGAAAGTTAAGAAGCCAAGAAGGGGTTTATTCATGCGCTTTAAACCAGTTCCGAAGGATCAAGTCATGGAAGATGGGGGGGTAGTAACGGAATCAAGAGATAGTGAGAGTTTGGATAATTCCAATAAGTCTATAAGTAAGATCTCATCTAATGGAGACATTGCACCAACAATTCTGTCCGATAAAGCTGGTAATAATACTAATAATAATACAATTAAAGAGGAACCGGATGATAAGAGCTGGGAACCTGATTATGCAGCATTATTTCAAAAAGTTGGAAGACGTAAGGTTTATCCATCATATAAGAAGACCAACACTAAATTAGGTACCAAATCCTCACAAGAGAATATCAATGGATCACTTCAAAATTCCATTGGATCAGGAGAATCTTCTTCACAAGGGATGACAGTAAGTATGTCTAATGAAGCTGGCAATGCCAAATTGGAAGAAGATGATGGAAGATCTTCAATAGCTGAATCACATTCATCTCGAAATACTGATTTATCAGGTATGGAACAAATACTGGGTACCAGTGAGACGTCTCAAAGTAATGGATCTACGTTAGCCACGGCATCTAAGAGAATATTAGGATCCAAATTATTGCTTATGAAGAAAACCAAGGATGCATCTGCTGCCACTTTAGCCTCTGTTGATTCCCAGGATCGTTCTCAGAATGAAGAAGGAGTAGAAGTTGAAGTTGACTTGAGTTCACTTAAATTACCTGCCAACACCCAAGTGTATCAAACTGTTAAGACTAAGAGTAAGACTAGAGGAAGAAAGGAAAATAAACAAGCTGACATGGTTGATTCAAGTAAGATATTTTTATGCAATTATTGTTCTAGACGGTTTAAAAGACAAGAACATTTAAAGAGACATTTCCGTTCCTTACACACATGTGAAAAGCCTTATGATTGTCCTCATTGCCATAAGAAGTTCAGTCGACTGGATAACTTGAATCTGCATTTAAAGACCCATAAACGTGAAGGAGAAGACGACGATATTCCAGAGATTCCTGAAGAGTCAATGGATACGGATATGCCCGAGTCACAGCAAACCAATGTGGTATAAATAGTGCTGTATATATATGGTATGGTACAGTATATAGTATCATAAAGTAGTATGTATTAAAGATAGCGACAATGTCGTAAGAAGTATATAAAGAGTTTCATATCATATAGTAAAAAAAAGGTACTCCCATTAATCTAACTCGGTTAAGATATCCTTAAGTAAGGCATTGCTAACAACATCAACAACTTGTTTGTTCTTTGTCGTTGGTATCAATCCTTGTGATGTTGGAGGTGGTTCCTTTTTGATCTTCTTAACCCCCCTTTCACCTGTTGCCCCACGTTCGATCCCCCCCAGACATATGTTTCTTTCTCTATGTTTCTTCAAGGCATCTAATCGAGCAAACACTTTACCACAGGGACATTTACAATATCGAGTTTCCAAGTGTCCCTTCACGTGTCTGTTCAAATCGTGTTGTCTAACAAACTTCTTAGGGCAATAGGAGCATGCGAATGGCCGGTCACTAAGATGAGTCTGAATATGAGATCGAACATTGTACCGTCTGGTGAACTTCTTGCCACAATCATCAAACAAACAAACATATTGCTTACTTTCATCTGGACCTGACCAGTAACGATCAAGTTCTCCTGGTGGCAAAAGAGAAGTTTTCTTGAAACATCTCCTTACTGATTTCTTCATTAGTCTTTTGACTTCTGACTCTTTGTTATTGGGAGAGATCACCGGTGACCACTCAAGTTTGACATGTGTTTGCTTTGAGGGGGTAATTGGTGGTGCACTGTTTTTAAGGGGTGTTAATTGAATGGTGGTGTTATTAGCATCTACCGTATCATCTTCAGTGCCATTTAATCCTGGTAATTGCTGTTGCTGTTGCTGTTGCTGTTGCTGTTGCTGATGTTGATGCTGATGTTGATGCTGATGCTGATGTTGCCGTATGGGAGAAGAATCATATTTAACAGGACTGGAATTAACACTAGAAGAAATGTACCCCGAAGAAGAAGATTGGTACATTGGAACCTTAGTCTGTCGTATTGGAGAAGATGCTATGATATTTTGGGGTGTTTGAGAAAGTGGATTATCTTGAAATAGCTGTTCTTCAAAAAAGGCAATTTCCTTTTCATTCAGTCCATCTGAAAAGTACTGAGGCATATAAAAGTTTTTAGAATTATTGGCATCAGATGGTCGGGGGTGTATTGGTGATGATGAATACTGGTCATAGGTTACCGGAACCCTGACTGGAGAAGATGATAATTGAACTGGTGAATGTGGCTCTGGTGAAGATTGTAATTCAGGTGATGCATTGGAAAGAAGTGGAGGCGATGGTGGCGGAAGAAATGTATTACTTTGAATACTAATAGGTTGTGGAATCTGTTGTTTATGATGCTGTGGTGATGATGTTTGAATATCAATTCCCAATTGTTGTTGAAGCCGCATTTGCATCTGTGGCAGCACTTGCATCTGTGGCAGCACTTGCATTTGCGGCTGCAGTTGTTGTTGTTGTTGTTGTTGTTGGGGTAGATGATGCTTTGGTTTCTTATACGGCAGAGGATCTTGAACTGGGATAGGAACAAATTTGAAATTTTTATCATTATAAGGAGTAATTGGTTGTTGATTAATTTGATCAGGATCTGATTCTTTTTCCAATAAGGGTTCGATATCATCAACATACGAAATGGGATAATTGGTTTGGTTTAACTCTTGCAAGTATTTTGCCGAGTAACTGTTATACAGTACAGAAGGTCTCATTGAATTTTGCATGGGGCTTGGGAATTTATAAGCCTTTGGAGACTGGTTGGTTACAAAATAATCTCCATTTCTTATAGGGGAAGAATTGAATTGTCTAGGAGTGGTGAAATCTTCCTGTTGATTCGAAAATGATTGTTTCAATGGTGAAGAAGCAGTAATGGGATATTGAGGAGGTGCATTGTATACTTGAGGAGATTTTGGAGCTCTTAGTGATAAAGGTGGAGGTCTACTTCTTGAAGGGGATAAGGAGTTGGGAGAACTATCATCTTCTTGGTCGGTGACTAAGAACTCTTTGACTTGCAAATTACTATAATTGCACTCCAGGAAATCAATAATAGGTTTTCTTTGCCTATTATTATTATTATTATTATTGTTGTTGTTGTTATTATTCGTGGACCTGAGTAATTGATCTGGGCTTACACCTTTCCCTAGATCTTGTGATCGAGCGGTGGTGGGTTTACCTAAATCATTTGTGATACTATTGAATGATAACTCTCTTGTGTGATCAACATAACCAAATATAGCTGTTCCACTTGGACCTCTCTTGTGTCCTCTTGGAGAGCCAGCCAAATGTGATGATGATAAGAAAGAATGAGAACCTATAACACCACCACTACCGCCACCACCAGGTTCATCCATGATTTGTCTCACAATATTACTATTATTATTGTTGTCGTTGTTGGTGTTATAACCAGATGGTACATCTAATTCATTCAATGTATGAAGGGTTTCATTTATAAGTTCATCAAATTGTTCATATTCAAGATATTGGTCAAGGAAATCATTGTCAACTTGTTGCTTGGGCTCTCCTTCCCAAGTGCCCATGCTATTCATGGCTGAGGGAACACTAATAGAATAAAGAAACCTCGTTAGTTTGAATTGGATTGGATTTTAATTTAGTTAAGTTAAAGAAAAGGAAAGTGTGTTTTTTTTTTATCTGATTTACTCTCAAGACATCGTTCTCTAGAGACGAAAACAACAATTTGAAATTCGATTGACTACAGAAAAGAGCAAGAACAAAAGTTCACCTTAAGATTTTTGGCAACTTTACAACATGATCACCCTAAACGGTCAAATTTGTAAATACATTCTTCTGTTACCAATGATTGCCTAAAAGGGATGAAACCCAAACAACGTTTGTCCTTTTAGGTGCATTTTCGCATCAACTTGACGTGAGAGAAGATCTTTCCTCATTGGGAATTACCGAGGGGAAAGTGTGATATCCAATTGAAACGAGGGTAGGATCGGTGCTACCGGATGCTTGTCATTAATAGTGCTGGTACATAATGATTGCTTGATATATTAATCATTTACTAACTTGAAGCTATTCTCTACATGGTGGACTATACATTTACATATATATTTGTGTGAGTGTGAGGGTGAATATGTGAGAAGAATGAACTAATGGATCGTTTACTCCATTAACAACATCTTTCTGGGGTCTTCGATCAATTCCTTAACAGTCTTCAAGAAGGTAACGGCTTCTCTACCATCAACAACTCTGTGATCATAAGTCAAAGCCAAGTACATCATTGGTCTGGAGACAATTTGGCCCTTAATTGTAACAGGTCTTTCCTTAGTACCATGCAAACCCAAAACAGCAGTTTGAGGCATGTTGATAATTGGGGTACCATATAAAGAACCGAACACACCACCATTAGAAATAGTAAAAGTACCACCAGCCATATCTTCGAGAGTTAGCTTACCGTCTCTAGCCTTCTTGGAAAGATTGGCAATTTCTTGTTCAATTCCAAGGATAGAACGAGATTCAGAGTTTCTAACAACTGGAGTCACCAAACCCTTTGGAGTAGCAACTGCAATTGAAATATCAACGTAATCTCTGAAAACCAAAGTATCGTTGTTTTCAATGGCTGCATTGACAGCAGGAATATCCTTCATGGCAAGGGAAGCAGCCTTAGAGAATGCACCCATGAAACCCATCTTGATACCAGTTTTGTCAAGGAATTCATCCTTATAAAGCTTACGCATTTCCATCAAGTTGGACATATCAACTTCATTAAAAGTAGTCAAAGAAGCAGCAGTGTTTTGGGATTCCTTAAGTCTTTCAGCAATTCTTAATCTCATTCTGTTCATCTTGACTCTCTCTTCGGTTCTAGAGAATGCACCAGAAGCTGGCTTGGAAGTTTCTTCCTTCTTTGGAGTAGCTTCCTTCTTTGGAGCAGGAGGAGCAGATTCCTTCTTTGGAGCAGCTGGGGCAGATTCCTTCTTTGGAGCAGCTGGAGCAGATTCCTTTGCAGGGGCAGGTTCTTCCTTCTTTGGAGCTTCTTCCTTTGCAGCTGGAGCAGAAGATCCTTCTGGAGCAGCACCTTCTTCGATTTTAACCAAATCTTGACCAACTTCAACGGTTTCCTCGGCTTCAACAAGTAATTCGGTAATGGTACCACTAACTGGAGCATTTACTTCAACATCAATCTTATCGGTTTCGATGGTAGCAATGGTTTCATCTTGCTTGACGTAATCACCAACGTTCTTAAGATAAGCAGAAAGAGTACCCTCGGTAATTGATTCGGCCATATCAGGAACCTTAACAGTGACTGAAGCATATCTAGCAGCATTCAATTGCAAATGTATACCACCAGAAATTGGCATTTGGTTCTTAGCAACACCTAAAATTCCAGTGTTGATGGAAGTAGTAGTTGTTCTAGTGTTCAATCTAGTAGTAGCATTAACAATAGAAGTGATGGATCTTTTGGCAAGTCTGGCAGACAAAGCGCCAGCTTGTTTCCTCGAAACGGTTCTAACACCTGTGGAGAGCATGGTTTGTGATAGATCAGATGATACGACTGTCAATTAGTTGGCAACTCACTGAAGAAATGTTGTACTAATTTATTGAAACTCTCAAAACTGATTGGCTTGTTCAGAAAATTCAGAATCGGATCCTCTTCCTTACAAAACTCATCAAAGGTGGTGGTAGCGCGCACATACTTAATGTAAATGAGGGACGGTGTCTGCTAGGTGAAATGTGCACGGCAATTGATTGAGGTGTATGAACTGCGGCAAATATGTCTCGGAACCGGTCTATCCCTCGGAAATACGACTAGGTAGACCTTTTAATATGTACTAAAAAAGCTCTCGATCAGATGTAGGATGCTCGAGAATAGCCTCGTAATTAGGCTCGGAAATAGAGGTAGTACCCCGCTGCAACTCCGAGAAGTGAGAGCTTTTTCCTTGCTAGCACCCATTACCGCACTCCGAGCCGTAATCCGTGAAAACCGATTCCTAAATTTCCCGGGACGATGACTCAATCACGTGATCATCATCTCCCGGAGCCCGGGACTACCGGGTATCTCTGGTGGTAATATGTTTTTTAAACAACGTAAAAGATTCAAAAGTGCAATGCGCTACCATGTCAGTAGTAGAATAAAGGTTGCAAAAGATACCTACTGATTATAATATTTAATAAAAGAAACTATGTTAAGTCTATAATCACCATCATGTATCACCACTTATGTAACTATAATTTTATAAAGGAAGTATTATGTTCGATTGTTTTCTATGGGAGTCGCCATGCCTCAAATGATTAGTAAAAGAAAGAAGCATTCTATTCTAAACCAGCAAAGCATAACCCGAGATTATTAGAGTGTGTTGAAAGTTGATAGTGTTAATCATGAATGATGTTGTGGACTGTCCTTCGCGTGATTTACTTACAAGATATACTCCAAGAGCACTCTATTGGAACAACAGACACCAATTGGTGGTATTAGTCACTCTGTCCAAAAAAGTAGCTACGCCTTCGATAGAAAAACAGGTTACTTCCTTATTATTCTCTTCACCCATGGCCATTGGAAGAATTCATTTCTTTTGTGACTTCTTGGTATCCGAAAAAACGGTGTACACTTCGGTGTACACTTCCTTTGGTTTGTATGAAGAAGTACATTGCTACTGTACTCTTTGGGCGTGGATGAAGTCAGGTGTCTTGGAGTATATTTGACTCAATCAATTTCTCTGAGGACATTCACTAATCTAATCACGTGATCTCATCTCAGAACTTTAGTCAAAATAGCATGCACGCGCAATTGGTGGCTTCAATCAATATCACCCTCCAATCTCCAATGTCATTTAGAAAGAGAGGAGAAGTTGTTTCTGGAACGGGGAATCCCTTAGTTGTAGGAAGAAGCCCAGCTTTGACAGCAAGAGGTCCTGTAGTTCCAGGAAGATCTACAGTTCCTGGAAGGAATAATCCTATTAGAGGATCTCCTTCAACAGCAGCTCCAGTAGCTTCAACAGCTAGCAATAATGTCTCTTCTCCATGCATAAGACCCTCCATAGTTACTTCACAACCTACGGTTTCCACTGGTTCCAGTGATTTAGATAAGCTTTTGCTTCATTCTGGAATTCCTTTAGGATGTTCGTTAATTGTTGAAGAATCATCAACCACCGATTTTGCTTCTGTTCTTGTTAGACTGTTTGTAAGTCAAGGTGTCTTACACAATAGAATAGACGATGGAAATGTTCAACTCTGTCATCTGGTGGTGGTTGGAATGCCTCAATCTTGGGCTAATGATTTACCCGGTCCATATAAGGGAACATCAAAAGAACAAAAGAAATTGAAGATAAAAGAAAATGAACAGAAAATTAGTGTTTCAAATCTCTCCAATATTCAAACAGAGAGACAAAGGACTGGTGGTTCCGATTTGAAAATTGCTTGGAGATATGGCCTAAATAAACCAGAAAAGGAATCATCAGATCAAATGGTTGAAACAGAAACATATTCAAATTATTCAACTCAATTTGATCTTACACAGAAATTTTCTCCTCCTCCTTCCATTCAAGATATATCTTTTGTTGCTTTGAGTCCCAACTTCACCACTTTAGTCAATCAAATACGCCAAATTATTAGTACCAAAATTAAGCAACACCCGGACATTGTTATCCGGATTGTTCTTCCAAATCTTCTTACTCCTTCATTATATTCTCCGACCCAATCTTCACCACAGTTCATCCTTCCCCTATTCCATTCCTTACAAAGTTTGTTGTCAACTTATTCCAATAATGCGATACTTATGACTCTGATCAACCTTGATTTGTATACTCGGAACCATCTAATCACGAGTACGTTGGAAAATATATTTGATGGTATTATCAACCTTCAGCCATTCAACCAGCAGATGTCAGCTTTGATCGAGAAGGCATACAAGAATGAACCAAAACGTATCCAACAAGGTTTGGTGAATGTAATTAAGGTCCCCGTACTATCTGAACGAGGAGCGATGATGGTCCGTATGGGAGAGTATGCGTTTAAAAATGGCAAACACAAGTTTGAAATTGAAAGTTGGGGGATTCCTGTTATTGATGAAGAAGATTCCGCTTCAAATAATCAACAGGATATACCACAAGCTCAAACCACCAAGAATATCGATTTCTAATTGTATAATAGTAAAGTAAACCATAGCCAACAATGTGATTTATTTCTGTAGTGAATCCAACTTTTCAAGGATCTCCTTTAATTTCATTTCAATTCTATCATTGAACTCCTTCTGGTTGGTTTCAATGGCCAATAATCTTTGGTCAATTTCCTTAAAAGATTGAGTCAATTGTTCATTGTCTATTGTGGGATTTGCAAATTGGACTTTCTTTTGAGCCTTTCTAACTGGAGATCCACCACCTGGAGATCTATTTAGAGAATAATCCTGAGAATCTTGAGAACTTGAACTTCTTTTATACGCCATTCTTTCATTCTCTCTACTCTTCTCCATCTCTCTTATCAATCTTCTTCTTTCTGGCGATCCACTGGCCACAACAGACCCAGCCACCGGTCTACGTGTCGGGGAGTTATACCGGAGTTGAGGGTGTGGCAGTAAAGGTCTGCGGCGATCTGTTCTATCTTGTTCCATTATAAGGCAGTAATTAAGTAGTACTAAGAACAACTAATTAGTGGTAAGTACGTAGTAAGGGCGTACAAAAGTATTTGTTATTGACAGTCGCGTTTTGGTATATATAGAACCACAACAGCAGGGATCACAAGGAAGCTGTGAGTGTGGCTAACTGAGAAGCTTTGTATTCCGTTACTCTGTTCATCCCACTAATTCTTAATGTTCCCTTAATAAATCAAAGCTTCGTAGTGTGTCACTGTGTGAAATATAAGTGCCATAATTACAGAAGTGCAAGTAAACCTATGGTTGCACATTGTCGTACACAACTGTTACATCATACAAGAAATAGACGAGGGAAGTCTTGCAGCTAGATAAATAAAGATAACGCCACCATATATAGAGTTTCGAACCCTATGCGTACTATAATGGTCCATTTTATTGCTTACTCTCGTATAAGAATACGCCACAGCTTTACAAATTACGTTAATCATTTCGCACGTTTTGATACCTTATCTGATAAAATATAAACCCATGTCAATACAACGGTTATAGAACCAGCCAAGTCACCCACACCAACTTCTAATGTGAACTGCGCTGCTGACCACCATCAGGAAATGCATCACTACATGTTGAGCTACCCCCCAGTAGAGTGTCTTGCAATGAATTGGATCCACTACAGGTCTACACCGAAATTTTTGTAATTGTGCTTATGTCTTATTGTGACTGAACAGTATAAACAGATTACTCTTTACTCTCTTAACACTCCGTATCGTTTTCTACCGGTTCATTATTATCATCCTTATCTTCAAGCATATTCCGCTTCACCTCATTTGGCCCAATTAGGAAACCAAATAACGTGCGACGCGTAGTGCGACATTGTGAGACACATATTTTTTCAAAGTCAAATTCAAAGACTAATACCATTGATATGTTCCTTAGCACCGATATTTAATAAGCGTTCAATTATAAAACATGTCCTCGTCTCCCATACGTGACACCAATGAGTCGCTGTCGCATCCTCGAGGCGACTCTGGTTCTCACAGCCGCTCGCAAACTCAGAGACTTGCTGGTGATGGATCGTCATCTCCTTTATTCATGCCCTCCAGTGATGCTGGTGGATCAGACCGTAGACCTTTCTTCAATGCCTCTACCCATGGGGGGTCCTCACCATTGCACTACACCTCATCCACACATCCCTCGTCTGATCGAGGGTTTCAAAGTGGGGGAGCGCGTCAACCCACCAGCGGTAGAATATACTCTGATCTTCCAACAAGTGAAAGAGACCATACCCCTAGAAGAAGATTTAGAGGTGATTTACAAGATTCCACATCGTCTCCTAGGAGATCCAGAAGAATGGTGGAAACAACTAGGACCACAGTCAATGGGTCTCAGAATAGTTCCTTACCTAATTTAAGTTCTCTGTCATCAATGGCACCATTGGATGAAGGTCCTGTTAGAGTCATTTGGGGTACCAATGTATCTATTAATGATGTTGCTGATAAGTTTAGGGACTTTTTATTGAACTTCAAATATAGATATCGTAAGGAATTGGATGGTACAAATATTGAATTGGATCAAGATATATCTGAAGAAATGGATGAAGTTTTCTATTTGAATGAATTGAAGGCTATGCACAGTTTAGGGTTGACTAATCTTAATCTTGATGCAAAGAACTTGAGAGCTTATGTACCTACCCGGTCTTTATATTTCCAATTGATCAATTATCCACAAGAAGTTATTCCCATTATGGATCAAAGTTTAAAAGAAACAGTTTTAACTATCATGACGGAAGAAAATGCCACTGATGATGAAGTTAGTGAAATAGAAAAGAAAATTTATACTGTTAGACCTTATAATATTGATTTGGTACAAAAAGGTATAAGAGAATTGAATCCTAATGATATTGATAAATTGGTTAGTGTTAAAGGATTAGTATTAAGATCCACTCCCATTATCCCGGATATGAAGGTTGCCTTTTTCAAATGTAATGCTTGTGATCATACTGTTGCGGTGGAAATTGATAGAGGGATTATAGCCGAACCCAAAAAATGTCCCAGAGAAGCATGTCGTCAACCTAATTCAATGGTTCTTATTCATAATAGATCATCATTTGCTGATAAACAAATTATCAAATTACAAGAAACCCCTGATTTGGTTCCTGATGGTCAAACTCCACATTCTATCAACTTATGTGTTTATGATGAATTGGTTGATACTTGTAGAGCAGGTGATAGAATTGAAGTCTGTGGGATATTTAGATCGATCCCTGTTAGAATAAATTCCAAGCAAAGAGCACTTAAAAGTTTGTACAAGACTTATTTGGATATTGTTCATGTTAAGAAGATCGACAAGAGAAGAATGGGAGCTGATCCTTCCACATTAGAACAAGAATTATCTGAGAAACATCATGAAGTGGAAGATATAAGAAGGTTATCAGCTCAAGATATTGAGAAAATAAAGGAAACAAGTCAAAGAGATGATTTATATGAATTATTGGCACGTTCATTGGCTCCATCTGTATATGAAATGGATGATGTCAAGAAGGGAATACTTTTACAATTATTTGGAGGAGCTAATAAGACATTCAAGAAAGGTGGAAGATATAGAGGTGACATAAACATATTATTATGTGGAGATCCTTCAACTTCCAAATCCCAATTGTTACAATATGTTCATAAAATAGCCCCTAGAGGTATTTATACTTCTGGTAAAGGATCATCTGCTGTTGGGTTAACAGCATATGTGACTAGAGATGTTGATACCAAACAATTGGTATTGGAATCTGGTGCTTTAGTACTTTCAGACGGTGGGATATGTTGTATTGATGAATTTGATAAGATGAGTGATAGTACCAGATCAGTTTTACATGAAGTTATGGAACAACAAACGATTTCTATTGCCAAAGCCGGGATTATTACCACTTTGAATGCTAGAACTTCTATATTGGCATCCGCAAACCCCATTAATTCTCGTTATGATCCGAATTTACCCGTGACTGCCAATATTGATCTACCTCCTCCCCTTTTATCCAGATTTGATTTGGTGTATTTGATTTTGGATAGAGTTGATGAAGTTGTGGATAGACAATTGGCCAGACATTTAACGGAAATGTATTTGGTGGATGCTCCAGATAAAGTGAATGAAAACTACGTTCTTCCTGTGGAGTTTGTTACCATGTATATCCAATATGCTAAAGAGAATATCCAACCGGTTATGACCGAAAGAGGTAAGCAAGAATTGGTGAGAGCCTATGTGGAGATGAGAAAATTGGGTGATGATGCTAGAGCAAGTGATAAGCGTATTACTGCTACCACGAGACAATTGGAATCGATGATTAGACTATCTGAAGCTCATGCCAAAATGAGATTAAGTTCAACTGTGGAATTAATTGATGTGAAAGAGGCCGTTAGATTAATTAAGAGTGCCATTAAAGAATATGCCACTGATCCGGTTACTGGAAGAATCGATATGGATATGGTTCAAACTGGTACCACCGTTGCTCAAAGAAGACTTCAAGAGGATTTGTCCAATGAGATCATGGCCATCTTAGAACTGGATAATGGAAGTATTCGTCTTACAGACTTGGTTGTGCGACTTAACGAACGGTCTTCCATTAGAGTGGAGAGTCAACATGTACATGATGCCATTAAAAGAATGACTCAAGAGGGAAGAGTCATTAGAACTGGTGATGCTCATAGATCAACCATATCCAAAGTCAATACTGTCTGATGTAATATATTGTAACTATATATATTTGCTGGAGTCTACGGGGGTAACATCACCAACTTCAATATTATTATCATCATCATCATCATTATTATTAGCTTCCGTTTCTTCTATTTCTGATTCCACTTGCTTTAAGAAATCCTCTAGTTGCTCATCCAATTCAATATCTGTGGCGGTATTATATCTATGTTTGGTAAGCGTATTGACTACCTTTAACTCTTGTTGGATATCGACCGGCTCGTCTCGTTCAAGTTTCCCAATGATATCGTTTAATACACTAAACCGGAACTCGTATGTCTTTCGGTATCCTTCTAGATCTTTACGACTCTTTGTAGCCTCCACCACCGCAGACCCAAACACCACCGTAAGTATCAAGGACTTGACCAATGGTATTTGGCTGCGGAATCCTTGCCATGTGCGAGAAGTCCCCGACATTTGCCTCATAGAAGTTCGGAACATTCTCGGTGTAAATACCAGAACAGATCAGTCCATCAACCCGATCCAATGAATTACTCGATTCAACTTCATTGCGACATTTGGTGATAGTAGTGTGCTTACTTCAAATCAAAACACTTTAAAGTCAAACCTTCGTGTTCTTCCGTAACCACACCAATTGGTAGCAGAATGCGTACCAGGAAGTCGGTCACAGTTATAGTGGCGGTGTTACTCCTGATTTCGCTTCTAAACTTTGTTTTGAAATATTATTCCTACTTTGTCCTCTATGTTAGTGCCTCTAAGCATGAGAACGGGAACGGGTCTGGACTCACACAAGAAACCGGTGAAACACCCCATCCGCATGAACTCTTTGTTCCACTATTAACATTCATTCCTACTAAGTCGCCCGTTTTAACTCGTCCATGGGTGTTGATCACCAGTGCCTTTGTGGAAGAGAACCTTGTGGGACTAGTGGTCTCAGTGGTATTGATATTTTATTTAGGCAATTATATGGAGTTAATATGGGGAGCTCGAGAGTTGGTAAGATTCGTCACTCTAATAATAACTATAACCAATCTATCTGTTTATATTTGGTATACTATAAAGTCATTGTTGGTAACCATGGATTCGGTTCCTCCCGTTATAGCATCAGCTCTGGCCATTAATATGGGATTATTGGTGGCCATGAAACAAAGACTATCCAATCATTATTTCATCTTCATAAAGGGGAACGTTCGAATCAAAGTCACTCATATTCCATTAATCTATTTGATCTTTAGTTTCATTTTGGAGTGTTTAAGTGAAGAATATGAAGCATCTTTTATGCTTGCCTTTGTTGGATTCTTTGTATCTTGGACCTATTTAAGGTTCTTCAAATCTGGAACAAATGATCGTCAGTCTTATTTATTACCGTTAACAGCAAAGAAAAATAATACTACTATGATTAACAACAATCATAATAATACTGATAGTATTGTTGGAGAATCAGCCATAGTAGATTCCTCTTCCTCCACACAATCATTAACTCGAGAATCATCATCACGATTTAAACTCCCAATTAACTCCACAAAAGGGGATAGAACAGACCAATTTGCATTATATACCTTCTTCCCTTATCCAATATCAATATTGATCAAAATCATATCAAATTTGGTGTTCAATTTGCTTATTAAGTTCAAAGTTTTGAATCTCCAAGATTATCCAGAATCAGAACAAGATGACGTTGATCAGGATAAGATCTTTTTCGAAGAATTGAATACCCTAAGATCAAATTTATTCAGTTTATCATCTTTGAAAGGTGCGAAACATGTTACTACATTACCTGATGCCACTTCCAAGTTCAAAGTGTTTTTGAATTGGATCATAGGTAAGTCAAGTAGATCGGGTATTAAATCAACCATGGATAAAAGACGGAAATTGGCATTAAAAGAATTGGAATGAATATAACTTAAGCATCAGGATGCTTTCCAACTTGATTCAAAATATACCCTAAAAGAAGATCTTTACGAGTATACCATTCATCTTTTTGTTTCGGATCATATACCAACTCAACGTTGGTTAATAATGTTTCTATCTGATGTTTATTTTGAAGCAAAGACCATTCCTTTATGGAAAGCAAATACCACATGGCTGATTTCCGGAACCTGGATAAGCCAACAATAGTTGCATTAATTGGAGCCTTGATCTTGTGTTCATTAATAAAAGTTCCTGCTTCTTGATCATCATCATCTTCTTTGTCAGTTATTGTCTTAACTCGATCGAAAAACTTGTCCAATAAGAAAGTGTTCTCCAGATTTAAATAGATTGAACTCCCCACCGTAAACCCTAACCGTTCATATAAAATAGCTCTTGTAACAGCGGGTTTTCCAATGGGTAATTGAATATCAAATTCAGCAATGCATTTAAGTATGTATTTTTCAATTAAATCTGTCCACCACCAACTAATATTGAATGCGTTGCACATACACAATAAAAGCTCAATAACCACAAGATGGGCACGACTGCTATAAGATTTCAAATTTAGTCTGGATTTGAAAGTGTACGATAAGTTGTCCATATAAGGTTCAACAATATCATGTCGTACTTTCCTTAGGGTATTTTTATCAGGACGTAAATTGGAATTACTTTGTTGAGTTTGAGCCAACAAAAGTGATACTATGCACATTTCTTGTGATGAAGCCACATAAACCCAAGCTTTATCATTTGTGAAATCTTTCTTTATCAAATCATAAGTTGAATAAGCATATTTGAAATCTTTTAAAATCAAAGACCAATCAGCCAATTTCCTAATGGCTTGTTCTGGACTAGATTTATGATAATAATTCTCATGAGAATTAAATCCAATGTTGGAATTGATTTCATTATTAAAGAGTCTTCTGGAAGCAGAGAAGAATTTATTGGCAATAGATTTCTTTGGTTGAAGGATTTGATCATCCCAATACCTTATTTTCTGTTCCATATGGGGGATTAAATATTTCTTGATAAATTCATTTAATTTTGTTCGAAGAATTTGATCGACCGAAAGTGGAATCTTGATGTTAGTGGACTGAGATTTAAGACTAATCCGTTGAAGATCTTCTTCAATAGTAGAATTTTCTTCTAATGAAATGGATATGGTTTCCACTTCTTGAGTGAACGCCTGAATAGGAAACAACGTGGCATTCATATTAAGCATGGTATACAATTCTTGTTCAAATGCAATGATTTCTTGTTGAGAAACCGTATTTGGATCATAAAATACAAACGAATGCATTAATAAGTCATTAATCTGGAAGAACTTGGGGAAATTAAAGTTACGGAAATGAACGATTTGCTCTCTTAAATATTCCAAAGAATCTTGTGCATAATCCACCACAAAGATCTGAGTTATTGGATGGTTAAACGTCTCAAAGGGAACAATATGATTAGAAGTAATCACCTTATCAAAGAACCCAAGATATAAGTCGGACGTCCCTGTTCCAGTCCCTTTATCAGATGCTTCATTAGCTTTATGTTTCAATAAAAGTTCTAAGGTCCCTATTGAAAATAGTTGATTCAAAGAAACAATGCCACCTGAACCTTCAGAAACCGATTGAGTGGAGGCATTGGTACTCGATGATTCTCGAGTGGTTCCACTCTTAATGCTTATCAATTCAGGTAATGGAGGTTCAAATCTAATAGGGAAGCTGGGATAGTTCTTGGTAATCAATTGGGTATTAGTAATCTTAAACACCTGATTCGAAATGCTATATTTGGAATTGTTCCCATAGGGCTTAAATAATTGTAGTATGGATATATCTTGTGTAGATGCAATTGCCTGAGCTAACGTATCTGCACTAATCGATGATTGGATGGAGATCAACGGCGAATACGCATGATGAAGTAAATGTTGTCGAGAGTTGTAAGGGTCTAGGCCCTTGGGATATTCCATTATATATAAGGGCAGTAAGGACTTAGATAGTGTTAGCATTTTACTATTGTGGTAATAATAATGATTACAACTTGTATTGGTGCACAGGACTGTATATAAAATAACTGTAGTCAAGATGTCAAGTAGTTTGTACTCTTTAGATATAATTAAAAGTATGTTAGTAGTAAGAATACTTTTATATTGAATGAATTACAACGGTGTTAAGTGTGATGCTTGAATAATGATGTGATGGTATGTTTGACTAGTGCAGTGTTACTAGTGCAGTATCACTAGTGCAGTATTACTAGTGATGTTTATTAGTGAATAGGAGCTGACTGAGACCATACAGGTCACAGTGACGGTACTATAGATCCCCATAAATCATATCATTATTCATAAGCATACGTTTAACATATCCCTTATACCCAAATAGTGTATATATGTAAGCCGTACATGGAGAGTATCCGGGTAACCCTGAGATTTTTTCACTATAAATTAAAGTGACGGCCCGCGTTTTTTTTATAAAAGTTTAATACTCTTTTCTTCATCGTGCGGCAGCCTTAACTATTACCGTGTTGCTTGTCTGTTCCTAGTACATTTATGTATCCCACGAGTTTGCGAGCGTCAAGTTAAAGGCGAGATTGATGAAATATTCACGTATTTTGGCCGTCTTAATGCCCTTTTAGTCGTGAGCTAGTGCTTCCAATCACGACTAAGGGCTGGTGGGCCCAACAATTTTTTATGACTCTCAATGTAGTAATTTTTTCTTTTATATCCAATTTCCTCTAACAACAGAAAACATAAAGTTCATTATAAGCCCAAACACTATGGCCATTTTCTGTCTTTTGTTAAAGATGGAATCATCGATCAATAGGAATAAAAGGGCTACTGCTCCTAAAAATATTCCTAAAAGAACCCCTAGAAGTAAATCTTCATTAGCATTCTCTTCAAGATCTAATGATGGTGCAACATTGGGAGTAGTTGGGTCTGTGTCATCGGTTTCTAGTTGATTTCCAGTGCCAGCACTAGAACCAGAACCAGAACCTGAACCTGAACCGGTATTCTCAGCGACACCGGTACTAAACATATTCTCCACTAACCTATTTTCAAGTTGTCTCATTTCTGACAGTCTTTGCTCTTGTTCTTCCAAATCGGCGATACCTCCATGATCTATCAGCGTATTATTGTTATTCCCATATAACATTTGAAATTGACGACGAAAGTCCCGAACATCATCTTCACTAAATCCTTGCAGTAATAAACGGTCAAAACCAATTGAATCTGAAGTGGTTTGTATTTGAGTTTCATTATCCAATCTTTCTTCTTGCTCCAACTCAGTTCTCGACAATTCATCTCCAACCACACAATGGATATATATGTTACGATCAACTTCCTTCGATTTCTGGTCAATACTTCCTCCAAGAATATGATCACCTGAAGTCTTTAAATCTGCATTGTTGAGTCCTGAACCGTCTTCAATTTCAGCATCTTCTTGTTCCCATACCCTTTTAACCGGTTCAAATACTTCCTTATAGAAATCCGTCTTATGGTTCAAAATCCGTCCACTATAGATTAATTTTAATCGCCTATTACAACATTGATTGTATTTGTTACGGATATTCAGACGAAGAAAGGAGGTGGTAATAAGTCCATTGATTTGATTGCGTTCTGCGCCTATAGAAATCGGGATTCGAAGATCTGCTAACGACGAAGAAGAAGCTGACGTATTTGTAAATCTAACTATAATTGTGAACTGCATTTCTGGTTTTGGTGTGTACTTTATCTGGGATAGTAGCCTGGTAAGAGCTTCATCAATTACTTGAGATCTCTATCCAGCGCTACCATAACAACAATCGCACGACCTTATATATGCTTCATAACACTACACATTAAGTATACCATTCACAGAGACTGATGTTAATTCTACACACCTTCGGTAATTTCGGTACTTATCCGGATTAGATATTTTCAGCATGTCAGCAACCCATTCAACCGTATTCGATCTTCACCCATAGAATCATCCCGTAATTAACCGATACATACGTATAATTGACTCTATAGTTTATTTGCACGCCACCGTATTCGGGTCCGATTATGGGATGGCAAACTTCCAGTGTCACCATCATCATCATCATCAAACGGAATATCGATATTTAACCGCCTTGGGTAGTCCCCGTACCGATAGCTATCACCGTTCGAATCTATTACATCTACTCCACCAACAACTCAAATATAAATACATGTGAATGGTTAGAGCAATAATCAAGACCTTTCAAATTCGTACTTCAAGCCAATCAAAACTAAAACAATGTCAGGAAAGTCACCATCTTCTGCTACCACGCAAGTGATAGAAGCTCATGAGACTGATGCAGCTCAAGAGTCTCCCTTAAGATATGCAGCCTATGCCAGAAGAATGCAAACCATTATGAAGGCAGCTCATAGATATGTTGCTTATACATCTGATATCGGGGAACTGTTCCGTCCTGTTGCTCATCCTCGTGTAGTTACTGCTGGTTATGCAATCTCTTGGGCTTATATATTGGGTGATGTTGGATATACCATGTGGAAAACCAATCTTCTTAGTAAAGGGTTGTATACTCCTGGATTATTACCTTGGCAATCCAGTCCAAAGGTGGCTGATCCAGTACAGGCTGCTGAGTTCCAAAAGGAATATGGACATTCAATTGTTGAAAGTGATTGGAGATTGGTTGGTTTGAAGAGAGGTATCTTTCAAAGTATTGCTTCTATGGGATTACCAGCATTTACCATTCATTCTACTGTTAGATATTCAAGTTTGCTATTCAAGAATTCCTCTATTGCTCCATTGAAATCATATGGTCCAATTGCCTTAGGGTTAGCAGTAGTACCCTTGTTACCTTATATCTTTGATGAACCTGTTGAGAAGGCAGTAGATTGGATATTTGAGAAAGGTGAGGAATGGTATGAGGGAACCACCACCTCCAAGAAGTTACAATGATCAATGGTATCAGTAACAGTTCATATCATTATCATACCATATAATATATTAGAAGTATTTAGTCATTACTGTGGTCTGGAATAATTCAATGTTCCACACTTATCACAAGTTCTTGCATCCATATCACCATCAAATGCAACTATAGCGTCTTTAACTTGAGTTCCTAAATCGTGGCAATAGAATTCAACTTCATGTACGATATCTTTACATTCACGACAATACCATCTGATCTTATCATTGGTCCCAGTAGGTCTGTCTTGTTCAACCACAAGTCCTAAAGTATCTGCGAATCTCACAGGATTATGGGGTACATTTCCAGGTAATAAAAATGAATCACCTTCTTCAATAATGATGTCCTTAAATCTACTCTCATCTCCAATTGGAACATCAGGATCAACTACTCGTAAACACATTTTCCCCTTTAACTGGTGGAAATATTCGGGAGTTTGGTTCACATGGTAATCTGTACGTTCATTGGGACCTCCAACTAACATCACCGTAAATCCACCACGGTGAAGACAGTAATTGTTCACCGGTGGTTGTAACAAATGTCCGTTTTCTTCAATCCATTTCTTTATGTTAATAGGAGCTCCAAGCATTTTATCTTTGATGTGAAAAGAAAGAAAGCTGTTCAAAAAAATTGGTTTACTATTTTTTAAAGATTTAATTTACTAATCCTAAAAGTCACCTTATATTCTTCAATACGGTGCGCAAAAATATACGACTGAAAAATGTAGGCAAAAGTCCATCCCCACCAGGATTCGAACCTGGAATCTTTCGGTTCGTAGCCGAACGCCTTAACCATTGGGCCATGAGGATCACTTTTGATTATAACCGGCTCCCATGGAGATATAGCAGATATGACTAAACACCTAGTTTACGCATGTTTGTCTATTCCTTTGTCTTCATTCGTTAATCTTAATGATTAGTCGTACTTGTCTATTACTACTATTAATATTGTATGTATATAGTATATACTGAATTCCACATTACTTCTGAAAGACTTCACATAATATATTTTTGAGGAATTTCGTTTGCTCATCTTATGATCTTGCATTTTATAAATTGTTCATATCGTCACCAAGTTTATCGGATAATATGTTAACTGTCTTCCCGTTGAAAATGTCATACTTGTGTTTGTTAATGTAGGTGATTATCGATGCCAAAAGACAATTTAACCTGTTCAATTGTAATGACTCCAAAGCGAACTCATTATTACCATTCAGTGCAGCATTGTCATTAAATAAATCATCATCATCATCATCATTATCATCTACTTCACCTCCATTGCCTCCAGGCGTATTGAAAATGGAAGAATAATGATCTTCTAAAGAGATGGAAAACATATTACTGTTGATATCTTCGTCAATTTCCATGGCATCATCATTCGAGGCTACTGGGGTATTACTGCTTCCATTGAACTGCAGTAAACGTTCAATCCAATACTTTTTATTATCAGCAGAAACAGAAGCCTGAAGGAACAGAATATAAAGTATCAAATTAATAAAAATCTTAGATTCTTCACTCGACTTCTTTTGAAACAGAACAACTTCATCTAATAATGTGTTTATAACCATATTGTCATTCACAAAATTAACTGCGATCATTCGTTTATCAAGATTATCAGCATTGGATTCTGGAGGTGATTGGGCTAATTGAGGCAGTTGTGTGGATTGACTGGTAAATGATGACAGAACAAAGTCAAGAGTTACTTGCTTGAATTTGCTAGGCTGGGTACGACAATAAAGTTGATTACCAATTGGTTCAATCCTCAGCCTAATTTTCTCCACTATTTCAATACCCATCAGTGAAGTGTTGAATAAATCAAATGATTCTAACAACTTGATAATTTGGTGTCCAACCAAGTTAATAACCATACAAAACATAATATCTGTATCACTATTCAATTTTTCTTCATCATTGGTGGTATTTAGCTTGATTAGTTGATACAATACTTTCACATATATGTTCTCATCAAACTTGCTCAGCGGATTATTGGTAACCTCTAAGGTTATCTTTCCAATGACCCATTTGATGACGCTTAAAGTACATGGCATGAGGAAGTTTTGCGACAAATAATCAATACCATTTGATAAATGTTGGAAGCTAATAATGTTACTTCTGGTAGCCAAGATTGCTTGTTGGAAAATTATAGGAATAAGCTTGTTCACCTGTTTGATATTAACTGATTTGATCAAATCATCTGATAATCCATCATTCGAATCATCAAAGAGTGCATTGACCCATTCGGTCAATAAACTATCGTAATTGTTGATGATAGTGGAGTCTTCTTCACTGACATTTGAGGGTTCATTATTTGTTAAACCGTCACATAATTTATAATAAAAGTTCAAAACATAATCCAAAGTATAGGAATTGAAATATGATATGTTTTGAAAATTAATTTGATATGTTTCAATGATTAAGATAGCACTTAGAAGGAATATTCCAAAATAAGAATACGAGTCTTGGAAATTCTCAGCATCATCATCAGTATTAAAATCCTTGGAATCCAAATAATTCACTAGCAAGTTCAAAATTGTGTAAGGACCATTTTTGGAGTTATAAGAAATGATGTGCAATAATGTTAAATTATTCAGTATGACCAAGAGCAATCTTGCAAGTTTATCATTTTCCTTTCTTTTGATCAATTCTTCTAGATGTTTTAGTATGACTCTAGTAGTTTCCATTTGTTTGGCATGCAGACATTCTATATTCTTTTGCAAAGTTACAAAGAATTCAATTAAACCAGATTCATCTAAGGAGGTGAATTCAGGATTGACTTTTAATAATTTAGTATCAATTCCTCTTTCAACGTTCAAATTAGAATTGTTGAAAACATTTAATTCACCAACTAAATATTGTTGGTTGACTCTTGTTTCAGTAGGGAAGATTTTATGGAAGGAAGGAATTGATAGTAGATTATGAAAAATACAACTTTTAACCAATAATTGACGGATATGAATGATTTCTTCCGAAACAGCAATTCTTTCTTCAATTGCTTTAAATGCATGTACAATGGATTCTTCTACAGTTTCATCAGTGAATTTTAACAATGATAACGATAATGGTAACTGAGAAACAATATAATTCTTCCAATTGAATTTAACAAATGGGTAATCATTGATATGACCATATCCATTGAATAAAGTGCTAATAAACTCCACTGTTATAGCATATGGTTTCTTGGCGTTTTCATTGATAAATAAGGTGGTATAATTACTCATCAAATCATTCTTATCAAAGTTGAAGTTTTTGAACTGTTGACTTAACCAAAAGTATTTTTTCAACTTGTTGATTTGAGTTAACTTCCTAGGATTAATATTGGCTAACGATAAACTTTTAGTAGTGGCCTTATGCTTTAAAGTCAGATCTCCTTCATCAACAAAAAACGAACTAGTCACAGATATATTGTTACTGGTAGTAATAGAATTGATATTATTGTGATGATGATCAATTTCAGTCAGCTGTTTCAGCTGCTGTAATTGTTGATGTTTCACAAGAGTACAGATATATCTGTACTCTTTAATGAACCCCAACTTATGTAAATCAGAGGCCAACTCTTCCACACATTCACGAGCCTTTTGAGAATCAGCTGAAGGTAACTTGTAATGTTTGAATATAGTACTCCATATGAATACCAATTCACTCAAGATACGGGATTCAACGGGTAGAGGCAGTCTCCCGAGATTTTTTATAGTAGTAGTGACATATTTTGTATAGGCAGCCAAATGCCAACTTGTGAGTTTCAGAAGTAACGACTCATTTAAAGACAGGGTCAATGATTTAGATATCAACATCCGATTCAAATGTACCAAATATTCCACTTGTGATGGAACTGCAGTTTTGGTCAAAAGTCTCCAGAACCGAGTCATTGATTCGTTATCTGACATGGCCAATGCCAACACCAAATCAATCTTACGATAGATAGATGCTTTAGTGGCGGTAGACAAAGGTGATACTTCTAGCATACAAGTGATATATTCATTATCGTCTATCTTTTGAGATTCATTTAGCTGTTGGAATAGACTGATGAAGTTGGGTGCCAGAACCTGACGAGTGGCACAGGTGGTGAGAAGTTTGTTAAGGGAAGTAGCCATGAGTGGCAATGAAGAATTGAATAAAGAAGAAAAAAGAAGCAGCAGAGGACGAATAAGATGGACCAAAGGAAGGCATATATCAAGCCTGGATCACTTTAGTTGGATATATTTTTCGGTACTTGTTTTGAGGAAGGAACGAGCACTACTGATAAAGTTCGATATATAAACTTAATGTATTCATATATAACAATTATAGAATCACACCGTCCAGTAACCTAAAAGTATTTTCTTTTGAAACTCGTAACATCCTACCATATATTAAAGGGACACCTGAAAACAGGTACTTAAAGCAAACAGTAAAAAGAATCTTAGATGAATATCACCACCTCAACTCAAACAATATATGCGTACACACAACACCATAGAATATGATATTAATCTATTGGCCATCAACAAACCACACCAAGGTAAAACATCAAAGTATAAAAACAAAAATAAACCCACGTAAAAACTCAATGAGCGTATAAGTTAGTCTAAATCATTAAACAATTGTAACAGAACAAAACAAAAATAATAAAAGGTAGTAGCAAGTATATCCGTATGCCGATACCAAATTAATGAGAGGGAAATCAACTTCACATAGTTGAAATGAATAAAAAAAACAAAAAAAAAAGACAATACAAAATATGGTCCATCAAGTTCACCACATGCTGGATCCTCCATAGTTCTGGGCAGTAGTGAAAGATGAAAACCCAACTGAGTTATTGGAGTTGGACCCCAAAGATACCTTTTGATTACCCCAGATTGAAGAAGATTGACCCCAGCCAGTAGAAGAGGTCACAGTGCTGTTGGAATTGTTATTAGAACCACCTGCAGAGAAAGACGAACTTCCAATATTGGAAGTGGGTAATAGCGAAGGAGAATTCAAAAAGGTAGGCACAATGCCACTGGGTGTGCCTGGAACACCACTTGAACTGGGACCTGATATCGAATTTCTAAATGCTGAACTAGATCCAGAAGCAGAAGTACTCGAGTTTCCAAGGAATAGTTTGGGGGGTGAAACTGAACTTGTATTGTTCGACATTGATGAGTGAATATTCTTTAAAACACCAGGTGAATGAGATTTACTATCATCAAAAAGCCTAATGGAAGCACTAGTACTATCGCTACCAAGCGATTGGGTACTACCGTTCAAATGCATAAAATTAGTCTTAAATTCTTGTGGTGGTTGTTGAGGTACTCTAGACAGTTGTTGCACTTGCGGTTGCAGTTGCAGTTGACCAAATCCCATTTGCTGATAACCTTGTTGAAAAGTGCTAAGTTGAGGCTGTTGGAATTGAATTTGCTGCTGGGTATTGTATTGAGATGACTGGCGAGTAAAGTTTTGATCTTGACCATATTCCATAGGAGAGTTAGTATCATTGTAATATCCTTGATAAGAAGTACCAGAGTAAAGTAACGATTGCGGTTGCTGCTGCTGTTGCTGGTGTTGCCTCTGTTGCAGTTGCAGTTGCACTTGTTGTCTCTGAAGATAATAGTTATCTCCTCCATGGTGATAATTCTGGTTATAACTATGGTTGTAGAGCTGTTTGTTGTACTGCTGACGTACATTACCACTCTGTCCACTTTGTTGGTTACGATGGTGTTGAGAATATTGATTTTGGTGACTCTGTTGACCATATAGTTGCAGCTGTTGTTGTTGCTGGTTATAGTAGTTGTTTTGGTAGTTGTGCCCATGATGGTGATGTTGGGATTGTGCGTATTTTTGATACCCATACCTTGAGTTGGTGTTGTTATTGTTGTTATAATTATGATTATTATTCTGATACGTTGACCCTGAGCCTCTTGAACTCTGATTCAAAGTTGCATAAGTTATCATCTCCATTTGAGAACTGAAGGGAATTACTTCAAGTACTCTCTTTTCATACAACTTTGGGGGGCCATCTTCTGATGAAGGAACTAAATCCGCCATGACAACACCGTTTGAATATATACTATGCCACCACTATTAATATCCCATTCGTTAAAATGAACTTAATCAAATCAATTCGTATGGTTCAGCTCAGTGTACTGCTTAGTTTTGAACTCAATAAGAAAAAAGAGTCTATTGTCAACAAGCAGCTTCCTTTGACCCGATACTAGTCTAAGCAAGAATAGGATCCACTGTTTTTTTCTATCTTGCCTAACAAATGGGCCTCTATTATATGAATGATGTTTGTTGCATTGTATTCTTCCCAGATCTGATTTGATGAAATTTTGTTGTTCAGGCGGTTGGGCTTTTGTGTACTTTTGTTGCTGGACGGGTTTAATAGCCAGACCCTCGATACTACAGCCAACTATACCGGCCTCTCTTTACATACAGGTGCAATTGTCATACTAAGTGTTGTACATATACTAACGAACTATTAAGCTGTAGTATTACTATTACATTATACCATGCTACTTTTCTTCACGAAGCACTGAGTTGCCATGCAGGAACACCTATTTTCTTCACTGCATCATCGACCTTTTCTTGGGAAACCTTTGGGTCTTCTGGACTCTGCCACAGTGACAGTTGAGTTGGGACTTCTTCTTCACTTTGCTTATGCTTCATTTGCCATTCTGGAATACCTCCAGCCGTAACACCACTGACTGTTGTAGGTTGAGTACGCTTTTCAGCAACTTCAGGAACAGAAGGAGAAGTTGTTGTAGATGAAATGCTATCTGTGTTGTTGATGCTTCCTGTTCCAGTGTTATAACTGTTTACAGGACTTGGTGTAGCAGCAGCACTGACAGAAGCAGGTGTGGATGTAGGAGAAGCAGCATCTGGAGCAGCAGGAGTATTATTTTCCTTTGCAGCCTTAGCCTTAGCCCTATTGAGAATTTCGGAAGCAGAAGGAATTGAAGACACGGGTGCAATACGCATACCAGAAGATTCAGTAGTTGATTTGGAAGATGAACGAGCTGCAATAAGCAGCTTTAAAGATTGTAGTTCTTCAATTATCACCAGTAATTCATCCTTTACATTGTCTTTGATGGCACTCATGTTCTTCTCCACACTATTCAGCAAATTATCAACTTCTAACTTCATTAACCGTAAATCATCATCAAACTTAAGTTTATCCTTATTATACTTAGTTAAAAAATCATTGACATTATTGATTACAATATCGATTTCCTTCAACTTATCATCATTAGAACTCTTGATTTCTTCTTGTTCTTTAGACATTTGTTCCAACACCTTATCGATCTTAACAAACTCTTCATCAATTCGTTCACGATCTTCGTCAATGGTGGCCTGTGAAGGAGGAATAATGCTAGGTATCAAATACCGGGTTACAACTTGGTAAAGTCCATAGGTCACCCCCGCAGTAGCCGTCGCCATGATAAAATAATCCTTCCACAGTCTTTCGGGGACTGCTGGGGCAACGGCAGAATAGTAGTCCAATGGAGGTCCAGATGCCATAGGTGCAGAAGAGGTAGTCGAAGAAGAAGAAGAAGAAGAAGAAGAAGAACCAACACTTGAATAACCATCATTTGCTCTCTTCAACGCTTCCTCTATTTCCTGCTGATTCAATCCCTTGGATTCCAAAAACTCAACCTTCTTATTGAGAGGTGATCCAGCAACAGAGCCATCCTTTAAGAAACTGACCGCACTGTTGATCAATTCTTCATTCATTGTCCTTGAAAGTTGTAGTGGTTGTTATAGAAAGACTGGGGTAAACTGTCTCCACAAATTGAGAATCTCTTTGGTATCAATTTTTATTTTATCAGGGCGAGGCACGCTTTAACCGAGGAGGGAAATAATACTTATATACAGGTGTTGCCTAACAGTTCTTCATAGAGGCTGCAAATTTATAGAGATTACTCCGGTCTCGTATTTCATACACGATATTTTTAAATCATTTAGGTTAATGTTTGATCTGCTTCGAATTCGGTGGTAGTCCGAGTTAAATGACATTATTGTAGTTAGATCATGTAATACTTCTAACAGTAAATATCATTGGTTGATTCTAGCTCACTACAAGCCTAAATTCCATCAGGTAGGCATGTTAATCGTTTCGAAACTCCTGACCAGGAATTTGTAGCAGTGGATTAGTACATCTAAAACAATTCATTTATGCGCTTACAGATAGTGTCTGATTCATTTCCTAGCACCTAAAGGACGGGCAACTTCGAATCTTGGTCATTGTTCATGGTTCTGTCGGCCCTTTTCACAACTAATGCAATTGGTTCGAGTTCAAACATAATGATATTTTATCTGGAGATCAATGGGCCATATCGAATTCGCTTGCTTGTGTTCATCTTAGTAAATTATGTATTGCTTTCAGCCGTTTGTTGTTACATCAAAGTCGTCTGAGGAATATAAAAATATCCTACCATAGTTTCGAGCCTAGGAAGATCGGATGCCTTTCTTTTGAATATCACAGGCTCCACTGGACATTGAAGTTCACCAGCTGGTATTGAGTGTTGCTTAAATATTCGTCAATATCCCTTCTGGGCACTCCAAAATGTCTTCTAGCTTCCTTTATTCCTACTATTATTGAGCCCCTACGCCTTTGTACAAGTTATCAACGAACTATGGTTCCCATTCTAAAAGATGTTTGTATTTATTTCTCTCTCAAAATTTCAACTTCTGCTTTTAACACATCAAAGTCAACCTTGCTGATCTCCTCCATAGTGGAGAGGTTAATTCCATTATGCTGAGCCTATCTAAAATAATGGTAATAACTTTTTTTATTGTAGGCTCATGCTCTATACTTTAAATGGTAGTACGTCTGAAGAACATTCATTAGCCGAGTCAAGTTCATCTGTATTGTTTTCGTGGGGTCTTATATTGACGTGTTGACAAGGTTGAAGGGCTTGGTGTCTTGGTGTGCTCTCAGACGTGTTGGTATTGAATATATAGTCCATCTATATATTTTGGGGTTGCGCAAGAGTACTGTAGAACCAAATAACAAACAAACCTTAATACAACTACCGAATAAGATTAAATTATACTTTTCACTTGCATTAGCTTTATCATTTGAAACATGATATATGCTTGAAAGGATTAAAATTCGTCTTCAACCGCAAAAGCCCAAGCTTTGTTATTGTAAGCCATGACGTTTATATGAAGCAAGGTACGCCGTTAGGGCGACGTAAAAACAATTTTAAGTTATGCACCCCTTGTCAATAATTAGCAGCCACCCAGAAAGTGGAATAGAAATACTAGCGGAATCAACTATTATGAATTACTTAAAGCAGGAGGTCAACCACCAAACAGGTGTTGAAAGCAAACTCCTTAATCTGAGCCAAAGAAAACTCATTGTGGGTTAGTATTGATCAAGACGAATAAGTCCAAGAGAGTCCAAGACTACGCTAAATTAATAAGAGGACCACATTAACTTCTTATTAGCCATTTTAAGGAGATCTGTATTTAATTAGTATGTATGAGTTATAGAAAGTGTATACGAGTGTCTATGTACATGATATAAAATAAATATAAGATTCGTAACATCATAATATCGTGACAAAAATCAACTGTTCTAGTTTGACTTTAGTTGCTTGTTTCTATGAAAGCTTCTTTTGCTGGGACATAACTCCTGTTTTAATCAATTCCTCATAGATACACCAACTGATACCAGAACTGAGCCCCTTACGACCAAGCCGAAGACTGAGTCCACGAAATAAGTTCCGAACTCCTCCAGGTTCACCAAGCAAAGTTCTGGTAGCAGATATCATAGAGTTTTTAGTTTGACCACTTAATTGGAGCCGAGTCTTGATAGCATCAAAGGGTGCTGTAATTGTGGTAGCCATGGCGGCAGCAAGCACTGCTGCAGAGGAATTAACCATTGATGAAGGGAGTAGAAAAGATCCTGAAGCTGCTGGTAAGATCTCATTCTTAAATGCTTCATAAAATAAGACATACAATCCAGCATAAGGACAATCCCTAGCTAGCGTGGCACCTGTTCCAGCAAAGAAGTTTCGGAGAGAACCAGGTGCAGTTACGCCGCCTTCCACAATTACTGATCCAGTTGGCACTTCATTATAGTATATACCTTTGACGGCTTCTGTTAATGATTTATAGTTATAGAGGTTTGATTCATAACGAGCCTTAATAACAGTAATGGGCATGGTTAACCAACCAACAAACCCACGAACAAAAAACCCAGCAGATAAGTTCTCCCATGCGGAAAGTTTAGGTAAGATTGACAGCTTCAGTACACCTTCTTGGTTTTGCCATTGATGTGACTTTTTAAATTCAAACATAAACTGCCGGGTTTTGGAGAGAATAGTCATATAGAGTCCTGCTCCAATTGAAGTACGTAAAGTTGAAGGGAGTACACCTCTCCATAAATCTTTGATTTCCCTAAGTTTCTTTATTTCTGCAACAATAGTGGTTTGGTAACGAGCATTTTGCTTTTGTTGCTGTTGCAATCGAGTCTTTAAAAGATCTAACGGTTGTAAGAGGACAGCTGAAACAAGTCCAGCCAGTGATCCAGCAAGTAAATGAGTCGAAGTCTTACTCCCCTGTTCTTTGGCCTGGGACATTAAGTTTTCTCAGGGTTCCTGTTCCTGTTTCCTGTTCCTATATTGGATGTCAATTGAAAAATAAATGAATGGTGGTGGTAAAAAATGATACTATTTAATTGTCATACAACTTAAATGGAAATGCCAATGATTTGCTAATATGTTAATTCCGCACTTTCTAAAACCAATCGGTGTTAAGTTAATCTTTGAATGGGAGTCATTCACTACCACAAACGGCTATTAAATTGGTCCTTAGGTTAACCCGACATTCATACAAAATTTTCAATCACGGGACAGTATGTGCAGGCCCGGACAAAGTCGTATTGAAGAATTCAAGGGAAGATTTGGAGATCACCAATTGGGAGTCAATGGCGTCTAATATAGAGCTAGAGTCCTTCAGCATCCATAATGATAATGAAGCTAAACCTAAAAATGAATGGAAGGGATCGGGTTGCAGATCTGGATCTTTTCCGAATCCTCCCATGATCTTATTCTGAGTACCTTGAATGAGATATGACATTGCCTGGTCCATGTTTATAAGGGATACCCCAATAGTTGGAGATATAAGGGAAAGTGACCCAGTAACCCACCATGCATAACATGTATCACTAAATTTATTTTCACGACCATTAAACCCTCCAACATCTTCTTCTGTGTAGTATTCATAACCGAAAACACCTTCATTATCTGGCTCATTATAGAGACAAGAAGGGTAATCCGATTGTCGTTTTACAAGCCAATTAATGGTCCGTTGAGTCCAGGAAGCAGAATTAAAATCATATCCCAAAAGACTTAGGGCTGCAATACCACAAAATGTTAATCCAGCATGAGGTTCAGTAGAATCAACAGAACTTAACCCTCCATTGTAGCTGACTTTACGAAGAATGAAAGATTGTAGTAACTCCACATCAATATCTTCTTTATTGATACCCAGTTTTTCCCATTTAACAAGCCTTCTGATGCAAAGAGCTAAATAGCAGTACCTCAAATCAGTATCGCCAAAGCCAGAACCAATCCTAGAATCTAATACTGTTTGGAACAGTCCAGCGAAAGGTCCACTCTTCATTTGAAGCTGACGAACAAATCTCATAACCTTATCAGGTTTAATTCTTTTAGTATAGTCTTCCTTTAGTGCTAGCAAGGATGCGAGTGCAAAGTAGGTACTCGACAAGTTAGGCATATCATAGTTTCCAGATCCAATGAATGTAGAAGAAGTACTAAACCATTGTAAATCTTCTGTCTCCTGTAACTGGCTATATACGTAATTGATATACGCGTCTCTGTTTTTATCAACAACATCCATCCGCTTAATGAGTGAGAGCCCTTGGAGACAAAAGTAAACGATACCCATATGATTGGCATCTTCACTTTGAGCCTTAGTTGGAAGCATCATAAGACATAAGCTAAAGTATCTCGCATGTTTATCACAGTTAAGGCCATCCATTTTTGGAGTAGTTAGAAGTAGTAGAAGTGTAAAGTAGTCGTAATAGAGATAGGTGTTGTTTGAATTTGGTCGAGAGTGTATGCAATATCTCAATATCAATATACTGTCATATATCGAATAGGCACCGATAATACTAATTTTACAGTTTATATTAGAAGTAGTTACCATTGATATTACTATGTTCATTACAGGATAGTACTCTATCACCCTAACATACTTCTCTTTCTACCTCTTAATCTAACATCATCAAGTTTTCTCAATGTATCAACAAGAGCATTTCTAGAACGTTTCCCATCTCCGGATGATCTTTGGGCTTCCAGATACCCTTCCAAAATCCAAAAGTTGTACTTTTCAGCATATACAGAATGTGTACTTAAAACAGCTCTTTCCATGACGTAAAGATCTACAGCTTTATCTTCCGCCATTGAAGAATAAGATGACAATCCAAAATCAATCAAGTAAGGTTTCCCATCCTCCAAAATAATATTGGAAGTGGTCAAATCACCATGAACCATATCAGACATATGTAAATGTGCAATTAATATACCTACTTGACGACATATGTTTTCGACTTGTTCGGACACACATTCAGAAGCATTGTTTGTACGTTCTAGATACCATAACCAGTTCTTTAATGAACTGGGTTCACCATTAGGAAGCTTTCCGCCTAATTGTTCCATCCATATAATGCCGTGAGGGAAATCAGCTGCAATTAAACTAGGACTAGGAATACCATTTCGGGCTAACAGAGCCATAAATTTGGCTTCACCAATAGTACGTGACTTTGTAAGACTAGCGTCAATCTTAGGATGTCTATAAGGTTTTGGAGGACGATATTTGATTATAAACTTACTTTGGTTCCGTAGCGAAGGTTTGGAACAATATGGATGCACTGATGTCTCAAACACAATAGCTTCTGCACCCTGAGAAATCACAGTGAGTGGGATATGAGGAAGATAAGACTTAGCCTGCAGCACTATCAGGTCTGTCATGAGATTCAGGAGATAATGACTGTATTAATGGGAGTGATCTACAACTATATTATCCATTTGTATTTGAATGCCCATCGAGGTTAAGTTAACTTTGAACATAGTTGGTAGCGCTCGCTAAAGCTATACCAAAGAAATTGTGGGGGGTGAGGGAGAGGAAAGTGCAATACTATGCTTCATCATATTTATTGATTATTCATACTAACGTTAACTACTACCAGATTATTTCGAGTATTCCGAGGATGCATGAGTTTGTCTATGTGATTCCTCCATACATTCTTGAGACGTGTCGAGGATTGGAAATCCAACGACTGATTGCCAAGGTGAATGAACGGTTGGCAGAAAGAAATGTCATAGGTGTTGATAGCGAATACTTTATTCCCCAGCAGCTTTCCATAAAGGATTCATTAGAGGAGAAATTGGGTCAAGCTTTCGACGTGTATCCAAAGCTTCGGGAAGTGGTGGAAGAAAAGGCAATTAGGAAGCTTTCAATTGGGGGATATTTAGGTGTTGCACCTGAAGATTTCGACCGATCAAGATTAAATGAATTCTATAATATGTATAAAGGATTATTATTTGGGGATGAAAATGATTTAGGTGATAATGGTGGCACCATTAGCGAAACAAAGACACATTCATCTTCAGATATTGAAATGGGAGGAAATAATAATAAACTCAGAAATATGTCCTTAAGTCAAATCTTTAAAACTTATATTGATAAGTCAAGTTTTGAAGTACCATTTTTTGTTAATTTGAATCCAAGTGCTCAAGATTTTGACTACATTCCCAATGATGGGTCTAGATTTTCTTATCCTTTACCTTATCTGTGGTCACCCTTAGTACCTGGACACTTTTTAAATTATCTTACTGAGAATTTGAATTTGTCTAGTTCCAATACAGATGGTTATTGCCATATAAGATTATCTTCTGAAGTCAATGAAAAGGCTATGGATGATGCAGAAGATTATTCAAACAACAGAGCATACAACTTCATTACAAATAACCCTGTGAACTCTCTTTGTGGAGTGTACTATTATGAAGTCAAAGTAAAGCAAATAGTTACTAGTGCCACTAAATTTAAACCTATATTGGTGAGTGGGGATGGGGCTTTATATTCTTCCACATCTTTAGGGTTCTCCATGGGATTTGTTAAACGAGAGATTCTGTATGATGAAAAACCTAAAGTGAATTCCCTGCCTGTTAAGCTTGATTTAGACTCAGTGAAAAGAAAAATCAACCAAGGCTCAGAAAGTATTAATAATTATACTGAATTATTGTTAGGCCATAAGGCAGGTGAATTAAATGGTCTGTTCGCGTTTAGTTTCTTTGAGAATTCATTCTGGAATTCTCTTAAGAATGCTGAATATTATGAAAGACCAATAGTTCTTAATCGGAGGTTATCAAATAGAAATATGGAGGAAAAGGATCTGGGAAGAACAGAACTTGATTTCCAATTTGTTCATCGTCATACTACTCCTACAAATGAAGTTTACGCCAGTGAAACTGTTGGCTGTGGTATAAACTTTATAAAGAAGGAAATATTTATAACTTTAAATGGTGCATTGGTTAAGAAATTCCCTGTTGAAACTCTCAATTTGGAGAATAATGTCAATAATATCTTTTCAGAGAAATCCACAATTGTGGATGAAGTATTTCCTATATTTGGGTTCAAGATAAATTCATTGGAGAATAATATTGATCATGGGAATGCTGATCTGAAACTGTCACCTACAACAGTTGATATTGAGACTAATTTAGGATTTAGAGAGTTTGTTTTCCCAATTCGTGATTATGTCAATGATTTGAAACAGGAAAGCCAAAATGTGCTCCAATTACCTAAAACAGACAATGATAAAGATATAGTGAATTTGATGAATCATGATACTTCATCAATTAATGGACTAATTCAAGGATATCTTATAAAGAATGGTTATATGGAGACATTAAATTCGTTCAAGCTGGACTTGGACCAAGAATCACAAAGTATTGGGAAACCTACCATGGAAAATGTGACACTTGAAGCTCGGTATCTTAACTGGATTGATAGGTCTCGAGCCAAAGAAAGACTGGAACTTCGGGAATTGCTTAGTAGCAATGATTTTGAAGGTGCCCGAGATTTTATATTCACAAATTACCGAGAATACATGGATAGTGAAGTTTGGAAGAACATTATTTTCAGATTGGATTATCTTGCATGTACATTTATTTTGAAGGAGTTAGATCAGAAGGGACATGATTCTGATACATTTTTGAAGTTTTATAATTATTGTCTTAAGCTTGAATCTGAGAGCAAACAATCTCCACTGAGATTAGCATCAATCAACAAGCTTTTCGCCGTTTCTATGGTGAAACAAGGATCTAGAATTGCAAGCTCGCCATATTTCAGTGAACTTACAGAAAGCTATGATCGAAACTTGAACCGATTGATCCATGATATCAATGCCCAGATTATTCGACAAGTTCGTATGGACCCCCAATCTAAACTAGAACGGATATTTCAAGCAGTTGATAAGAACATTAGTATTTTGGGACTTGAACACAATGATAATGATTTTAAGCTTGTTAATTTCAAGAATCAACATCTAGAAGGGTTATAGGGTTTAACCTTTCCGTCTTTTCTTTGTCGTTGATTGGGTATTGTTGTCTGTGTCTTTAGACTTGCGTTTATTATTATCAATTGGTGGTTTGAATTTGGCGCAATTTTCAATGTTATAGTTTATATCTGCTAATTCAAAGTCCCTTTTTAAGTCATAAGTTTTAATTGCCCAAGCACCCTTTTCCAATGTGTCGAAAGGTGTCTTATCATCATCAATTAAGCCGAAATATAAGGGCAAAAGCATGTCAGTGTATTCCTTGATGTTATACTTGATCTTATCATTTGGTTCAACGAAGTAAAGAAAGCTTTCGTCACTAAAGAATGGAGGACTTTTGGGGTGAATTTGTACCAAAAGCGAAAGTATTAGACTTGCAGTGGCAGGCCCTACACCCTTTAACTGGGAGATAATCTTTATGGATTTCTTTACTTGTTGCAAGTATTCTTTTTGGTTAAGCGTATCAGATTCTAATAAATAACTTACCATTTGCAGTAGCCCACTCTTTGTTACAGATTCAACAGTATCTGGATCATTAGATCGAATAAGTTTGGGCAAAGTAGGTCTAAACTTACCCTTTGCAAGCTTCCAATCCATTAATAAAACCAATTCATCCTTAGTTAGCCAAGTTGTGTCATGATCATTATGTCTTTGTTTGACGAGTGAGGGAAGCTCTGAACATCTCCATTCATCTAATTGTTCAAGGGTTCTAGAACCATATTTCTTACTAGATGAGGACAATTGAACCACTATAAGTGGATAGAGTTCCGTAGCAGCAGTCTTGATGTGGTCCATAGTATTGCTGGGGTATACCGTATTCTAGAGTATACCGTATACTGGAGTATATCAGGTGATAAGCCAGTATACGAAATTGACTTCTACACTACGTTTCTGTTCTCAGATAATTAATCTTTGTTTTCTATTTACATGATAATATTATTTGCTTCCTTCCCCTGGACAGATATATTGAATCTCCTATTGGGAGTATAACTTATAGGCATCACCAAATCCAAAATAATATTCTGTACCAAGGAGAACACCTGAGAACTAATCCAATATAGTACTAAAGCTGTAGGAGCATGTAGTGATATAGCCATCATAAATACCACTGACATTCTTGCCACATTTGCCAAAGAATCTTGTATGGTGATTCGATTCCCCTTTCTGATAGTTAATTTCATCAACTCCAATGTTTTAAATGTCCATTCAACATTGAAAATAGATATGGCCCCTAACACCACAGGTAATATACACCACGGATCAGCGATACTAAGATCTGGGAACCATAATATCCCCTCAGTATATAAGGAAGGATCTAATGCTTTGTTCTTGATGGCATCCCAAGTTGACCAACCACTTAAATCACGAAACGTAAATGACATTCCAACCCATAGAGGTATTTGAAACATGGGTAATACCATGTTCTTCCACATTTGAACTCCATGATCACTGAAAAGCTTCTTCTGTCTCTTCCTTGTCTCCTTAGCTGCCATGAGTACAATCTGTTCATATTTAAGATTGGCTACTCGATTAGCTTTCAGAGCTTGAAGGGCTTGAAACACTTTTTGTTCGTCCGTGGGTTGACCGCTACTGCTTCTACTTTCTTGTTGAGTTTTACGTGTGGTTTCCTTCTTTTGTCTCAGTACCTCTCTGGCTAATTTCATCTTAAGTACTGGATTAGTGGCGGCTACTAACGGCTTCAACGTACTTTGTTTCTGGATTCGTTTTCTCTGTGCAATTGCTAGTGGTAATGTCCAAATACTTCTTAATGTTATTGTAGTCATTGGTATAAGTGCCCACCAAGGTATCCCAGAGTATAAATGAACTGCTTGTAGATTCTCTGTCATTGTGGATACAACAACTCCTAAGGAAAAATGACGACGCTGTAGACCCAGTCTCATCCGAGTCGGAAGGATCCTTCCTCTTAATGCTATCATCATCTCCGGTGACGATCAGGAGAAGTTGTGATGGGGTTGATTCTAAGGAATCGAAAATGAGGGTATACTTTTTGTAGCCATTGCTTATGTAAGCAAGAGAAATGAGACAAATATGATTACCTACAATGTGCTATTACGTTATATATATATATATATGTATGTATAACCTATTGATATAAAACTATGTAGCTAAAGTATAATAAAATATTATTGTTACAACGTCTAGTTGACTAGGTAGAGTTCCATATCATAGGAGCAAATAAACACATGTTGTCGCATTATTACGTAAGACGAAGGCACAAATCAAAAGACTCACCTTATTCCACCTCTATTTCACTTCTTAAGTTCAGTATTATTTAAGTTGGGAATATTAACATACGGATTTATTCCAGTCACCACTATAAACCTCTGACTTATTAATATTTTGTTGCCCATACTTACCAGAAGAACTTCTAGTACTAAATCGCACTTGATCAAAGGTGAAAAATAATTATCAATACATCTAACCTCTACCGTTCATTCATTCTACATAACTCCAGATTATACCAGCATGTCTAGCAGGACAGACAGAGCATGTATGCTCTGCGGGATAATTCAACCGTTCAGACGATTTGTGGACGATGGTTGTCCCAACTGCGAAAGTGTATTGCATTTCCAAGATAATGAAGACGGCCAAGTACAAGATTGTACTTCACCATCATTTGAGGGCTTGGTCGCTTTAGGAGAAGATAGTAACAAATCTTGGGTTGCCCGGTGGCTTCGTATAGATTCCTTTGTTCCTGGGTTATATGCTGTGAAGGTTAATGGTAAGTTACCTCCACACTTTATCAATGACTTGACTGACCAAAATATTAGTTATAGACCAAGAGATGGTAGTGCAGATGACTAAGTATTCAACAATCTATAATGATTTTATAGTATTGGTGATATCTATGGACAGTTCCTATATATGCTATGTACTAAACTATAATAAACTACCGATTTAATAGTCTTTCAAACTCCAATGCAGCTGCAATAAGCTTATCGACAGTTGCAGCTTTATTCCATTGGTTTCTGTCTTCCCATATAATCTCCATAAACTTTGCATTCATGGCCTCAAGCAGATCTATATTACAATTCTCAGAGACTCTCAATAAAAGGTCACCAAAGAACTCTTGATACTTAGTACCAAGATCAACTTGTTTCAGGAGATCAATATTGTAGTCTTCATCCACTTCGGATTCAGATGCTTCATCCTCATGAACAGTAGCCGCTAATGATTCTGCCTCAAGCATAGTTTCAGCTTCAGTTTCGTCAACTTCCATAGAATTAGCTTCAGAAACGTCTCCCAACATCGCTTGGTTGAGAAGTACACTGCCATTGCCATTGGAAAGCAGCATTGAAATCAGTGGTGCTGTAGAGTTGGGGATCGAAGGAGTAGTGAGCTCCACAGTAGGTGGTTCCACTATGGATGATTCCACAATAGGGTTTGTTAACGTTGCTTCTAATACTTCAGTTTTACCGTTTATGGTTTCCTGGGTTTGAACTTTCTCCTTTAAGTCCTTATACTCCTTCAATATCTGCTCTTGTCTCTCAACTTCTCGTTCTCTCATTTCCTTACAAGCTTTGACAAATTCAGGAGTGTAGATATCATCTATACCAAATTGAGCATTGGTCATCATTTCATTTGCCTTAAGGGATCTTTCTCTATCTCCTGACATAATTGAATCCTTGACTATCATTCTTATATCCTTTAAGAATTGTTTGGGCTCACTATAGTAACCATTCCATAATCTTTCTTCAATCACATCCAAATCCATATTATAGTAATATTTCCCAGTAGTCAACTCTCTAATCATATTAGCATGATTTGGGTCCTCGGATTTAACATATAAAACCTCGTACAAAGGGTTGGTTTGTGGAATGGTAGGATCAAAAATATGATGAAGTAAATTCTCATCAATAATTGGTTTCTTGAATCGTTTGTATCGAGTCTTAAATAAATCCATTAACCCCGCCAATTTGATCTTCAATACATTTTTCAATTTGGTATCTTCGTATTCTTGTTGCTTTAATTTCTTCTTATCAGTTGGTGTAGGTTCAGACTCAATAACTTTAAGCTTCTTCAACTTCCTCTTCGGCCTGTTCTCCAAATCATTAATGAACTCAAATGGTCTCATCTTTAATGTGGTTAATAAAGCTTCGAAAAACTGTTGTCGTTGTTCAAGAGTGGGGTTTCTAAGGTTGGTATTGTTGATAGAATTATTGCTTAATCCAAACAACGCTCTAATGGAGGGACCTAAATTCTCAAACTCGGTATCAGCTATTCCCAATAATAAAATCTTTTCAGTATTCTTTAAGTTTCTTAATAAACTAATGAAAGTGGCCTGTGCCGTGTGAGGTACAATGTCAAACCAAACATCAATATTAGGAATAAATATAATTGAAGGTTGGTGTCTTCTTGCCTCGATAAACGATTGAACAATAACCAGTTCAGGAGTCCTTGTTGGATCACCAAACATAGTACTAATGTCCATGGTTTGTACCTGAAATCCTTCCAAATAGTTAAGAATAGCTGCACCCAAATATTGTTGCCCGTTCCCTTGTGAACCACTAATCAATAAATGAGGTTTGCAAACAATCGTACTTTGCAAGTCCCGTAATAAAGAGTGCTTGGAAAACCCACCATCAACATCATTCACAGTAGGGTCCAAATACATGGCTTCTTCCAAGTTGGTATTCTTAGTTGATTTTCCAGTGGTGATTGTATTTGGTAGCAACTTGTTCAAACGGCCAATGGCATCATCCAATGTGTTTGAAAGTAATGGCTTTAAATATGTAGGTAAAGGTGCTGAGCCTGACGATGTAGACCGGGCACTTGAAGGCACAATTTTCTCCAAGGCATTCATGAAATCTTTTGCTATGACCTTAACTTTTTCAGGATGAACTAATAACTTATCATTGGTTTGATAAATCTGTGGATACTTTCTCTGAATACTGTTTAATGCTGCTTCAGTACACAAGGCTCTCAAATCAGCACCACCATAACCTTTCGTCAATTCAGATAACTTCTCCACAAATGAGTCATGTAATGGAGGTTCCCATTTCCTGGTATGAATTTTCAATATCTGCTTTCTTGCATTAATATTCGGCAAAGGGAAGTAAAACTCTCTATCAAATCTCCCTGGCCGTCTCAATGCTGGATCAATTGCATCTGGCCTATTAGTAGCACCAATAACAATCACTTGTCCTCTATTGTCCATACCATCCATTAATGCTAATAACGTTGAAACTATACTTGCATGGATTTGCTCTTGCTTTGACAGTCTAACAGGCGCTAACCCATCAATTTCATCAAAGAATATAATGGAAGGTTGTTGGTTTTTTGCTTCTTCAAATAATAAACGTAACTGTCTTTCCGCTTCTCCAACCCATTTACTCAAACAGTCTGCACCCTTTCGCATAAAAAAGGTGATCTTCTTTGTAGATGTTGAACAACTGGCAGCAAGAGCTCTAGCCATTAATGTCTTACCTGTACCTGGAAGACCATGAAACAACACACCTCTGGGAGGAGAAATTCCAAAGTTTTGATACAACTCTGGATATAATAAAGGTAGAGCTACCATTTCCTTAAGTTGGTTAATATAATTATCAAGCCCTCCAACTACTGAAAAATCAATATTCATATCAACACCCAAAGGATCTGTATCACTTAAATTATTCTTCTTTTTATCTTTATCTTTACCACTCTTAGGTTTCTTAGGCGCAAATGAATTTTTCTTAGTGACTGTTGCTGAGCCATTAATGGGTGCAATTTCATCTTCTGAAGTATCAGAATCACTTAAATTTTGACCAATGGCTGTCATCCCAGGTTGATTAGAATGAGGTTGTCTTAACCCCGGTAACGGAATACCTCCTGGTGGGATATTTGTTCCAAAAACGGAAATTACATCGCTGCCACCAAATGGACCGGCAGTAGGGAAGAGAATATTTCTGTAATCGCTTTTTGCTGTTGTTCTCCCTCTCTTTCTTACTGTATATGAGGATTGCTTTGAAGCAGATGTATCTTGATATAATTGAGTGTCATTAGTGATCGGAGGCGGTATGGTGTAATCCACCTTATGATCTCGTTCTCTTAATTTATGTTTAACCGGAGATGCATCAGGGGAAGAATCATACAAATCTGCAATCTCTTGTTGAATACTATTATCTGCTTCGGTATCTTCTCCAGGATTCTCTTCTTCACCAGCACCACCATTATTTGCTGCGGTCCCTCTTGTGAGCCTACCTCTTTTGGGTTCTACTGATTGAGATCTGGACCTACTCTTCCTCTTTCTCTTTTTGGGAACTCGTCTACCATACTCGTAGTTACCACCAAACTCATCATTCTCATCATCAGTAGCAATGAAATTCTTTTCTTGTAGCTTTTCCATAAAATCGTCCTCTTCTGAGAATGCATCATCGTCTTCTTCATCATCTTCCGCATAAAAGTCTGAATCTGAGTTGTTTGACTTTCTAACTGGTTTGGAACTTTTACGCTTACTGCGACTCACAACTTCATCATCATAATCATCATTGATTTCGTCATTATACGCGTCTTCTCCATCCGCATCAGACATGATATGAGGTCTGGGGTCCTTCATGCCATCGTTGTTGTCATCGTCACTTTCTTCAGATTCCTTATAAGATATTCTGGTTCTAGATCTTCTAGCATGTACAACAACATCATCGTCATCGTCATCACCGGTTATTCCACGATTTCTGCGCGCCATTTTCGATGGATTGTATTCACTCCCAAACGGTATTCTTAGTGTGTTTATGTACTAGAGGTCATCAAATGATTAATGACGTGCTAGTAGACTTCCCAACCACACCACAGATTGATTAAACTCAACAATAAAATACGTGTATCAGAATCCACTACTTAGCAAGGCAATGAGTTTGGAAATACAGTACAAATTTTGAGTTGCGTATAATTAATTTGTGAGGTTTTACAATTGACTAGTTGAACATATTTTTCTACCGTTTGAACAGAAATGTGCGGGTAACTCCTTCACGATGTCAGATCAATTACTTTTATCACTCTCCAGTTAAACAAAAGAAGGGTAGCAGTATAGAGATGTCTATTAATATATATAAGTAAGAAAATGTCGTAGCACTATTTAACAGGCACATATAGTTTTTCAGTAGGAACTATACGTTGGATGGGAAGCTTGTGAGTTTTGGAGTTGGCACCTGCACCGTAAGTAAAATCACCACCTAAATGGCATTGAGCAGCTGATCTCTTAGACTCTGAAACATTAAGTCTATCTAGTAATTTGGATGCTAATTCAGGGATAACAGGTTGAATTAAGATTGATGCAATCCTAGAGGCTTCCAGGGCAAGATATATGGAATAATGACGAAGTATTTCGTAAGAGGTGGAATTCTCTGGGTTAGAAGCAATGAGCTTTTTGAATGTCCAAGGTTCACTCAATTGTACAAAAAGATTAGCCTTTTCTAAAACACCCCACCATTCTCTAATTGCGGGTTTATAGTCAAATTGTACCATCCGTTCATCCATACTGTTGTAAATGTTGTCTAATAACGAAGTTAGTTCGCTACGACATGTGCAAATTTGTGTTGCTTTTGCAGGGTCATAATGACTCTCAATGATAGAATTAATGTCCACATACTTACCCTCTTTGGCCCATTGAACGGACTCTTCAATGTTAAAAGCAGCTCCTCCTATACGGGTTATAAGGTTGGCATAAGTACCAATTATATGATCTCTACTATTGTGGAAAGATTCTTCCACAAAGTTGCAATCAGATTCAATATTGGAAAACTCAGTCAAGAAAAATCTAAGAGCATCTTGGCCGTATAGATCTTGAGTAAGAATTGGATCTATAACGTTTCCCAAGCTTTTTGACATCTTAAATCCATCGCAAAGCCAATGCAGATGTACAACCACTTGCTTTGGAAGTTGTAACCCTAGACCCATAAGGAAAATAGGCCAATAAATGCAATGGAATCGAATAATATCCTTACCAATAACATGTGTAGCGGGCCAGGGTACTTCAGTGGGTACTTCATAAGTACCATCTGCAAGAAGGGGAAACTTTCCAGGGAACCCCGAGGATACAACATAGTTAAATAAAGCATCAAGCCATACATAAATTTTTTGAGAAGGATCATCAGGAACTTCTATGCCCCAATTAAGTCTTGAAGATGGTCTGGAAATGGATAAATCTGAGAGTTTGGTGTCCTTTAATTCTCGTAACAACTCTTCATACTTTGCTTTAGGAGCAATAAAATCCGGATTCTCTTCCAAAAACTTAATCAATTGATCTTGGAATCGAGCCAACTTAAAAAAATAGTTAGTTTCCTTTTGGTAAACCACTTCGTTCTTAGACTCTCGAGAAATCATTATTCTTTTACCATCTCTTTCCACTTGTTCCAATTGAGCTTCTGGATAGAAGGTCTCGTCACTGACACAATACCAACCTTCATGAGATCCCTCATAAATCAATCCCTTCTCCTTAAACACCTTCCAGACGTATTGCACAGCACTCATATGGTCAGGATCGGTTGTACGGATAAATCTGTCGTATTGAATGTCCATTTTGTCACTCAAGACATGAAAGTTCTGCGATACAGAATCAACAAACTGTTTTGGATCAACACCTTGTTTCTCTGCGGCGTTTTGAATCTTAAGGCCATGCTCATCCGTTCCGGTAGTGAAAAATGTAGTGTTGTTCTTTGCATTCAACTTCTGCCACCGTATACGAACATCACATAAAAGCATCGAATAAAGATGGCCCATATGAGGACTAGCATTCACATAGAAAATAGGTGTAGTCACATAGAACGGTTTCTGAGAAGCATATCGACGACCTAAAACCCTAAAGGCAGAACTAAAGATAGTTCGAGTCATTCAGGAACAGCGTTAAAGGAAGAAGTAACGTCTGAGTGAAAGCTCTATACGCGATACATTTTCGCACGGTGCGGTAAAGTACACCACTGGTAGAACTTTACTACTCCACTACGACGACTTCGCTACTACTACGACGTACGCTTTCTACGGCATACGACATTAATCAAACACAGATATACTATCATCTACTATTATTCTATGGGTGTGTAATCATTATATATCATTCACATGCTCATGTTCACTATTCAGTAGTATTATCCCATTTATGATGTTGCAGGACCCTTCTCCACAAAGATAGCCATCAAGGCAAACACAGTGTAGAACATGCAGAGAGGATAGGCAATCAATGGTCTGACGTTATGCAACTTCAATACAGCAACAAAGAACCCTGAAGCTGAATATGTACACCAAAACACAGCAACAGCACTAGTCAAATAACCAAATAGGTTATCCAAAGAATGGAAAACCCCTATAACGCAAACTAAAAGTAATGGCAACATGCAATAACCTATAACACTAACAGAACGCGTGATATCAATCTCCACTGAATCTGACATGAACTTATACAAATAGTGCAAACTAATAGTTCCAAATGATCCAACCCCATAGATATATCCAAATTGAACTTTACCTGCTAAAAGTAATAATGTTCCAAATATAAGTGCAAACAAAATGGGCCCTGCAAGATCGGAATCTGACATTATATCAGGACTAATACTTTTATTGAATGGATTCAATACAGCTAAAGTCTTACCCTTGATATGCTGAAAATTGATCCCAAGCTCCTCTAATAATGGAGGTTCTCCAGGATATCCAGATGTTCCAAATGCTGCAATTATCCCTGGAGCAAGTTCTCCACTTCCCATAGCCCCACTCACATCCACATTGGCACCAAATCCGCCATCCATACTACCTTGATTGGCAAATTGAGCCGAGGGACTGCTTTGAAAATTATTGGAATAGTTCGATTGATAGAACTGCATCTCAGGCTGTCCGTTGTTCTGGTAGAACGCCATTGTATTGCACTTTTTAATTTTATTACGTGAGTAAATGTGAAGGGTGTGCTTGGTATATTCTTTCTGCTGGTGTTCCTATGTTGTGTTAAAAACAAATAATGGTAGCGCCGTCTCTTTTTTTTTCTATTAAGCAACTACTTACAAATATAGTAAGATTCAATGTATAATACAATTGATTTTGTATTGCTATCTTATTTATCAACTAAACTCAAAATTTACTGCTGCACTGTTCATGCCCAGGACCACATGCCACTATAAATCCAATCCAAATCAAATGTTGGTGAAGTATCTCCAAACCTTTTAAGCATAGGTAAAACACAAAGTTTGCTAGCATCTTCATGGAATTCAATAGGCTTAGATGACTCAGTTCTTTTACTGGAAAGATAATTCATAAAGTAATCATGTACCACAGTTACTGGGATATCTGTTGGTAAATCATTAGGACTAACAAAGAATGCTTTTGAATATAATGGTTGACGAAGATTTGCTACCCTGGCAGCTGCAGATAAAAGAATATCTAAATCCTGGAAATTAATACCTCCAAGGTCATTTAAACCAGTGAAAGAAGATCCTCGACGTCTATTAGGAAATGGCAGCACAGATAAAGCACCATTCCCGGTAATGTCTCCACTGACTTCACCCATACTAAGAATGAAAAATACAGACCCACCAAGTAGACATTGCCAAATAATATAGTAGGATTTCCGTTGCAATTCATTTGTGAGTATTGCACCTTGAATGTTCCAACTCTTGGTGTCAGCCTTTTTCTCGTCCAGAGTTTCCAACTCGCTCTTCAACCTTCCAATAATTGTATCACCTTTGGCAAAATTGCAAAATTGCAGATAATCAGGTTTCATAGCAAACTTAGAAACTGCAGAATGCATTACCGAAGATTTGCGCCTCAGTGTGGGAGTTTGTGAGTCTGTGTCAGAACGCTCTTCTATGTCTTCAAACACAGCCATTTCTGATATGGCTGCAGAAGACCCAAATCCTCCATGTGTTTTGGAATATGACAAAATATTGTTCATATTCGTCAATGAAGACGAGGAATTCAACAGCCCTGACAATTGCAGATGGAAAGTAGTTTTATTCAACTCCATCATGATTTCCAACTCTTTAGACTGATAGATACTTTCAATTATACGTTGGTGTTGGGGGTTTCCAGCCTCTAATAATTGGAGCAGTTTACCCGGAACCACAGGAAATGATTGCTGTCCTTTATTTGAATCTTTCAAAAGGAAATCAAGAGTCTCGTTCATAAAAGTGAAGGAGTCAAAAGGCATCAGATAAAGTGGTATAGGATACTTTTTAAATCCGAACCGAGAGTAAAAAGTGTCGCCCACACCTGAATATAAATGCCAGATATACTTTTTGCTCAAATAATAATTGGCAAGAACTGAATCCACTTTACCCAGAGAATCCTTAACCATATTAGCGAAACTGTCTACTGCATTAACATCACTAGCTTCAAGTTCCTTATCAATGAGGCTTTTTTCAACATACTCAATTGATCTTTCTACCACAGCTTCCCCTAAACCCTTTCCCCGATAATCTTTGTTGACAAATACCATCTCAACATGTAACCCAGTTACATTTTTCACTCCGAACGAGGTTGGATCAGGGATAGACGCAATTGCCTGGGACCGGTCAGCTTCTTTGAAAAACCCCGGTTTTGGGTTAACGATACAACTGGCCACTATAACACCTGACTCAATATCTTTGATGTAGAATGCCTTAATATTCTTTCCCTCTTCCCTTTGACGTTCAAACTCCAGCGTATAATGATGTAGATACCCTTGAGGGGTCATAGCCTTTCCCCACTCGTCCTTAGAAACAGAAAAGACTTGAATTAATTCTTCATGTGATTCGGCTATTCCGAATTGGAGCTTGTCGTTATCATATACTCCCATATTGATACACTTTCAATTGAGTTGAATAGAATTTATAAATGATAATTGGTATGATACTTTTACTGTTTAGATACCCTTTTGGACACAAGGTATTAAATAGTGAACGTGAATACGTCATACGCATTGAGTTCCCCAATTAGGGATTGTCGTGTTCTCAGTTTCTTTTTAGGCTCGTATGTCTCACTTTCCGTTTACAGGAAGCACTGTCGCATATACTGTACCACCTGACTAACTAAGAGATTTAGTTCTATTGTCTTGCCTCTACAGAAGAAATCCAAACAGTAATTGAACCATAGTTCCTGGTCCGTCGGTCCTTAACATTGGCTCCTAAAAATGTAATGGCATATCGGCTTTAAATCTTTGACAAGGCGGCCAGAGCATCTGTTTTCCACAACTTAACGTGAAAAAAAAACTTATTTGCCCCACTAATCAATTAAAGCCTTCTTCTCCCAACGGTCTCTTGCTTAATATAGTGTTTATATCAAATACTTTGAACCACCCTACATGGTTTATGATGCATTTTGTAGACTACTTTCGCCGGTAACAGGAGACGAAAATGGAAAAAGTCGTGTGGAAACCAGCAAATGCCGCTCTTGTGCAGCAGAAATCGCCGCATCTCTGTGTACAACTACCTTTTGCACCCATCTCACCGGTTTTAGCTGATCATCACCATCACCGGCTTACAAATTGCATGTTTAACTATATATACTCTGTAGAATATGCCAAAACCAATATTATGAGTCGAAAATCTTTTCCATTCTATATTTTTAAAAAAAATCTTTCAATCATGAGTGATGGAAGCTCTATGGAAAAAAATTTAAAGCAGGACTCTCCTGTTGAAAATACACTTACAGTAACATCCCCATATGAGAATGACAAACCTTCAACTTCAGGATCAAGATGGGAAGCATTCAAGGACTCCTTTAAAAGACCAGAACTTGGTAATGAAGTCAATATGGATGAAGCCAATGATTTCCAAAGAAGTTTAAAACAACGTCAATTGCAAATGATTGCGCTTACAGGATGTGTTGGTTCTGGATTATTGGTGGCTTCAGGTAAGGCTTTATCGAATGGTCCAGCATGTGTTTTAGTGGCTTGGGCTGTGGTTTCATCCTTTTTATATTGTACTATGCAAAGTCTTGCAGAACTTGGTGCTACATTCCCAGTTTCTGGTTCATTTGCTACATTTGCTACAAGATTTATTGATGATTCATGGGGGTTTGCTGTGGGTTGGAATTATGCTATGTTTTGGATTATGGTTTTACCTTTGGAATTGGTGGCTTCATCTTTAACTATTCAATTTTGGAAATCTAAAATCAATTTGGATGTTTGGATCACTATATTTTACCTTGGAATCTTAGTATTAAACCTTGCTGGTAATAAGGGATTTGGTGAATTTGAATTCATTGCTGCTTTAATTAAACTAGCAGCTATTGTTGGTTTCAATATTTTAAGTATTGTTTTGATCTGTGGTGGTGGTGACGAAGGATTCATTGGTGCAAAATACTGGAGAGAGTTTGGTGCATTCACCACGGGGTTTAAAGGATTTGTTTCTGTGTTGATTACTGCCGTCTATTCTTTGGCAGGTACAGAATTGATTGGTTTGACTGCTTCTGAAGCTAAAGATGCAAGAAAGACTTTACCTAAAGCCATTAAACAAGTTTTCTGGAGAATAATTTTGTTCTATATGATTACATTGACTTTAATTGGGTTCCTTGTTGCTCCAAATAACCCAGAGTTGATTGGCGCTTCTTCAGATGCTTCTGCTTCTCCGTTTGTTATTGCTATCAGAAATGGGGGGATTAAAGTTCTTCCTTCAATTTTCAACGTTGTGGTTTTGATTGCTTTACTTTCAATTGCCAACTCTTCAGTTTATGGTTGTTCTCGTACTTTGGTTGCTTTATCTCAACAAGGAATGGCACCAAAGATCTTAAATTACGTTGATAGAAAAGGTAGACCAACCGTTGCGTACATTCTTGTTTTTTTTGTTGGTCTTTTATCATTCATCTCTGCGTCAAAGAAAAGAGAAGTTGCTTTCGAATGGTTAATGGCATTATCAGGTCTTTCAAGTCTTTTCACATGGTTCTCCATTTGTTTGAGTCATTACCGGTTTAGATTGGCCATGAAACACCAAGGCCGTTCCCTTGGTGAGCTTCCTTATTTGGCATTAACTGGTACATGGGGTTCCATTTATAGTATGGTATGCTTGGTGGTTATCCTTTGTCTTCAATTCTGGACTTCAGTCTGGCCCTATAAGCAAAAACCAAACGTTACCGCATTCTTCGAAAATTACTTGGGAGCAATCGTTGTTTTGGTATTCTTTATTGGACATAAGATTTACAAACGCAAATTTTTTGATTACGTCAAATTAGAAGATGTTGATTTAGATTCAGGAAGAAATGTCATTGACATGGACTTGTTGATGCAAGAAATTGCTCAGGAAAAGGAAGCATTAAGACATTTGCCTTGGTACAAGAAAGTTTTGAACTTCTTGTTTTAATATAATTATTATTATTATTGTACGATATATAAATTGGGATCTTATATGGTTATAGGATATTATAATGAACTTTAGAACATGCACGGCTGAGAACTTCCTATGCAGTGATAGGCTTTTACTTATAGTCCCGTACCACCAATATGAGTCACGTTTCTTCCAAGGTGGACATAGTAAAAGTTAACGTGTACTAGGGGTTTAGTCTCAAGACAAGTGCCAAAGCCTACTTTTAGCTCATGGAATGACACAACGTAGTACTTGTAATATTTGGTATCAATTGGTTGATCATTTTCAGCCTTCTGCTAATACGAATCTCTTATTACTAATTTAATCAAAGCAAGATACTCTCTAAGCAACGTAAACATGACTTCCTATATCATATCTTAAATCTTTATACTCTTTTAATAGTAAATTTTATACTTAATATTTCAATGTATTCCATGCACTAATATCCTACTTATATTCCACACCCGCACACCAAAATCGATCTCATCCCGAAATTAAAATTCATAACCAGTCATAACTGAAAAGCCAGTAACAACAACACCATTAAACGTTGAAAATCAATCCTGAAGATCCTGTTAAGGCAGTGAGTACATACTGGGGTAAATCACTACTCAGAAGAGTACAGGTCGAATTTAAGCAGGCCTTGTTTGAATACCTTTGATCTCATCTCGGATCATCCTTAAAGCACAAAAGTACCACAACAGCTCAGAGTGACGATGGAGATGAAACAGGAGAATGGGCCTCTGGATTGGAGTGATGGAGGAGAAATGGTAATGAACTTAAAAGGTAGAAAGGTAAGACGTCTAGCGTGTGTTGAATGTAGACAACAAAAGTCCCGGTGTGATGCCTATGAAAAGGCACCTAATGCTTGTAGTCGATGTGAAAGAAAGAATATACCTTGTGACTTGAATTCTGACTATAAAAGGACGTTTAAAAGAGCTCGTTTGGCTGAAGTTGAACGAGAAAATAATGAGTTAAAGCGATCATTGGTAATGTCAAACCATCCTACCTACCCTCCAACAAGCCAACAACCTCCAAGTTCTGTATCTCCTCCTATAAGTTCTCATCAAATGTTAGGTAGTTTTAACCCCAATCAGCTTCATCCTCAACAGCATCAAATCCAGCAGCAAGGAATACCCCCAATACCTGTTTCTTCTATTCAGGTACCCTTTTCTGCTCAAGGTCCAATTCCAATCAATCTCAATCATCATATCAGTTTACCAAATACTCCTAAAAACTTCAACAATACTCCACAATCGTTCACAGATAATAATATCACGCCAAAACCACCACAACAACAACTTCACCCTAGTCAACAATTTTCTAAAACTAATACTAGTAACAACAATTCAAACGGTCATAAAACTGAATCTCCTTTGAATCATTTTGATGCAAGGTTTTCTACGGCTTCAGAAGGGTCTTTACCTAACACTCCATCTATTTATCGAACAGTTGCTGAGAACCAACTGGATGATTTTAATGTTAACAAAATCCAAATCCCTGAAAGTGCCCTACAATGTGAAGAGAAATCGTTAGATAGTATTTCTTTATCTCCAGAAATGGTTAGACTGTTGTTTTTGGAGTTTGTGGATTTCTATCATCCCATCTTACCTGTTGTCGATGTTCTTAGGGGTCCTGAAAGGATCTATAGGTTATGTCCTGCTCTTTTCTGGGTCATTATGCTAGTGGCATTGAGAAGGTTTGAAGATATGTCACATAAAGCATTGTTACTTGAATTATCTCCTATTATCAAAGACATATTGGCTGAAATAACCATTTCTCCAATCACCAGATATAATCCAACTGAAGAAGATGAACCTATAATTAATGCATGCTCTGTCTTTTCAGTTCAAGCGTTCCTTCTTTACACTTTTTGGCCCCCAATTACTTCTTCATTAAGTGCAGATACTTCATGGAACACTATTGGTGTTGCACTCTTCCAAGCAATTAGAATTGGTTTACACTCAACCTCTTCTAACTCTGTGGGGAATATAACCCCTCAACAACAAGATATGAGGATTGAACAAGCAAAGACATGGGTTGCTTGTAATATTGTATCCCAAACTATTGCATCGTCGTTTGGATTCCCGTCGTTTGTATTATTTGATTCTCCTGTTATCAATAGTTGTCGTCCAGGAAACTCAATAGAACTAAATCGTTCATTACGAGTAATGATGGACATTGCTAACTTTGAAGATCAAGTTGGAAAAGTGCTTAATTCCAATCCAATTGATCCTTACGGTCTTGTAGATCCTACAGAGAGATTGCCATTAATTAAGTTATTATTACGACAGTTGGATGAATTGGAAATAAAACTAAGTAACTTTCATGTTGATGGGTTTAGAAAGTTCCAATTAATCAATGCCAGAATACGACTATTGACATACTATACTTTAGATCCTTCGAGAATAGCTGAATTTGAACTTAAACGAGGATTAGTAAAGTTGTACAATGCTTGTATTGCACTAATAACACATACCCAGCTTTACCAAACTATGAATCTGAAATTTGTTAGGTATTTGCCAGGTGTTTACATTCTTAATCTTTGGCAAGCATCTTGCATTATAGGAAAATTAATCAATTCACCTTTAAAAACTATTATTGATTTGGGAACAGGGAAACAATGTTATCAGACAACCATCGGACTAGCTGCCAAAGCTTCCATTTTAAAACATGATATTGCTTATAGATCGAGTGGGATTATGAGGAACATGTGGCAACTATTCAAGACATTGGATGAGAAGAAATTATCTACTTTGAGTGTTTCTATCCGAAGTAGAATGTCTGCTTCGGTGTTCTTTGATTGCTTATATCTATTACGAGAGCAAGTGGGAATGATAAAGTTGAATAGTCGAACAGATGACAATCAAGATAGTGGTGAGAATGAAGACGAGGCTGAAGAGATTTCTGGAGATGATGATGAAGAAGCCGTTGTATTTGAAGATGGTGATGGTAAGGGAAGTGTAACTACTCCATCCAGTACTTCATCTAATAAGAGGGGACGATCCTTATCTAATACAGTAAATGCTGAATCTAAAGCAAGAAAGATTATCCGGACTATCCCATTAGATCCTCAGCCAATTAGTGTGGGAATGAAAAGAAGTTCTATATTCAAAGTTGTTAATAATCCTGATTCTTCCGCAGCATCAGCATTAAAGTACTCAAGACAAGATCCCAACCAACTCAGAGCCACACCCAATACGTCTAACTTGAGACTGGAAGGATATACACCTTCCAAAATTGATGGTGGAAAAAGTGGAACTTCGTCTCCCAAACCATTTGCCGTATCTGCTGTTGATAGTATTGATATCTCAAATCAACCTCGACACACAGTTAGGGAAGGGTATGGTGTTTCAGAAGGCATGGGAAACAATAATAATAATAATAAGAATAATAAGAATAATTATTCTAAGCCCACCAATAGAATTGGTGTTTCTTTCAGTGACCAATCTAAATCAGCCACACCCATACCGTCACTTTCACAAACCCCTGATCCACTCAAATCCATACATGATAATTATCTGTCTACGAAGATGGAAATCACTGGCAATAGCATTAATACTTTTTCCAGAGCTCAAGGTCAATCTCAAACTCGTACCAGTGAATTTCCTTCTACAATGTTTACTCTTGAATCACCAGATCAAAATAGCTTAGAGCTATTTGATTTGGATACTAATACGGATATTGTATGGAAAGATATCGACAGTGTCATGTATGATTTTGGGTTTCATACGTAATTAATGTGTAATATTATTTTGTGATCTTGTTTAATGATAGAATTTATTTTAAAAAAAATAGAAATAAAACGGGTCTCCCACAAGCTGGACTTGTCTATAGTTGTTTGCGGTTACCATGTTACTACATTGTGGTACATAGCTCTACACTATTACGGTGTAATAGCGTACAGTGTAATAGCGTACAGCGTAATAGCATAACAAGATATAGATAACGGGATGTGTTTCGCACTACTGTGTCGTGTCTTTACCACTAAAAAATTTAAGTGAAAAATTTCAAAGATGATGTTTTATGTATCGTATTATTAGTGTTCACTTACATACTGAATCAACCACATCAAAAGTCAACATGTCGTATGATGATATTGATAACGCGGTGCCCGACATTGTGATCGGTGGTACTATGGACGACGTTGAAGAAGACTACCAGTACGAGCACGACGTGGAAAGTGACTATGAACAAGCTGAAGGTAAAGAAGAAGAAGGTAACCTTAACGCCACCAAAGAAAAGAAATCTGTATCATTTGCTGGATTAGAAGAAGCTTATGATGAAGAGGAGGCCAAAAGAGAATTTGAAGAAGGTGGAGGATTACCTGAACAACCTGAAAACCCTGATTGCTCTTTCTTGACTCCTTTATCACCAGAAATTATCAATAGACAAGCTACCGTTAACATTGGTACCATTGGTCATGTTGCTCACGGTAAATCTACCGTTGTAAGAGCTATTTCTGGAGTGCAAACTGTTAGATTTAAAGATGAATTAGAAAGAAACATTACTATTAAGTTGGGTTATGCTAATGCTAAGATTTATAAGTGTGATAACCCTGAATGTCCTGAACCTGATTGTTATCATTCCTTCAAATCAGATAAAGAAATTAGACCTCGTTGTCTTAGACCCGGATGTGAAGGTCGTTACCAATTGGTTAGACATGTTTCCTTTGTTGATTGCCCTGGGCACGATATTTTGATGAGTACGATGTTGTCAGGAGCAGCTGTTATGGATGCTGCCTTATTATTAATTGCAGGTAATGAATCTTGTCCTCAACCCCAAACTTCAGAACATCTTGCAGCCATTGAAATCATGAAGTTAAAGCATGTTGTTATATTACAGAATAAAGTTGATTTGATGAGGGAAGAAACAGCTTCAGATCATCATAAATCTATTCTTCAATTTATAAGAGGTACCATTGCCGACGGTGCACCAATCATTCCAATCTCAGCTCAATTGAAATATAACATTGATGCTGTTAACCAAGCTATTGTGAATACTATCCCAGTACCACCAAGAGATTTCCAAGCATCTCCAAGGTTAATTGTAATTAGATCTTTTGATGTTAATAAGCCAGGTGCTGAAATCGATGACTTAAAGGGTGGTGTTGCTGGTGGTTCCATTTTAACAGGTGTTTTCAAGATTGGTGATGAAATTGAAATTAGACCAGGTATTGTTACCAAAGATGAAAGAGGTAAGATCCAATGTAAGCCAATTTATTCTCGTATTGTTTCATTATTTGCTGAACATAATGATTTGAAATTTGCTGTCCCTGGTGGTTTAATTGGTGTTGGTACTAAGGTTGATCCAACTTTATGTAGAGCTGATAGATTAGTGGGTCAAGTTGTTGGTGCTAAGGGTAATTTACCTTCAATTTATACTGATATTGAAATCAATTATTTCTTATTGAGAAGATTATTAGGTGTTAAGACTGATGGCCAAAAGCAAGGTGCTAAGGTTAGAAAGTTAGAAGTTGGTGAAGTGTTGATGGTTAATATTGGTTCCACTGCTACTGGTGCCAGAGTTGTTGCTGTCAAGGCTGATATGGCTCGTTTACAATTGACTTCACCTGCTTGTACTGAAGTTAATGAAAAAATTGCATTATCTAGACGTATTGAAAAGCATTGGCGTTTGATTGGTTGGGCCACAATCAAGAAGGGTACTACCTTGGACCCTTCAACATAAGTAACCTTTGTATATTATGTTATGACATTATAGTAGTTTAATCTTATTACTATCGTTAATAGTTACCTTGTATTAATAGCATTGCAGTTGTACATTGAATCATCAAGTGATACTGGATGGCGGGTTTCAATCGTATACCACTCAGAAAGGTATATCCTAAAAATCTCTTAACGTATATGTTCAATATTATTTAATCACAAACTATGTTGGTGATAATGATGAGCTTAGGGTCTCACGATTCCACTAGTATGACCTTCACACTACACTATGAGGTCGTGCTTTAACCTTAAAACTTGATCTACTCTACTCTGATCCAGTTTCAAGTTTAAATATTCTATCTGACATTAATTGATTACTTTTTAGTTATACATTAGTCCTTAACTGTATTATAGTTGAGGATTACCTGCAAGTGTTCATGAACGGTCGTCAACTTGTCTCTTAAACTCTAAGAGGGCATCACGTTTCATCTTATATCCATGAATGTCTTCCTGTGGAAATACTCCCTTCAAATCAGATCTGTATTGTTGAATTGCCTTGACTGCCTCAGAACTGAAGCTAGCATACTTTTTAACAAATTTAGCTGGAGGATGACTTTCATCATCTAACATTCCTAATAAATCTGCCATCACCAAAACTTGACCTGAACAATGAGGTCCAGCCCCTATGCCTATAGTAGGAATGCTTAATTTACTGGTAATGTACTCGGCCAATCTGTTCGGTATGCATTCAAGGACAATTGCGAAGCAACCAGCTTTCTGAAGCAGAACACATTCTTCATAAATTTGTAAAGCACGGTTGGTATCTGTTCCCTGTAATTTGAATCCACCTAAAACATTGTGTCTTTGAGGTGTCAACCCAACATGTCCCATAACAGGTATCCCCGAATCAATAATCTTACTGATGTTGGAAATCATTGAGGGATGACCTCCTTCAAGTTTAACAGCTTGAATTCTTCCTTCCTTGATTAGTTGAACTGAAGTCTCCAATGCTTTCTCTGGAGAGGCTTCATATGTACCAAAGGGTAAATCTGCTACAATAAACGATTGTTTATCACCTCTTTCCACCGCCTTAACATGGTAAAGAAACTCTTCAAAAGGCAATTGATTGGTGTCTTCGTATCCCAAGCAAGTCATCGCAAGCGAATCACCAATTAAATTGATATCTACTCCGGCAGAAGCAGCATATTTCCCTGTAATATAGTCGTAAGATGTAACCATCAGAATCGGAGTCTTATTGCCGTACAATTTATGGATATCAACTAATGTCTTTCTGGATTGTGTCTTATGAGAAGAGAATCTTCTTCCTATCAACATTAAACCCAGACCCCGAACCTTTGTCCACATACTATTTAACTATGTATTCTTTCAGTAGGGAAAGCCTGACTTCTGATTCTGATCTGTGGATGTCTTGTTACCCCTTGGGTGAGTAATATTTTCAAATAAACCGGCATCACTTGCCCCACTGCAAAAGAGACCTCGTATAAGAGGAACCCGAGGCTTGAGAAAACGTATGACGCGTTCTTACGTAAGAATTGTTTGTGAATTGAAAGCGATTTATAACATGAGTCATATTTTCCGAATATTTTATCCGGTAATATTATGCAGTACCTTTATACCCTGGATAAGGTACTAAGAAATTCTACCTGATTGAAAAGTGGAGGACGTTGAAGTATAAATTTTGTTCTTATTTAGACAAGTCTCATTTGCATACGATTACACCTCAAGTTACTATATAGTTACAAAAATGCCTGAAATTGATCAATCTTTCTTAATGAACCATACTTGTCTTCGGATTAAGGACCCTAAGGAATCACTTCCATTCTATACTGATATTCTTGGCTTCAAGTTGATCAGATCAATAGAATTTCCTGATTTCACCTTGTACATGTTAGGATATCCGGATGCAGCATATGAAGGAAAGAATTGGTCTGCTAGACCTGGGGTTTTAGAGTTATGCCATAATCATGGAGTTGAAAAGGACCCCGAATATAAGTTGAACAATGGTAATGGTACAACTTTTAGAGGGTTTGGGCATATTTGTATATCTGTTGATAACATTCAACAAGCAGAAAAGGAATTTTTATCTAAGGGAGTTCAATTCAAAAAGAAGTTGTCTGAAGGTAGACAAAAGTATATTGCGTTTATTTTAGATCCTAATGGATATTGGATTGAATTGATTCAACATGAAATTGGAAAGAAACCAGAAACAACCAATTCTCTGACTTATAAATTGAATCATACTATGATTAGAGTTAAAGATCCTAAAAAGTCGCTTGATTTCTACAGAAATGTTCTTGGATTCAAATTACTTTCCACTAGTGAACACCCAGATGCCAAATTTACCTTATACTTCCTTGGTTATAATCATGATGACAAGTTTGTTGAAGATTCGATGGATACAGTTCCAAGAGCTGCTTATGAAGGTATTATAGAATTAACTCACAATTGGGGTACTGAGTCTGATGACTCCTTTGAAGGTTATCATAACGGTAACACTACAGATAATGGTGCACTTCAAGGTTATGGCCACACTTGTGTTAGTTGTAAAGATCCAGCTAAATTATGTTCACAAATTGAAGCTGAATATCCTGATGCCAATTGGAGTTTAAAGTGGAATCAAGGTAACATTAAGCAAATTGCTTTCATTAAGGATCCAGATGGATACTCTATTGAAATCTTGGGTCACAATTTATTCTCCAAGCTTTAGATTAAGTAGTATACAAAAACCACAACTGTTCACCTCTACATCATGTGATCATCTATTATTCATCACGAGTAATGTCGTATTATAAGTAGTTGATTCTAGAAGGGTGGCAGTGAGTGTAATCATAAGCTTAGTAATAGTATCGGATTTAATATCTGTGATGGCCTTTGGGCTCGCACTGTTTCGAGGGCATTTGCCGAGGTTTCTTTACCAAGGAGTGTCATGTGTGGTAGCGCGCGACTTTGCCAATCCCCGAACTCATATAAATAGCAAGAGAATCAACTCTAAATGCAAATGTATCCAACTTCAATTACATTACAGTGCTTATTATATATAACACAATTGAATGCTTAGAACTGTTATCAACCGTTCTAATTATAAATTTATCCAATCTCGCTCGTATTCAAATATGGTATCTGCCTCAGTTAAAGCTAGAGTTGATGAACTCATAAAGAAGCCAGTATTTGTTGCTTCCAAAACATACTGTCCTTATTGTAAAGCAGCCAAGGCTACTTTAGGACAAATGATTCCAAACTTAGATGATTACATCATTGAGTTGGATACTGATTCCGATGGTGAAGAAATCCAAGAATACTTGAGGGAACTCACTGGTCAAAGAACTGTTCCTAATATCATGGTTGGAGGTGAACATTTAGGTGGTAACAGTGATATCCAAGCTTTAAACCTGAAGGGTTCTTTGAAAACAAAGATTAAGGCTGCCTTATAATGAGAGAAATAGAGTAGTGTTGTTAGATGTATCGAGTGAAATAATGTACTGTTTTATATGAAATTGATTGTAGTGTAAACCTTCTTGCATTACACGTATTAAGTACGTACTACTGTTGATATTTACATTGGGTAAGCCATGTATTTATGCTACCCACCGTATAATCTAATATGGTGGAGCCTTCAAGTGCGAACGGTATAGAAAAATTTGCACCTTAACAAATCAACTCTTCATCTAAACCATTGTACCATAGTACTATTTGCACCCCATTATGTCTAACATAGGACTCCAAGTGCGTCAGGCAGTTCCACAGATCGATACAGTGGTAGCTGATTATGCAGTAGGTTATATTCAACATGTTTCCAACGCTACAGAAGATAGTGTTACTGCATCTCAAATTAACATTGAAGAAGAATTAAACTTCATTTGCCAACTTTTAAAAGATGCTGGGGGGAAGAAAGAACAGGTAGAGAAGCTAACCAATAGTGTTGCCAGCTCATTGAAAGAACAATTGGCCAAAAATTTATCGAAATTGGAGGTTCAAGGTGATACATCCAAGAGACTTTTAGATCTTAGTTTGTTACAAGCTAATACCAGTAAAAGAGATATTAATACCAGTTTGGCCCTTTTGGGTGCTTCAAGAGATATCGAACATACAGGTAGACAAGTGGAAAGTAGAGTTGATAAGAAAAAGTTGGAGAAACAAGAGAGAAAGATTGCAAAGAAAGTGGCTAAAAGAAATAACCAATTTGTTAATTATGAGGCTTCTAAATTATTGAATTCAAAGAAAGATGAAGATTATGACTCATTTTATTTGGCGATCAACCCATTGGAATTAGGTACTTCCGGTGCTGGTAAATCAAAGGATATAAAGATAGACAACTTTGATTTATATGTTGGTGATGGTAAACGTATTTTAAGTGAAGCATCATTAACCTTGGCTTACGGTAGAAGATATGGTTTGGTGGGTCAAAATGGTATTGGTAAATCTACCTTGTTAAGAGCATTAAGTAGAAGAGAATTGGATATTCCAAGACATATAACTATTTTACATGTGGAACAGGAAATTAGAGGGGATGATACTCCAGCTTTACAAAGTGTTTTAGATGCTGATGTTTGGCGTAAGAACCTTTTACAAGAAGAATCCAAAATTAACGAAAGAGTTGAAGAAATTGAGAATTTACGTAAAGAATTTGATGAGGATTCTCTTGAAGTTAAGAAATTAGATAGTGAAAGAGACGATTTGGAAAATAGATTGGCTCAAGTCAACGAAAAACTATATGAAATGGATAGTGATAAAGCCGAAAGTAAAGCAGCTGCCATTTTATTTGGTTTGGGGTTCACTAAGGAATCTCAACATCAAGCTACAAAATCATTCTCTGGTGGTTGGAGAATGAGATTATCATTAGCACGAGCATTGTTCTGTCAACCTGATTTATTGTTATTGGATGAACCTTCCAATATGTTGGATGTTCCATCTATTACTTATCTTTCTGAATACTTAAAGACTTATGAATCTACAGTGTTGGTTGTGTCGCATGATCGTGCATTCTTAAATGAAGTGGCCACAGATATTATTCACCAACATTCTGAAAGATTAGATTATTACAGAGGATCTAATTTTGATAATTTCTATGCAACTAGAGAAGAAAGAATTAAAAATCAAAGAAGAGAATATGAAAATCAAATGGCTTATAGAAAGCATTTACAAGCTTTCATTGATAAATTTAGATATAATGCAGCCAAATCATCAGAAGCTCAATCAAGAATTAAAAAATTGGAAAAATTACCGATTCTTGAGCCTCCTGAAGATGATAAGGTTGTTACTTTTAATTTCCCTGATCCTGATAAATTATCACCACCTATTTTACAAATGTCTGGAGTTACATTTGGTTTCTCTCCTGATAAAATCTTATTCAAAGATGTTGAAATGGACGTTAATATGGAATCACGTATTGCTTTATGTGGTGGTAATGGTACTGGTAAGACTACATTGTTGAAGTTATTGATGGATCAACTTCTGCCTATGGAGGGGATGATTTCAAGAAATGGTAGGTTGAGAATAGGATATTTTGCTCAACATCATGTTGATGCTATGGATTTAACTTTATCAGCAGTTTCTTGGATGTCAGCAACTTTCCCTGGTAAATCAGATGAAGAATACCGTAGACATTTGGGTGCATTTGGAATAACAGGTTCTTTGGGTTTACAAAAAATGGAACTTCTTTCTGGTGGTCAAAAATCTCGTGTTGCATTTGCTGCTTTATGTCTTTCTCAACCTCACATCTTAATTCTTGATGAACCTTCCAATCACTTGGATACTCAAGGTTTGGATGCTTTAGCAGATGCTTTGATAAACTTCAAAGGGGGGGTGTTCATGGTTTCCCATGATGTCACTATCATTGATAGAGTATGTAATGAGATTTGGGTGGCAGAAGACACAAAGGTTTACAGATTCCCAGGGAATATCAATGCATACAAGAAACATATCTTAGAATTAGCAGATGCTGCAGGTGTTGTCAGAAGACATTAAGTAATACAGTTTGTAATTCATAGTTGATAGTTGATAGTTGATAGTTCCATTAGTCCTTAGTTCGGCACCTTCTAAAAGTAGATGACATATGCTTAAAAGCCGGTTTTGTGTCACACAACAAAAGTACTTAACCGACTTTAAAACACCAAACTTTAGTAAACGCTATGCCCAACTCTTGTTCTTCAGATGAGTTGTCTATCAGTGAAGGCCAAGGTGGGCCTAGGCCTCTTAGCCACATATAGTTCCTTTGAAGTCTATTACCATATCCGAACTCGGAACCTCATTCTGAATAGAAAACAAGAGAGAGAAGCGCTCTTAAAGGATCTACATATCACTAATAAGTATCAGATAGATCCAGACATACAACAATTCCGATCTGCTACAATATCCGGACTTTATGTCAATCCCTTTGAAGAATATCGACCTCAAACGATGTTTGAGTTTTTGGCAGTTCGGATTTTAGAGTTCATCGAGTCAATTTATGGTAGTCAGGTTGAAGTGCACAAGAAAGTTCATATCCCACCTAATGAAACTCATGAAATAGAAGAAGTATTGAAAAGCTTTCCTCCTAGTTTAGAAACCTATCGAAAGAATTCTCAGATTTTACAACAATGTTTAGCTTCAAGCAAATACTTTACGTCATCTAGTTATAAAGACATAAGGGATACGATGCTCTTCACATGGTTGGGTCAATCATGTAGTCTTATTCAGATTGGGGGAGTTAATTTTTTAACAGATCCTATAATGGGGAAGCATTTAATTAGCAAACATTTTGGACCTGCTAGATTCTTACCTTCACCACTTTCACTTGAAAATATTCGACATGCTACAAATAATCATTTGAGCTTTGTTCTCGTATCTCATGATCATCCAGATCACTTGGAAATGGATTTCGCTAAGCAATTGGGTAATGAACCTTTATGGATTGTGCCTATGGGCCTTCGAACTAAATTGGCCCGTAAGGGAATTCATAGAATAGTGGAAATGGATTGGTGGGATTCTTTAGATATCACCAAATACGTTGGACTAGAAGATTCTGGTGATAAGTTTGAAATTGTATGTTTGCCTTCGATGCATTGGTCAGGAAGATATGTTTATGATTCCAATACTTCGCTTTGGTGTTCATTTATGATCCGTCGAAATGGTCAATCGATAGTTTATCATGGAGGAGATACGGGTTATTGTAAAGAACTCTTTGATGCTATTGGAAAGAAATTGAGTCCTGTGTTTTTAACCATGTTACCAATTGGTCAATATTGTCCCTCTTGGCATCAAAAACCAAGACACATTTCTCCAGAAGAAGCTTTAACCATCCATAAACAACTTGGAGGAAAATTTATGATGGGCGTACACTGGGGTACATTCAAACTAAGTAGTGAGCCAATTATGGAACCGAAAACTAAGCTTGAAGAACTTAGTGAACAGCAAGAGCATAATCTTGATTGTAAGTCACATATTGCCCCACATCATGGATTAACATATCAATATGATCTCGTTAAGGGAACAAGACAAGAACTTGAAGGAGATATATAATAGAATTCCATACATAGCAGAAATATTAACATGATTTATTTTTATCTACAAAACTAATTAAATGGATACCTAGTAATAGCTTCCATCAAATATAATATACCTAATTACAATGATTCTTAAATCTTAATCTCTTTCCAACGCAGCAATTTCTTCAGCCAAAGAAGATCTCAGCTTTTGAGAAGCAATTAAAGCCCTTTCATATGCTTGAAACTTAACATCACTCCGAATGACAGATCCAATACTCATAAACAATCCAAAAGTACTAACACTACCTAATATATATTGACCCAAAGTTCTCATGGCTCCATTTGGACCAGGTCCATTTTGTATAATAGAAAATCCCCCAAATAGGACCCCCACGACCACTCCTACGGTTGATCCCATGATAGCTCCCATCTTGAACTTCTCAAAGTTCGATGGTTGGTGAGCATATTGGTATTGTTGAACGGGAGGCATGATCTCTTGATAATAATACCACTTACTATGGTGACCTTGGACAGCTGGTTTGTTCAAGATAGAGACAAAGTGACCAGTTAAAATTTTTCCAATGAATATTTGAGCGTGGTACACGACTCGCGGAAAATTATAGTAGGTTTACATATCAACTATACCTTACTAACTGAAGGTGTTGATAATATCCCGTATAAATACACTGTTACTATATACAAATGGGTTCATCAGCATCAAGACCTGAAACAAAGGTCTTTACTCCCGCTGCCCCAGTGGATTTCAGTGCATCCTTCTTGTCACAGTTGGAAGCTTCAGCAGAAGTAAGTACTCAATTGATTTCTTGTCCAGTACAACATATATATTAACAATTATAGTCTGATTATTCTCGTGCTCAACATACAGAAAAGTACATCCAAGAACGAGTACTGGCAGAATTGGCAAAATTGGAAGCAGAGGCCGGCAATCGTTTCCATAATGCTGTTGATGGCAGTTTATTGAATAATTATGATAAGGAGGATTCCAAACTATCTGTAAGTGAAGCAGATGGTAAAATCACTGCTTTAACAAAAGCTTTAAAGGAAAACATTGAATTGGCTAAAGTACATGTCCCAGAAGCTACAAGAGAAGCAAGAGAAGCAGTTATTAGTTGTTTAAAGGAGAACTCTGGTAAACCTTTAAATTGTTGGGAAGAAGTTAGTCAATTCAAGAAGTTAACTAAAGATTTTTGACTTAGAAACTAAATCAAGATATTTATTCATATCCCCATCTATATAAAATCAATCCTTATATCATGGTATTTATTTGTTTGTTTATTTTATAATCCAACACCTTTGTAGATCAAAATTAAGGCAGAATCACTCTCACCACCTCCAGCTAAGGATTCAATCCGTTCTTTGTTAATAGAACTAACTTTATCATCATTGAATTTCCACCATCTTTCACCTTCCAAATCATTGTCATCACGAACAAATGCTTGATAATGTCCAGAATCTGCGGAAGTACCAGCATGTGCAATTACTGCTTGTAATTCATAGACTGAACTAGGGTTTTCAGTAGTGCTTTCAAAGTCAAATCCAGAAGGAACAACTTGTTTAAATTCATCTCTAAATTTTGTTTTAATGGATTCAATTTTCATTTCATCCTCCTCTTGTTGTTGTAAAGGAGTCAAACTAATATCCTTCTTTGCCTTTTTGAATTCTCTGATAACTTCAATATTATCCTTTTCGATTTTTCTCAATTTATCTCTAACTTCAACCTTTTCAGAACGAATGGATTCATCTAACATTTCACTTAAATCAAGTTCAAAGGGAAATTGAACTCTTCTTAAAATCTTCAGTTTCTTCCGAGTATCTGTTCTCCAAAAAAACCGAACAAATTGAACAGTTAAATATTTGGGTAATCTGGTTATTGTTCTCTTCAACTGATAATCTGTATCTGAGTTCAACAGGTCATTATGTTTGGTAATAATGTCACTCAATCCATTCAAAATCCCATCTCTGAGGAAATTGGTTTTAATATCTATATGACAATTCAACTTTAAGGATTCTTCAAAATTGATTTGAGCTTCTTCTTCAGGTAAGGCCACACATGTTGAGACTTCCTTCATTTCAATTCTAAATAAATCTTTGATGTTCAAACTATTATCTAAATTATTGATCAATTGGGTGAATGCTTCCTCGGCATCTTGTTGCAGATAACGGCCATTGACATTCTCAGCAAATTGAGGAAGAATAGATCTGAAAAGAGCTAAAAAGAATGTAGGAGTCACTTTCTCTTGCTTCTTATCCATACTTAAAAATAAAGATTTCAAAGCCATTACCAATTCACCGCCACGAGCTCCTTGACTTGGAGTATAAGTTTCAACCTTTTTAGTAAGATCTTTGATTTTATATAATGCTTGTAAAGTTGAGTTCAAATAGCAAGTATTGCCCAAATTAACCAAACCAGAAGGATCATTACTAATGGGGTTCAATTGGTGCATACTCATATCCTCCAAAAATACTTGTTTCTCAATTGGCTTTGTGGGTAAGTTCTTATCAGGAGTACCAAGAACAAGAAATGGCTGTTTCAACCTTTGTAATTCAACAACAGGTGTTTCATCGGCTAATTTGCCTCCTTTAACCAATATTTTTTGTCTAGCAATAGGAACTTGGGTTAAATCTTGAATGCTCTGTTTCAAGTCTAATCCTTTGGATGATTCGCTCAACGCGATCTCATGTGTCTTACCTCCATACTTAATGGTTACTATAAGAGTTAGTACGTGCATTCAATGGACTTGTCGTGGTTCTTTAGAGGGAAAGGTGTACATACTAGTCAAACTCATGATGAATGGTTACAATGGTGGCAAATGAATCGTTTGTAGTTGTGTTTCTTAGTAGAAATCATTTAGGTGAACATTTCATTGTGTTATTGGTAGCGCGGGACCAGACGAGCAAGATCTGAGAGTATTCATCTAATATTCAACTTAAGCAAGTATACAAATTGATTTAACTCTAGTAATATTGAGCCATGGCGTACATGAGTCGACTGTATTTAACGTGGCCTTTGAATTCGATATTTATTTGTGTTCCAGGTGTTTTACTTGTAACTTGCAGATATGCTTGCACTGCGCTACATTATTAGTAGTACTACTCGCTATACCAGATGTTGGCCAGTTAGCCTGTATACTAAACATGATCGGCCATGTTAATATTCCGATTTCCACCACAAAGGCATATCAGAGACATACAGTAAGTATTACATAATGCACACCACAAGGTGTGATCACCAAATACGTTGGTAAATAAAAGTGTTAACGTCAGTTGATAACGACACTAGTAGTTACCAGTAGTGACGTTCACTGGTGATGTTAAAAACTGTAAGGACATAACTTAACTGTAATCTACCACAACCTAGTGGAACTAAGTGTATTCTTCATCCAGCAAATATCATGTAAGCATTGATGACGAAATAGCATGTTCCGCAGTTTCCCCAGACTTCGCATTTAGTAAGACAGCCAGACTGAAAATTTTTAGTCATACAAGTTGCCTTATATATAATACAGCATTATACCAAAGAGAATAAAGTTCAATACTTGATAGATATAAGATTATAGCGGTGCACTACAAGTATATAGCATAAGTTAATCACAGCATAAACATTTTAAAGTTCGTCATGTCAAAGTTTGTTAGTGTACCCGAAGCCATTGCAGCATTCAAGAATGGAGAATTCTTGATTGTAATGGATGATGAAGATAGAGAAAATGAAGGCGATTTAATAATATCTGCTGAAAAGGTCACACAGAAAGATATGGCCTTTCTTGTACGTCATTCATCTGGTTATATCTGTGTTCCATTATCAACTGAAAGAGCTGACAAATTGGAATTACCTTTAATGGTAGCCAATAGAACTGATAGACATGGAACTGCTTATACTGTGACTGTTGATGCTGATGTTGGAACCACTACTGGGATTTCTTCTCATGATAGAACTCTTACTGCTAATTTATTGGCCAATGCTAATGCTGTTAGTACCGACTTTATCAAACCTGGACATATGGTTCCCTTAAGAGCTGTTCCTGGTTTATTACGTCTGAGAAGAGGTCATACCGAAGCGGCAATAGAGTTATGTGGGTTGGCTGGTTTGGAACCTGCGGCTTGTATAGGTGAGTTGGTTAAAGATGATGATGGTTTAATGATGAGATTGGATGACTGTGTGACTTTTGGTTTTCAACATAATATTAAGTTAATTACCATCCAACAATTAGTTGAATACATTAGTCAATAATAGTATATGTGGATGTATATATGTAAATTTTAGTCTATAGAGCCTTTTTGTTATTTCAACGAGAGTTGAGCCTTTCTTTTGCCTGTAACTTCATCTTTAACAGATTTAACTTCAACTTGAACCTTATCAAAAACACCAATAGTTCTCTTTTTCCCATTATGATCATTGAATGTTAACTCATATTTGCTCTCATCAAAGTCAGCGGAATTCACATCACCCAAGACCTCCAATTTGATCAACCCTTCTACTCCAAACTTAGGCACTATAACAACCAACCCATTATTGAAACATTTGATAACATATCCTTCTTGTTCACTCTCATTATTCCTCATAACTTGCCCCACATAATATTCTATACTTGCTCTTCCAGCAAATTGAGCATTTCTATGACGTCTGTTAATATTCTTAACAATCATTTCCATTTTGGATTTATCTCGATGACTCAAATCCAAATTCTCATATCCAATTGCTCCTGCTAATTGTCTGTGTGCCACCACGTCACAATATCTTCTAATTGGTGAGGTGAAATGCGTATAAATATCAACAGCTAAACCATAATGTCTAAATTCGGGATATCCATAAGAACCAGATGAAAAGTATTCGGCAGCCATCATACATCTTGTGGCCATAATACGCAAAAGAGTGTTGAAATAAGGATCCTTGGGGTCTTCACATCTATCAAGAGAATCAGCCAATGATTTTGAAGATTCCAAAGAAACAGACATACCAGGTTTGCGAACGTTAAGCATGTCATTCAATGCTTCAAAGTTGGTAGCTGGAGGAGGTGCGTGTCTTCTTAACATAGCTGTTTGTGGGTATGCATCATAAATCTTACGAGCAACAGAAATATTGGCAAGCAACATAAATTCTTCAACAAGAGAATTGGTCTCTAATAGCTTTTTAATCTCAACCTCACCAGGATCGGATGTCTCACTATCCATATGAACTTTGACTTCCGGTGAAGCCAAATTCAATGCACCAGCATCAATTCTTTGTTGCTTCAATTTCTTTGATAGCTTTAATAAAATTCTCATTGAGTTGGTTAATTCGTCTGTTTGAGTGGCATCATCAATTCTTATCTGTGCCTTCTCGTACGAAAAGGCTTCCCGTGATTTAATTATAGACTTCATAAACCTCACGTCAACAATATTGGCATCTTCATCCAATTCCCAAATAACAGAAAATGCAAACCTTTCAACATAAGGTTTAATGGAACATAAGTTGGTACCTAATAACATTGGTAGCATATCAATTCTCTTGTCAACCAAGTAAACAGATGTACCTCTTGCTGCACCTTCATTATCCAAAGCAGTTCCGGGCTTAACAAAATGTGTAACGTCAGCAATATGGACACCAACTTCATAATTACCGTTGCTTAAAGGTTTAGCATGTAATGCGTCATCAATATCAACACACCCTGGAGGATCAATAGAGCAAACTAATTTATCTCTCAAATCAACTCTCTTCTTTAATTGTTCATCACCATCTAATTTCTCTGGGACAACCCAATTATCACCCTCAGAGGGTAAACAATCCAAAACACTCTTTGAGAATGGTCTATATTCGACGTCATGTTCCAAAAGTAATGCTTCTGTTTCAGCTTCAGCACTCTCAATTTCTCCAAGAGTACGAACAAAGTGACCTTGAGGATATTTTGAGTTCGATGGCCATGTATCAACCGCAACAACAATTCTTTGACCCAATAATTCATGAGCTTTCCGAGTTTGAATTCTTATCTTTGGTAATAAAGGGTCCATCAAAATTACAAAACAGCTCTTTGATGAATGACCATGTTCTGCAGAAACTGAAGTGGGAGCAATCTGACCAACATAATATCTCCATGATCTTCTGACAATCCCCACAACTTTAGCTGTTGGTAACAATTTCTTTTCGGCAGAAGCAGCCGTTGATCTGATAGCTTCATTAGCTAACATTTTCCTTTCGTTATCTGATATTAAACTTGTGGGACCGTCATTAGTGCTGGCATCGTCGTTATCTTCTTCAGGATTATCGTTTTCACCAATTGTGCTTTCATCCACAATGGTACTGGAGGGTTCTCTCCATTTATCCTTAGGAAGTAATTCCACAACAACAGAATCAGCGTTAAAAGATCTGTTCAAGTTCTTTGTCCCTATGACTAATAATGGTTTTTTAAAAGCAGGAACAGTGACCTGACCTTCTAAAACATTATATGATGATATATGCATGATACCTTGATATAATGTACCATTACGGATCCCACCCATGAGTCTTGCATTGGAGTAGTATTCAGGAAACATTGTTTCCGTCTTATCAGCTTTGAAATCTTGATCATCTTGTGGAACAGAATCTCTCAATTCTTCTCCATTGGGCAATAAATCAATGTATTCAGCTAAAGAATAAGCCTTGATCCCACTGGCAGATGCCTTCTTTCTATTATCTCTATCGTTGCAAACAAATACTATATCTATTTTAGTTTTGCTGTTATCTCTATTGATATGGGTATCATACCAAGTACAAAGCTTTCTGATTGCCCTATCATTTCTATCATTGATCAGTTCTCCTTTCTCTCTAACCACATATGCTGCTTCGTTAAATTCGTTATGCACAACGGCAAATCTTTTATCTTCAGATTTGACTAAACCTCTAACTCTATGGTAAATTGGTAACGATCTATTACGAACTTCTTCAAGAGCTGTTTGTGGAATGATAACGTCGTAGAAACAGTTGATATTCTCTACCAAATCAATGGCATGAAGTAAAATATTAGTATCCACGACAACATAGTGTCCATTAGAGCTTCCCTTGAGAGCTAGAGGACTTTCGGAGAAAATCATCTTGGCCAAATCACCTTTAGCATCAGCCTGTAATAATTGGTGGCATTTGGTACATGCTTTAGAATAGCATGGAATATCATTCCGTAAGTAATGTTCTCTGACGATTTTTGTAGCACCTCCATTTCTGGAACGCACAAAAACCTTAGAGGTGACTGTAAGACCACTTGATAGTCTTTTACGTTCGGCTATCATTGGCTTATTGGAATTAATGTTAAGTATACTAGATGGTTTGGAAGAAGAGCATCGTAGATTTTGAGTGGGAAATTTTTTGTCTGATCACGTGACTCGATAAAGAATACAGTGATTTAACTTACTGTAATATAAGGGAGATTAAAGATTACACATGTTAAAGGACGTTATGTATATTGCAGTAATGATAGGTCTTTTGTTATAAGTTCGCCTTTGATCTAAGATTACTGGTTACTTTTTAAACTTTGCGGAACAAATTTGCAATCGCTATCTGATTGCAAGTATCTTCCAAAGAGTAAATGAAACTGTTACAAATACAACGTCATAGTCTAACACCAGTCAATTTGGATGTCTAATGATCTTGAAAGAAATAAGGAGTTCACTGGAATTGCTTCGCAACCATGAAGTAATAGTAAACTGGTTGACCTTTAAGGGACACCACCGCAAGAACAATTCGTCAAAAAAGGCGTGTTATTCGGCATTTATAGTATTAAGTACACAAATTGCAACCTGCGACACGCAACCGAATACTTTGTTAGAATTGCTTCTATTTCAGGAACCCTGATAACTTTTCATTCATTTTCACTCCTTCTTTCAATGTTTCGTTCTTTCTTCTTCAGCAACAATTTTTGGTAAATGAATTATGGCATTGCCAATGTTCCGGTTGCGCAGATGGGTGTTTTTAGCTATGGTCATTATGCTAGTGGTAGTATATGCTAAAATCCAAGTACACCACTGGAACCTTGTTAAAGATCAAATACGACAAGGAACCTCTAAACTTTATGACACTTTCAATGGTCCATATACACTTGAATCTGGGTCAGAACCAAATACACATGGATCTAAGCAAGATACTCTGTTTCCTGAAGGTGTTTCTGTATCTAAAGGCGATGTCAAAATGACTTTCACAAATCCTTTCAATAAACAAGGTGATCCAGAACGTATTCTTGAACTCAACAGAGAATCATATCAAAAATTAATGAACATAGAAATCAATGAACCTAAAGATTATGATATTAACTCTATCAGACCTCCAGAAGATATCTCCAAATATGTTCATGCGAATGCTACAATTTTAGCACTTGTGAGAAACTCGGAAGCAAGACAAATTGCCAGTACAATAAGACAATTTGAAGCTTCATTTAATAGTAAGTTCATGTATCCCTATACTTTTATCAATGATTCACCTTTCAGTGAAAGATTCAAAGCCAAAGTGAAGGAGGTCAGTAATGCTCCGATGAACTTCATAACTATTCCCAGGGATTTATGGGCCAGGCCTTCGAGTATAGATGCTAAGAAGGCTGAGGAAGCCATGAAGATTCTTACAGAAAAAAGCGTTGCATATGCCAATAAGCTTTCATATCACAACATGTGTCGTTTCTATTCTGGAACATTCTATAATATTCCTGAATTACTAAAGTTCAAATATTACTGGAGAATTGAACCCCAAGTGAAGTTTTTCACTGATATTAAGTATGATGTTTTTAAGTATCTTGAAGGAACACAAAAGGTCTATGGATTCACACTTTCATTATACGATATTGAAGATTCTGTTACAACACTTTGGCCAGAAACCATCAAGTTTTTAAATTCGGATGATAACTACAAATATATAAATCCGAATGGTGCCTTCCAATGGTTACTTGAAAATCAGCAAAATCCTAAGAAGGCTGAGATCGCTGGAGGTTATTCCACTTGTCATTTCTGGTCTAATTTTGAAATTGGTGATATGGATTTCTTTAGAGGTGAAGCATATACAAATTGGTTTAAACATTTAGACTCAACTGGGAAATTTTATTACGAAAGATGGGGTGATGCTCCTGTTCATTCTATTGGGTTGGGATTATTTGCTGATAAATCTAAAATCCATTGGTTCAGAGATATTGGATATGAACATGATCCATATTTGAATTGTCCCAACTCAAAGAATGTAGCTCGTTGTAAAACTGGTCTGTTTTCTCGCTGGGACCATTTACAAGATCAAAATTGTATGGCTAGTTGGGTTGATTATAGTATGGCTGATCCAGCAAAGATTTATTAAAGGAACGGTAAATATGAATTATTCTAAATGGACTTTTTATTGGGGAAATACTTTTAATATACGTTGAATTATATCACTTTATTGGCAATGAAATTGTGCATCTACTTTAAGCTATATAAAACTATAAAATACCAGTTGGATGAGATCCGACACGCCTGCTGTTTACGACAAGCAACATACTACCATCTTTAACCAGGTGTTAAGTTAAACACGAAGCTGCGAATTCACAGTCTGTTTCTTATACTTTGAAAGATACCGTTTATTTTCGTGGAAAAACCAATTTATAAGTTGTGGCAAAAATGTCACATAAATACTTTGGACTGTTTGTAACAAGAATGGGCGTGTGGTCTAGTGGTATGATTCTCGCTTTGGGTGGCGATTACCTAGTAATTAACACAAGCATGCGAGAGGCCCTGGGTTCAATTCCCAGCTCGCCCCAATTTTTTACAGTATTATTTGATTGGTTTTTTTTAATTGGTTAAAGATGAAATAGAAATACGTTTTCATTTACACTATACTACGAGTATTGCAGATACTTATATATAATGACATGCATGTTAAGGATTATGAAAACTTTAACCACTATCTTCTAATAAAGAATATTGGTGCAATAGTATACAATCTCCACCTCTTTCTGGATCCAATCCATATACGTAGAAGGTTCCATCAGATGTAACAACGTTAACATGAAGTAAATTCATTCTCAGAGTTTCTTCTCGTTGTTCAGGAGACAAACTAGTGTGATCCTTCAAATATGATTTAGGAACAACATTTTGTTGAATTTCGCAATTGATAGCTGCAATAGACTTTGTATCTTTGGAAGTTGAATTAATCTTCAACGATGCAAAGTGCCTTATGGGTTCTAAAATGGATGAAAATTTGGAGGGAAGAAAATCTCCCATTCTTTGAGCAGCTCTCCTGCCTAGGCTTTGAGACTGTCTTCTAATCAATCGAGCAACTGATAATCTAGTTTGATCAACTACTGGTTCAACTTTATCATCAGACATGGCTGAATTAACGCTATTGTATGAGCCTTGAGATAATTTTCTTTGTTTAGTATTAGAAGAATTGGAAGGCTCTGGTTCTTCGTCAACATCGCTGTCTTCGTCTTCATCTTCATCTAGATCTTCATCTAGTTCCGTTGAACTTGTAAGTGATTTCATTCCCCCAGACCCTCCTCCTGTATGAGAATCTTGCTTTTGACTATCATTTGACTTTGATGGGGTGATTTCCAATTCTGGAATTCTGGACAGCGAGGGAGAAACAACTGTAACTTTCCTTGGATATGACTTTAACTTTTCATCTTCTCCCAAACGGAATATATGTACTGTATCACTGGAACTTGTCGCAACCACGTACTTATTATCAAGACTAAATCGAAGAGACCAAATTTTTGTACTGTAAGTTCCTCTACGGAATTGGAATAGTTTGATACCTGAATCAACTGAAAATATCCTAACAATTGTACCCTTGTCACTAGCAGTAGCTAACAACGAACCATCACAAGAAAGTGCCATTGATGCCAAGGTAGCCTTATGTGCTTCAATCACTGAAACTGGCTGTAGGGTGTTCAAATTGAATATTATAACATCACCAATTCTATTAGGAGTATTGCTTACTGATTGGATGTTATTTTGTACCAGATTAACCCCTCCATTGGTATTAATACCTGCCACAAGTAAAGAATCATGTGCTATTGTTCTTGGTGGAGAAGGATATGCTAAAACTGAATTATTTTCATCAGTTGAAATAGTACATAATCCAGTAGGATTCGAACTAGTTTCTATGGTATGTAAAAGCTTCAACGTACCAATATCATAAATATAAATTTGAGTTTCCAAAATCACCACCAACCTGTGTCTGGTTAACTTTACTTGTAGAATTGTATTTGGAAATATTAGATCACTGATAGTTGATTGTCTTTTTGTATTGATGATTTTAAGTTTACGAGGAGATGAACCTACCTCTTCTCCTAACATTACCACAGCAACAAGTGATGTTGTATAAAGCATTTCCACAATGCCGACAGATTCATATTTCCTCCATTGATAACATTTACCAAATGAAGGTGTACAGTTGAAAATCTTGTACCCTGTATTTGTTCCAATCAGAACATAAGATGCATCTTGGTTGAAATTGATGAAATTAATAGTATCATCTTGAGACCCCCCCATTGGACCTGAAGAAATTGAGGCACCGGAATTGATAGATCCAATTCCACCAATACTCGTAGACTCACCACCTCGTATACCGCTTCCATCCATTGATGAAACAATATTACTATTATTATTATTATTGTTTTCGTTTTCTTTCATCTCTACTACAAAAACAAATCACAGTCAAATCACAGTCAGTCTTCTCTATCCAAATCAAATAGAAAAATTAAAGTATGATTGTACCGCCTCACTACTAGAAGTTTTGACGTATTGAATGTAATCAAATGGATATTGGTAGCACTTAGCCTCAATTAAAAGCTCTTAAACCCTTGTGTGTTATATGGATTGTTCGTATCCATTCTATCCTGTTTAACTACAGATCCCCACTTTGTAAATTTGGTTTTAGTGACACAAACAAAAGGTGTGTTTCTTTGATAGGTGTCATCATAGAGGAACACTTCTGTTAACCTAAAGGAAATACATTAATAAGGCGTATACAGTTAGGTAAGTTAATAGTAGTTCTTATAACTTACAAGAGAGCGATATATAGTTGTGTTTCCGTAGTTGGGGTAATGCTTGTTGAATCCAGTCTCAGTCTCATCAGCTTTATCACTTGTTGCATGGTTGCACGGAACCGGTGATGACTTAACTATACAGTATATATTACATATATGTAAGGGAAAAGAGTATCCTATAGTTTAGTGATTTGTAGCACAGAAAGACAACAAGTAATAACCAAAACTATCCTACTCCACTTGATTGGATACACGTTGGGGGGCTGATATGAAGGGTCGTCCACTATCCCGATTAAAGGTTAAAGAATAAGCCTACTTATCTTTCCTAACAACGGAGGTTACAACAAAACTAATGCCTTGTATAAATTCGTTTCATCTAGTATACGCTTACAAAAACTTAATAATCCATGAGGCATACCCTTTAAGCATCTCTTCTGTACATTCATGACCAATTGATTTTTGAAAGAACGATTCACTGTATTCATTGGTATTCTCATAGATTTCAACCCAAGCTTTAGATAACTTTGGAGGTGTCAATGAATCTTCTGTACCAAAGCAAGCATACATTGGGATTTTAGCAAATTTAAAATGTTCAAAAACATCAATATCTTGTTGTTTTAAGTAATTGTGGAAATGTTCAGGGTACTTTTGTTTCTCTTCATCAGTTAGGTTTAATTCATTGTATTCATGATAAAACCATTTTTTATCGTAAGCAGAATCATTAAGACTAATCTTTCTCAATCTGGTAATGAGTAATGACGACAAATCAGGACATCCCACCACAGTATTAATGGTCCTTACTAATTCTGGAAATTTAGCTGCGAATCTTATAACAGTATGACCTCCTAATGAATAACCTGAAAGGAAATTACGATACTCTAACTTGGTTTCAAGGATATTTTTGGCTTTATCGTTCAATTGAGCTTCCAAATTCAAATAAGCTGGTAAATAATCCATTATCAACTTGATATCAGCAATATTTCCCTCAATGGCTGAAACCATATCCAAACCATGAGTTTCATTACCAGAACTCCATGACTTGTTGCGCTCTTCATCTAATGTACGTTCTCCATGGTTGCGAAGATCAAAAGTTACAAATATAGCTGGGACCTTAGTGTCTCCTTTATTCTCATGAATATATTGAAGTGTACGATATCCAAAAGCTTCAGTATTCATGTAGCTTCCTCCACGATAATGAATGAAATATAATACATTTAATGGTAACTGTAAAAACTTTTCATGACCTTCGTGAGGACCTTCAATTGTTTTGTTGTAATTGGCAATGTATTCACTCAATGACTCTGTGTTGTAGACATAGACATTGATACCACCAATGTTGATGGTTTTCTTAGAACAGTAATTGGAATCGTAATCAAAAGTTCTCATTTTTTATAGAGTTACGTTATCAATATCGTATAGTCACTGAAACGATGTTGGGTAAAAAAGTGATGTTGAAATTTGGAAATCAACTGATTACTATTATAAAGTCTTTTGTGTTACCCCACACTAATCAAACCACAGCCAATAAAATGTCAATGAGGCTTCTACGTTTACTTAATACTAATGTACAAATTTATTACACACTACTATACACTGAGATATACTTACGTAAACATAGAATGAAAATACTATGGCAACCTGGTCTACTTACCATTAGCTTTCTTCCTTTCTTCTTCATCTATATCTTCATCATAATCATGATACTCGCCTTCAGCTTCTTCATCAATTTCTTTGTCTCCTATTGAATTATTGATCTCGTCTTCATTATCGTCATCTTCGTCCTCTTTGTCCGCATTTTCTTCTTCGTCCTCCTCGTCATCCTCATTCTCAACTGGTGGTCCAAGTTTTTGCATAACAAAGGTAACAACTTCTCTCCATGCTCTCATTCCTCCCATAGTGATCTTACCATCAACATCCACATACTTTTCCACTGGCTTCAATATACTCATATTAGGATATGTCTCTTGTAAAAGAATTAACTGCCTTTTGGTAATAGGATGTGCGTACATTGCTCCAGTTAAGGCTAGGGCGGCAATAATTGGTTTGGGCAGTAACTGGTCATTGGATAAAACAGTCATGTCTTTGGGAGAAGTTACCCTGGGAACTCCTTGTGATGGAGGTAATGGAGCTGGCCATAAATGAAGTACTTCAGTGAGAAGATCATCACTGAGTCCATTTATCAATTTAGCCATCATGTTTGCTGATAAAGGAGCAATTAATAAGACATCAGTCCATCTCTGCAAATTGTAGGCTAAAGAATACTGAGTCAATAAACTAGAGCTAAGAAATTTAGGAGGTTCTTTCTGGTTCAGATCTGCACATCTTACAAGTTCTTGCTTCTTTGCTTTGGCTTTACTAGCCTGATAATAATGTTTACTATCATCAAAGTACCAGATTTTTACTCCTAAACTTTCAAATTTAGGAAGCTTCTCTTTCAAGATAAGTTCGGCTGTTTCGGTAAGTATAATTTGGATTTCCAATTTCTCATGAGTATATAGTTCAAATAATTTTTCAATTAAAAGAAACATATTTTTACGAGCAGCCAAACATCCTGTTATACCTATAAGCAAATGTAACTTCTGAAAGCCTTCCTCTAATCTTTCACTCAAACTAATGGGACTTTTATTTCTATCCAATGAGTTAAGAATACTATTGGATTTCAAAGCACCGCTGTAATTAGTTCCTGGTGAAGAAGTTGATGATGATGGAGCACCATCACTACTCATAATAACAGGATCAATACCAATTTTAGGCGACTTCTCATTAGCGTACGAAGGTGGTGAGTTTAAACTGGAAACTGAACTGTTATTATTCTCCATCAATGTGGAGTCCAAAGCCAGATGTGAATGAGCATATTCTTCGTCATTAGCAGGTGTAACTACACGTTTCAGGTTCAAACCCAAAAGGCCGTGTTTATTTGGACTGACAATGTCGTCATGAACTATGAATGAAGGATGTTGTATTTGGTTTCCAAGTCCAGGAGTATTGTCTCCAATATCACTATTCAACGACAAGCATGACTTCAAATGGGTATCTTTGTGGACCATAAGTCTAGTGCTTGCACTAGATGTATTGGGATGAGGTGGCTTCTTCGGTGAAGTTTGCAGATCTAAAATCAGCGACCTCCGTATCGGGCTTGTTGGAACTGGAGCCTTCATCCCGCTGGCGGTAAAACCAACCTCTGGATGTGCCATATGCTCTTGGAATGGAAACTTTTGTATGTAACTGATTATCACCAGCTTAAGAGGTGAAGATGATTAACAATGGCAAAGGACAAACTAAACACAAAACTATCGGAGGTTCTTTGAAAGATAAATTGCAATAGTCACACACTTATTAAAAGCTTAAGCGCTTGAGAAGATGAGTAACTGGAATACAAAATAATATACTTCGGTTTAAACTTAATAAATATCTAGCAACATAGACAACACCCTAAGTAATGATAAAAGGTATCCTTGTAATCTTGTGGGGGTCGTGCTGTATCCAAACTGTAAGGCTGTAAAAGAGTAGTGTGTAAGTTATTACAAATGATTGCTTACTTATTTTAAGGAATGTAGTGGAAGAAGCAAGAAAGAAGTGACCAGGTAGTACTTACAAGAATGTGATAAAAACGGTCATGAAGTTAACATCATGTAGTGACGTAGGTTTATAAGTACGTAATTTTATAACCGATGGTATTTCTACAGTTTCTGCTGAAAAACATTGTAACCTCATAGAATTCGTTAGTTTGTCGGGTATTGCACAAAGTTATGACGTTGTTTACTGAGATGTTTCTCTTCATTTAATACGGTCTTTCTTAGTACGTAAATATAACTCAAATCACATTTCGTTCTTAAACTAGTGTAGTGGACCTTCCAGCTGGATGTAAAAGTTTTCTTTGGTTGTTTATGATCAGATCAGAGTCCACGGAAGAAAGTAGTCTTGTTGAAGGGCTGAGAGACATTTCGCATTGATAAATCATCAAAAAAAACTCAAACCATTCGTGGGGTGCAAACTACTCTAAATGCGCACCATAGGTCACCAGTTGTTGCATTCACGTGCATAAAACCGTTTGCTATCTAAATGGACCTAAAATTTCACAAGTTATGAACAACGAAGAAGATTGAGAATGGTTCGGGGTATATGCTAGATTCGGATATTAGCACCGGAAAGTAAATATAGACGTGGAATCGTTCTGGAGCTTGCACTGTCTCCTCCTAAGCTCCACCAAATTCAGGTTTAATAGTATCAATTAACTTGATGTGTCAAAGATATGACATCGTTCTAGATGTATTTTGAAGCATCTTTATTACTATGATTTGTAAATAATAGGACTTCATGGTGCAACTAGTAAAGATAAAGAAACGGATTATGGTTCAATATATACATTATTTTCTTCTTTGTTTGGGTTATAGCTGTAGCTACATATGAAATATTATTAGTTTTATTGATTATCAATCAGCCGGTTTATTAACTTTATCATTAAATTTACAATGTATAGCATTTTTAGCTATTTCTATAACTATAGCTGTTAAAGCACTTATTAGCAGCTATATATTAAATTTAGCTATGTAAGCTATTACAAGATTATTGATACATTTTTTATCAGATGCTACTCTTATCTATACTTCTTTAATTCATGTGACACCTTTAGTAACTCTATTTTATGTTACTTTAAGACCAAACTGATTTAAAAGTGCTATTAACATACCAATGAGGATGGTATTCACCTGACAAAAGTATTGCCACCTTTGAGACAGGCACTAACTGTATACTGTTGCACATGATAACCCCATAAATGTCGAGAAACATGTTCAAGGGCTTCTTTTGTGAAAGCAATGCGATATTTTGGCATGGTCCATGTGACATTTGTATGGCGCAAAATGTGAGGGGAATCAATTGGTTTCTTTCTTCCAACTACTGAATTAAGTAATTCCCATCTTATCGCCGTTTTTTGGAGATACAATGTAACCCACTAGTTTTCGGCTTTTCAAGGTGATTTTGCATTCTCCACACGTTCCAAGTTAAGGCACACAACTGTATACACTTCCTTCTCAACACCTTGATTTTAACTGAAGTATTAAATAGCTACATTGCGCTGTCAAGAAATTAACAACTTTTAGCTTCCTAGCTCTACAAACTTATAATTCATACACTTTTCAACAAGTAGTATAGCATCTATATCGTATTTAATATGGCTGAAGGTATCAAGAAAGTTAGCAAACAAGAAACCACCGTAAAGAAGGTATCCACTTCTGATTCTGAAACTGGGCCTCTTGATTACACTCCTTTAAAAGAGATCTCATTCGGTGTCCAGAGACTCAGAGACTCTTTTGTTAAAGAAAACAAGTTAAGCAGTGTCCAATTCCGGTTGAATCAGTTGAGAAACTTATACTTTGCCATTAAAGATAATGGAGAAGCTATCAGCAGAGCTTTGGAAAAGGACTTTTATCGTTCCCCCACTGAAACAAAGGATATGGAATTGAACGTTTCTTTGGCAGAATTGGTTCATACTATGGCTAACTTACACAAGTGGGTAAAGAAGGAACCAGTGAAAGATGTTCCATTTAGTTTGAAGAATTCTCCTGTTTATGTTGAAAGAATTCCTCTTGGAGTGGTTCTTATCATTACGCCTTTCAATTACCCCTTGTTCCTTTCACTTTCTGGTATTATTGGTGCTCTTGCAGCTGGTAATTCTGTTGTGATGAAAACTTCTGAACTGACACCACATTTCTCCCAATTATTTACTGAGATTATCACATCTGCTTTAGATCCTGACATTTACTATGCCGTCAATGGTGCTGTTCCAGAAACCACAGAACTTTTGAATCAAAAGTTTGACAAAATTATGTACACTGGAAACAACATGGTAGGAACTATTATTGCAAAGAAAGCAGCTGAAACATTGACTCCAGTTATCTTGGAATTAGGTGGGAAATCACCAGGTATCATTTTGGATGATGTCAAGGACAAAGACTTGCCAACAATTGCCAGAAGAATTGCCTGGGGTAGATTCACCAATGCGGGTCAAACTTGTGTGGCTGTTGATTATGTTTTAGTTCCAGAGAAACTAAGAGAGAAATTTGTGAAGGAACTTACCAGAGTTGTTGATGAGGAATTCTTCGTTGGTCTTAACAAGGATAATAAATCATATACTCATATTATTCATGAAAGAGCTTTCAAGAGTCTTTACAAAATGTTGGAAACAACAAGCGGTACTATTGTTACTGGTGGATATAAGAATGCTGATGCTGCTACTAGATACATTCCTCCACTGATTGTTGATGGTGCTACATGGGAAGATTCCACAATGAAAGGTGAAATCTTTGGCCCTATCCTTCCAATTGTCAGCTATGCAAACTTGGATAGGGCACTTTCGGAGGTTATAACCCGTCATGATACACCTTTAGCACAGTACATTTTTACTAGTGGTTCAACTGCTCCTGAAAAGAATGCTTTAGTTGCTAAAATCGCTAGAACCATTAGATCTGGTGGGCTAATGATCAATGATACTATTTTACATGTTGGTTTGGCAAATGCCCCATTTGGTGGAATTGGAGAATCTGGATATGGTGCTTATCATGGATGGTTTTCATTCCGTAACTTTACTCACGAAAGGACTACAATTGAACAGCCTTTATGGAAGGATATCACACTTAAATCAAGATACCCTCCTTACTCCGATTCCAAGAGTAATTTGGCAGAAGCTGCTCTGTTAGACTACGGTGGAAAAGTATGGTTTGGCCGTAAAGGTAATGTAGAAATGAATGGTCCAAGCACTTTCTTCTCAGTTTGGACAACCATGGTTGGTGTTGCCACTATTGGGTATTTGTTTGTTACATCATAAAATGTTGGAACTCTGTTTATATAATTAATTTAGGTAGTAAATATTGAAATGTTACGACTAGCAAAGTGAATGTAGATTTCCGAGCCCTCCAGAACCTCAGCAAAACATTGGGCACGTGATAAGATGCATACATCATTATCTCATATTAGTGTGATGTATTAAAAATCACCAGGGACTACCAATATAGCAAACTTCAATGGATTCTTTGGTATTCTTATTTTGAAATATTTTATTCTTTCTATCTACTTATATTTGTGGTGATCTGGCCATGTGAGTAGTAGTTGAAAGGTCGATTCAACGCGTTCTTTCGTAGAACAACTCTAACAGAGTCATGAACTACTATATCGCTTACACTGTATCATAGAGATCAACCATTCATCTGCGTCTTACAGATTGGGAATTTTCTTCAATCTCTATCTCTAACATTGCCGAAACCATGATGCAATATGTAACCCTCTAAATCCCTCTGTTCAGTGCAAACAAGTACACAGCACAGTTCAAGCCTCGTTGGGTCACGTGAGGCCGTTGCATTAAGAAATCTCCAGTATTTTAGTTGCAAGATAATCTAGGGCAAAGGCACACAAAGCGAACACCATATAACTAAGGAACAAGAAGCGTAAAGAAGAACTTGAAGTTCCGTATAACCAGGTAGTCATTCCCCATATCAATCATGGAAGGTGTGGATGCTTCTACCATCAAAACCTATTACTACAAACTAGCGCATGCTCGACACATTGATTGCTACTTTTATGCGCCTGCCGATGTGCAAACTACAACTGAACAGTCACTCTTAGAGTTAGAACTCGAAACCAGATACTCCAGTCCCAAACTTCTTTTCACATACTATAAGAAATTCCTTTACAAATTCAAATTCAGCTATGACAGTGGCCTGGCTGAGCCACCAGCATCATCAACATCAGCATCAACTTCAATTCCACCCGAGGATGATTCTATACTTATAGATAATGACGATGATGCTCTTGCACGTAATCCAGCGTTGAAATTAGTGGGAAAAAGAAGAGTTACAGCTCAAGCATTGGCAATGCCTCAAAGAGCATCATCAATTCCCGTGTCTGGAACATACAATCCCTGTGATAGTCTACAGTATGCTAGTCTCTGTCTATATAAGGCAGTTAAAAAAATGCTTCAATATAACTTGAGCATGTCCAAGTCAGTCAAGATTTTTGGTAGCTATACTGTTTACTCTGATACAGCATCTGGTGATCTCTACTTTATTAACATTGACCCTACTTTATTGCCCAATGGTGATTTACTAGTATCACTTGTCGCTCGACGGAAAACAAGTTTTGTTCTTCCTAACAAAGATACAATTCCAAAGCTAATTGATTTGAACTTTGCTATTTATTTGCTTCCTAATCCAATACGATGCCATTTGTTCGATCCTATTAATTTGAATCAAAATTTTGTTATAAGAAAGATAAATAGAAAGACAGATGAACTCTATCGTTTGATCCGCTTATATACCGGTCTTGAAAAGCCATTTGCATCTACACCTGATCAATCTAATGAAGATGAACCTAAGCAACTTGAAGAAGTTCTTTTTGTCAAATTAATTCCCAATTTGAAGCATATGAATAACTTGACATCCAAGATCTCCTTGTTCATCCATTCTATAAATAATAAAAAGTTTGTATACTGGCCATGGGAGCTATGTCTCCTTCAATTTGGAGCATATGAACATTTCATGCCAAACACAAGTGGTAATTTAATGACAGAAGATGATTCAGTATTGCATAATCCCTTGAGTTTGATTTCAGAATTTATTGATTTCAACATTTCACAAGCAAATAAGGTTCATCATCATATGAATTCTGGAAACATTTGGAACCCTAATACTTTTCAACCACTTACAAATATTAGCACAGGTGGAAATAATCCTGAAGGAACACAAGGAAATACTTATGATGATTTGGCGCCCATGGTGGGTGAACTCTTCAACGCAGGAACAGATTTTTCAATAAAGAATGGAACAATTTCAACAGATGATCAGGACAATAGAAATAAGAAATTATCAATCTCTACTGAAGTCTCCAAAGTAAGCCACTCAGAGGGGAATGAATACCTTACAGGAGTAGTAACTGATGAAAAGATTGAAGGTCAAGAAAGTGAACAGAAAGGGGTACAGGAAGATGATGAAATGGAAATAGATGACCTTTTCGGTGGATCCGATTACGAGGAGGATGAAGAAGCAAAATCGAAAAAGAGTTATGATGACTTGATTCCTGATGGGAGTGAAAATATCAAACACCTGAATGAACAAGAATTGGTTAAATTAGAAGGTGATTTGTTTAAAGAATTTGGACAGAATGATACTTCTGAATTGAAATCGAATATATTTCGTGATATTAAGTCTGATATTGGTCAAAGAGACAATGATATCATTGATGCAGCACAGAATAAGAGTGAAAACAAAAAGTTGAGTATGGACAACACATTGAAGATCTTAACTCCCAAGTTTGAACAAGGTAGTAATACTGTTTCCGCTCTTGGAACACCAACAGTTTGTTCCGGTCAATCCAAACCAACTTACATTGACATTCCAAGAGATCAAATGACAATTAAAAAATCCCAGACTCCTATATACGATGATCCTGGAGCCCCACTACCAATTATGCCAACCCCCATGTTAAATACGTTTGGTGCTACATACGGAGGAACTAGTGGACCGGGTTCTACGGCGTCCTTCTCAGCTCCTTATGTCCCCAATGATGTTAAAATTGCTTCCTCAAATAAGAGTCAAGGTACGCAGTATCCTGTAAAGCCTCCTACGTCTGGTTCAGACGATGGGATCAAATCAGCGTTTTCTCCTATATTGTTCAACCCAATCATCGAGAACAATATTGATACTAAATACGGTAAAGGTGGGAAGTTTTATGTTAGAAAGGACTCTACTCCTCTTGTGGAGAAGAAGTATATACGGGCTACAAGTGTCAGTGGCCATGAAATACCCTTACGTGAAGATCGATCATTAAAGGCAGCAATCCTGAATGGTGCATATCTGCAAGAAGCGATCGAAGGTGACTCCGACAACGATGAAAATTCATATGATGTTTACGAAGAAGAAATGTCCAGTGATGAAGACGAAGACAACTTGTTTGTTGACTCTTCAACTGGAAATGGTGCTTCCAATGTCTTCCAAGGTACAAACAAGCTCTCCAAGTCTCCTCCATTAATATTGAACACCGAGAGTGAGCACTTACTTGACTCGTTTAGCAGTCCAATGGGAGGATTTTCTAGGTCTAGAAGGGGCAGTATGTCAATGTCAAATCATAATATTTACCAAGAGACTCAATCACCACTTAGACCAAATGGCTCCCGTCAGTTTCCCGATGATCAATTAGTAAAAGATAGCAGTTCTGTTGGAACTGGAAATTCATTTCCTGGTATATCACCAATGAGTTACGACACAACTATAGCCGTAACGGGCCATTCAAATAGCAATGTGAATGGATCTCCAGGTTCTACTTTGCAAACTTCAGGAATGCAATTTTCAACATTTTCGCCAGAGAAGAGAGAAATAGGAGGAACGATAAGCAACAGTGAAGATGAATCTAAACCTGAAACCTCAAACTATTTACCTTTGCTTCTACGGAGTATAAATGTATCTACAATTCCGGAGTTTTTTATGACAAATAATTTATCCCAAAGTAAGGAAACCAAGATAATTGAGGATTTCAGTATGATGGAAGAAGATGAGAATATTGCTATCAGTGAATTTGGTGATTTTAGAGAAAATGAAATGGTGGTAAGTGATGCTCTTCACCTTGACATTCTTTTGGATTACTTGACCCAGAACATCATTTTTGACTATGGTTTAAACGAACCATTCACCAACATGAAGTTAATAAATGAAGGAAATGATCTCCGTGTATCCGAAGTTGACATGGAGTGTCCTCCAGCATCATTTGAATCAGCTTTTTTTGAAGTCTTCCCATACTGTTACAAGGTTAATCTCATTGAATTTATAAATAATTGGAGTGATTTTGGTAGCAATGAGTATGTCACACCAAAGGATAGCGATATAAATGGTGGAGTTAGTGAAGAGCTTGACTTTTTGAACGACTTGGGAGATGAAGTTGATCCCAAATCCCAGTTTAAAAAGCTAAATGAAATAGAATATGACACAATCAATATCGATACAAGAAACAAGGACAAGTTTGATAAATATAAAGCCATAGTGAATGGCCTAGTTAAAGGGAACCATTTTCAAATAGATCAGAATTCTTGCTTCAAATTACCGGTTGTTGAAGCAAGGGTTAGGAAGTTTTCTGATATTATAAACTTTGATTATTTGGGTATTAACTTTTGGAGAATGCTCAGCTTATCTCCATTAAATGAACCCAAAAACTTTCAACTTTTATTAATTAGTGAACAACATTTACCCTCGCTGTTTGAGAATCATGGATTAAGTGGAGTATCTTCGTTATCAACTACAAACAGCATCTTCGATTACAATAGTCAATTCATGAACAACTTGATTCAAAATTATAGCGAATGCAATTTGGGGAATATCTCAAAATTGAATGTTAGAAGGACAGAGGAAGATAATGGTATGTTGCTTGTGAAACGGGATCGAACTCATACATTCAATGAATCCTACAAAGAGATCCACAAACAGTTAGAGTTAATCGTGGAACAAATCAAACTTGATCTCATAAACAAGACAAATAAGTTTGAGTTTAATCGGCCTTTACTTTTATTGTTTGTTGATTTTAATCAAAAGTGTAATTCAATATTACAAATCTCCAAGATCTTCAAAAACTTTAAGTTGGCATTGGATAAACATCAGCTTCCATTAGTGCAATTTTTTGTCAAGATAATTCCGGCAGATTTCATTGTAAAAAGAAAGCACAATGAGTATTGTCTGAAGATGGTTTCTAATTACAGTTTATCGAAGTTTTCCATGATGCTTTACAACATGTGTCCCGATCCAAATAGAGGATCACCCACAGCATTTCAAGTACGAAAGTTATACACCAATATTGTTCAGGAGCCACCAAGAAAGATTCAATTTAAGTTTTTAGGTAACTCTGCTAACAATCTTAAGAGCTCAGTTAACAATAATGATGATATATTTTTGCATTTGGCATACGAACGTTCCATAGATAAAAATTGGGTTTCTGCTGCCTGGCTGGACCCATTAGGAATTGTTACCCACACCAAATCATGGTATTGTCCAATTGATAGAAAAATGGATAATGGGAACACTCAAAATCATTTACACAATCACTTCCATGCCAATGTGTATGAAATAGGACAAATCAGTGAGGAAATATGGCGTATCAGCAACGACTTATTCAAAATCCTTAATAACGAAATAATTAAGAAAACCAATGTTATAGGAGGTAAGAAGTTTTTGGTTCTTACTCGGATCAATAGCATTATTCCTGATGACGAATTGATTCATTGGAAGAAGTTAAGTGTGAACCACAAAGATATATCTTTGATAGTCCTTTCTGTCAATCGTGCACCCAAGCTTGTATTTGAGCGTGAAATAACACCTGCTATTCGTGGCATTGACCAGCTACTGACAAACACTGGAACAAATTCTGGTGATAATAAGAATAGTTTCTCACAGACTAAAATGTCTCCCCAACAACACTTATTTATGCGTTCATATCTGACATCGTCTCAAGCACCTTCACCAAATTTGGGACAATCTAATGCTTATGGATCCCAAACAGGAAATGGAGGAGGGTCCCAGGGAAGTAATTCAGGGGTTGGAACCAGCGGATTTTTAGGTTCACCTTCAGCATTCTCTCTTCATTCTCCTCAGCAGTTTGCAAATATGCCTCTGAACTTTCTTTCCCCGTTAGAGAAGGACATTGGAAGTGGGAATGGTAATAGTTCAGCAGCTGGTGGGAGTATAGGAGGTCTTGGAACTTCAGATGGCAGTACTCAAGCCAACATAGGGCGGCCAGGATCTACTCCATCTACTATTGGAATCAACAACAATTCGAATTATAGTCAAAGTTCGTCTACAGCAGCAGGGCTTTCAAATACTACTTCGAGTCTTTCAGGGTTAATTGATGGAGCAGATCTAGTTGTTACTCATGCTGATTCAGAGTTCATTGGAATTGTACCAAAGTTGCCCTTCCCACCATTAAGTTCACCCACTAGATTGGCAATGATGGTTGGCTACTTGGTAAAGCCATTTGATCTGCACAGGTATTTGGTGTATGAAGTATGTTTATTCAGTTGTTCGGCGTTTTGGAGTTTGCCTCTGTTGATGCATATACTTTTGGAGCAATATCAGAAGTTAATAATATTAAATGATGTTCTAGGTCTTAGAGAATTTGACGGGTACTACAAGAATACTGAAGAGAAGGATGAAAACGTGGTTGACGGGATTGATGAAACTTATCCTCGACAGACAAATTTCAAAGCTCGGGGATTGGTTCCATGGCATATCACTGCAGTAGGGAAGACACTCGACTATTTGGTACATGTACTTGTTGAAGAGTAATTACGTATAAGCATCTAGTTTTATAAGCATTTACCGGATGCCATGCATTCACTGATTTAGTCTGCTCAGTGTTAAGAACTGTAGAGGACGTAATCATATTCTGTTTGACTGAGTAATACAGAGTTTATAACAATTACAACAGTAATAGGGAATTATTTCCTAATGCCTTCCGTTTGCAGCTAACTCGCTGGTCGTGGTACAAAAAATAAGCGCGACCAGGTAAACATCAATCAATTATCTAATGTTTACCTATTGAGCGGTTCATATAGCGCACACCAAATTGATCAAATGAGATCAGCATAGAGATTAATAATAATGAACAACACAGAGGAGTTATTGGCCAACTGGATCCGGCCTGGAGGGACTGTTAATGAAAGGTTAATTAGTGGAAGTGGAAATGCTGATCCTACAAGGAATAGTTCCAGTAAGCAACCACTCCAAATGTTTGCTAATGATGATGTGGATATCGATGAACAGATTCTTCGGCTTAGTTCAGTTCCAGAAACATATGGAAGGATAGCGGCTAAGCAAACCCTTGGAGTATTAGACGAGATGGAAAGAAATGCCAAAGGTCAAGCTCTGGAAAGTAAGCAACGAGAAGCTAGATTGACGGAATTGACGTTTCAGCTTCGTAAAATTCAAGGAGAATCTGAAATGTTAAGAGAACGAGAATCTCATTTGGTAGATGAGAATAATTCTTTAAAAAGACAACTTGTTTCCTTAGAGCGTCAATTGAGAGACGGATATCCAAAACAAACTGCTCGATTATTAGAAGAGAATGGTTTATTACGTGAGAAGTTGAGCAAGTATAAGAATCTTTATGAAAAGGGTTTAAAGCAAGAGTCTAACGCAGAGTTGATAATAAGTAATAAGGGTGCTGACCGCTCAGCTACTATGGAGGAACTTTATTTCAAAATAGAGGAAATGTTTAGACGACCTTCATCGATACAAAAACCGTCCCCCCCACCACTACCACAAGAAAATTCAATTGAAGTTGAAAGATCCAACCATAATGAAGGAAGGAAATCAGAGGCAGATTTTAAACAATTATTCACTGATATCTTACATCGAATGGAAGTTACCGATTCAAACAAGAAGGAAAATCATGAGGAGAAAAAGAATGTTGATACCGAAAAAGTTGCACTTGAACAACTTATCAAACGACTTATTCAAGAGGAGATTACCGGTTTAAAAAAGAACAATCGCATAAGGCCTAGATCAGCCCCTACAACAACGTCTAAAATCATTGAAACAGAAGAAGAATTTGAAGATGCAGTTGAGGAAGATAAAAGCCACAAAATCAGTGGAGAGGAGCATCGAATGAATAGTCTCAATCAACAGTTACTGGAAGCTGTATTGAAAGCATTGCGAGAAAACCGTGAACTCAATGCCCAAGTTTTGACCCATTTAAAGAACCCTGGTAACGAACAAATCCAACTTGAGATAGGTAAAAATACATCATTCTTTGAACCTCAACCTCAATGTGGTCAATGTTCTGAAGTTGATGAAAATCAACAAAAAAATAAGAGTGTGGGTAAAGATAAAGTTGAACCCGAGAACACGCTAAATCTAATGGGCGAGTACAAATGGACAATTTAGAAACACAGAAGTCATTAAGATTGAATAGGGAAATGTTATTAGCAGAACGCGATAACTAATCAGGAAGAATGGAAACTAGTTCGTTTCTGCGGTAATGGATTGTAAAGAAAATGAACGGCTCCATTTATGGTATTGTGGCAGTTTCCACCGTGATTGGTGTACTATAGAGCGCGAAAGAGGAAATGGTGGTTCTGTCGCCCAGTAACAGTAACTGTACCAAATACAGTAACTACAGCGGTCCAGAACAAACCAGGTATCTTACTACTACAATGGTAAATGTATAGAAGGTATCTATAGGGCAACAGAATTGAGGATCAATTTACGTATCTTGATTAGGATAATAACAAAATGAGTACTTCTAAAATGGTTGCACCGTTTTCTTGCCCATTGACATATTTGGTACCATGACTTTCAAATCATATATATGTATATATTTAGCAGCCTAGTAATTGACGGAATTCAAGTATAGAATCCACTAATGTATCAATCTATTTGAAACATCCCAAACTAAGTAATATTTCCCGCTTATGATCTAGTCGTTCGTGTGCAGTATAACTTTCACCAAACACGAATCCCTTAATGAAGTGGACCAATGTCCTGGTGATGCGGCGGTGCCAAAACGCCTTGTTTATCATCTATCCGTAAAGGGACGAATACACCAAGAAGATGTACACTGAAGTAAATTGCGGGTCAGAATTGAGTTTAGTATCTAAGGCAGATATTTTTGCAAGGATGTGAAGATGGATTAAGTACAAAACACGCTAAAGTATAATTGCAAAATTTGATATAATAATGTAAGATCTCAACCTCTAGTATTGTTATGTGCTTATAAAAGTTAGAACTTGTAGATCGAGTTGTACCTTGCGCTATGTGTATGTGTGCTGGTTGGTGTATAACACATATTTAGTGGAATGGTACGTTATGGGATCTTGTCTCCAATGAAATTCACACTGTCCCAAAACGCGGCTAAAGTTTTCACTTCGGCCTGTTTTGGTGTTGTCCTTGCGCTACCAAACCACCGAAGGAAGGAGTTTCTCCAACCACGAGTTAGAAAGAGCAATGAGAAGAGATCGACAAACTAATACTACTGCTTACTTGCTTACTTCTACTAAGAATCTCCATTACTTCTACTTCTACTTGTTAGTTTGTTGTATTAGAGTTTTGCTAGTGTAATAGTTTTGGTACCAATACAATCAATCAATTAATTATTTATTTTATTGGGTTTCTACCAACGTCACTTTTCCAATTGCGTGATTCTACTACAACATTCTTCTTTATATCATTTCTCTTCATTAGTACTAGTTTTGGAGATCAACTTACATTTAGTCATACAAAGATGCTTCCAGTAGCTGTCAACAACGAAAACGACTATAGAATAACACGGTCTCGGAAGAGTGTGGTGGAACATACACAAGAGTCACGTAGATCTACTGTGCTAGAAGCTCCCAAGTCCCAATCAGAAAATAGAGAAGATCAACAACCAGTACGACTGTATTTAAATGATGTCTCGAACTTGGACCGTCGAAACTGGCCTCAAGGTGAAGCTAGACATAATAATAATGGTGTTGCTCCTTCAACTACCAAAAGTGGTCCCGTGCCAGCTAGAATGCCTCAAAAGAGACAAGCCACAGAATCTTCAACAAATCTCACTGCTGTTTTAAATAATAAGAAGACAAAGATAGCAGATAAGAGAAAGATAGAATATGAATATGATGACCTTGATGCCGAGGATTATGATGATCCCGCTATGTGCCACGAGTACGTGCTGGATATTTTTTCTTACTTTTCTGATTTAGAAACTCGTATGCTTCCCGATCCACAATATCTCTACAAACAGAGACATTTAAAACCTAAGATGCGTTCCATTCTAGTAGATTGGTTGGTAGATATGCATCTTCGGTTCCGGTTACTTCCAGAGTCCCTCTTTCTTGCTATTAATATAATGGACCGATTTATGTCGGTTGAGGTAGTACAGGTGGATAAATTACAATTGCTAGCGACTGCATCATTATTCATAGCTGCCAAGTATGAAGAAGTATTCAGCCCACTGGTAAAAAATTATGCTTACTTTACAGATGGTGCAAGTACAGAAGAGGAAATTCTTCAAGCAGAAAAGTATATCCTAACCATTCTTGATTTCGATTTGAATTATCCTAATCCTATGAACTTTCTTCGGCGTATTCTGAAAGCAGACGATTATGATGTTCAATCTAGAACCCTTGGTAAATACCTTGTGGAAATCACAGCCGTTGATTACAAATTCATAGGGATGAAGCCATCACTTTGCTGTGCTTCGGCAATGTACTTAGCCCGGTTGATCTTGGGCAAGGAACCAGTTTGGACCGGCAACCTTATTCACTATTCTGGAGGATACACTATAAGTGATATGAAGCATTGTGTAGGGCTTCTTTTCCAGTATTTGATTGCCCCAGTGGAGCATGATGAGTTCTTTAGAAAATATACAAGCAGAAAGTTTATGAAAGCTTCGCTCTTGTGTCGAAGCTGGGCTAAAAAGTTTCATCAGGAGAATAAAGACTTGTTCGACGAACTGTTGTCCACGACCAAACGTTCATTCGATAGTATATCATCGTCAACATCAACTTCATCAAATTCGACTTCTTCAACTACAGTTCCAAGCACTACTTCCACTACTTCATAAGGTGTTGTCCAATACTTATTCCACATATCCATTTGCATTTTCTAAATTGCATTTTTCCTTGAAATCTAGTTTTAAACTTCAAAGCTTGAATGATTAATGCCCATCTACCCATTAACTCTTCATCTGTCATAGCATTACATTTTAATTAAGATACTTCGGTGATGCCAAAGTTGACCATATCATCATGCACTTTGACTTTATCAGTTATATCCATCAATATTGATTTTTCTATCATTTCTTTATTGTTGTCATGAGTATATTTATGGCTCGTCATCAACTTTTTCCATTCATTCCATATATATGCACGATCACGTCTCACACATGTTTTATCTTGGACATGTGTAGTACGTTTATGTTTTTTGTTTTGTTTTTTTTAGTCGTTTGGTTCTTCTTTGTCCTTCTTTGTTGATTTCCTTGCACTCGTTTGTTTATTACTATTATTGTTATTATAGTTTGGTTTGCTTTCTTTTTATACATTATGCCATTTTAATTTATATCACGATCCACGTAATAGATTCAGTATGTACTCATATTTGCTGGGGAACCGATCAACAATCAGATGAACTTAATTATTTGATCTGAACACAAACCATTCGATAGCGTTACAATTTCTCGTCGCTCCTGTTTCTACATTATTACAGAAGTCAATACACACGTTAATACATTTGAACACAAATCATTGACATTAGTTCTCGTAAATAATAAGGATTTATATGAATATCACATGGCTTATTCATGGACTACATTTATGATGGTTAAGAAGATTACAATATATAGTTTCAGTACCCAAAGTGACAGCATAGGCCTATTTGAGCTTTAAGTGCTCGAGAGACCAAGGCCCTGGTGATATGATTATTAAGTCTGATAGGTAACTTTGTAACTTTGTTGAATAAACTTGGTGATAATTATTTGGTAGCGCGCCAAACAAACGCGTACTTTTCAGCCATTTGGATCAGAAAACACGATCTCTGCATACGAAAATAGAATACATCTCTAACTCAATGGCGATGTTTGAAGGTGAAACGTATTTACTAGTGGAGTCAGCACGGTTTTCTAATGTTGATGATATCAAGAGTATTTTGGAAGCACATGGTGCCACTAAGGTATTTGTCAAGCATATCTATAGTAATGAAGAGAACTACCTTTGGTCATCTAAACGCATTACTCATATAATATGTGAAGAAACCGATTTCATAGAATATGAAACAGCTATAACTCATATGGTTCCTGTAACAACACCTCTATGGGTAACTAACTGTGTCAACTACAACAAATTGCAACCAGTAAAGATATATAACCCAGACCCTAAATATTTCATGAAAGACTGCTTTGTTTGTGTGGCAGATAATTTACCTCCAGGGGATAAGGAATTGATCTACGGAGGTATAGCGGCGTTCGGCGGACATTATTTGGATGATTTATCGAAATTTACAACCCATTTAATCAGTTTAGATATGAAAACTGAAAAGTCCATAATCGCCCTGGCCGCCGTTGCAGCTGGTGCTGAGGATGATTCTGTACCAGCTATTAAAGTGGTCTTACCTCATTGGATAGATGATTGTTTTAAAGCTGGGAAAATGTTAGACGAGAAGCCATATTTATTACCTAATCCCCCAATCTTAGTTAATGGCAAACGTGAACCTGCTTCTTCGTTGGATATTGTCAACTTGGAAACGCAACTAAGTCAAGATGACCAATGGGAAATACCCCATAATGATGATAATCATAGTAAGAAGTCACAAGCGTCTATGTTTCTAGAAAGCAAAAGAGTATTTATTCATTCAGACTACAATGTTTCAGAAAGACTATTCAAGACAATTGTAGATCTAGTTGCAAAGCATGGGGGTATCATGAAAGAAACGTTTTCAGAGGACGATGTTGATATCTACATAGGTAAGTATCGTCGAGGTAAGCATTACCAAAGTAGTTGTGCATCGAAGCGAATAATAGTGGGGACAATGGAATGGTTGTATTCACTATTAGTGTCCAAAACGTGGAAACTTCCTACTAATTCCAATCTTTTGCATTACCCAGTACCAATGAATCCCATTGATGAGTTTAAGGGACTTAAAATCTCAATTACCAACTACAGTGGACTTGCTCGGGTCTATTTATCAACGTTAATAAGCATTATGGGTGGTTCATTTACTAAAAGTCTAGGGAAAGATAATGATTACTTAGTTGCAGCTAGTCAAGAAGGTAGGAAATTCGAAGCCGCTTCTAATAAATGGTCACACATAAAAGTTGTGAACCACTATTGGGTAGAAGATTGTTTTGCTAAATGGGAATTGTTAGATGATCTAGCTGATCCCAGATATAAATATTTTGGCAACGAATCTGATCAAAATGTGGAGCATTTACTTGGTACTGTCAAACTAAAAGAAAGCATTTTAAGTTATTGGTACAAAGATCAAGCAAGTTCATTAGGGAATGTAATTGCTTCTAATGATGATGATGGTCATTATTTCTTAACTCCACATAGCGTAGAGAAGTCTGCTACACTTGAATTTAAAGATTCAGACTTACCAGAGGAGAAGGAAAATTACACACACATGGGAAGCAAATCTCCAGAGACCACTCCTGAAGATGAGACTGTTAATGGATCAGGCTTTAGGAGAAGTAGATCTGCTGCATTGAAGGCAGCAGAGAGGCTTCATCAAGATATGTCTGATTTAAACTCTTACGAGAAAGCGAAGTCGAGCAAAAGAAAGTTGGATAAATTTCTTAGTGACGGCTTGCAAAAAATGGAACCACCTTTATCTCCATCTGTCAAAAAGAAACAATTTCTGGTAACAGGAGATGAAATGGAGGAGATCTCTATTGAAATTGGGAAATCAAAATCCAACTCTGACGAAAATAATGTTGATAAGCTATCTAAAAAAACCAAGACCCCACCTCTGGCTCCGAAGGAAGTTAAATTACATGCTATCATAACCGGGTGTGAGAATGAGTTCACATTAAACCGTAACACAAGTCATAAGCTTTTGGAATTAGGAATAAAGGTACTTTCTGATGTACCCAAGAAACATATACCCATAGATACAATAATTGCACCCAAGATACTAAGAACAGCCAAGTTTCTTTCTACAATGGCCACCGCTGACCGAATAATTCATCCTTCTTTCCTCACGGCCGTGCTAAACAATCATTGGGACAATTGGGAATCCCATGTTGATGAATATTCATTAGACAAAGTGCTTTCTGTTGCAGAAGTCAATGTGGAACTTGGACACCCAGAAGATTCAGAAAACCAACTTGCTCATTTAGTGGGAAGTAATTTAAAGGGCAAGTTGTTTGAAAATAGCAAATTCAATCTATCAATTAACCTCAATGGTGGAACGGATGTCATTTCAGGTATTTTGTCTAGTCATGGTGAGAATGTGGAGTGTAAGAGCATAAAGAATGTTAATTCCTCAAATAGCAAGCAATTGCTTGAAGACGATAAAGGCCAAGTCATATTAATTGCCAGCAAATCCAAGGATACTAAACTCATTAAGAATTTCAAGCAGTTTGTTGAACATGGTATAGTTATTGAATGGGATTGGTGTGTTAAGTCTATCTTTCTGATGAAATTACAGCCACTTTCTGATTTTATGATATAGTATGATAACAGAATCGAATAAAGACAGATATATATAGCTATGCTTTTATGTAGTACTACAGCGGGAAAAGATAACTCTAAACATCCACCACTAAAGGAACTAAATGTGTGCTTGGAATTGAAGAATACTGGATTCAAGAATAACATGATGATAATGTAGCGCACTTCTTTGTTTGGTACTTAAATGTCTATCAAACTAGGCCCATCTGACTTTTGGGCTTGTTGAGGTTGTTGAGGAGCGTTTCCAAACCCATATCCGGTGTAGATAGGATTAAGAGCAGGGTTCTGTTGTTGTGGTGCAAAAGAGGAACCATTAGTAGCTCCACCACCTATGAATGGATTACCAGTGGGGTTCAAAGACAACTTTTGATCTGCGCCAGTGAATTGCTTATACCCCGTACCACTTGAGTTTATAAACTGCTGAGTCTTTGTGTGTTGATGTGGTATTCTATTAGCTCCTGTGTTACCATAGGTATCAATACCAGGACCTTGGGCCAACAATGCATTCAACTCATGGGTATCGTTATATTTGGAAGATGACGTATTTTGGGCAGCCAACTGTGGTTGAGCTTGTGGAAGCAGTTGGGTAACGTTTTGTTCTGTCAAAGTATCTAATGTAGGCTTTTGAGGTGAAGCCACAGCAGTAGGATTTCCAATAGCAAAAGGATTATTGGATCCAGTTTTCAATGGTTGCATGGGTTCTTGCTGTTGCTGTTGTGGTTGACCATAATTGAATCCAGTAAATTGAGGAATTTGTTGTTGTTGAGCAGCAGCAAGTTGTTGCTGCTGGAGAAGAAGTTGTTGTTGTTGTTGCTGCTGCTGCTGTTGTTGTTGCTGTTGTTGCAAATATTGCATTTGATACAAGCCTGTAGCCACAGGGTTCTGAATTGGATTTCCAAACATATCATATTGTTGTTGTGTAGCATAGTGTTGTTGTTGTTGTGGAGGCATTTGGTAATAACCAGTTGCCATGTAATATTGCTGGGGTTGCAGTTGTTGTTGATTGTAAGTAGCATCATCCAAGTCCAACAAATTATCACTAAGTTTCAGCTTTCTCATTTCCTCTTCTTCTAAGGATAACTTTAAGGCTGCAGCCAAGTCTGGGTCTTCAACATCATTTTGCCGTTCTCTAGTCTCTTGATCTGCTGTTTGCCTTGATAGTTCTAAAGCCCGAGCCAAGTCGTCATCATAAGCATCGTCGGGTCTTCCTCCACGACCATTTCTTCTACGACCATTTTCGTTATCTCTTCCTCTACGACTTTGTTTCTGAGCCATTTCTCTTTCAATACGTAGTCTCTCGTCATCACGCAATAACGAACATAACTCCTTGGCCTTCACACGAATAATAGCTCCTTGATCATTATTTCCTTCATCAAAATGAACAAACTCACGTAAAGTCTTGATCACATAAATGTTATCCTTGGCCCACAAAACACACTTTTCTGAACCGTAACGTACTAAATAATCCAATACTGTCAAAGACTTAGCCACATGTCTCCAATTCTTACCCTTATCATTGAGTCTACGGTCCAACATTTCCATAATCTCAAGGAAGTCGGTCTGTGTCTGGTAAGTGTAACCAGCAAGTTCTTGCATATCTCCAGTTGTTGGACCAGAAGCGTCGTTCGACGTTGCATTTCTTACCAGCACTTGGACACTTGAGTATCCACTGGTGACGTTCTTAATAGATCGCACAAATGACTTAGACATTTTCAAATGAATTTAATGTCTTCTATCTCCTAAGGTAATTATCAGTAGTAGTAATTTCTAATAAAGTTTCTAGGACGGGTTTCCATTCAATCCTGAGTAGTGTGTAAGAGTTCACTGATTTCAAGAATCCTTGTAGCCTAGCTAAATATACCTAATCCTATTTACTAATACCCAGTTTTCCGACTACTAAGCGAAGCACTTATGCCACTTATGACCTTTAGTTGTAATTCTAAAGGGGCTGGGTATCTGTTTTCGACTTCAAAGTTTGAACATCATTTTGGTAGTGCACATACCATAAATGATCAATGTTGAAGCCAATGGATTGCATCTTCTACATGGAGATTATAATTATTATTGATATTGTTATGCCATACACAAAAAGTCTATGGCACCAAGCTTGAAGAAAAAAAAAAGCTATCAAAAAAAATAATGTTTTATCAAAATATTCTGCTTACCGTACGACTAGATAACTTTAGTTTAGTTAAATATATACATATACATATAGGTATGTATGTACGTATTACCAAAGCATCGAGAGGTCGGATCGCAAGGAACGATGTAAATACTGTGCAGTCCATAGATGTCGGTACAGAACTTGGAACAATTGTTTGTACCCTTTTATTTCATAATCTTGATATATATAGGTCTTATTGAATGGTTGAAACTAATGTAAAAGATGGTATTTGGAACCAGCCACTGTCATGACTAGTTAACGAAAGCACTACGTTTGAAATTGTTGAGTACGCAAAATAAATTAATTATAAAAAGAGTGGACAAACCATCGTAAAGCGTTCTTAGCAAAGCAAAAATATCTCTACTTCAATCAGATTATATATATCGGTAGTAATTCTATTAACACCTTCTACTGTCCATATCATACACTCATTCCACACTAATATCTTTATTACGCGTTGCAAGTATTCAAGAATTCCGGCGCTACCGCGGCACGTGACTGCAAGATTACTAATAATAAAACCATATGGATAATAAATCACCTAAACGATGTTGAAATGTACTTAATTTAAGCAAAAATCAACACTAAATTTGTATTAGGGAGTAGATCTTAGTTCAAGTTAGTAATGCGACTAGCTGGAGTACCTGAAAATGGCTGCCAAAGATTTTCCTTGCGCAGCGCACCCAGATCGCACCCAGTTCTTTATGCAATTGCACCCAAGTTGCAGCCAATTCAAATACCTTAGCACCACTAAAGATTGACCAGTAATTAGGAAATGACTATAGAATGTTGTAGATCAATATGGAAAATGTCGCATCAGCATTTCCAAACGCCTTCAGAAACTGAAAAGGCTCATGACCAGTGCCTAGTAGCTGAAATAAAGTAGCACAAAAAGAACATCAACAAATTTTCCTTCAGAAAAAATTGGCTGCCTTTGAAGAAATGAACTTAATCATAACTACTTTTGTTGACAAAGGCTGCTTCGTTCGATAAGTTTGGTATTAAAGTTCAAAGAAGGTCTAGATAGAGAGTTTCTTGCACTTTATCGTATTTAAGGGAGAGACTTTGATCGAAGGAGAAGATATTTCATTGTGGTGACTTATTGTTACACGATCAGTTTGCTCAACTACAACGAACTAGAATCTGATTTCTAGCGTTAATTGGATTGGTAACCTCAAAATTGCGGAGACACATACTATTGAGCTTTCCATTTTTAATATCGAAAATTCTCAGAATCCTGAACGATAAATTCACAGAATGAGCGATTTGGATTACGGATACATGGGCAATGATGGTCGAAGGTGTCGGCGGTGCAAAAGAAGAAGACTTGATGATGAACCACCGGAAGTAAGACAATATAAGACATGTGCCAAGTGTCGGATTATTGAAAGGGAAAAGAAGAAGCTGAAAAAGCCACTTACTGAGGAAACCATGATCTATGGCATGAAGCAATTTCGTGAAGACCAACTGAACCCTTTATACAACAACCCTCATGACTACTTTGATTCAATCTCGGATAAATATACAGACAAGTATACCCTGTCTTCTAGAGCCACACCTGCTCCCGTGGGAACCTTTGTTTCTCAACCCCTGACTGAGCTCAAGCCACAACATAATCTGTCAACTGCTATTTCTGCTGGTCAAGGAAAGTTCCATGTGAATACACAACCATCAAATTTGAGCTTTCAACAGGAATTCAAGTATCCAAACAACATCTATGTTGGAGAATCACGTATCCATTCGGCGACTGGAGGGAATTATATGACTGGAGCCCCGGGTAAACAACACTCGTATAATCAACAATATCTTGCCTCAACTCAACATCAGATATCACAACAGCAACAGCAACAGTTTTCTGATAGCCAGCATTTATACAAGTCCCATAATGTTCTACACAATCGACAACCTCAAGGAACTTTGAGCCCTGAAGAACCTGGTCAACTGTCACTTTGTTGTATTTGTTCCGCTAAGTTAAATTCTACTGATGAAATGTGTTTAAACTATTCTTTATGCTTCAAGTGTCTTATTGACCCATATGAGAAACAACAGGTATTTGAAGATTTCGGTGCGTATGTTTCGCATATTCAGAATCATAGATACCAAGACCTGGAGGTTGTATATTTTATTAAGGAAATTGATCCTCAATTTGTCTATGATTTAGCTACCAATGGCAAAACTATCAGCAATGAGAAACAATTTAGAGATTTCCTTTTAGAGACGTTGGAAACAATTTACTTGAAGGTTGTAATTGCATCATCAGGATATGACTTTGTACAATACAAATCAAGTACCAGTGATATACGAACACATCAGCAGTTACCGTTGGCACACTCTCAACAAGCACAAAATTCTGAATATTTTGCTTTGCAATATAAGGACTTAACTCCAATTAAAAGTTGGTATAAGTGCTCGAAGGACTTGAATGCGAAATGTGAATCCAACCTTTACTTGAACTATAACCCCAAGTTGAATTTGCTCTTTATCAAATTTTCGCATCGTGCTCATGGTCTATCTATTGAATATTCTAAGAAGTTGATAGATATAATTTTGAAGATTATGGATAGGCTTAGAGATATTTCAGCACATAATAACGGAGAACAGACTGGAGCCGCTACCGAAAGTTTCAACATGCCAAATGCAGAGATTGGTTACAACATTGCGACTGCCTACATGGTGTATGATAAATTAGTATCTCAGAAGCTGCTTTTACCAACTGAGGAGCAAGAGTTGGTAGATAAGTTGACCAAGGTGGATTTTGTCAGTGACTTCCTCCAGTTTGAAAAGGCAATTTCTACCTCAGAAGAGAGACAGAAAGTTTTGGAAGCATCTTTGGCCAATGGTGAAACACATAATGGTAAGAAAGATGATGAGGAAGATGAAGATGATGACGATGAAGATGAGGAAGAGGATGAGGATGTTGATATGGCGGATGTCGTTGATACTAATGGAACCGATGAAGAAGAAGTTTCTAGAATGGAGACAACAGTTAACCCTACGATATCGCAGAACCTTGAGACTCATAGTGGAAGTTTAAACGGCATTACTACAAATATTAGTAGTGTTAAGGTAGAGCCCGTGAAGGAGCTTGATCCTACGTTTGGTGAGTAAACCACAAGCTGGATATAAATGTAATTTTGGTGTTCATAAATTTTACGTAGTATCCAATACAGATTTACCTTAGTATAATCATTCTACTTTAACCGTGGGTGTGTCTTTACATGCTTTTTATGACCCTATGATGTAACTGTGCGCGGACAATAAAGTGAAGGAATGAAAACAACACTGGTCAATTCTTACACTGATACTACTAATAGGAGCAATGGTTATTGATATAATTGATGAATGCGCTAAGACTTGTGGCGCAGTTTTAAGATGATATGTATAAATTGAATACTAGATTACTTCTTTAATAAACTCTTGCAGATGCATTCGAGTAGTACAATTTCATAGTCCATGTTTTGATAGTTATCACACTATGATGATAACTAATCCAATGATATGAACGTCAGCATGATCATCACCACCGTAATCATCATCGTAATCACCTTTTCCATGGTGGTATCAACACTTGTACGCGTATTATATCAGCGCAACCTCAATTGTAGTTGTTACACAAAACCTAGAACTTAGCCTTGCAATTTTCACGATGGAGATTTGTATTTGAACCTAGTACTACTCCTTCTCCCTCTCTTCTACAATCCTACTTAATCTGTAACCTGTCTTAAAGCCGTGATGATGGTACTGTTCATACGTACTGGGGCTGTGGCTCTATGTGTGTCCAGAGTTATGGCAATCAATTTAAATATCACTAATCTTACTTCGATCCAAGAGGCTACAGGACTAATTCTGTCAGGGTTGATGGATTATTACCAAGGGTACAAAAAAGGTGGAACTGTGGGGATGTTCACCAATCCATACTATTGGTGGGAAGCTGGTGGTGCATGGGGGTCCCTTATTGACTTTTCTTATCTTATGGAAAACGACACTTATGTGGATGTGATATCAACTTCTCTACAATACCAAACAGGTGAGCAAAATAATTATATGCCTTTAAACCAAACAACTACCGAAGGAAATGATGATCAAGGGTTTTGGGGATTAGCAGTTATGGCTGCGGCTGAAAAGAACTTTACCAATCCTAAAGATCCAGAGAAAGCATGGTTGGCTCTCGCTCAAGGTGTATTCAACACCATGGCAGCTCGTTGGGATGTAGCACATTGTGGTGGAGGTTTGAGATGGCAGATTTTCCAATGGAATATGGGTTATGATTATAAAAATTCAGTTTCCAATGGGTGTTTGTTTAATATCGGAGCTCGTTTGGCAAGATACACAGGTAACGATTCCTATGCTGATTGGGCTGAAAAAGTTTGGGATTGGATGGAAGAAGTCGAATTACTCAAATTACAAGAAAATTGGAACTTGTGGTTTGTTTATGATGGTTTAAACAATACTAACTGTTCTCACGTTACCGAAATACAATGGACATATAACCAAGGGTTAATGCTTAATGGAGCTGCCTTCTTATGTAATTACACCCAAGAAGAGAAATGGTGTAACAGAACTGAGAATTTGCTTGCTGGTTCTGTTGTGTTCTTTAATAGAACGACCGAAAACCCAGTTATGTATGAAGCCGCTTGTCAAGGTGCAACGAAGTCTAACTGTAATAATGATCAAAGATCATTTAAGGCATACTTTGCGCGTTTCTTGGCTCTTACCAGTGTGTTGGTGCCCTCCACCAGGCCTACAATTGACAAGTATATTCAGAGTAGTGCTGTAGCTGCTGCTCAATCATGTTCTGGAGGTACAGATGGTCATACTTGTGGATTGAATTGGTCATGGAAAGGATGGGACGGATATTGGGGTTTGGGTGAACAAATGAGTGCGTTGGAAGTGATACAGAGTTTACGAGTCCATGATAGACCAGGTCCATTAACAGCCAGCACGGGAGGATCATCTCTAGGTAACCCAGCTGCTGGGTTTGGAACGTCAAATAGAGATGCAGAGCCTTTAAACTTGACTTCAAAGGACAAGGCCGGTGCGGGCATTATTACGGCTTTGATTGGAGTATCACTTACTGCTTCATTTGTTTGGTTGATCATTTAGTGGCCATGAGGTTTCCTTTCTTGTTGTAGTATTTTATCGTTTTTTTTTAGCATTTTAACAGAGCTTGAATATCTTAAGTCAATCCGTTTACTGATGCTCATGAGAAAAAATTCACTACAAAGTAAGTCACTTGCTGCTACTTCAACTTATAGTGATTATCTCAAACAAGTATACTCAATGTCAAGTGTATAGTATATTCTCCATGCCACGCCTGCATATACTCCATTTGAGTGATAACCAACAAATTCATCTTTAGGGATTAAGGGGCGATTTCCTTTTATATGTTCTTACTTCTAATCAACAATAATGACTCTGGAAGATCAGTTTACATCTGTCCAGTGGGACAGGAACGAGGTGAAAGGCTCCGCTTCACAACAACAGGAGACAATTACGGAAGAAGAACCTGAAACTCAACGGGATAAACCCGCACCTACGTATCTTGAATCAGAGATAGTCGAACCCGATAAAGAAAAGGAGACGGAACAACAGGACCCGGGGGCAGATGATGATGTTGGAACATCCACTTCTGCTAACGTGGAAACAACAATTGTTCCAGGTGATAATATTGGTGGTGTTTTGGGTTCGAGTCCTAATTCCACTTCTCCTAGTGGTGAAGATGAAGTGTCTTCTTTAGAACAACAATTTACACCAAAACCTTCTAGCAGTAATGCTCTTGAATCTGCAAGTACTTCTATGAACAAGGATCAAGAAATACTTCGACAACAGCAGCAACAACAACAGGAAGAAGAAATCCGCAGTTTTGAGAAGTATAATATTTCAGCTACGGTAACTACCCCTACTAGAGAGCTTGACACTGCTTCTAAACCGTATATATCGTATTTGATAACCACGTCCACTAATCATCCACAACTTAAGAAGCTTTGTGGCAAAACTGATCTCGCTGAAGAAAAGTCAATTACCATAGAAACGAGAAGACGATATGGAGATTTCCGTTTCTTACACAATTGCTTGGTTAATGATTATCCTGGTTTCATGACCCCTCCGTTACCATCGAAACTGAATTTCAAATACTTGACTGGTGATACCTTTAGCACTGACTTTGTACATAAGAGATTACACTCTTTGGACAGGTTTGTGAAATTCATTCTTAATCACAAGACTCTTTCACAATCATCAGTTTTCCATTTATTCTTAAGTGACACTCAAGACTGGAATAGCTTCTCGAAAAACCTCAAATTAAGCAAGAATTTTGATACAGATGACAGCATTGTTAATAAAGTTGTAAATGAAGACTTGTTGACCGAAACTTTAATGAACTTTTTAACATCAAGCAAACATAAAAGGGAAACAAATAAAGACATACTTGAAATCAATGATAAGTTGAAAAAGTTATACGAGAATTTAGTTAAATTGGACAAGTTATTCTCAAAATTAAATAAACGCAACAGCGACTTGAGTGTTGATTATCATCAGTTTCTGGTGCAACTCCAAAAGTTATCGTCAATTGAAGGTGGTAACACTACAGGTAATGGAACAACAAAGGTTGATTATAGCTATAGCGAAGATACAAAAGCAGATTCTGTACCTAATACTGAAAATCATGAATTGGAAACGAATTTGAAAGTGTTTTCTGATTCGCTTGAGTATTTCCTGAAGAATTGGGATCTGCTTCATCGGTACGTTGATGAGTCTTTTTTAAACGTCTTGAAAGACTGTGCAAAATATATTATAAGCTTAACCAATTTAATTGAGTTGCATCATAACAAACGAATTGATTTGCAAGTGTTACAAGATTATTTATTGAAAGCAAGAAATGATTTGGTTTCTCTTGGTGGGAATATGGAAAGATCAACCACATCGAGACCTCAAACTTCATCAACTATGGCACCACCGACCCCAGCTTTTCACACTGTTCAAAGTGGTGGAATAGTAAGTCAAACAACTCAGTTAATCAAGGATACGATTTCAACCTCAGCATCTTCTAGTATAGGTTCGTCCAATGCAGACAATAAGATAATTCGTTTACGGAAGAAGATAGAAAACTTGGAGAATGAAATAGCCATTCAAACCCAGTTAGTTAATGATCTTACAGACAAAATAGTTAACGATGAGTACCCCAATTGGGATAAGTTTAATAAGAAGGAATTAAAAGATGCTATGGTTTCATTGTGTGATGAAGAAATCAACTTTTATAAGGGTTTGATTGATAATTGGTCAGAGGTTGAATCAAAGTTAACCACCAGATTGGAAGAGCTTGGTTGAACCCGTTACATACTTATATTAATAATAGTATAGCATATTTTATTACTTTCTATATTTAACTCCCAAATCTATATACATTCTTTACCGAATTATCCTTCATTATATTACATGATTTCGGTGATGCTGATTCATTATCAATTTTCCAATCCATTAGGTTAGCAATAAAATTTACAATAATATCAGAATCACCAAGTAAATGATAATTGAAATTATCATATGGCACAAGCTCTCTGTTGATCAATACTTTGGGAACTCTTGCAGCTATTTTGTGTATGGCCTTAGATATTGGTGCCACCTGTAATGAAGTTCCAATGACAATGAGCATGTCACACGAGCTAAAATCAGATCCAAATTGAGAAGTATAAGCACGAGGAAGTGCTTCTCCAAAAAAAGTTATATCTGGTTTGATCACGTTATCGTGAATTTGTTCAGACTCAGGTTGACAATACTTGCAAAGAGGAACTTGTTTCCTCCTCATGTAGGGGAAGACATAGTTCCCAGGGTATTTATGGTTACACTTGATACAGTGGGCTCCATCATAAGAGCCATGGCACTGAACAAGTTTATCACGATGTAAACCGGCTTTGACCTCTAAATTATCAATATTCTGAGTGTAATCTCTCAAAAGAATACCCTTATCTTGTAGTAGTTTGATGAAGGAATGTGTTACTGATACATTGGCATTCTCTGGTGGTAGTGTTCTATAGGCAACTGAATAGAATAACTCTGGATTCAGTTTAAAGTGCTTCAATGTGAAAACATCAGCTGGGTTCGCTAGTTCCTGAGCTAGTATTGGATATAGACCATTGGGAGATCTGAAATCCGGAATATTTAAACTGGTGGAAATCCCTGCACCAGTTATCACCAAGATACGTTTGGAATGTAGTAAACAATATTTCAAGTCGGAAATTGTTTCGTTTCTCGGGTCAATTCTATGGATACTGGAAACACTAACTTCTTGATAGAGCAATTTTAAAAGCTCTTTGACACTTTTATGTTCATAATTTACTAACAACTCCGGGTATCCCAAATATAGTATGAGTTCAGCCAAATGGTTCTTGGTTATTTTCTTTTGCAGCCGGGTACGGAAATATTCTACCAATCCTCTTCGTCTGACAAACCTGTTAATTTTTGCCTCTCTGGCAGGGTCTTTAACAAATGTCTCAATGGAAAATCTATCTCGTGAAGGACTAGCTGCTGCTCTAAAAGCGGTGGTGGTGTTAATACTAATGTGGCTTACTTCTTGGATATCACTATCTTCAGTTGAATCTAGAGGGATAACTGACTCTTCAAAGTCAACAGGAACGGCTGATGATTCTTTTGATTGAGTATTAGGATGTTCTGTTTCTGAAAACAAGTCCGTCTCCTGAATGAGGCTGCTATTGCCTGAACTATTACATGATTCTACCAGTTTCACGTTGGTATCGATGGTAATACCATTAACTTGTGGCTCGGGAGAATCTACTATCAAGCCACTAACATTAAAATCAGCCGCCACTGGTGTCAATACCTTCTTTCTTCGTTTCCTAGTTTTATCAGTAGCACTTTTGGTTTGCTTCGCAGTTAGCAGAATTGATCTCTTTGGATTCCCATTTTGGGTATCCTTACTGTCCGAATGCCATTTTACGGTCGATAGCGGTGCAAGTACTGTTTGAAGTGGAACCCACACTCTATTTAAATTATCGTTAAACGATCTTTGCAGTGTTCTCTGCTCACTTCTAGGAACAGGGCTATCCCCTACCACTTTCAAGGTAATTATATCGTTACTATTTGTGGGAGAACTCGTTACTCCGTTGGATCCGTTGGCACTTTTGGGCTCAGACAGCCATAAAGAGTTTGAGCGCTTCATAGATGGAGGCATCCATACTGCCTTTTCTGAAGGCATTCTATCAGTTATGGCGCAAGTCTGGGTGGCTGATTATTTATCCACAGTTTGTTTTTATCAGTTCGCGCTTTTCCCTTAGATGAGTATAAAGGTAAGTTTGGTTTGGTTACAAGATAAGAAGTGACCAAAAGCCATTTAAAAGTGGATTTGCAATACAAATATCAAATAGAAGCGGCTTATAAATGACTTATAAACGACTTATAAACGTTTTATATAGCATAGTATTTGTTAAGCGTGAATTTTATGTGGTATACAACTTTTTTTGGGGATTTTCTTGCCATCGAAACTGCTTACATATCCTTTTATGAACCTGCTTTAAGCCATAACAGAAATAACACTTGAAACTAGATCATATTACGTATGACGCAGGTGAAATATGTACTATAAATTATGCTCTCAACTGATCAGCCTGATTGCAATATCATAGCATTTAAAAGCAATGTAAAAAAAAATAGGCGAAACATATGTGTGATCAACATGCATAGTATACTACCTTAAATATACATAGCATGAGCACCAATTTTAGGTAAATGACATGGTAAATAGATTTCTAACAAGTTTCTTATGGGGTATTACTGTATTTTTTAGTTACCATTTCGAAGAAAGAATCTATTTTGACCTATTAGAACATCTTCTGCTGAACTTAATTCTAAACTGTCACTTCTTTTCTAGGTCCCTTAGATATTAGTATTACTAGTCTAGTATAATTAACTTCTAATATCAATAGTGGTTAACTCTTAAATGACGTAAGGGATGGAGGTGCAACGTGTGCTACCTTAAAGTACCAAAGTATTAGTTTCAATCTTGCTAGTTTGGCATTCAAGGTCACCATTAAGAAACTTAGGCGATGAACTTATCATAATGGAATCATCAACAACCTTAGTAGTACTACCTGAGTTTAAACACCAGATATTGGTCCATTGTTGTACTAAAACTAGTCAAAGAACACCAACACCAAAGTTCTCTCCAAGCGTTTCTTAACAACTCCAGAAATGCAACATGTATTCTTTACTAATTGACTAAACTGAACTAAACAAACTAGAGTGCAATAATGAGATAATCTGGAGTACTCCATATTAACCCCAGCCAATCTAACATAGTATAAACTATAATAAACTACACTATAATTTTGTTCATTGCGCTATTTGGCAAATAGGAATCAAATGTTGCAGCAATTAAGAAGATCGGAACCAAAACGTAAAGCTGTAGTTCTTTCCGGACCGGAACATAAAAATTTCTATCTCACAGCTGTCTACTGAGCCCACCCCCCCTGGGAAGCTATAGAATCTGTGCCGTTTTTAAAATGACAATTTTTGTTCAATGTGCCAAGTCGATGGTTACAAGAATATATACGTGGTGAGGTCGAGCTTTGCTGAAAAGTAGAACATATAAGGATCTGCATTCTTTGATGGCCTTGCGTACTTCTACAATGCAGGCATTTGCATATGCGGTCGAAAGTTATGTTCAAGCGCAGAACAATCCTGCATTGTTTATTGTTTTTCCATGTAGTACAATCGGCAGTAATTCCGGGGCAACAGAGAACAAAAGATGCAGCTTCACATAAACCGTACCCGAAGGATGATTTGAGAATACCGTACTTTCAGAAGTAAGATTACTTTCCGCGATTTAATAGGAGAAAGTCATCGTTATGGTATCGGCTAAAGGTTAAAGTTATGTGTATTGTTACGTATAGAAACAAAAGGGAGGCATCCTAGTTGCATCAACAAAATGTCTGGCATAATTTCAATCGTATTTCATATCCAAATAGTGTGTATTCAGGAAAAGAGATACAATTGGTTCTGGCAGCTTTCGGTAGGTGCCGGGCGGCTTTCCGATAAAGGGATAATCTGCAACATCATTGGAACCTCTACATGCTTAATGATTGCAACTTACCACTGTAGTCACCTTTAATACATATTCATCTTACGTCATTTAGTTTCATGAGAATGCTTAAAGGGTCCGGTTCTAGACATTTTAATTGTAATCGATATGAATTCAAACTCCCAAGACCCCTCAGCATTATTGGCTTGCCATACAAGATTCTGAAGATGACATCAATATTCTCTACGTTGCAAATACTTGATTTTGACAATAATTCTATACCGGACGTACATCGCTAAACACATACTCTTGGTTTCACATTATTTTATTTATCGCTCTTCGTATGTGAGTCTGATTTTTGTACTTGGTGATCATCTTCCTCTTCCCCTAGCTCAAAGAGAGTATTTGAGTTTTCGGGAGAATCCACAATATTCTTTTTCTTCAACGAGTCCTCTTCATCGTATTTAGGGGGAGCTTCAGGTGGTATTGGGGATCCTTCTCTTGATAATTCAAATGAGTCATGCGATAATCTTCTAGGACCACGTTCATCGTCATTGCTCATTAAAGATAAGTCATCAAGTTCAAATTCAGTTCCAGCTTGATGATAACCATTGCCTTGTTCCTCACCTTCTTCTTCGTCATCAGCTGTGGTTGAAACTTGCTGAGAAAGTGCTAACATATAACTAGTCTCTGTTGGCCTCCATAACCAGGCAATTGAGAGGAATGAAATAAAGAACACAATTGAAGGCCAGAAATTATAGAAAAAGAATGAGCCCTTCCAGTGGTTTTCAATCATTTCAGTGGTGCCCATACTGAGGTACAAGAATGAGGAAGTAACCAATCCAGCCATAGTTATAAACACAGACATAAAAATAATGTAAAACAAGTTATTGTAGAGCTTTAACTTGATTACTTGTCTTTGTTGATGTAAGGTGGTCGACACGGTTCTGATAGCATTTAAGATACATGCATAGTAAACAGTACAAGTAATTGTAATGGGGATCATTGGTAACAAATCGGTAAACGTAGGACTTGCATATGCATCATCTGGAGAACTTGCTGTAATAGTTGCATTGGATGAAGCGCTTCTATAACTTGATATGAAATAGAATACAGATGCAGCAAATTGAACACCTGCCAAAATTTTACATTTGAACATGACACTTTTTTTTAATTTCAACACCACAACACCATAACCCAAGGATATACAAAGAAGCAAGAAGAAGGAAAAAGTTAGCTTCGTTGCATTCAACAAGGAAAGGAACACCATGTAGAAAACTATAAACCCATTCAGTGGGTTGGATGATCTATTAACTAAGTCATAGTAGGACCAAATCACAAAAGTTTCAAAGGTCAAGATACCAAACATAGCCAATAAGTATCTTTGTAACGGCAAGATTTGATGTTGTTTTCTTTTCTTGTAAAATTGGAATCCAAACAATGATAAAGCAATGGCATAACAAATGGTCAAGATCCCATAGGCAGGTAACTTAGGGATTTCACTTGCAGACAAATGTCCAAAAGCATTCTGGAAATTAATAATACCTCTATATTTTTTGTCCAATAAGCTGTAAGTTGCCACACAGTAGTAACCTGTTCTGGAGATATTGTACTGATAAGGTAATTGGCCCAACTGGGTGACAATACCAGTGTGGATAGTAGATGAATTGGTGCCTTCCTTCTTAACGATGAATAAACCCTTGTCGTTTGAATCACAGTAACCCAGTTTAACTGCCAGATCGTCACAGATATATTTCTTCTGTTGAGTATCTTCATTTAGCACCACTCCAAGGGAATTGATATCCTTATATTCAAAAATCACATAACTAAGAGAGATATCATCGTGTTCATCCTGTGTTTTCTTCTTGGTGTCTACTTTGTAATTGTCAAATCTTGTCAACTTCATACCGATATGAGGTCTATAACTGCCACCCCAATCAAGCTTAGAATACATTCCTGAGCATACTTCAGAGTAGTAGTTGTCATCAAACCATTCTTTATTAGCAAGAACGCTTCCCGCAATACCCACGGTGGCTAATAACACTGTGCTCCACCTCATAACTCACTGATGGATGCTTGTTTGTATGCTGTACTTGAGAGAACACGAGTTGCTTTACCTTTTAACTTTCGCACTAGCCACCGAAAAAGGGAAGCTCGGCAAGTCCAAGCATTCCGATGCGGGATCAAACGTGATCTGACACTGAAGTAAAACCTTTACAATTGGTTCATGTTTGATATAGATTTGCAATTGGTATTATTACTATAAGATTATAGGTGCGTGGTAGTACGAACTATATTATAATATAATGAGACCTAGACTACAACTACGCAATGGTATGTGGAAAATAAGTATGAGATCATTATGTGAAAAGTAAACTATGAGATCATCAATTGTTTTGTTTGTATTATCTCCATTACTTTCTAGAGCACTCTTTAATTTTACTGTCTATACAATTGTTGTAGAATGACACGGTCAGATCAAATAATCAGTTCGACCTAATTCTTTTGATGGTGTCAGCCAAAGTCTGGCCCGAGCAGCATTTTATTCAAAATAGGTTGGATTTATTAAGAAAATAGTGAAGGTGACTTTACCGTATCTTAATGAACTCAACTAATCACATGGTCAATGGTTCGGAGAGAGATGACCTGAACTATACTACAATCTCAAATAAAGGTATTAATCGCGACTATTAATATTATTGTAATACAAACACTTTAATCTAATCTGTGGTGTACGGAAGAACTTTTTTAAGTTCTAGCGTCTTACAATTCAGCCCAAACAATACCGCCATTCTTGTGCATATTCTGCGCCAAGTGATTAACCAGATCATCCCATGTCTTTAAATGATCCAATAAAACCTTCACTTGATCTAAATTCAAAATACGGGGTTGCAACCACGACGCAACTAAAACTTGGTTGATTTGGTCAATTTGTCCCTTGATTAAGTTCAAAGAAAAACATTTTATAATCAATAATTCAACTTCATCAATTGGAGTACCAGTGAATCTGGAAATATCTCCAAACTTCAAAGTCTTATCTGTAGTAGGACTTAAAGAGACTAACTCCAACAAAGCCATGATCCGAATTTTTTGCCGCAAGAAATTATCTGATAGTTGTAACTGAGGATGCTTTTCATAAGCAGTAGCCAAAAGAGAATCGAATTCCTTCAAATTACCAGCATTCAAATAGAATACCATTTGATACAACCATGAATATTCATTATCTTTCAATACATTTAAAATATCATGGAGAATCAATTCACCAAAATTATAGATTTTATCTCCCAATAATGCTGCTGTACATAAATCATAACAGAGCTCCACTTGTTGTCCAGTAGGAAGCTTCCCTTCGATTGATGATAAATATAATAACCCATTACGGTAAAAGTCATTGTAATTACGTTTAATCTTGTATAACTGACAATTGGTTAAGTAGTATGCGGCCTTAATCTTTGGAGAGTAATCGCTATTCTCAATATCATAATTCTTAGCCAATTCCTCTAAACTATCTTCGGCCTTAGAAACTTCTCCCAGTAACATATAGAACCGAGCTAATTGCAAACTCAAATACACTCTAGCAAATCCTCCTTCATTGTGACTCTTTTCAAACTCACTTTGTAAAGTTAGTAAGCTAGTAGCGATCTCATGAGATTGTTTCGAATCAAAACTCAATAATACAAAATCAACAACCTTCAAAGGATTCAAATTTGACGCAAACTTTGATATGAATAAGACATAGATCTTATTTCTGAATGGCTGGGATTCGTCCAAGGCATAGAATTCATCTAATGATAAGGTCAATTGATGCCATAACTTACGTTCGTAGAAATCTTCCAATTGATACAAAACATTGATTAATTCAGGCGACTCGGTTTCCAGCCTGATGGTCGCCAAAAGCGTAGATACATCGTTATCGATATCCATTTTTGGGAATGTCTAATAATGGATGATTATTACTGTGATTCTTTAAAGACTCAATGGACGGTAGTATTACTGCTAGTAATATTAACGTCGCAGATTCCAAACTTAACAAATGTCGTCGCCACCACAAAGCTAGACTTCCTATTTAAGAAGCAGACAGAAAATCGCGAACTAAGAAAACTAATCTTCTACAGTAGCGAAACATCAACCCTATATAGAGACTCATAATACGTAGAAACTTACAAGAAAAAAAACTAAATTATAACCTAGGATGCCAACTATGATTATGTCAAAGAATCCTTAAACTCTGACCAGCTATTTAAATTCTCCGTGAATAATTTCTTACTATCTCTGATGAAATCAAGCATAATAATTGTCCACTTCCGCTCCATTTCCTTATTGAACACATCAAAACTCACCTGGAGCTCCTTAGAGAGTGCCTGGATATCTGAGTTACAAAGTCCAATTAATTGATCTAACTTGTTCAATTCCTTCTCAATATTATTAAAGAAATGCGTGTCATCCAATGAACCCGATGGAGGCTTGCTTATATGATTGTTGTTGAAGAGTGACTTCCATTTCGAAGAAGATGATACAATGGGTGCGTTAGGACCTGGGGTTTGCCGAGATTTGATTGCCATTGAAATTGTGGGGGAATTGATTTCAAGTTGTGACAAATTACTTAAATTCGACAAGTTGTTATATTGTAAAAGTTGGTTTGACTTCTTCAATCTAAGTTTATGTAAAATCTTCAATTGAACCAACTTGTACTTGTAAAATTTGAGTATTTGCAAACTTGCCATATAATACTGAATTAAAGAATGAATAGGTTCTTGCCAATTGGGTATAGCTGATTGGTTCAAGAATGTTTCATAACTCAAAAAGCATTTATCCATATTGGACCCAAACTTCTCAATTTGCAAACTAAGATCTTCTGAAGCTGAATCATAAATTGTAAGTGAAAAGTTGTTCAAATTTCCACCCAATTCAATCAATATGTCAATTATACCTTTGATATTCTTTAATAATCTTGTGTCTATCTTATTCATGTCATTTAGAATCTTATGAATTCTGTGGTAATCAACTTCCATTTGAATCAATTTGTCGGGAATATCAATAGGGATCTTGAGATTGGCAAATTCGTTACTTAGATGCGTTAAGTTAGGTAAAGAATCCTTTCCACTATTTGCATTAAAACCACTTATTACAGGGAGCAATGAATAGAGTCCATTTTGATCCGAAGGATTCAAAGGATTTGCTAGTAATAAATTATTTGGAAGCAAAATAACCGGTGGTTCATTAAGGGCATTCATCCAACATAGTTCATAATTAGGATCTAAAAATTTAAGCAACAATGGGCATGATCGTATTGTTGTATTTCGGATCAACTCAGTTAAAAAAGTTATGAAATATCTCCTCCTCATTTCTATTAAGCTCAATTCAAGTGAATTATCGATGGAATTATAAATATATGTGAACAATGAATGCTTTTCAGGGATTGGAGGAATCACAATTGTTGGATACAATTTACACAAGTTATCTCTTAATGATTTGAACTCACTGTATCTTCTTTTCACTATAATGCTTGATTCCGAGTTTGTAAGTTCAATTGCATACACAACAATCGATGTTTTAATCAACTTCTCAGTCGATACAATTAAAATCTCCACTTTTGGATCATTAATCAAATTGGTTATCTTGTTACTCAACACTATTGAGTTATTAACAAAGTCATCCGCATTCACTTGCTCAAAACTATCTCTTTGCAAATGCCCTTTCTGAGGACTACCAGGATTACTTACTTCATTTCCTTGCTGGGTCCCATAGGGATTGTTCAAGATCGACAGGTTACCATAGAATGAAGGGTTATTGTCCTGTTCGATGTCTTCAAAAACTGAAGTGTTCATTATAGGGGTTGAACTATCACCAAAGAAGGAAAATGCAAATTTGAATGATCAAAAATAATATCCACCAATCAAGAATAATACTGAATTTGAATCGTACTTACCAATTCCGTGACTATACAATGCCACTTCTCTATCTATAACCAGTAGCTTTAGCTTGTTTGTTGTTTTGAAGTGAACGCCTCCGTTCCTGTCTAGTTATGTTGAGGGATTGAATTGGTTCAGACAGTCTCCATAATTAAAAGTGGTAGTGTTATCTACAATCACGTAATGTCGCACGATTGCCTCAATCACAGTCGTTGTAAGACATCAACCATGTCGCAAATTACATCATAACAAAATGTCGTTAAGTAGATTCTGTCGGTAAAGGCACGCAATACTGAGATAGTCTTATATAACAATGATTGCAAATAGAAATTTAATATTGCAAATAATTTCGACTATTTGCTGCAACATCAGAATGTATCGCGTTTGCTCATGTTATTTACATAATAGAGAAACCAGTTCGCTGGACCTGATTAGAGTTATAATGCTTGCATAAACTAATTTCGTTGTTTCAATTCTTCGGAAGCTAGCCGTCGGATCAGAATATTCCGCTCTATGTGTCCTTGGCATACTAGCCTTGGTATTTCATGAGGAACCAATTTGAGAGCTATAATTGATATATCATAACAAACATTAGCAAAGATCATCATTTAACCATAGACTGAAAGGCCACAGAATATTATGCATTTTGGTTTTTATTATTCAGTAGAAAGTATTACAAGATATTACATTGTCATATTGTGTAATGTATTGCGGGCCCAAAGCTGAGCTTTCTTCTACATAGAATTTGCTTTTAGTGCACTGGCCTTTCTCATTGGGGTTAGGGCCCAAGGGTCCATAGTTAAAGGGATGGTTGTCTAGCGTGCTTACCTATTATTATTTTCTGGTATGCTTGCAAAACCCTCTGTAAACTTGTTCTTAGCCTCATTCTCTACACAATAAATGCGCATGATTGAGATACTATTAGTTTCATAGCTGGTGTGATATCTGGTCTCTCTGAATCTATCTCGTAAATTGGTCCTTGTACGGAAAGTTAGTTTGCTGTAACCCTAATAGGATTACTCAAACAAGAATAAGGTGCCTAGTCTAAAGTGCTTTTATTAGTCCCCGAGTCTAATACATGGTCTCCGACTTTCAATACATAAAACAAACAAAGTTCCTTGACTATCCCCTTTGACTTCTATATCAATCATATAAGTTAAGACAATGCCAATAAATAAAGTTTAGCTCTGCTCATCAAATCTCATGCAATACTTTTTCAAATCAGGGCAAATCAGGCCTTCAGGTCTGAAAATCGAAATCCTTGACCTGGACACTGCCAATGTTCCTAATCGCGTACTCCCTATGAATGGAACCACTAAATAATCCTACTTTGCGCCGTATATAATTTCCTATGGGTACCATCTCATGCAAGAAGCGGACTTATTGTTTAAATTCGCTTGAAGAAATGTCCCCAACCACGATGGGTTAAATGCACACACACTAACGGAATTTAGCCGGTTTACATAACAATCACCGAAACGTAATTGGATTAAGGTGCTTTATTCACAAGGGGAGTAATACCATATGCACAAGAGGTTCTTATTTTTCTACGTTCGCTCTTCAATGTGGCTCTAATCACGACCTCGGATAATCCTGATATGTGTCAAAATTTAAAACACGAACCCTGCGGCTCGTCCTCTACTCCCCACCTACTAGCTTCTCCACTAAGTTGTAAAACTGGTTCCGTGGGAGGATTACAAGCTAGTAGAGTGTTATTTTTTTACCAAAAAAATAATGTTTAAGATGTTTAAGATTTGGCACCAATTGTCTGGGCTTGGTTTGTAGGCTTGGCCTCCAAATACCAGCATAAGAAAGTTAATATATGGCTCAATCCAAAAGCATTTTCCGGATAATAGGTACAACAAAAGAAGTCATAGTAATACAAGGGAACGGGATTTTCCTAGATATTACAATAGACTGTACAGAGTAAGAGCTCATACACTCCACATAAGACGCATGGAAGAAGGAACTAGCGGACGCTAATGTAAAAGTAATTGCAAGGAGGGTTATCGCATTACAGTAAATAACAATTATCGTTTATGAGTGGAACAAAGGAATAATAGAATAGAAGTAATAAATAGAAAAGAAAGAAATACTAAAACCACAGGTTTTCAAGGTTATCATGATATTGTAAATAAGTTCATGCTGGATGAAATACAAATCATAACTTCCGGGTTTTCGGATAGCCCGAATGAGTTCCCAGAAGCCTTCAAAAGATAACATTGATTAATCTATTAATAAAACATTTGTAATACTCATACGATCATTTGTGTGCTCGTGGTTACAAAGTATCAAAAAATGCGCAATCTAAATCGTTGTTATTCCGAAGTATAGATCGGATATATTTTCATCCAACGGTTTCGTGAATTATTCAAATTACCCCCTATGCCGTTCAACCTCGTATGCGGGATGACAAGTCGCGTACTTTGTAAAATAACTAGGAGTGCATCTTGACTTCCTACCCCATAGTTCTCTTCGACCGTGGCATGTTAGAATCACATGGCGCAGGAAAGAAGAAAAGTAGACCAAAACTATAGACCTTTTGCACCCAATTCTTTAACAATACACTCAACAATGCCGATGCTCTACCGGCATAATATAATATAATATCCTTGAAATATATACCTGCGACCTTATACAGTCAGATCTGCACTGCAAACGAAAACCTTCCGCTGTTTATGACAAAATAGGAATGAGTTCTTAGGCAGGATGTGGATGGCAGATACTGTTGGCCAAAAGAAGAGCTCAGAAATCGCCCACCATTGTACCCGCTTTTTTTTCCTTGAATACTATAAGCAAATAGCCATTTGGAACCTTAGACACACTCCGTGTACGTCAAAAGGCGTAATATTGTCTATTAGCGCTTTTAACCATTTGTTTCTTATTTAAGCACAAGAGATGCTCCACTTTTCATTTTGAGTGCTTGGACTGATGCACTTAAAGTTCTAGCCTCTTCTTTTTTTAAAACAACTACCAGATAATCCTCGTTGTGGATTATCAAGTCCATTTGTCATTAGGCCCTATTTTCAGTTTGGATCATAGTTAATAAGGAAGGCAATCAAACAAGTGACGAGTACTTGTCAAGTTTTTTACATTGCTAGTTTTTAACACAATTGAATTCATTTATCAATACTTTACCCATTTATAGCTTTACTGAGAGGAAGCATATTTTACAGCTCTAGTCATACAATTACTTTCACAGCTACTTAGTGTTTAAAATATCCTAATCACAATTCAGGGGAAAATACATAGTATCTATTCACTTTCATGTGCAATTGACTTGATTTCGGGTTCCTATTCATGCTCCATAATTCTTCAGTCCAAATTATCCTGCTGATCCAGAATCCACTCTGCGCTCTGGCCTTGAATATTATGAACCTCAACTCCCTTACAGAGAAATCGTTACTATTTGGTGATTATAACGGGCGGCCACTTCTCTTCTTTATTCCATACAACGATGCCCAAAGAACATATTATAGAGATAAATTATATGAACATGGAGGAATTATTACCGAAACGAGACCTTCAGTCACAAATAGCATTATTTTGGCTAGCTCAAACCCAGTTCTAGATGAAGAAGTACCAAGTTATCGATTGCAATTTATAGATGATTGCATAGCTGCTGGTATGATTCTCAATATTTCAAACTACCAGCACTATGCTGCTCCTCCTGCAACATCAGCATCAAGTATAACACATCAATTGAATACTCCCAAAACTCCCGCAACTCCATCATTAGGACTTTCTGGTACTAACAATACATTTGCTCTTCTGCCCAACCAGTACATTGTATCACAGTACTCACAGTTGCAGGCGCAACAACGGAGGCCGTCACAGGAAAGACCATCCAGCTTACCCCAAGCAATGGCAACCCAGCATCCAACTACATATGTTGATTCTACTCCAAAGTCAGGTACATTGCCACAAATGAACCAAACAGCATTCCAACCCCAACCCCCTGCTCCTCAATTTCTACAATCAAATACTATACATGGAAGACAGCAGAATGACTATTGTAGCTACGGTCTGCAACCTGGTCAATTTAATGCTTCATCTTCATCATCTTCAAGGCAACTGCTGGGTCTGCAAGCCAACGAATTATCTCCAAGTTCTACTACACCAATTTTAACTGGTCCAACTTCTTTGACTAAGTTCACTCCTGAGAAAGATGAATTCATTCTTGAGAGGGTACGAGAAAAGCCCCGTGAAAGAAATAGTCACAAATTCTTCCGACTGTTGGCAGAATATCCTATACTTAAAGAACACACTGCTAATTCTTTAAGAAATAGATTTCGTCATCAACTTTTTGCTAGGTTGAAATATATTTACAAATCGGACGAAAGAGGTGAACTCATAAGAGATCCTCAGACCAATGAGCCTGTTAGAGTTGGGTTGGATCAGTTACCTTTAGCTTTGAAGAACAAGTATACGGCGGAAGATGATATGATTTTATGTCAAGAAATTCTTGATTATAATAAGCAGAAGAACATTGAGATTAGCAATGATATTACTGTCCCCGTATCCTACTTCAAGAAGCTTCATAGCAAGTATCCCCATCATCCAACATCTTCTTGGAGGGATCGATACAGAAAGTTTGTACAAGTTGTCGGATGTGTTAGCTACATGGAGTACTACAGCAGATGTTTAGCTCTTGGTCAAGTACCGAAGCCGATTGATAAACAGATGATGAAAGATTTCAATGGTTACAATTATAAAACAAAGCATAGCTTAAACGACGCAATGAAGAAAAAGCCCAACCTGGGGACAATTGTTTCTGTGGGCAACGAGGATGTCAATGGAATGCCAATATTCAGTCTGCATTCTTCAGAGAGCGGAGAGGGTGACACTAATTATCAGCATAACCGTGGAAATAATCATTTTGAAAACATGGGACAGCCTTCAATTGATAATTGTGGCAATCTAAGCGCAGTTGAAGAACTTGATTCAAGACAATCTAATTCCCAGTCAAATAATAAGTATGGATTCGAAGAAATTCTGGATTTGAGACAAAATGGGAATTTGGAAGATCTCTTTTAACGTTTACAAAGAACAATTTTCCGTAATGGAACGTGCCTATTTCTTCTTGTGATACTCTACCAAAGTTTGATAGTTCATGAGATCTCCGTTATAATAAAACTTGCCAATTGAATTGATTTTTGTAAACTGTGTTAGTTTGGAGCTTTCAATCTCTTGATAGTCTCCTAAATAATGTTTATTTATCTATTGCATTATATGTATGTTAATACATTACCTTATTCTTAAGTAGATGAGATAGTTAATATCTCTTCACATGGAAGAAGGTTCATTTTCTAAACAAAGGGTAAGAGAATTCATGAAGGAGTTGAGAAGAATAAGAATATCTGAATCGGGAAATCTCTATTGGCATTACCTTATTGGGCATTTCCAGTTGGAATTGGCAAAAACAACAAAAGTATTGTTAGTAAGACAGTAAAATTCCTAATTCATGAATTTTTTAGGGAGTAAGTACAAGTAGGAAACATTAAATTAAAGTTATACTTTCATCATCACATTCGCGAATAACTAGGTTCCTGTAACCCATGACAGCTTTATAACTATACAATGCAGATGTGGTGGTATCGGAGAACCGGAACTTTACAAAGTAACTCGTTAAAATGCACGTAATGCTTTTCACTTTATTTTGAAATCAATTCCTAAAAAGAAATACTTAACAAAGCATATTCATGAATGTGAAAATCATAACTAAATCATACAATGTTTCTCCGCGATTTTCCTATACATGTAAGTTCAATTACTACGTCATCATTTTGCCTACACAACATCATAAACCCAAACTTACCATTCATTTTTGTCACTGGGACAGTCTTCGTCTATTTATCAATTTCTCTTTTTTAACATTCTTTTCTACTGGTATTTCCTTCTCATTGCCTACAATTAATGGTAACCTTCGAAAAGCTTCACTGCGTAAATATTGTAGTTGACACCCATCTTGTGGTCTGATATATAAGGACTTGATATATTCATGTCTGAGGAAACTCTTTGTTCTTAATCTTGCATTCGAAAAAATGACAGATTGGGAATTTTTTACATAGCTTTTGAAATCGTTTCAGATCCATACAAATTATCACCTAAGAGAACTATTCTTCAGCCCAAAATATTTAAATAAAACTGTGGGTTCAAGACTAAATGCACTTACATCAGTTCTTCGAAACTGATCATTCGTAAATGTATTAACAGTTTTTTTTAAACTTACATCTCCACTGTAACTACTTTTAAGGCTTCCATTAATCCGAGATTTTTTGGACTTCACTTATGTGTAACATTTCTCGTCCTGGTCGAGGATCGAAATCAAAACAACTTCTCACCAAACTTCACTTCACAATGATTAAGTGATAAATATTTGCAGCCTTTTTAAGTTGTTTAGACTAATGATAAAATCAATCACTATCCCTCGTATCAATGTTGCATCTCTGATTGCTGCACCTGTACAATGGTCTGACAATTGCCAAGTTGCAATAAATGCCCGTACGGGTTTAGTGGTCCTAGAACCTAAGTTACCTAGAGTGTCACAAGAAGTATTTGGCTCAAAGGGGACACTTCTGTTGAAAGGACTATTTAAAGTTTCTCACCAATTAGACTTTGAAAGTTTGAAGGAAGCAGTCGATGTGTATAAAAGAGGCCACACAGCTCATCAAATGGAGGTTGACAGCACCAGCGGTGACAATCATTTGAAACAAAAATTTGTATTTGTTGAACCTCTTTTGGTTCAGCATAAGTGGTCTCCTGTTGATCCAGTTACTAAGAGATGCTTTCTAGCTGTTTTGTACAATACTTATGATTTAATAATACTTAAGGATGATTTTTCTGTTCATCGGATGATCGAAAATGTCAAGACATTTGCATTTATCAATTACAGTATGCTCAGCTATATTTCTGACGCTAAAAACTTGGTTCTTATGTCATTAGGGGACTATAACGAAGAACAAGATGTGTCATATGAATTGGGAGGGGAGGAAGAATTACAATCCGAGATGAATGGAGAAATTGTCGAATTATCGTGGAATAAAGATACTACTTCACTCGCTTTAACCACATCTCTTAATGGAGTTTGGTTAGTACATTTCAGCGATAGTTTAGAGTTAGAAAGTGGGCCCCAAAGATTAGTAAAGGAAACAAGATTCAGTATTTCCAAAGTCCAGTGGGTCACGTTCGAGAGGGCCGAATACCTTATCGTTGCGCAAACCGGAAGGGTTTCAATTTGGCTGCTAGAGAAACAGCAAACTGTAACTACGTCTTTTCAAAATTATGAGGCAATTGCCGGGGTTTACTTTGAGTCAAAAAATGATGATATAATATTGAATGTTGCATTCGATAATGGGCTGATTGAATGCTTTACTTACACCGAGCAGCTGTTACTACCAATTACACCAGACAAGAGCAATGCTATAGTAAAGCTTGTTAGCAAATCGCTTTATAAACATCAATTACTTTCAAAATTAGATACAAGTACGGGTGGAAAGGAAGATTCTGTTGAAGGTCAGTTCATTAATGTGTCAACAAATGTTATATTTGGCGGTCTTTTATCAGTTGCGTACAAGATAGTACCTAAAGGTGTCATAAATTATACCATTACTTCCAAGGATTGTATGGAATTAGCATTAGTACGAATTAGACCTCTTGAAAAAGATATACCGGGCACAACAACCATAGCACAATTAATACGCTTTTGGTTTGACAAAAGTGCCGACTTTCCCAAATTTCCTAATGAAGTTGAAGAATTGGATGGATTTGTTGAAGCAATTGGTAATATTAAACAGGAGATGATAGGGGTGAAACCAGAAATTGATTTGGATTACCTAGGAAGTACGCCAAGCCAACATAGTGGGTTGAATAAATTACAGCTTCAATTTAATTTCAACTATAGTATAATCACAAGTGTACAAAAGTGGCTGCGAGAACCAGTTATTTCAGATATTGTTTCAAAATGGACAACAGAAAACTTGGAAATAGTGACGGCAATTAGAAAATGGCTTAATAGCCATATCCTTGATATGGTAACGATGGATAAATTAAATGATGAATATGATCAATACATTGTACAGAGTATTTCATCTACCCTGGGACAGCCAGTGACCATTTCAGTTTCAAATCAGTTTTTCACAGAGACTTTCACTGCTAATTGCCTTTCACCCGATACCATAGCACTGGAAAGTGGACATTTGTGGCCACGGTGTCAATTAACACAATTGCCAATATTGGAAATGGAAAGCAAGACGGACGAATTGGAAATCAATCACTACGGAGTCTACGACAGAATTACCTCTAGGTCATTAATTTTGCGACAATTATTGAGTGAGATCCAATTCTGTTTATTCACAGGAAACAGGCTTCTGTTAGAGGGTAAATAGATCTATATATACTGCGAAAACTGAGAACTTTTGTAATAGAGACACGTGATGTATAGACCTTTAAATGGGGGATTGTAATTGTAATTGTAATGTAAATAAAGAAAATTTTTTTGCAGTACGTATAAGATCCAAAAAATAAATCTTTACTTCATAAATGGAGTGGGCTGCAACTATGTTTGATAAATATACAGGTTTAAACTCTTACATACTAAGTATTAACGGAATTTTCAATTCCATAAATGTTGGCATACCCTCGCGATTGCTAATAATGGATCATAATCTGCCTAAAAAATTGTCTGCGTGCTAATGCCACATGGTAGCTCTTATGGGGTCGCCTAAAGGCCTAGCCTGCATATTGTAGATCTTTATTCCTCGTAGATGGCGTCGTAGATAGGAAGAAAGAACAACTCGCCTACGTAGTAGTGAGCCCCAAAGACCATACTATTGTATGTCATGATGGTCTACTATGATATCAGTAAATAAACACGACCTTTGTTAGGTCAAACACCTCAAACCGACTTAAACATAGAACTGAGGTCATTATTACATAATTATACTTGGCAGAAAGTTGGAAATGACAGAAACTACCATTCTCTATGATTAAGACATTTTTGTCTGGCACATGAGAAAAAAATAAAGTTTGGTGATAACATCTCGTGACACGCCATGAACCAAGACAAGTCTACGAGTAAACAAGATTCTGTTATGCCGTGGACGTGTTGGAGCGTTTGCGAACTAAGAATATAATTCAAGGTAAGAGTATTTGCGCGTTGTACCAAATTTCAGCATAAAGTGTAAAATAAGTGTGCAAAACCATAATTACTTCCTAACAATAAGATTTACAAGACAAACAAAAACTACGAAATCTAAAGACAGAAAGAAGACACTAAGCTCAGTATTGCTTGATAAGAATTTCGACGTATGAAGTCGCCAAATTCCCAATCCATTTAAATGAGCTATTCAAAAATTGGCTTTTCTTGCTGTGATCCATTTGATCAATCATTAATGTAAATTTTGCTAGCATATCGCTTCACTTGCGGAGCTATACTAAAAAATTGATGTAGGCAACTCTTCCTTCAGACATTTATTTTTAAAGCTGGCATATCGCCAAATGAACCCCACTTTGTTATCTGCACAGGTAGATGCATTAATACCTATTATTCCAAGGTGCGTTTTATTTGTGGGCTAGAGTATGGTGTGCCGGAGTTATTGTATTAGGAGAAGTGAGTGAAATATACTTCGATTGCCTGTATTATTAATAAACTTTACATTATGTTAGATTAGCAACGAAAGAATGGATAAATTTCGGTTCCCGAGCAAGAATCTGTTCTCTGCAGGTCTTTTCCCGACATTTTCAAGTCGCCCATGGAAATATCTGGATACTTTACATGAGAATACATTAGTTTTCATGAAAGAACAATTGAGAGAAAGTTCAAGTGTCGTAGGCTTATTATTCCTATTAATCTAAGTACATACTACAACACCAATCTATTGGGGTTAATAAGAAGAACTAATTGAGAAGATGAAGCCCAAGTTGCTAACATCCTCTTGCCATGAGGAGAGTACTTCAGTATAGAGTTCCTTAATATGTTCCATATTGAAACTACAACCATTCAAACTTAACCTCATTAGTTACAATGATCAATTCTTTGACTGTAGACAACGATTGTGTTCTATTCTATGTATGTTCATTTTAGGTTATTCCAAGGGCCCTTTAACTCCAATTCTTCATTGTTATACTTGTTTAAAAAATGTCTGTCTGAAATTTTTACGTACACCCGAGATGCGTTTTGGACAACACTCCACTCCTCGAGTTTAGACCATGGGGTCCACGATTAAAATTAAAAGACCACTTGTTCTTTTCTTTAGGTGTTTCCTTTGATCGATATATAGGTTGTCAGAAATCACCGGTTTGCAGCAGCTAGATTTATAATCTTGATCACCAACTTTCCCCTTTGTACGCGTGCCGATTGTCATCGTTTGACTGATACCAGCTCGCATTCCCCCACAAAACACCTCTGGAGGTAGTCATTACTATAAAGCCAACTATCAAAGATGTTGGTAGAAGCTAAGTGGTTCTTGTATAAGTACAAGCGTTTGCTTGTTGCACTCGGTTTATTGGTTGCGCTCATCTATTTGGTTTATGAAGGTTTCCATAATGATGTTGCTACAAACTATGCTAACCAGCAATTATCCAAGATTGGTATTTATAAGATTAAGTATCCTTCTGTTAAGCAAGTCGATGCGCTGTTTGAAAACACCGAGAACCAATACTCCAACGTATTGTTCAGTTACTTGAATTCCAAGAAGGAAACCGGTTTACCTGAAACTGTTCCCTTCTCATGGAATCAATTTTTGGACTTGGATTCTTATTTCGCTAGAAAGGATATTCAAGATAAATTGTTGAAAGAAAACTCTTGTCTTAAATTGGAACGTCATTTTGGTAAACCTGAAGCTGTTTCATTTAACTGTAAGGATGAAAAATTTGACAATTTAATTCCTTACAAGATCAATGAGAACATTTTTCTTTACTTAACTGCTGATAACAGAGTTTTATTGAAGAATCTTTACTTACAAACTTCTGCTCCTAACCCTGCTTCTTTGGTCTATTTAATGGATGATTTGGTTTACCAATTCCCAGTCGACCCAAAGAGTCAACTGATTAAAATCGAGGAACCTGGTAGTTTAGACAAGAATTTGGATCGCTTCAAGACAAATTTTGCAGCTAAATTTATTCACAAACCATTGGCTGATCTGTTCGAGTCCAAGACTTTGAGTAAATTTGATTTCAGTGCCGATTGGCCTGAAGTTTTGGATTTTGATGCACCAAAATATTTCTCAGAAGCTTACACTTTGAACGAGCCAAAGGCTTCTGCTTACGATTGGAGATTCTTTGACCATTTGCAAGCTTTTGACATGAACCAACGCCATGCCATTTTGAAGAGATTGATGAGAGGTTGGTCTCACTTTTCCCAACAGTTTAACATCTTCTCCTGGATTAACAAGGAATCTATGGTTGGTTGGTACTGGAACGGTTTGAACTTACCATGGACCAATGATTTGGATATTCAATTATCGGCCTCTGAATTTGATAAGTTGTTGAAATTCAACAACACACTTGTTTTTGATTACAATGATTCATCCAAGGGTCATTACAATGTTTTCTATTTGGATATTAACCCTTACTACTCCAAGATCAGAGGCAACAACAACAACATGGTCAATGCCAGATTCATCGATGTTATGTCTGGTGTTGTTATGGATGTTACTGTTTTGATTTTGGTGGAAGACTTTCAAGGTTTGATGAGCTCTAAGAGTTTAACCGAAAAGGAAAGAGCAAGATTCAAGGATTTGGAACGTAAGGAAAGTATGGCTTTGTATGACAGCTCATATATTACTTACCCAGTTGACCAATTGAGTACTTTTATCCCGGCTTTGTTTGAGAATGAAATCACTTATGTTCCTGCCAAGTACGAAGATATTATTCAATCAAAGCACAAGTCTTTAATTGGTGCAACTGCTTTGCAAGGACACAAGTACAGACAATTCTTAAGATTGTGGGTCAACCAAGAAAATTGTAAGATTGACGAAAAGGCAATTGTATCACCATCCACTAAGCATGATGATGAAGAATGTAAAAAGAATTCTCAACAAGTGAGAGAATTATATGAAAAGACTAAGAAAGTTACCATTCAACATTTCCTTGAATTGAACAATTTTGAAAAGTTTAAGGATAACCTCCAAAACTACAAGTTGTCTATTCCAAGAGATGCTAGAAGAACCTTTTAAATGTGTTGCTTACTATTGCAACGATCAAGCCAATGACTCCATACTGGTTAATAAGTCTTTAACTGTCTCTTGCCTTTAATTGAATGCAATAGTTGACTTTGTATCTTTTCACTAATGTAACATTAAAGCTGTCTAATAAATTTTATTTTATCAGCTGCTCGCAAGTATAGATACTCAATCATTCAAATACGTCATTGTGATCTACTTTTCATTATATTTAAAGTACGTATGTATCCCCACATTAACATTATTTTGTTGACCTTATTACACTATTCAATATTTGATTTAACATTTTTTCTTTTTAAGCGGTAAACTTTCTATTGACTCGTATCTGACTCGTATCTGACTCCGGACTAGCTTTTTCATTGTCTCCGCAACTAGTCACCTGACTCTACCTAGGCCCTTCGTATCCAGCTCCCTAGCAACTGGCCAATTGAAACCGTATTTGGAATATTTCCTTTCATCATAACTATAGTGTTAATATATATATATATATCTTAACGTATACACTATAATTATTTGCTTACAATAGCCGGAGCACCATCTCGTATTTTATTTACTGAGGGATATTAGTACAAACTGAAAAGATGTTGAGTATCTTACGCCCCCAATTACTTAAGACCACCAGAAGATTTGGTGGCAGATGGATCCATTCATGTGCTCCACTTTTGAATTCTTCTGTCCATAGAATCAACACTCAATCTGAAGTGTACAAATACTCTAAGGAAGGCCCTCTTCATGTTAAGTTCACCAATGAACACGAATGGCTTGCTGTTTTCGGGGATAACACTGCATTTATTGGTATCACTAGCTACGCATCAGAAGCTTTGGGAGATGCTACTTACATTGAATTACCAGAACTTGGTGCTCGTTACGAAAGAGGTGATCTGATTGGTAGTGTTGAAAGTGTCAAGAGTGCTAGTGAAATCTACACTCCAGTTACAGGTGAGGTTATCTACGTTAACAAGAACTTGGAACTGAAGCCACAAATCATCAACGAAGACCCTATGGGAGCTGGTTGGATTGCTCAAATCAAATTAGAAGATGTGAAGGAATTAGAAGCTGATGAGTTGATGAGTGAAACCGACTATGAAAGCTCCTTGCAAGACCTTGAAGATTCTCATTAAGTTTCATATATATCTATACGTTTCAATACAATATTTCACATACACATGTATACTTATTAATAACAACATTGATATAAAAAAAATTAATTCAACCCATATAAAAATTAAACAGTAGACTGACTATTGATGCAGCCTGGCAAGAAAGAAAGCAAAGCCTTTTATTCTTGGATCATGGAATGGAGTTAGAGTAGCGCCAAAACTGAACAACAATGCAACGTTGTAGTTATTCAACTGAAGTGAACGGCAATAGGAACAACAATCACAACAATTAAGATGATAACAGCAATGATCAAACACAATCTCATTTTCATATCTTTCCACCACATATCCTTTCTGACTCTGTTGGCACCTTGCCTGAAACCTTGAGCGCTGATAGCAAGTGAGTCAGTTTTGTTTTCAATTGAATCTAACCGGTTACCTCTTTCTGCAACCTTATTTATGTTATCACGCATGATATCCACGGTGTTATCAATTTGCTAGATTGATTCAGATTAGTATTCTATTTTGGTCAGTCAAGTTGTGAAGGTGTGTGTTGATACATACTGCTTGCAATGCTGCTGTCTTGGAATTGGGAGCTTCCCCTTGAACCTCCGAATTGGGCACAAAGGGATCATAAGGAACTGATGATGACATGATGGTTATCTGATTATACTACTCTGATCAAATACTAATATGTCTTGTTAGTGGTAAATACTGTTTAAACATGAGTATTTGGCCCTTTAATTTTTCTCACCAAGTCCGTGAAACCCTTTCTGTCACCGATTTTGGCACTACACCCAAAACAGGCAGTTTACTAGGATCTCAACTACAATACCAGTTATAATTGAGTGGGCTATGTACAGAGCATTAAGCATGACTTTTAATACAAATATAACAATTACTCATAATAGAGTTAAAAATGCTGTCACTGTCACTATGAACTGGAGTTAAACCTCAGATCACAAGATCGGGGTTTGCATTGTTTGTAGGCTTAATATTTCACTACGTTTAGGATTTTGACTCAGAATAACCGTACTAAAATCCAAAGCTTTACATGAAATATGGTACTTCAGTCAAAAAGGGATGTCTGGAATACCGGATACATTTTAAGTAGTAATATTGGTGAATGAATGATATCTAAAGGCCTACTCGACACCTATTCTGAAGATAAAGAGTACTGTAGAATAATTGCAAAGAACTAATTTTTAAACTTCTGGAATTACCAGGTTGTTTAGTTACTCAATCTTTGTCACATACACATCAAAGTGAACTTGTGGCCTTAAGAGTTTTGGCACTTTTGCAATCTGTCATTCTTTCAATTACTCCGCCAGTTTACGGTAACCACCTTTTCAACTCAGCCCAGATCCGACTTATTATTGTACCGGAACCCACCAATTCCGGCACCTACACGCAAACTTCCAAGAACGTACTGGCAATGTAGTTTGTTGTATAGTTTTTAACTTAGACGAGCATTGAAGAAACGCCAAACAAACGAAACCTAGAGATGGCTTCTGGCAAGTAGTTGTCTTAAAATATGCATTGTTACTTGAAAGTTTGGGGCCAATCTCGTTTATTTTACAATTCTTCGGACCGGACCTCTTGAAGCCAGCATTCTAAGCATTAAATATTGTAGTATTTACACCTCATTATTTTGGTGAAGATATGATATATACACGATTGCTTTGATATTAGTTTGCTGTTATGGTACCCATAGGAATAGGAACTATATGTGTATTGCGTAGGTAGGAGGACGTACTATAGTTAGTTACAACACCTCTAGAAATACCAACCGTGACATCATGGTCCCATAAAGTGTATAGAAGATTGTTCTTATTGTAGTTATTCTGTTAGTACGAAAGTGACCTATTGCTGTCGGATTATTACATTTTCTTAATTATCTCTAGGTTGGACATAATTATCAGCCCGGAACTCTTTCTTCTATTGTGATGAATTCATGATCAATTATTGTCTACCCCCTTGTCCTCCGTAATATCAAACCTCGATACCTATAATGTCGGCGCTTCCAAGCTTACGACACGCCGAAAAAAACAAAAATATTCGTGCCTAACGTTGGTGGTTGGCTAGAATTTTTAAAATTGGGTTGGAATTCTCCTTTTTCTTTTCCGTTCTACTCTTTTCTTTCTTTAGGTTCAACTTCAATTGAAGATAACTTATATCTCTAGTAGCTACTGAATTTACAATGGACGGAGGTATGTTCCTTATTCAATGGTAGTCCATTGACTGATCTGTTTTTTCCTTATGTTTATCTCATTATGTTTTGTTAGTGATTTGTTGTCATTTAACACCGCAAACTCTTATAATCTTCCGATTTCCATTTTATCTCCTGAATCAATCAATCAATTAATCCATTATTCCTTGTTTAATGCTATAATTTGTCTACATACAACATTCTTGCTTCTTGCCGCTGTGTATTGGCATGAGATCGGACATCCAAAGTGGTCGACACTTACACGTTATTCACTTGACGCTGTCGGCTGAATCGAAAGCGGCGACATTTTTCAGTGTGCGAAATTCAATTTTTGTTGTCGAAAAAAGGCCCAATTGTTGATGGAAAACTTGGACATAATGGGGTTTCATGTTTGTTGGGGATATGGTTGTTTATCCTGGCAGAATGAGGTGAACGATAAAGAACAAGACTAAGTGTCAAGATTTTGTACGAATCAATTATACTAACATTATGTTTTAGAAGAAATTACTGCCTTAGTCATCGATAACGGTTCCGGTATGTGTAAAGCCGGTTTCGCCGGTGATGACGCCCCAAGAGCTGTTTTCCCATCTATCGTTGGTAGACCAAGACACCCAGGTATTATGGTTGGTATGGGTCAAAAAGACTCTTATGTTGGTGATGAAGCACAATCCAAGAGAGGTATTTTGACTTTGAGATACCCAATTGAACACGGTATTGTTACCAACTGGGACGACATGGAAAAGATCTGGCATCACACTTTCTACAACGAATTGAGAGTTGCTCCCGAAGAACACCCAGTTTTGTTGACCGAAGCCCCAATGAACCCTAAGTCTAACAGAGAAAAGATGACTCAAATCATGTTTGAAACTTTCAACGTTCCAGCTTTCTATGTTTCCATTCAAGCTGTTCTTTCCTTATACTCTTCTGGTAGAACCACCGGTATTGTCTTAGATTCTGGTGATGGTGTTACTCACGTTGTTCCAATTTACGGTGGTTACTCCATGCCTTACGGTATCTTGAGATTGAACTTGGCTGGTAGAGATTTAACTGACTACTTGATGAAGATCTTGTCTGAACGTGGTTACGCTTTCTCCACCACTGCTGAAAGAGAAATTGTCAGAGACATTAAGGAAAAGTTGTGTTACGTTGCTTTGGACTTCGAACAAGAAATGCAAACTTCTTCTCAATCATCAGCCATTGAAAAGTCTTATGAATTGCCAGATGGTCAAGTTATTACCATTGGTAACGAAAGATTTAGAACTCCTGAAGCTTTGTTCAGACCTGCTGACTTGGGTTTGGAAGCTGCTGGTATTGACCAAACTACTTTCAACTCTATTATGAAGTGTGATCTTGATGTTAGAAAGGACTTGTACGGTAACATTGTTATGTCTGGTGGTACCACCATGTACCCAGGTATTGCTGAAAGAATGCAAAAGGAAATCACTTTGTTGGCCCCATCCTCTATGAAGGTTAAAATCATTGCTCCACCAGAAAGAAAGTACTCTGTGTGGATTGGTGGTTCTATCTTGGCATCTTTGTCTACCTTCCAACAAATGTGGATCTCAAAGCAAGAATACGACGAATCTGGACCAGCTATTGTTCACCACAAGTGTATGTAAGTCTTTTGGTTTATTACATGGTTTGTTGTGGAAGTTTTTGTTTGAAGCAATTTGGTTAGGCATTTTTTAGTCGAAACCCCATCTGCGAATATACAGTTCAACTCTTCAAATCTTTACCCCATTTGATTCTACATATTTTACCTTTTTGTATTCTTGAAGTTACCATTTATTGCAATCCTAAGTAGATTTTAAAAATATTTTATTAATCTTACTTTAAAATGAAAATATTGTATAAAGTGTAAGTCAACACACTAAAAACTATTTAAACTCAAGATAAGGTGATTTACCCTTTACTCTACCCAAAACGTTCTCGCGCACATAAAGTTCGATGAAGTTATCCTGGTGAAACATTTCAAACAGTTCAGTAGCGTCCTTCCCCGCGTATTGTAAGATGGATTTCTTACCTCCTGGATGCTCATCAAGGAACGATGTCAAATCTATAACAACGTTTTTAATGATACACCAGCAATCATCTTCTCGGTTATGTTTCGCAACTTCTTCTTCAGTAAATTCGGTTTCAGGTAGTTTGAATTGCGTATAGGGTTTCGAGCCTTTTTTGGGTTCTAATGTGTCCTGTTTCTTATTACTTTGCTTGGATGACATGTTAGTTGAGAAAGATCCATCATTATCTTCATCGTCTGCAAATTCAACCCTAAACTGCTTTCTGTTTGGATCCAAATGAACCTTCAACATTTGGAGTCTTCCGATTGACTTGTTATAGTTCTCAAATTGGTATTTGGATGCTTCACTACCTGTCAAACGACCGAAAACAACACAAGCTAATAAGGAACTACCTCCTAAACGATTGTGACCATGAACACCACCTGCAACTTCCCCTGCAGCATAGAGCCCTTCAATGGGACTGGAGCCATCACCTTGAAGAACACGACCGTGTATATCAATTTTAATACCACCCATGGTGAAGTGCAATACATGGTGAATAAATGATACGTAAACTTCACCTGACTCTTCAATTCTGGAAGCAAAGAATCGCTTACCAAATTCATCTGGTCTCTTTGACTCATCTGAGACAAATGAGTTATAATGTTTAATTGTCGTGTTTATTTTGGACTTGTTAGCCAATTCTGCTACCACATCCTGAAACTTACACTTCTTCATTAAATTCTTCAAAGTATAGTGCTTGACATGGAAAGGAAGTTTCTCTTCTGCAAAGGGAGCATTCAATATCAAACGAATAGGACCATTCCCCTTTTCCAATTGCTTTTTGATTTCTCCACTTACGTGATCTCTTGTACCCAATTCGTCTACGAATCGTTCACCCTGGTTGTTGATTATAATCCCTCCTTCTCCACGTAATGCCTCGGCTCCAAGAAACATATATGGAGGTAGCTTAGTACCTGCTATAGCATCTTTATCCAGAAGATCGATCAATCCAGTTGGATGAACTTGAACTTTATCCAAATCAATACAACTACCTTTATTCTTAAGTACTATTTTTATACCATCTCCCGTTGCATGTACACCATTTGTAGTTGGCAATCCAAGCAAATCAGATCGGAACTTTTTTAAAAGTGAGTTGGGTGTGAAATCTGCAGCATATCCACCAGTGCATAAAATCACGGCACCAGCATTACCAATTTCAAACTTCTCCTTTGTTTTGGTATCTTTGTATTTCACACCTTTAACTTTACCATCACCATTTTCTCTGATTAAATCTATAACTTGGCAGTTCTTCAATATTTGCACTCTGTCAGGCTCCTCGGCACTCAAGGCCTCCAATGTTTCAAGTAATCTATATGTAATAGCCATTCCAGGAAACTTGGCATCATTCCCTCGATGAGTCCGTGGTTCACTATGACCACCCAAACGACTTATGACGCTGAGATCCAAACCAAACAGTTCAGTCAACCAATTGATAGCATCCCGTGAATCATAGGTTAATATTTTGGCTAAATTGACATCGGCTCCTCCTTTACCACTTTTCAACGTATCTTGAAGGAACTTGTCTTCTGAATCAGTGACAATACCCAGAGCAACTTGTTCTCTGGTGAGAGCTCCATTGATACCACTGGTAGCTTTACCACTATTTCCACTGAGAAATCCTTGTTTATCTATAAGAATGACGTTACCTCCTCTTTGGTAGATTTGGTGACTAGCTGAAAGTCCAGCCAAACCACCACCTACTACAACAATAGGGTTGGAAACCATTTTCGTATGCTGCTTTCTATGAAGTGAGAATCAGGCTTGGTGTAATTGACTGGCAGCTTATTCAACTCGTCAACTATCTAAGCTCTTCAACTTTATATGTAAGACATGCGACACCACAATAAGTCCTTCTGACTTCCTTCCGTTACCTACGTCAATATCCATATTCGTGTGGGACCAATATTTTTGCGGGGAACTGTAATCGGGATCAATCCCAATTTAGATAAAAGATGCGATAACGTATACCAGGAGCTAAGGCACCATTTAATTCTTACATCACTCCATTTATCACCGAACCTGAGAAAGATTCCAAGGAATGTGGGGGATAATCAGATTGTGGGGATATCGGTAAATATAGAAGTTTATTATGCAATATGATGTTCATTGATTGATAGATATATAGATAGATGCGAATTTCAATGACTAATGTATTGGAACGCATATGAAATATCATTGAAATCGGCTTCAATTCGAAGCAATGCATCTTCATTCTGTGCCAACGAGGCCCTGTCCAAATGGTTCCATGTAGTTGAATCTCCATATAGCATGGCTGGTGCTTTTGTTAGCTGTTTTTTGGTTGTAGGATCACACCTTGAACATTTGTAAGTGTCATGAGTGTCACAATCTGTGTCTCTTTGTAGAAGGAACAATTGACGAAGGTTATCTCCACTAAAAAGTCTCTCAACATCCTCTTTCTCGTCAACAACACAAGAACTAAGTGACATCTTCATAGACTGACGTTGAAATATCTTCTCTTCAATGGTTCCTGTCAGGATGAAACGATAAATAAAACAATCCTTTTTCTGGCCATCACGCCAAACTCGAGCAAGGGCTTGCTGATCTGCAGCAGGATTCCAATCAGGGTCCATTAAAATTAACCTATTGGCACCAATTAAATTGATCCCACATCCACCGGCTTTGGAAGAAAGCAAGAAAATGAATTCTTTTCCTTGAGGATCATTGAATTTATCTACCAATCTCTGTCTCTTGTTAATATTCATGGTACCATCCAAACGAAGACAACCGTATTTTCTAGTTCGGCACATTCGTTCAATTAAATCCAAAGTTTGAGTGTAGTTCGAAATTAAAACAATCTTATCATCAGAAGTAGTTCGAATCAGATATAAAAACCGTTCAAGTACCAGAAATTTACCACTGTGCCACGTTTGTAATTCACCTCCACCTCTAGCCTTTTTATTCTCAATGTATTCATCAGGAAGAAATTTTTCGCAGCCATCAATATCATCGGGTAAGTTCAATAAATCAGGATGGTTACAGAGCTTCTTAAGCATACCAATTGCCTTCAAAGGTTGAGATCCAACACCTTTTAACAACTTTTTTATTTCAGGTGAAGTGATGAAATGATCATACAATTGCTTTTGAAGTGGTGACAAGTTGGAAAAGATGACGTATTCGTATTTTACTGGAAGGTATTTTGAAAGAATATCGTTAGTTCTTCGGATAATGAACTTTGATACCATCTCACTTAATTCTTTAAGTTTTGCATCACCTTTTGTTCTTTCTAATTCGGTTGCATCGGCATCTCTTCCTCTCAAGATATCATTTTCGAAATTCTTGCGGAAATCATTTCTGGTTCCCAAGTATCCTGGGTTAGCAAAATTTAAAAGTGAAAAGTATTCAGATAGATCATTTTGAATAGGAGTACCCGATAAGATAACTCTTCTATCACATCTTAAAGAATTTAGTGCTGTGAACGTAAGCGAATCACCGTTCTTCAATCGATGGCCTTCGTCAGCAAGCATGAGTCCAACTTCCGTTCCAGCCAATTTGTCAACATTACGTCTTAAGGTTTCATAAGAAATAATCAAAACAGGTCGAACGATATTTCTTCCCTTAGCAACCGACCACTGCTGTAAAACTTGGCCTAATTCATTTGACTTTGTTGATTTCCCGTCAACTGCCAACGGTGTTAGAACTCCAGGACCTAACCATTTTACAATCTCATTGGCCCAATTTCTGACTAAACTGGAAGGACATACAATAATGCATTTCTCTATTGTCCTTCGACCCCTAGGACTTTGACGCAATAATGTCCACATTAATGCAAGACATTGAAGAGTTTTACCTAGTCCCATCTCATCAGCCATTATACATCCTTTAGCTCTTGGGTCCATCAATCCTGCAGTACATCTATAAAGAAACTTGACACCAGCAACTTGATGGGGACGGAGAATTTTAGCTAAAACTGGATCAATTACCACAGGTACATTGGGGTATTTTGCAAGCATTTCAGCCTCTGATGCGTTTGAAATACCCAATATTTCAGCAAGAGATTTGTGAGTCTTCTTCCGGCGATTATTGGTCTCTGCTTCCTCTATGGTGGGTGGCGATTCTAACATGGAAGAGTCTGCTGAAGTTGGAGGTGTTTGCATCTCGTCCCCAGGTATTACATCTACCGTTGGATCATATAATACTATAGCAAACTCACTCGTGGGATCATGCAACGGACGAGGAGGTAGTAGAATACGTTTCCTAAGTCCTAACGGAGGCGACGGATCATTGCTAGACAAAAGCAGCCGCTTATCTTCAATCAATGGCATTCTGTATGACTTGTGTACCGTATTAGATTTCAGGGAAACATCTCCCAACACAGTACGAGGAAGAAGAGCACCTCGACGACGCTTTTTATTGCTATTTTCTAGATCGCTCTCATTAGCGCTGTCTTCACCTACAATTGCATAACTCCCCATATGTTTTTTTGCAGCTCTCATAGGAGTGTTATGTCTATGGCCATCAGTGAAGGGAACTTTAAAAGGACGAGCTAGCCGTTCCGCAGAATTCTTTACTGGAGGTGGTCTATGCTCTTTGGGGACCCCGGCTCCATTCCCCAAGGGTGTTGTATATTCTTTTAGTAATTTTGGAGGCATTAGAAACTTAGCCACGCGTATTCAGGTTCTACCACTGGAAGATGCAGTAATATTATATGTAACAATATAAACATATATATATATATATATATATATATGTCATGCAAAGCACTAGCTGTAAATAACTACTAATATACCGATCAGTGATGGAAAGGGAGCAGTGTTGTGATCTAAACAAGGACGTTTGCCTTTGAATGAGTAACAACTTTCTATTTACATTTGTGCGCATACCCAAAGAGATCAAAGGATATCGCGTTTCACAGGTGAGGTCCGCTGTAATCTTGTTGGCGACTTAAAATACATTACTATCAAAGGCACCCTTATCTCTTTTGTTCACAATCTAGTGATATTAATAACTGGCTAGTAAGGCTGGATAGTTTAATATGGACGCAATTATATCAAAGGCGAGTAACCAGGCAGTGACTTTTGCTATCCGATCAGGGATATCATTGGCCTCTGGGTATGCTGTCAAGACAGTCAGTAAGTATTTAGAAACCCAAAGAAAGGTGGCAATCGATGCTGCTGCTTCCAAGAGACTCCAAAAACTCCAAACACTGCTTGAAAGTCGCGTTCGAGTTCTTACGGAGACATTTAGTCTTGTTCGGCTATTAGCAACTGTGGGGAGAGCAGAAACATGGGACGCAGTAGTGGCTTTGGTAGATCAATTGGAAACAGAGCTAGCAACATTTACAATTAGTGTAGATGAGACACCTGAAATAGTAGAGAGGAAGATTCAATCTTTAACTGCTGAAATCAATGGCTTACTCCCAGTTCTTACTTTAGCATTAACTACAGCTAATGTTACTCATATGTACTATTATACGCCAGAAAAGGTGAGTTTAACAAGTTTATTACGTCTGTATGACCGAATGAAACAGAATGAGACATCATTTGATCTTAAACTCTACTCAATCTTCTATAATCCAGGCCGAATCACAGATGGAGGTGATCCTACATTAGCTATTTCTTGGAAGGAAACTTTTGCAAGATGTAAAGTGAAAATAATTGAAGAAAGTCCATTTAGGTATTCGCTATCCGTGGAGGAACTGTTTGATGATGAAAGATATCACGACGACGATGAAAAGCCACTCAAGATGAGATATAATGTTGATGTAATTAACAAGATGTTTTTTACAAGGCTGGGAAACTTACTTCGATTAGATAATGGCGATTACCCTGTTTTAATTTTGAAATTGGTAGATGACGGTAAAGAGGAGTGGCTTGCCTTTGGCTCATACGAAGAGACTAAAAGCGATGATGAAGAATCAGATAGCGACGAAGAAGAAGATGATGGGACAAAAAATAATAATGTAAAAGGGAAAGAGAGGGATTTTTCCAAGACTTATGCCAATTCTGAGCTTAACCTTCTTGATACAATAATTCGTTTATACAAATATGAACAAGCCGAAAGAAAACATGTTCTCAATGCCACTGATTCAAAGTTAGCCATTTACCTAAATAAGGATCAATCGCAGCAAATCGATTATAATACCCATCTGTCATCTTCAAATGCTATACTCAACTCCAACATATCTCGGTTAGATACGTTAAAGTTGGAATAATTCGACTACAAAAACGTTTCATGATTCCTAAAAAAAGCATATCCTATTCCAAATATCTATAACATGCAATCTATTACATATAGTACATAAAGAATGAAACCAATCCCATCATCAACATCATCATCAACATCATATCCTCACCACAAACGTATACAAGAAACTGGGAATAAAGTAAAAAATTCACACGGCCCATTTCAAGCGTCAAAATGCAAACAAGTATTGGTAAAATCAACTTTCTACCACCTTACTAACTAGCCTATAAATTCAGTAGGTTCACTGCTACCAAAAATAGGCGACATTAAATCATTAAACCCTTCCAACATAGGTGCATAATCTTCATATGAATATACTTTGGATCCATTGGGTAATTTACCATTAGGGTCATTGTATACAGTACTTGACCCGCTTGTAATCATATCCGTATTATTTCCATTCATAAAATCAACCCCATTGTGAACACCGTTCGTCATGATAGCATTCTCATAATTGAACAATACATCACTAGTATCGGGGATTTTGGAACCATTAATTCCCAATTGTGACTGATTAAGTAACGTCAGAGCTGCAACATCAGTCAGAGATGGAACCGAAGGAGCAAGTGGCAGTGTTGTACCGTATCCAGGCTCAACGGATTGAGATCTGCTCAATATCACATTCACATCATCATTAAGTTCCCTTATAGGAATTTCATGGTGATGAACAACTTTCTTCTGTGTTTTTGGGTGATGCTGTAAGGGAAGACTATCAAATGACAGTATTGAATTATTTCTGTTTATCCCCAGATGATGTGGTCCACCAGCACCAGATGGTGGATAAGCAGCCAGTTGGTTTGTGGCGGTTGAAGAATTTGATGTCACAGAAAGTACACTCTCAGGTCTTCTTGGTCTATGGGTTTGTGGATAATGGCTACTATTGTTACCCGCAGCATAAACCGGTTTAGGCTGACCAACAACATTAGTGTGCATCATATTTGATGCAGGTGTGTACGATCCTCCCGTCGTTGGACTAGTTAAAACACCAGAATTATTGGCTGAAGAATTGTTATATGAAGTGGTTGATTGTGTAGCAATATTACTATTCATATTCAGAACCATAGTATTGTTCATCTTGTTATCATTAAACTCACTATTTTCATCAAGGGAAAAGGAGCCAACCAAAGGAAACAATGGGAAAATATTATCAAGAGATGGTGATTGTGGATTCTTTTGATCTGAATTCATATTAGGGCTTGTATTCATATCGATGTGGCCATTAGAACCGGAATCATAAACATTGATACTAGTTTGGCCATTATTAATCCCAGATGAATTATTTGTGGAGGTAAAAGCACCATTTGCAGCTGTAAAATTACTCGTACCATTCAATGCAGATATGTTATAACCTCCATTAATTGGATTAGAAATTCCTGTCCCATTTGGTCCGTTAAGAGTTAATTGAGACGAAGTCTGAGACAAATCTGATGGACTAAACATATCAAACAAACCTCCACTTGCTGAGACATCAAAGGGAAAAACTATATCCTCAATAACATAGTTTGATTCAAGATTAGGCAAGTTGTTGGCATTCGTATTCGAGTTTAAATCTTGAGACTGTCGTTGTTTCTGGTCAGATGATTTACTAGAAATTTGAACATATTGATTAGCTTTCTGTTGACCATCAAGCAATGGTAACTGCAGTTGTTGCTGTTGATGCTGAAATATCTGTTTGCTATACCCGTTCAAGCTTGAAGATGACGAATTTTTGGACTTCGAAGCATTATTGAAGGAAGTATGCAAAATGGTTGACGATTTTGAGATATCTTTCTTGGATTGTGAATGGGGAGAGGGGGTAGACTTTGCAGAATTATTCAAATGGGATGTTCCCGGTGAAAAAGCTGCATTACCATTAATGTGCCCGGATGTAGCGGGAATTGAACCTAAAGGATTGGCACTGCCAGCACCATTTATATGAGTGGCTGTGTCTGTTAAAGGAAGGGAAGAAGCACTAGCAGGTGATTTTAATGAATCAAGTGAAATAGTAGATGAAGAAGTAGCCATATTTGATTTGGTAACTTTCTTTTTGCGAGGGTCACTGACAGTATTCTTATTTGAACATGTGCAATGACTATTTTTATGGCAAAGACAAGAAGCTAAATGAGTACCTGGGGACTTTCCTTTCTTCCCACATGTACAAGCAACATGATGAGCCTTGAGTTTACGTTGTTCTCTGCAGTGTTGACACTGGGATGCTGGTCTTCCTTTTGGTTTAATCATAGTTAAAGGTTGGTCTGTATGAGTACAAGTGGTCACTCTATGGCCACGGATACACCTTTCACAGGCATACTTGACACCATTTATAAGCACCATTATAGACAATAATAATATATGAAAACTTTAATGTCTTTTAACTAGTTTTCTTTAAAACAACTCCGCAAGTTTGACAACCCTTAATGGCAGTTATACTTTACTTGGTCGCAATATTAGCGCACTGCACTCTGCACTCTGCTACCGTTCTTGGAGCGGATTCCGATTTCTGCCTGCCTCTATGAGCCTCCTGGATATTTCTGCCGTTGTGAGTCTCTGCGATTGTTACGTGTCTTGAATATTGAATGTTGATGTGATAGTTGGTGGGATCGGTCAAACTTTTAATGATGATTAATTTGCTTTTTTTTTCGTGCGATGCACCAGGTAGTGGCAGCCTAAAGATAGTAGTGGGTATTTGTGTGAGGGTAAATCATAAAAGTGTCAGAATGAAAGCCACTACATGCGTAGACTGCTAACCCAGGGCACATACAGTCATGGAACAACTTTCTATTGAACTACTTTCTATTGAACTACTTGACCTAAATTTATATCACAAATAACGAAGCAAAAAATAGCCTGCCATGAAGCTTTCTAAGGGTAAAATCGAATATAGTATTCATAGTACACTTTTAACGCTTATTACTTCGCAGAATGCATATAGATAGATTTATTGACCAGTGTTACGTGAATGCCTGTTCAAGTACAGATCCTTAGTGTTATGGGCTCGACTTTGCTATTGTTGATGGTTGATTTAAGGCCCCTGACGATAATTGCTATTAGAAGTTAAACTGAACTCTCCGGGAAATAAGCATACTCTTAACCATTGTTTTCTCTAAAGGAAAACCGTTGTATACCACATGCAGTACTTTTTTGGGCCTTATTACTTCTGGCCATCCCGTGAGTCATTTGTTCAAATGTATGTGTGTAAATGGGACAGGTGAGAGCGTACTCTTCATTGGCATCTACTTTTCTAGGCCAAACCTGATACAGGTGATTTTGTAATGAAAACTTGAAGTTGCATCTTGTGTTCTCACAGTTGATTGTTTTTTCGAAATAATTCGTTAGCTGAGACTTTACGTTATGGTCAAGCTTCGTTTAGGTTAATCAGCTTGATTCTTTTACCTGATACATGGAGCAAATCATGCAGTGCGAGTATTTTTTCATATCTGGACTTGTTACCTTACGCCTATCAAGTCTTTTGTTGCGAATAGCCCTCGTCCGGGCCATCGATTTTTTTACCCTTTCATCTTCTATGTAGAATGCATTATATTGCCTTGTGCATAAAACGGCCATTTTATTTGGCATCCGCACTATGTCCTGCATCTTTACGTCGTAAATATCATCAACTAACTTAGACAAAAAAAAAGTTGATGCTATGATATCACCGTTAAACAACTTGCAGTGAAAAAGAGCTTTTGAAAAGGTCTACGTTATGTGCAGAGATTATTTTGCGCCTTTGGCATATTGGAAATGCTCCATAAATATGATGCAAAAGTCTTTCTTTTTTGCTGAGGTTGAAGTGATTATATCAGTAGGAATATATAGAATCAGTGAACATTCACGTAGTAAAAAGAAGGAATAGTTATCCAGGTCTACAGTCACCAAGTTAAAAGTGATACTTAAGCTAAACTCAAGTGCAATGCATAACTTTTTTTTGAACGCTAGAAAGTATGTATTTGCTGATGTTATCTGCAAGAGCCAATAAGATAAATCATGATGGTAACCACTAACATATCACCAGTTACATAAAAAATTGTGGGGGTAGGAAACCTCAGCCAGTCGGTATATAGTTAATTTATTCCTATTCAAGTATTATTATCCACTAACTTAAGATCGAATTTCCCCCACACAGGGCTCTCATTTTTAGGTAGTGGGGTGCCGGTTCTCAAGATGGGCTCTCTATTCGGATTTGGTAGCGCGTACATTACATTGGGGGAAGTTTTGATTTGACAACCTTCCCCTCACAATCCTTAGTAAGTACATAGATAAATATATACATGTTGTGATTCCTAGAATGGATACGGTGTTGGTGACTTGAACTATTGTATTGATTTTACATATACTCCAATGAGTATCTCTCCAGCTGAAGTGAGAAAGCATTCGACGAAGGATGATTGCTGGATTATCATCCACGGAAAGGTTTACGACATTACACTGTTTGTAACCAAACATCCTGGCGGTTCAGCGATACTTTTAAAATATGCTGGGAAAGATGGCACTAAAGCGTTTGACCCAATTCACCCAATTGATATCATTGCTCGTTTCTTACCCCCTGAATGTTGCTTAGGGGAAGTTGAGGTGACTACGAAAAGTTCCCTTAAGGGGAAGACAAAAGAAGCCAAGACGGAAAAGAAGAGTGAAACAGAAGAAGATGATATTGAAGATGAAGTGGGATGTCCAGATGATGAATGGAGTGTTGAATATGACAGAATGCATATATCAAAAAGCAAAAATGATGCTCACAATGGAAAAGTCAGCAATGAAAATACCAATAACAGTGGTAGTAACAACGGTGATGATGATGATGAAGACGATGATGATGAAGATGATGAAGATATAATTGAAAGACGAAAGTATAATAAGGCAAAGCCTCCACTTTCACTGATTTATAATCTCCATGATTTTGAATTTGTAGCTCGTCATGCTATGGATAAAATAGGGTGGGCATACTATTCATCTGGTTGTGACGATGAAATTACCCTTCGAGAAAACCATCTTTCTTATCAACGTGTGCTTTTTAAGCCTCGGATCCTTAGAGATGTTACTGAAGTTAATACATCTACAACCATGTTAGGCACCAAGACGTCTTGTCCCTTTTACATCACAGCTACTGCTTTAGGAAAGTTGGGCCACGAAGACGGGGAAAAGGTACTTACCCGTCAAGCTGCAAGACAAGATGTAATTCAAATGATACCAACATTGGCCTCATGTTCCTTTGATGAGATAGTGGATGTGAAACACCCACTGCAAACTCAATGGTTCCAGCTTTATGTGAATCAAGACAAACAAGTTACCAAGGAATTAGTGCAGCATGCTGAAAAAAGAGGTGTGACAGCATTATTCATTACTGTTGATGCTCCACAATTAGGTAGAAGGGAAAAAGATATGCGTTCTAAGGATTTTGAGGACTTGTCTCACGTTCAGGATGAAAATGATAATTCTATTGACAGATCACAAGGTGCTGCTAGAGCAATTAGTTCTTTTATTGATACTGGGTTGACTTGGGAACTGATCAAATGGTTCCGTCTGATCACTAAAATGAAAATCTTACTTAAGGGGGTTCAATGTGTTGAGGATGTCTTAATGGCAGTTGAACATGGAGTCGATGGTGTTGTTCTTTCCAATCATGGAGGAAGACAGTTAGAATATTCTCCATCTCCCATTGAAGTTCTTGCAGAAGTTGTACCTATTCTTAAACAAAGAGGTGATTACGAAAAGTTGGAAATTTACATTGATGGTGGTGTTAGAAGAGCAACTGATGTGCTTAAAGCAATTTGCTTAGGAGCAAAAGGTGTGGGCATCGGACGTCCATTTTTATATGCTATGAGCACTTACGGGGATGATGGGGTGTATAAGGCTATTCAAATTTTAAAGGATGAGATGATAATGAACATGCGTTTGCTAGGAGTGAATACTATCGATCAGTTGAATGAACTGTATATTGATACTAGAAGAATGAACAGATGTATTCCTGGAGATAACTTATTTGATACAGCATATGAACGGTTGAAGAACCCTGGTTTTAAGCTTTAGATTGCAAATAGTGAGTTACAATTACAATATGACTACAGAACTCGATTTACAAACAATATGACTTCTAAAAAAATTCCAATTACAAGCCTATGTCTTGAATGTGTCGCTTCATGTAGAAAAGATCCCATCCTTCGTTATGCCTTAGCAGGTAGGCCCTCTCCTTCCACAAGCCGATTACTGGTGAGGGGGAAGGTCAATCAGAAAGGTCGTTCCTTATGCGAACAAGTACAATACATAGGTCGCGTTGGTCCAGACCTTACTTATACCTATTTTCTTGTTTGTGTAATTGAACCAGTAAGGAGTACTGCAACAAGGAGCTTTGTAAATGAGGTAGAAGTGTGTAACATTTTAAAAGTATGTCCTCTAAACTCCAACATAGCCATTATATTTTTAGTTCCATGCAGCCCAAGTTATGAAACCTAGCTACAACAAGTTTGTCAGAAACAGTCCGGAACAACTGAAGCCTGTGCAGTCTTATTCAGTGGTGTTCCTACTTAGTGTCAAGTTAAAGGCTCAGAAGTCTATTAGATATAACTACTGCCAAAGTAACTGACAGAAAGTGACTCAAAGCAACTGAACATGTGATAAATAGAATTGGTTGGTATAACCATTTCATTTCATTTCCTTGACCTGAATGTAACACACTCCTCATTCTATTATTGTAGAAGGTATAACCTCTGTAAGATTTTCGACTTATATGTAGGATTGTTAAATACAGTATGATTCTAATGCGCTACCAGTGGGGTTCACCGTCTCAATCGTGTTTTGATTTAAAAGTTTTGTGTTTTTTTTTGGTGCTGTTGATTGTCGCGTGTTCAAGTGAAATGATTTTAACTAACAACAAATCAGAGTACGCCATCGTTTTTACCACTGAAAACTGTCATAACTAAAGTCTGCGATATTGTTCACCAAAACCTTTGCCGGACAATATTAGTGGAAAATGGTGTCCGATTATGATGCTGGAACGTACGTATAACAACAGCGAATCAAGATCGATCGCATATCCAAGAATATCTTTTGATCCCCTTTTCGAGATGAGATTTACTAACCTATAACGTGAAGCCGGTGCTGGTACCCAGATGAAAAACTTGGTTGGATTGGTGTCACCGTTAAGGAAGCAAAAAAGGAGGGTGACGGTAAACACAAATTGATTTTACTTCCTGATGGTGTTGTTGATGATGAGGATGCCTCATTTATATCACTTGATGTAAAATCATTAAAAGAGGATGAGGATGATAAGCTACCTCCCTTACGTAACCCTCCTATTTTAGAAGCAGCTGAAGATTTGACTAGTTTGTCTTATTTGAATGAACCTGCAGTGTTGCACGCTATCAAGTTGCGGTACTCGCAGTTAAACATATATACATATTCTGGAATTGTTTTGATTGCCACTAACCCCTTCCAGCGAGTGGATCAGTTATATAGCCAGGATATTGTTCAAGCATATGCTGGCAAAAGAAGAGGTGAATTAGATCCACATTTATTTGCTATTGCAGAAGATGCTTATAGATGTATGAAGACTGATGGTCGCAACCAAACCATCGTTGTTAGCGGTGAATCTGGTGCTGGTAAAACTGTCTCTGCCAAGTATATCATGCGATATTTCGCATCAGTGGAAGAATCAGATCATAGTGATTCAATTCCAACTGCTGATCACCATAAAGTCGCTGATATGTCAGAAGTTGAAGAACAAATTTTAGCCACCAATCCGATTATGGAAGCCTTTGGGAATGCTAAGACGACAAGAAATGATAATTCCTCCCGTTTTGGTAAGTATTTGGAAATTCTTTTTGGTGATAAGATTCAAATCATTGGTGCCCGTATCAGAACTTATCTCTTAGAAAGATCAAGATTAGTGTTCCAACCTCCCACAGAAAGAAATTATCACATTTTTTACCAAATTTTGGCAGGTATGAATGAAGATGATAAAGCTACTTTGGCTTTGACCTCAGCAGAAGATTACAAATATACAAATCAAGGTGGAAAGCCTCAGATTGAAGGTGTTGATGATGCTGCAGAGTTCCAGATCACGAAGGATGCTTTGCTGTTAATTGGTATTAATGATGCCAAGCAGTTTGAAATCTATAAACTTTTGGCAGCTTTGTTACATATTGGTAATATTGACATTGCTGCTACTAAGAATGATGCACAATTATCTTCAGAAGAGCCAAACTTGGTTAAGGCGTGTGAATTATTAGGTTTAGATGCCTTTGCATTCACTAAGTGGTGTGTCAAAAAGCAGATTACAACTAGACTGGAAAAGATTGTAACTAACCTTAATCACAAGCAAGCTATTGTGGCAAGAGATTCATTTGCCAAATATATTTATTCAGCTTTATTTGACTGGTTGGTTGATTACATTAATTCTGATTTATGTCCTCCACATGTTAATGAACAGATTAAATCATTTATTGGTGTTTTAGATATTTACGGGTTTGAGCATTTTGAGAAGAACAGCTTTGAACAATTCTGTATCAACTATGCTAATGAAAAGTTACAACAAGAGTTTAACCAGCATGTTTTCAAATTAGAACAAGAGGAGTATGTGCGAGAAGAAATTGAATGGTCGTTTATTGATTTCGCTGATAACCAACCTTGTATTGATTTGATTGAAAAGAAGTTGGGTATTTTAGCTCTTCTCGATGAGGAATCCAGATTACCTGCTGGTAATGATCAAAGTTGGATCGAAAAAATGTATCAGACATTAGACAAGGAGCCTACTAATAAAGTGTTCCAGAAGCCAAGATTTGGCCAAACCAAATTTGTCGTTAAGCATTATGCCTTGGATGTTTCGTATGATATGGATGGGTTTATTGAAAAGAATAGAGATACTGTTGGGGAAGGTCATTTGGAAGTAATGAAGAACTCATCGAATGAATTCTTGAAAGATGTTTTATCAATTATAGATAAAACATCTCAAGACTTAAATAAAGAGAGTAATGGTTCTGCTGCTCCAGCTCCTGGAAAGCCTTCTGGAAGGTCACTTTCAAATAAGAAACCAACTTTAGGTTCTATATTTAAGGGCTCATTGATTGAGTTGATGAAGACCATTAATTCAACGAATGTCCATTATATTCGTTGTATCAAGCCTAATGAACAGAAGAAAGCCTGGGAATTCGACTCCTTGATGGTATTGTCTCAATTACGTGCCTGTGGTGTCTTGGAGACTATTCGTATATCGTGTGCTGGTTTCCCTTCCAGATGGACCTATGTGGAATTCGCTGATAGATATCATATTTTAGTTTCACCTGAGAAGTGGATATCTGTTATGAATGATGGTGATATCTCAAAGGAGTCAGTCTCTGGACTCTGTGATACCATCTTACAGGATAATATTGAGGATAGTTCGAGATATCAATTAGGTAATACCAAGATCTTCTTTAAGGCTGGTATGTTGGCTCATTTTGAAAAGTTGCGTTCTGAAAAGTTATTCCGTGCTGCTGTTATGATTCAAAAAAATATTAGAAGACATAATGTGCGTAAGGAGTATTTGGCTACTAGAGACGCGCATCGTGCTTTGCAGGCTTTGTTGAGAGGATACTTGACAAGAGATCGCATACAAAAGGAGAAGAGATCATCCGCTGCTACACAAATACAAACTGCTGTTAGAGGTTTCCTTGCGCGTAAGCAATATCAAACAACCTTGGAATCTGTTGTTGTTATCCAAAAAGCGGTCAGAGGATTATATGGTAGAAGAACATTTAACCAAATGCGCACAGAGAGGTCCGCTGTTACCATACAGAATGCTTGGAGAGGACATCAAGTACGGAAAGATTATCAAGCCAAGATTAAATCTACTGTGGTTATTCAATCATACATCAGACGTAAGTTGGCTATTGCTGAGTTGAAACAATTGAAAGTGGAAGCTAAATCGGCGAACCACTATAAGGAGGTCAGCTATAAATTGGAGAACAAGGTTATTGAATTGACGCAACTGTTGACTGCCAAGATTCAAGATAACAAGAAATTGCAAGAGGAAATACAACTGATGCAAAGTTTGTTGGAACAATCATCCACTGCCCATGAAACTTTGAAGCAAAGAGAATTAGAATTCAGTTCCAAGTTTGATACACAGAATAGCGAGCATCAAGAAGAAATTCTTAGCATGAACAAGGAATTAGAAATCATCAAGCAAGAATACTCTTCTGCCCAACAAAAGGTTGAACAATTAAGTAAGGAGCAACAAGACTTGAAGGCCGAAGTCGCCAAACAGATTTCTGAATTACAAGAAGCAAAGTCTGCCTTGGTTAAGCGTGACACTATTGAAGTCGATTTAAAGAGTAACATCGAGCAATTGAAGTCGGAGATAGCCGCATTGCAAGCACTGAATGCTGCCGCAATTGCTGCAGCTGCTGCATCTACTGTTAGCGGTGCTAGCAAACCTCTTGTGAATCCTAAGGTTCGTTCTGCTGATAAAAGACATAGTCTGGGTGCATGGGTTGCCGGAGTTTCTCGTGGATCATTTGATGGTCCAGGTCATTCTAACCGTCCTGTTTCTGTTATTGCTGTCTCAAGTTATGAACATGTTAAAGTGGAAGATATTAACGATGAGTTGTTCAGCTTGTTGAGAGACTCACGTAAATTGCATAGAGAAATCGTTGAAGGATTATTAAAGGGTTTGAAGATTCCAGCAGCTGGTGTTGCTTCAGACTTGACAAGAAAAGAGGTACTTTTCCCAGCCAGAATAATAATCATCATTTTAAGTGATATGTGGAGATTGGGATTAACCAAGGAATCTGAAGAGTTTTTGGGTGAAGTCTTAGCTGCTATTCAACAAATCGTTAGCGTTTTAAAGGATGATGATATCATCCCTAATGGTGCATTCTGGTTATCCAACACACATGAATTGTATTCGTTTGTATCGTACGCTCAACAAACAATTCTTGCCAATGACACATTATCAAATGATATGAGTGAGGAAGAATTTGATGAGTATTTGAAATTAGTTGCAGTTGTGAAGGAAGATTTTGAATCTTTATCATATAACATCTATAATATGTGGATGAAGAAATTAGAAAAAGGTTTGGAAAAGAGAGCTGTACCAGCTGTTGTGTTGTCTCAATCTTTACCTGGTTTCATGGCTCCCGAATCCTCTCCATTTTTGGCTAAGGTATTTAGCCCTGGTGTTCATTATAACATGGATGACATCTTGAGTTTTTTCAACTCTGTTTATTGGTCCATGAAGCTGTACTTTGTTGAACAGAGTGTGATGAATGAAGTTATTGTTGAATTGCTTAGATTTGTAAATGCCTTGTGTTTCAACGACTTGCTCATGAGAAGAAACTTTTTATCATGGAAACGTGGGTTACAATTAAATTATAATGTTACACGTTTAGAAGAATGGTGTAAGGGTCATGAGATTCAAGAAGGAAGTGCTTGCTTGGTTCACTTATTGCAAGCGGCCAAGTTATTACAATTAAGAAAGAATACATCTGATGATGTTGAAATTCTTTATGAAGTTTGTTTTGCTTTGAAGCCAATTCAGATTCAAAAGTTAATAAGTCAATACTACGTTGCTGACTACGAGACTCCAATTGCACCTGAAGTATTGCAAGCTGTGGTTGACCGTGTGAAGGCCAATGATGGTAACAATCATGATGAATTGTTTGAGGCGGTTTCCCTTGATGGTCACTTCGATGACCCATTCAGAAGTGTTTCTTTGAGACCGTTCACCCGTGTTGAAGCTTATGTTCCAGCGTGGTTAAGTTTGCCTCAGATTAGACGGATAGTGGAACTAGTTGCACGTAATGCCACTGTTCAAGAGAACGGTGATGTTCAAGCCAATGTTTAATTTAAATTTTTGAACACATGATCACATTTACATATATATATAGATAGATATTAATCATTATTTATATGTCTACATATTATATATTATATTAATTCAAGTACATAGATATTATTAAGTATAAGACAAATGATGAGACTTATTATTGCTGACACTTGAGTTATTGCTTGGCTATTTCTTCCGGAGTTTTCGTCTTCAATTGTAAGGCATGAACGCCCTTTACCTTTAATTCATCCTCAAGAAGTTTATAGACCATGCGATGACGCAGAGGTAAGTTCTTTCCTTTGAAGTTATCGCTGTGAATCTCTATATTGAAGTGGCTTTCAGTAACGTTGGATGCACCTCTGACACCAGCATGATGGGCATGTTTTTGAGAATCGTTGTCAATGGAAAGGAATGTGGGCAGGAGTGTTTGAAGTTTCTTGGCCATAGATTGCTCAATAGGGCCTGGGTTGGGCGAAGTACGAACCAGCATGGTAGAAAATAGCCGTCTCCACATCAGACAGAATAAAAGCGGTGTAGTCAATAAGAACAATATGACATGTGGAAAAGTGTGTCTTTCGCGGTTGAAATGTTCTTACAAATTGAACAGACCAAGATCAAAACCAGGAGACTCAAAGAACATGCTGTGAAAAAGAGGTGATTGATTTGGAGTATCTGATTGCATATTATACGTCATTATCTGTATACGGCGGAATACATTATAGTTGAATTAATTAAGTAAACTTATGTACTTTCTTTCTGTAACCTTACATCACCAGATGTGTCCAATGGCTAAGTGCTGTGAAATGAAAGAATTGAATGATACAAGCATCATATGGATGTTATCATAAACTCTGAAATGCAACCGATATTATAAAAATGCCATTATGTAGCCAAGAAATTAAAGTGTAGAAATTCGATAGTTAAACTTCTTATCTCTAAGAAGTCTTCTTCGCTCTTTTAGGTAATAAACCCATCAAGCCAGGTAGAAACAGGCTAATCTTATAAAGACCAAATCCAGGAATTGATAATAATAACCACCATACTTTGTTGGTACCAAAGAGAACCATCAATACGTCAATAATCCAAGTAAGATAAACAACATCAAACAAGTGTTCATATAATCCAAAATGAATATCATTACCTGGATGTTTAAGCTTAGAGACTCCAAGGTCTGTCACATACTTTGGACGACCTTGCTTTTCAAGATAATATTGAAGGCCCCAAGATGGTGTCAGAAATAAAAGGAAAGGCCAGATTGTTGCGGGTCTATGGAATATAAGAATTATAAGGAAAACAGCTCCATTAACTCCAGCAGATGTCTGGTGAAGAGATGCAAGTGCTTCAACATTCTTAGTTGCTGTCTTTTTGGAACTAGATGCTGCCATTTTTATTTAGATGAAAAGAAAGACATTATATGAGTTCAAGATTTTTGAATGCGAATTATCATCAAAAGTTAAGCATCATTGAAATAATTGCCTTACTGTAAATTACACTATTAAGCTCTATATTGAAATATAGCATTAACTTACCGAAACGGCTCATCTCTTCCGTATCACCTTATATTGTAGCGCATTGAGCTACTATTACAAAAAGTGTTCGATATGTCTCTGTCATATGGTTTATTATTATTATGATATGTGTAGATAGTACTCACTAAAATGTGTGGCAGACTATTTACTTAGACTTGGCCTTTACCTTAGCAAATGGAATACTGGAAAGAGTCACGACCTTCAGCACAATACTTGAATACACATTGTAGAGTCCTACACGTGCTGCTAACATACCCGCACGTTGATTCCATTCAGTCATGGCAGCCTTGGTATATGGGCTAGAATCATAGCGTAACCTAAGGAAAAGAATCACAGCTACGAAAACAACAGCATTGATCAAAAACAGAAGAGGAGTCTTCAATAATAGCACCAAGCTGACTGATTGGGACGCAGCCATTAACATTTCACTACTAGCAGCCATAAACAATGCTGGTTGGTTGAACTGGGTGGTGAAATTATTTAAAAGGGCATTAATCTGAGATTGTTTAGCGATTGGCATTGGCAATAAAGGTAAAAGATTTCTCTGGAAATAACCAACACAGTGGAATACCAGGAAAATGCAATAAGAAACCAAACTAGATCCAACAGTAACTTTAGTTACTGAAGAGTTCAACAAAAGCACAAGCGCAAATGAACAGTAGGTGATATTCTCATCACGTAACAAAGACCCCCTTTGAAGTGAACCTTGAGTCTGTTTGATAACAATCAGATACGTAAAAATGATTGATACCAAGGCATACTTATAATATGTTAATGCCTTAGATGAACTAAAATAACCTACCACAGTGTATAGAAGGGAGTAAGCAAGGGCAGCAGCATGGCCTAAAAACCAATAGAATTGTGCTGTCTTGTAAACTGGTTGAGGGGCTGGGTGGGATGCTTTAGGAGGCATGATAGCAAAGTCAGAAAGTAACTTGTTCTCGTCTACAAAATGCTTAATAAATTCAAAAGATTAGCTGTTTGCTATCAAAGTTATTGTTGTTTGTGATATCCTTAAGCTCGCAATTGAGTGGTAGACAACGGAGCCACCAGAAGTGGTCGTGCGACAATATTTTTAGAAAGTCGCGGAACGTCGTTGTCCACCACTGTTAGAAATAGTGCACTTGAGAACGTTAACATCTAGCGAGATCCTTTAAGATCAAGCCCAATGTAGTAACAATTGCAAGCTCATAAATATCCAAAGTAAAATTCATTTGGCAATTCACTTTATTGTTCGAAAGTAGATCATAATATGCATTTCAAGCAAGAATGAAAGAAAGTGTTGCAACAAACCTGGAATTGAATGAGGTACGATTGATATGTGTATTTTTAGTGTATTTTCAGTATATTTTTAGTGAAAAAATATGATACTTAGCAAACGAGTTGAACTTTACAGTTTGCAGTTTTCAGTATTAGTTGATGCTTTCTTATAATTCATGAAGTAGCTCTAGCTTGATTGGTTGGTGTCTAAGAAGTATCGAAAACTATGAATATTTTTTTGGCTGCGAAACACATGCAATTCAAGTTCTATCTGCGAAAATATTCAGCCATAGCTTAGAACCTATTTGTGATCAATTTGGGATTGATATAATATCTACTATATATAATCCTTGAAATTATGACATAAGCTAAACTAAAAGGTTTCGCATTTTGAGGTGAAATGCTTGGGAGCTTTTAGTAGCGACGAAATTCAGGACATCGCCATCCATTTTGATATATTTTCTTGCAGAAGTTCTTCAAAATATGGGAAAAGAAAAGAAAAGGATGGATCAAAATACTGATCTTGCCAAAGTGGTAACCAATACCTCATCATCGTGTTTGTATTTGATGAAGAGTTACCCCTGGAAAATAGTACCCATCATCTTACTGCAGAATGCGTACTACATGTCGTTCTCTCATGATCTAAAGATATAAAGGTCTGCTCCCTCAAGGAGGATGAAAAAAACGAGATAAATGAATAATTTACTTACGAGTGTCAATCGGTGTAGCTGTACTCTTTATGTCGAACCCAAGTGTTTTGAAATTGAATGCATTGAAACTGAAGTTAGTATTCATGTGAAGAAGTTTAGTTTTGCAAGTAAGAATGGCTCGTAAGGGACAATAGATGACAAACGCAGAGTTGACTTGCTAGAACTCGTCTAGTGTATTTTTTAGGTTTGAAAGGTGCTTTTACCTGTAGGTAAGTATGCAGGGGAGACTAAATTGTGTTCAGATTAGGCAATTTTTCGTTGCGCAACTTACTGCTTTCCAGGCCAAATTTAATATGCTCCTCTCAATAAGTATCCCAAAATGGCAGTTTACTACATATTGTCACGTGACTCTATTTGAGAAAAATAGGCTTTGACTGAAAGGCTGGTGAAACAGTGTGAGAGAACTAAACGGATAGATATATAGTCACTTAACAACTAAATTTTTAGTTTATCTATATTTTATGAATCTCAATCATAGACATTGATAAGTTAAAGGTCACTTATGGTAGAATTGTTCTTCTTCTTAATTGGGTGTATGTGTATACTTGACGTATGTGAGATTGAATTGAGGTACTAACTTTCTTTTCTAGGGAGAGAAATAGCTAAACCCTACAAAGATGTGGGGAACATAGCATGTTATTGCGGTAACTGTCACAACCAAAGTGTCTATGCTATCAAATCATGGGGATGGGTTACGCTCTTTTTCGTCCCCGTTGTTCCGTATAAAGTTACAGGAAAGCTCAGGTGTTCTATTTGTGGATGTAGTGGTAAGTTGGATAAACTGGTGATAGACCGGTTACGACTGAACCAACCCGTTGCTCTCGGATGAATGAATGAATGAATGAGAAAATAAAACTCTATTGAAAAGAATACTTTTGGTGACCATGTAGTCCATTTAGTGGAACATAATGGTGTCGGCTATATTCTGAGCCTTTTTAGGTGTCAATATATGGGGTAACAAATAGTGTATAGCTTAGATACTAAATTCATGATTGCACTAAGATTGATTATTGTTTTTCTCACGTTGTTTAGTCACGAAAATGTGCTCTCGGCACTAAAAAAATTGTCTCTCACTCGGCTAATAGTGGGTAAATGGAAATAATAGAAAGTGGACATGAAAAACCGGATATCAAGAACCATCTCGAACGATTCAAGAAAACAGCTTGTCACGATAGTTGTGGGTGGATAGATTAATATTGAATACACCCCCATTGTGAATGGCCAATGCGTTATTTGCTCTCTTTAATTCATGTGGTACATTACGGTTCGGATGGAGCATTATAACTTCTTGATATGAATTGTAGAAGGAGGCATTACTAAGCTAATATCCTTAAATGAAGTGTTAGTAAAATCTAAAACCCTGTTTTATCCCCACCCTAAGCATTATAAACTATTGTTTTCAATAATAGCTAGTCCTAGTAAGCTATCCTGCGGTTACTTCAATCTCACGCAGAATAATACATTTTCAAGGATACATAGTTGTGAATCGGTATAATCCTTGAGTTATGGACCGCTTAGAAAGTCCACGTATACGGCATACAAGAAGAGTGTGACATCGTTTGAGCGATGGGCTGGAGTTGAATGATTTTTAGTGTGTATCCGATCCTGCCGCGATATCATGACATTCAATTTAAGCAGCTGTTAAACGACCCCTTAAGAATCGTTGGAAACTTCGGGATATCATAGTCACTTTATACTATTAATTTATTGGCTCGTTATCCGGAATTATCACTCAATAATTTGCTGAGCCTTCAACTATAAAAGAGATAGGGGTTAAGCATACCTACCCCTATTTCATATGTTTTCTACTTCATTACACTAACACTACTTATCAATAGTTGCAAAATACTTGATATTGATATTTAACAATAGCTTACAATAAACACTACTACTACTACTACTACTAATACCACTAGCACTACTTAAATGGCTGCCTTAGATTTTATCAAAAGAGGTAATGATGCCTTAAAAATCAATCCCCCATCAGTAGGCACTAATATCCACTTGAGTACACATGGTTCTGACTGGTTATGGGCCGTATTTTCCTTGTTCGCACTCATGGGCTTAGCCTGGGGTGCAATGTACGGGGTTACTTCTAATGCTAAGCCAATTAGAAAGATTTCCTACATGCTTCCATTCTTGATCAATGTTATTATGATTGTCGCTTACTTCACTTATGCTTCTAACTTGGGTTATACTTCAATTCCAGTTGAATTCCATCACGTGTCGACCTCTAGAGGCTTGGGAGTCAGACAAATATTCTACTCAAAGTTTGTTGCTTGGTTCTTGGCTTGGCCTGCTGTTATATTTGGTTTGTCTATATTAACAGATACCTTTTCAAGTACTACCGCCTTATTCTCTACAAAGTTGGGTTTATTCCAAAACATGTTTGCTAAGGTTTTAGGTACTTGGGTTTTTGTCATTGGTTTATTGATTGGTGCACTTATTAAATCATCTTACAAATGGGGTTACTTTACCTTTGCTGTTTTTGCTCAATTATTTGCCATGGGCTTGATTTGTTACAACTACGTTGATTTCGTCAAGAACAGTAGTGGCAGTAAGAAGCCATTTGTATTCTTTGTCGTTATGATGCACATGCTCGTATGGTTGTTATACCCAGTCTGTTGGGGTTTATCCGAAGGTGGTAACGTAATCAAACCTACTTCCGAGGCTGTTTTCTATGGTATCTTGGATTTGATTAACTTTGGTTGCTTACCAACCATTACTGCCTACCTTAACGCTCAAAAATACGACGAATTCGCTGACATTGTCGAAGCTCAAACTGCCACTGAAAAGATCCCTGCTTCTCCAAGACACTCTGGTGACACCGCTGCTTAGTTGATGCTTTTTTTCGCTACCCTTTTTGCTTAATTAGGTGTTGTTGCTAGTATCAACTTCTAGTTGCATTTTTTAATTCCTATTGACAGCTGGAATGAGGCTGTTAATTTAATGAAACATTCGCCACAATATGTTTATGATGAGATTTCATTCGATGCTATGCTGAGTTGCATATGCCTAATAATTATTTAATTTACTTAATTTTTAATGCTATGATTAATATATAACTTTTTCTGTTGTAGTTTGAATTCATTAGATAGATAAATTTGTTTGATATTAATAATATGGATGCTGTGCTTTAGACTTATATACATCAAAAGTTCCCAATTAAAATCCAATCACCATCATAATCCCAAATCCAACAGTAACAATCATCAAATAAGCTATAACTGAACTTGGAACCCCTCTGGTGATAAATGTGCTGACTGTCAAATACGGTTTACCAAATTCATCAGTCATACAGATGGCATTGACGTTGGGGAACCCAGAAGTGGGTAATCCCATAGCAGCGGAGCATAACAAAGCGCTGACCATAACCAATAAACGAGGACGTGGGTGAGATAAATTGTTACCAATTTCAGACACAAGAGGTAAGACGATCAAGGCAGCCACTGTGTGACTAACAAATGTCGCCATGACAAGAATCAATAGCCCAAAAGTAAGAGTAACTCCAAACAAAGAAAAGTCTTGAACTTGCTTTTGAATGGAAATGGCAATGGTGTTTAATAAGCCTGAAGAACTAACAGCCTTACCTAACGCAGTACCTCCCATTGCTAAAACAACGATGTTCCATGGGTAATTATTGAAATCTTCAGTCGATAACAATCCAGGACCAAAGAAAAGTATTAATGGAATTAATGCAATAATTCCCATCTCTCCGAAAATTCCTTCTAATCTACTAGCAACACACCAAAGAACAATGGTTAAGATGGAAACAAAAACAATATACCATTGAACACCTGTAAACTTGTCGTCTATAGTCCGAATTGGCACCAAATGGGTATTTCTGGAATTGGTGTTAAAACTAATCAATAAGAAAACCCAAATTAATAGCAATGATAAAAGACACACAGGGGTTGCAATAACAAACCATTCACCCCAAGAAGGAGCAGGATCCATGACACCAATCGCAATCATATTCTGTGGTGAAGCAATTGGAGAAGCCATACCTCCTATATTTGATGCAAGTGCAATTCCTAAAATCAAAGCATTTGAAAAGTTTGAAGTTTTGGGTAACGTTCTTAAGAGTGGTTGAATTAATGAGAAACAAAGAACAGGGGCTGCCACATTTGAGATCCACATTGATGAAAATAATGCAACACCCATAATAGTTAAAAGAACAATAGAAGGGTTGGTACCTGCCTTTGAAAGTATCCACGTTGACAATAACTTGGCAATATGATATTTGGAAAGTGCGGCAGCAAGAGTAAACCCACCTAAAAGAAGTAAGATAACCGAATTCCACATTGTACTCAAAATGTACTTTGAAGCATCAACTGCTTCCATCGGACTACCATCAGGATTCTTTAAAACTTGGAATACAAGGATCAATAAGGGAATTAAAAGGGAAGTAACAAAAAGTGGAAGACTCTCTGTGGCCCAGAGTAATGAAGCACATATTAATAATGCAAAACAGTTCTTTTGTTGTTCATCATCAAATGGAGACCAATGCAATAGTGCAAGAGTAATGGCAGTAATGACAATCAACTTGTATAATGTAGGGTTGTTTTTTAACGATAACTTGAATTCAACCTTTTTAGTTCTTCCTTTTTCAGAATCACTAGCAGCAGATTGTGTGACACGGTTTGCTTTCCGTTCTAAACCAATCATATCTCTCCAAACAGTATTACGCTCCCAAACCACATGTTCACGTAAATGGATTGATAATTCTTGTTTGGCTTGTTCTAAATCAGAATGGTTACAAATCAAAGCGTACACTTGAATCAATGACTCTATGTTATCATCAACACGCTTGATAGTTTCTGGTTTGAAAATATATGATTCTTCAGGAAGTTTATTCAAATAGTCATCTTTAATTGAAGTATTCAAGGACTTATCAAACTTCTTCAATGCTTTCTTAAACCCAGTATGGTTCAATTCTATGAAAGATTTCAACTCTGAAAGTGTGGTATAGAGCCCAATAATCCGTTTACGCAAAATAACTCTTGTTTCAGATAATAAGAGTAATTGAGCTGGCAATGGATTTTTCCAAGTTAAGGGAGTCTTGGGAGATTTCATCATTGAATCTACTTTTGATCTAGACTGACTCAATGAAGATAAAGATGCAGCTGATTTACGACGGCCCGCTTTTGGTGGTGCTCCAACTGACGACAAAGCGTCATCTTGACGGGAATTGAAAGGAGAAATTTCACCATCGTCTTCATCTTCGTCTTCATCTTCATCTTCAAAACCTTCAGTTTCCCCATCAGTAGTGGTTAAGGGATTACGCTGCAGAGAAGGAAGTGGTTGGGTTGCAGATCTTGGTAATCTTAAATCATCATCGATGGAACCACGTGTTTGCAACTCATTTTCAAAGTTCTCAATATCAACTACCAACTCATCCACATTTTTAAATATGATAGTCTCTTGAGTACGATAAAAGGTGTCAATTTTCTTCAATTCTGCGTCTAAAGCAGCTATAAACACTCCTTTTGGATCTTTGGAGTCATCCAAAGCATGCTCATTTTCAATCAAGTGAGCCAGTTCTAAATCCCCTCCTTTAAATCGGAGGGAATCTCTTTGAAGCTGATAGATAAGCTTCTTAAGAGTAGTATAAGCTATGTACTTGGAGGACCATTCCGGGACAGCGTTGAACTGTAAGGAATGAGAAAACTTCATGATAGTGATATTCTTTCAACTATTCCAATGCAACAAAAACAATCGTCCAAACCAAATACCAACTTTAACCTGACTTATCCGGTATGGTTTTAAGTTCAAGGCCAAGATATAGGACTAGCAATGAGATGCGTAACGGAAATGGTAATGCAAGGTCCAAACGGGAAACACAAACAATGGGTACAATAAATCTCCAACAAGCAATCAGTCAAATCCAACAGAAGCAGCAAAGTCTCTGATCTTTGTGGTGGTGGTCTTCTGTTGCTAACGATCCTCCGAAGTTCAGGAGCAAGTTGTAACTAAGCACTAAGGAATAGTTAACTTGTCGAGTTGACTGTGTGTGGAAGAATTCTGCCACTAATATAATTAATGTCGCACAAACACAGGCATCCCAATTCTAAGGGTTTACGTTTATGTAACTCAGATAGAGAAGAATTGCAATATTATTCAACAAAAATAAGATTTGATCTTATAGTGCCATGAATGTTATGTATCAAGCAATTTTGAATAACTCTGCTGGTATTATGGTATTAATTAGACACTCATCTGGTTACCAAGGGAGTCGTTGGTGTTAGATTTATATGCAAACTATTCGCAGTCCATCAGATTAAAATAGGAATTAGGTAGTATTTAATCACGTGTCTATTCTTCGTCACTAATTACTTGAAAGGTGACGATGTCGCAAGTAGTTCTATGTTTGGTTATTCGTGTTGCATCTACGAAAAAAGTGGGGCTCACGTCAAACTCGTTAGTGGATGAACCGAGCGAGGGGTAGCTCGTGGGGTATGAGTTCCTATTCGCTACCGGGTACTACTTGGAAACGATGTGCAGGCAATGTTAAGGATAAAGAATAAGAAACAGTAGGAGGAAAGTGGAGGGGTCAAAATCAGTTCGAAACTATCTGAACCTAACACTAAAAAAGAGCTTGTTCATTCAGCAATAGAACGCCGTGACAATAAAAACAATAGTTCTTCGATATGAAGCTTAACAACCGGTTTAGTTGTAGGTAATATCATCTTAATTCAGCAAAGCCGGTACAACTTGTAATGGAATAATTTGCGAATTCCGAAGTACTCTCGCAAAATCGTCCGGAAGTTGTGTACCGAATTTGCCATTTTCGGTCGGATATACAAACTCGATATGACAAACTGCTGATAATTCTTGAAGTAAGGTAAACTTTTATTAATGATAACTTGGGATAATCAACATTTCCTCTCTGAACTCACGTTTATTCGAAAATTCATAGCTGGTTATTCCAATCTGACACCTGATCCCCTGAGACTGTTAGTAATCCTGTCAATAACTCAATCGTCGTCTCATCAAAGAATACTTCAGTCCATTTCTCTGTACTTCCATTCACATCGAAACTTTGTTCTTTCAAGTTTAGCCACAGTTACTCTCTTGTGGTACATTTTAGCCCCCTCCCTTTTCCCTAATAACTACCGTGATCAAATAATGTTTTCTAAAAGACCCGACAAATATACAACTGGACTTATCAATCTTCGTAATGATTGTTTTGCAAATTCGTCATTACAAGCTTTCGCATCATTACCTACATTGGCTGAATATCTCAATAAATTCATAACCCAGTGCTATGATTTGAAGCAGTTCTTAGCTAACGGTGAATATGACTTATCTGATGTTGACGAAATAATGCGCAAGAAACTGGAGGAGATCAATGCCAATTCCAAGTTTCGTCATTTGAAATCAAAATTCGAAATCCCCTTACACTTGTCATTAGCAAAGATTGTCAAAAAGCTCCAGGCAACCACATTAACTAATCAGAGCATTTCTGTCTGGACTTTTCTTAATGATTTAGAAGCAGTTTTCTCTGCCAAAATCTCTAGATCTCAACACGATGCTCAGGAATTGACTCAATTGATCTTTGAAACTTTGGAGAATGAAAATATGAATTGTAAACGGTATCTCAAATTAATTAAGGAACATCATCATCAAGATATCCAATTTGAATTATTTGACGATTTTGAAGAATTCCCCTTCTCTGGTCTTATCATGCAACAAATGACTTGTTTGAAGTGTACTCATCTTTCAAAACCTTCATTTTCCCCCTTCCTTATGCTCACTTTACATACACCTCAGACATTGGATGTTGACCTTATGACTTTGCTTGATAAAGAGGCAGAAGAATCTATTGAAGGTTATCATTGTCTAAGATGCCGTTTGGCAGCAATTTACAATGTGGAATCAAGCTTATCCCCAGAAAAACAATCTCCATTCTACCCTAAAATTGCAGAGTTCAATGCCATTTCTAATTTACCAATAAATCAAGATCTACCTAAAGAAATTGAAAAGTTCATTGAACAATATAATGCCAATGGACTTAACATTAATACCATTACTCTGACAGTATTCAGAACACTGAAGATACTCAAGCCACCACGGATTTTTGGAATTCATCTTTCTCGGTCTAACTTTAACGGTGTTGATGTAACCAGAAATCTGTGTCGCGTTCATTTTGAGGATGTGCTAACCTTATCTATTGGAAAGCAATACACTGATCAACTCAAGGAATACCAAGGGGATATCGCCATTGATTATCCAATTAATACATCTGTATTAACCACAAACCCTGAGGAAGAAGAAATGAAGGCAGATGCTGTTCAGCATGTGGAAGAAACGGCTGAGACAACCCCAAGTACGGATGATGAAGATATGGATCCCTTGGCAAAGACCAAACGTGTCCGAAGTCGTCGTTCTACTAGTGAATCATCCAGACAACATGGAACTGATGATGTTATTTCTGTTGGGAGTGATGAGATTCAAATGGATGAAGAGGATGAACTTGAAATATTAGATGCAAAGCATAATTTTTATAATTCACCTATTTCCAAATCTCAATCGGATAAATTGAGAGAACTATTCCAAAATTTCAAGTTCTCCACCGATGATATCTATAAATATAAACTTAAGTCTATGATCCGTCATTATGGATCTCATACTATGGGTCACTATGAATGCTATCGTCGGAAACCAATTTACGCCAAAGACCGTGATGGAAATATTTTCAAATTAGCCCCCGAAGTTGATGGGGATACAGTAGCAGATATGGAGAAAATATCAAACGATGAAAATAAAGAATCTTCCCCAGATGGAGATGATTCAACAAATGCTTCGGTGGACAACTCAAACTCTGCTGCTTCCGAAAATGCTCCATCTTCTCCACAATTAAGACGTCGTCTTTCAAACTTTGTTGGTCGCAGACAAAGTGTTTTTCAAGCAGAAATTGGTGGTTCAGTAAAGGAAACTCCAAATAAAGATGGTGCTAGATCACCCACTGAACTTGTTGTTGGTGAGCTTGATGCAAGACCTATTTTAGCACTTGGTGCCGTTGATAAGTCCCTTCAAGAATTCTCAAAAACCAACGTAACTTTGAAAAAGCTCCCTACCAGCGTTAAATATCCTTTCTGGCGTATTAGTGACAGCCAAGTAACAGAGGTCCCCAAAACTTCTGTTCTTTGTGAGCATGCTGCAGCTTACATGATCTATTATGAGAGATCTGATACGGTCATGTAATCAGAAACATTAACTAGCAATTCCGAACATTCTAGATTATGTAGAGAAACATATATAATATGACAAACTTACTTAAGATCTTTGGGACGGTGGCTCAAATTACTCCCTAAGAATAATCTTTGGTCGTGTGCACTTACAGAACAAGATCAGATTCTCATTTGATTGAACTTGGCGTATCTAGCTCTATGCTACCTTACTTTGACAGGAAGCACGATATGTTTGGTCCCAACTCCGCCCAAAGAGCTTCATTAAATGTGCCGTCAACAGCCGCACGTGAGAGGAAGAAAGTTGCTCTAGCTCCAGGTCATTCTCCCCTTGACTGGGCTAGAGTATCAACTTCCACACCTTCCTATAAACTCCGAGGGGTGGCGCCTGATACTCCGCCACCACCTTACGTTAAGGTTACTAAAGACGAGTTGAAATTGCATAAGAGTCAAGAAGATTGTTGGACTTGTATCAATGGAAAAGTTTATAATGTTACGCCGTATGTCAATTTTCACCCCGGTGGAGTAGAAGAAATCATGAAATGTGCCGGTAAAGATGGTACTAGTTTGTTCAACAAATACCACAGTTGGGTTAACGTAGATAGAATGCTAGGAAGCTGCTGTGTTGGGGTATTCAGTGCATCTAAATAGGTTGTACTCAGAATTAGTGTATTATTTTTAAAGAGTACGTTAGAAATATCGAAGCTACTCCGAGTGAACTTAAAGTTATGTTACGAGGTATAACTACATATTCTTCTTATTTGAACGTATAGTTTCCGTGTTGGTGGACACTATTACATCTCAAGCATATTAATGGCAATTTTTGCGCTCTTTTTAATCTTTCAATCATGGGAAATTAGGCACATTGCTCCAATCCTTTCTACTATTTTATATAGAGTTTGAAGTATTATTTATTTACATGTTGGACGAAGAAATCATTTCTTGTAGATCTTGTCTTCAATGACGACGGCATCTAGTGGCCAATCATGATTTTCAATCGGTATATTTTCAACAAGCTGTTCTTTCAATCCAATTCCAATTAATTGTGGAGTAATGCCATACTTTTGGTGGTAACTAGCTATCCATCTATCATAGAACCCTGCACCATGACCTATTCTTTGTAAGGTTGGTGAAAAGGCCACCCCCGGCATTATCAATACGTCTAACCTTCCGGTATCCAAAATATCCTCTCCTACCAAAGGTTCCAAAAGTTGGTATTTGCCCTGTGGGGTCAAAGATTGAACTTCTTTATAGCTATTTACTCGCAAGAGTTGCATCCAATTGTGTGGAGTAGAATGACACCGTGGTAAATACACTTGTTTCCCTTGATCAAAACAATATTTAATGATTGGCATAGTCTGTACTTCCCCCTGGGGCATTGATATAAAGAGCCCTACCTTTGAGGCATTGGCAAACGAAGGTATGCTTTCAAGGCTTGCGAGTGTCAATTGCACATTTCCCTCCTTTGCTGACTTTAGTTGTTGTTTAATGAGTTTCCGCAACGCAGGCTTAGACATTTCCGGCAAATCTGTTCAAAGTTAGGCTCCGAAGCTATGGTCTGGTCTGGAGCATTTTAGTCTTACTTGGAGCGGTTCGCATGAAAGAAAAAAATAGGACAGGGTTTAGTATTGCTTGACATATTTGGATGTGGCAGTTCACATGTCTACTGCATTCCAGTATCCATGCAAACTCTACAATAGATTGTATGCAAATTACAAGTATGTAGGATCAAATATGTTAAAACGTTCATTATTTTAGTCTGTTTTAGTCGTAAATTCAATCTACTCGGATACTGCTACAACTTGTTCATCAAAACGAACAGACTTTCTCCGCTCACGAGGAGAATCTTGGGGGGCATCTAACAATATTGGCTCATCATCATCATCATTGACAGATTGTAACATCTGCTTGATTTCTGCTTTGCTGTGGCCTTGTGACCCAGTGCTTGACTTTCGTCTTTCACGGCTCTTTGCTTCGTCTTTACATCTTTGACATCCACAAACAAAGCCCCAGTTAACTCGTAATTCTCGTTGTCTCTGTTGAACCGGGTACAGTGGGTTAACATAAGTGGTAGTTAATTCTTCTCCGGCCTTAATGTCTCTAGCAGCAATGACCTGAAGGCCCCTTGTTCTTGATTGAGGAAACAGGATCACCTTGGTATTAGGTTCACAATTGTGGTTCAAATGAGATTGGGTCAAGTACATACACAGATCCAAATTGTTGATGTTATAAGTACCCAACATAAACATGAATTCCTTATAATCGACATCTGTCTTGGGGAATACTAGTTTGAATTTTTCAAACCCATCTCTCCATAATTCTTCTTGCTGTTCTTGTACAAAGAGTGCTCCACCTTGCATATTATCAAAGGCACCAGCTGAAGAGTTCAAGGCTCTGTATCTAATTTCCTGAGAAACTCTAGCCATTGCCTTGAATTGTTTACCTTTAACCCCAGTTTTATCTTGAATTATCTGTGCATAGATCAATGTAATCGCATAAAGTGCATTCCATTGTTCTTTAGCACAATAATCTTGTAGATCTAGAAAACAGGCAGCATCAATTTGCTTTTTCAGTTTGTTTCCGCCGGGATGATAAACATTATGCTTTAACGAGATATGAAGCAAGTGGTCTATTTTTTTACAATTTTGAGAACACCACACCTCTTGGCAAACATTACAGTCCAATCCACCTTTGAATGCCCGCTTGGAAGATAAAAGAATACCACAGTATGCACATGCTTTCCCTGTCGACATTAACTTTACATTTGCCAAAGGAGGTACAAAGAATAATTGACTTTCCTCCCAAATGACTTCATCTTTTGCAATGTTCTTCTTTGCATACAATCCTTTACCTCTTTTTGAAGTCATAACAATGTGGACTTTATCGGGCATGTCAATATCTGGAGTCATTTCAGAAGTAATATCCAGGGCATAGGTGAATTGCTCTTGATTGTTCGCCAAACCATATTTTTTCAACAAAGATTTGACTCTCTTCTCCGAAACTGACCAACTAGGATGTCTTTTCTTAACCAATGCATGCAATTTTGCCATTCCCAATCCTTCAAAATCTTTATCTTCCTTCCAGATGGCAATAACACTGTCAACGATTTGTCTTTCGTGCGGTATGATTTGTTCTTGGGGTTCAGGCTCGAAATCGTTGATCTTGATGACTTCGATCTTTTGAGTTAGGTTTCCGGTCATTATGAATTCGAAGTGTTAACTTAAAGTGAATTGACAGTGAAATAAGTTTCAAAGTGGCTAAGGATGCAATTTTTCGTTTATAGGTTTCCGTTATAAATAAATGGAGTAAATTTATCTTGTGAGGAGATGAGTTGGCCATTTAGTGTGGATCACTTTTCGATAGAGTTGGCTTCACACTTTTTTCAATGGTCGTGTGCCACTAAGAATTTGGAACTGTATTTGCACCCAAGAACATTCGAATATTCAGAATGGGGCTCAATCTTTCCAGTGTTCAGCCGAATAGAGAGTGCTTTTGAGTTCAATGCCTAAATAATGTTAATCCTAGCATTTATAAATGAAGAAGAGGAATCCTTAGAATATATTATCAACGAATGAAGAGTATTCGTTTTGAAAACGTATTCTCACAAGTTGAAGACATCGGATACTGAATAGGATTGTATAGCAAAACTTATAACTTCTTATCGAAATATCACTAGCAATATTATATTTGTATTTTAACTCATTGCTTACCTGTATTTTAACTCATTGCTTACATGTGTTTTTATTCATGTCCTTCCATCAAAAGTTATGTCTAACCAATATACCGGTGGGTAAAGTGACCAATTTCCTAAGCAGTTTAGTTCTGTCAATTTGCTTCACTTTAAAGTCTTGTTACTTACTTCTAAGCTATCTGTTGGTGTTTAGGTTCTCTATTTTGACTTCCAATTTCCTCGTGAAGATCAATAATGATTATCACCAATTTGTATCCTGCATATATATTCCTCCATGTTCCAATTGAGTGAGACTGAAAAATTTGATCAACTTTATCTTGACTTAACTATTACTACTAACTTCAAAGCCCATACATTCAACGATGCAAGGATTCAGAAAGAGGTTCCAGCGGGATTTGGATAAGTATGTTCCTGCTCTTAGGGAGCATTATCTTAAGAGAAATACAGCCATGAACTTGCCTACTTTACCCAAGGCTACCCATCTTCCCAAGGCGGAAAAACGTTTAACTTATAGAGAACAAGAGGTTGCTAAAGGTGATTTGATATATATCACTAAAGGCCAAGGAAAAGGTAAAATTGTCACTGTGGAATCATACAGCAAGGACAGAGATTCTGTGTATTGTTCTGAGGTTTATCAAGAAGTTGTGGTTCCAAAAATGTATTGGATGGAGGGTCAACAATCACATCTCCTGAGAATCCCTCTGGCCATACCTCGTGCTAACTTCAAATTGGCTGCTAAGGACAAAGATGAGAATGGAAAGACCTATTATGTGGTAGCTGATGAAGTTGTCATGAAAGGTGTAAGTTATGATGATAGATACAGACAGTGGATGCCCCGTAGGTTCGTTAAGCATCACGAAAGTGTCGAGATCCCATGGCCAACACCTCCAGATGTCAAGGAAGATTACCTTTCGACTTCTCAGGATGCTGTTCTTGAAAAGTCATATGAACTACAAACAATTGCTCAATCACCATTACCTAAGGGTGTCCTTTCTGAATTGAGAAACCCTCACTCCAAGCACAAGAAGAGAGTATTATCCGAAATGGAAGCAAGAATGATCAATGGTCCTAAGATGCCATTATCTACAGAGCAAAAGATTTACTTGGCGAAGAAGGCTGCTCAACCTGAAAAGAAGCTCTCCAAATTATCTGAAGAAGTGGAGGACTTTATTGGTCAAAAGGTAGCTGACCATCTTAATAAGATCACCAATCCTGCATTGAAAACTCATTTGGAAGCTTTATCTAATGTTAAAGTGCCAGATTTCGAAAAGACTATCAAGAAAATTGAACATTAAGAGTCTTCTTATGTAGTTGGTATTACTTGTATATATAACAGTTCTATTTTTGTAAATTAATTTCAACTCCAACATGCTTACTTTTAAATATTACTACGTAATGAGGATTATACATTATAATATCAGTTAAGTAATTTGTCTAAGCCATAAACTACAACTTTTCATACTCTAACTTACCCTCCAACTTCTTAACCTCGGCAACCTTTCTGATGGCCTTCATCAAATCATTCTGAAGGATGTAGTCACGTTCGTCTCTGATGGCAAAGAAACCAGCTTCAGTCACACAATTTCTGATATCAGCACCATTGAAGCCATCACTCATCTTAACAGCTGCTTCAAAATCAAACTCACCTTTCTTTGCCACTTTGGCTGTATGGATCTTAAAGATTTCCAATCTTCCTGTTTCATTGGGTAAGCCTATTTCAATCTTTCTGTCCAATCTACCAGCTCTCAAAAGTGCAGGATCTAAAGTATCAGGTCTATTAGTGGCCATGATAACCTTTGTTTGGCCCAAGGTGTCGAAACCATCCATTTGATTCAATAATTCCATAAGTGTTCTTTGAATTTCACGATCGGCACTGGTACCTTCACTAAATCTTCTACCTCCAATGGCATCAACTTCATCCATGAATATAATGCAGGGGGCATTTTCCTTTGCATAACTGAACATTTCTCTGATTAATCTAGCTGATTCACCAATGTATTTGTCCACAATTGCAGAAGCAGGTGAAAATATAAAGTTGGCTCCAATTGTAGCAGCAACAGCCTTTGCCAATAAGGTTTTACCTGTACCAGGAGGACCATACAATAGCACACCCTTAGGAGGTTTGATACCAACTCTAGTAAATAATTCCGGGTTCTTCAAAGGTAACTCTATCACTTCACGTAATTCTCTGATTTGTTCCGTTAATCCACCAATTCCGTTGAACGATATTTCACCAGGTTCAAAGGTTGTCATATTGTAGACCAAAGGATCCACTTCTCTAGGCAAAACACGCATAATAGTAAGCGTGGTCATATCTAAAGCCACTCTGACACCATTCTTTAAATTCTCTTTCTTAATAGTATTACGACATCCAACAATGTATCTGGGTCCACTAGAAGCCTTAACAATAAACCTTTCATCATCCAATTCCTTCAATACTTCTCCAACGATTTGGCCCACACTTTGTAAAGCTTTAATATCATCTTCAGTCTTAACATAATCCTTACCAAGATCTCGCATGCTCATTCGTAATTCCTTGACACGAGCCTCCCATTTGCGGTGCTCATTTAACTTATCTTTATACTTCTGTAAAGCCTTAGCTTTTTCAGGATCAACAGATCGTGGAGCTTCAGCAGCAGTAGGTTCGTTACTGGTATTAGAAGCATTACCGTTGGAACCACCGACTGAATTTCCGTTTTCGGCTTCCACAGTTTCGGAGTCTTGGTTCAATGCTTCTAAGAGAGGATCCGTCTCTTCTGTACTCATTGTTTTTAAGTGCTTGATGCCTCCTTTGACAACAAATATTTGAGCTTGGCTTGGAGTCTGTGGCAAATGAATTGTGTGCACCAATACCTTAATGTGTCTGAATCGATATCGAATTTGTTCTCGGTGGACAATTTTTGTAATTTCTGCGCTCCCATGTCATGATTAACTAATTTATGACGTAATATTTGAAAGCTGAATACGATTTACTCAGAATTTTCATAGAGGAACCCGATGACACTGATACTTGATTTTGACTATATTGAAGTGATTGAAGTACAAACTGTGTCGATATCGAAGTAGTCTTTGAAGCACCACTCGTGTTTTTATTTTGCAATGGAGTTTCATGTTGTGATTTTATGTGGATTGGGGAAACAGTTGACACCTTTCTCTCAAGTGAGATCAACTGGGATACCAAAGGCAGTCTTACCAATTGCGAACAAGCCAATGGTAGAATATGTGCTACGGTGGTGTGAACTGGGGTTTTTCCCCAAAGTTACAATTGTAACTGATAGTGATTCGGAACAAGTCATCAAGCAAGCATTGGTGGATCATAAAAAGTGGGTTGAAGAACAGAAGCAATCTTTAACAGGAGAACAAGCTCAACCAGAAGCGGAAAGTGTGATGGATATTGATATCTTATCATTGAATGCCGATACTAGTGGGGAAGTGCTTTACCATATATACAAGAACAACATTATAGGTGCTTATAAGCACTTTTTGTTATTGCCTTGTGACTTTGTCACTGATTTACCTCCACAAGTACTTATTGAAGCTTACAGAAACAGAGAAGAGTCTGATATAGGTATTTCAGTGCACTATAGAAATCTACTTGACATTGAGGATAAGAAGCATAAAATATTTCCCATAGAATATACAATTTTCCTGGAGTTGAACGATGGTCAGTGCCAATTGTTGGACTTATACTCCTCCGCCGATATCGAATTCCAACAGGCATTGAAAATTAGAACCCAAATGTGCTGGCGATACCCAAACTCTTCCATTAGCATGTCTTTAATGAATAGTAGTATTTTCTTTGGTTCAACAGTGGAGATTTTTAATATCTTTGACACCATGCAAGAGAAGTCAACAGAACAATATTTTGCAAGTCGGCCAATATCAAAGATTGTACGAGACTTGGCTAGAAGATCCTGGAAGCATTCCCAACCCAAAGAAACTATTGGGTTCATGCTAGTTCCTGACCAGGCTACCTTCTTCCGTACAACTAATACACATGTTTTAATGGAAGCTAATAGATATTTCATGAAGTTGCAAGCACAAGAGAAAGGAACCTCAGGAGCTCAGCAGAATAAGGATAAGTTAGCTGCTACCGTAGGTTTAGACTCTTTAGTTGGTGAAGGCACCACACTTGATGAGAGAACTCATGTTAAAAGAACAGTGGTTGGGAATGATTGTGTTATTGGTAAGAGAGTTAAGTTGACAGGATGTTTGTTGCTTAATAATGTTACCATTGAAGACGATGTCCAATTGGAGAATTGTATCGTAGGTCATGATGTGAGAATTCAAACAAAACTGAAATTGGTTCATTGTAATGTTGAATCTACCCATGACGTTGTAAAGGGTACCCAGGCTAAGAATGAAACCTTGCATTGTTTAAGTTTGGAAGGTTTGATTGAAGGTGATGAATCAGCAATTGAAAGTGATAGTGATGACGATGATGACGATGATGAAAGCTCGTATGATGAATACGATGGTGAATTCGATGATAATGATGATGGCCTTTTCGGTTATTAGATACACTACGACTTTTAGAAATTAACTTTAACAATAATATAGTAAAGAAGAATTCTCCATTTGAATAATAACTAACAGCAAATATTATTAAATATAGAATACCTCAATTTTCATTACTCTTTTTGAACCATTTATAACCATATATGTACCCGGAATAAAAAAAACCATATCAAAAGAATCATCGATGCAGATAACGCTAACAAAAGTTTAATCTTCGTCTGAAGTTAGTGATGACCTACATTCGTTGAGTCGTCTTCGTTTTCGAGACTCTTCTCCTTCAAAAGTATCTAATCTTATGCTTTCTTCTTCACTGTTTGAATGCTCGTCACTTTCATGTTCATTCTCCTGTGGGAGTTGACTGTTAATTTGAAGAGATCGTTTTCTATTGGCAATTTCGTTGAGCATCATTTTACGCTGGACTATTTGGTTTTTGGAGTGTTGTACTGACATAGGGGGGTGACTAAGTCTAAAATGATGAGATACAGCTAAAGAATCAGGCATTTTAAATTCAAAGTCTTGAGGGATTGAAAAATCTTCAATGTTATCGGATGAAAGAATCGTGGAACCAGTGGAATTAGCATTATTCATACTACTGGTATTGTTATTGTTGTGTTGGTTGTTATCAATCTGTGGTTCGTGAGAATTTGGCAGCAGAACTGGATTGGTTAATTTTGATGAATCAGCCTTATGCAAATTTGAGATCTCTGCTTTCCTGGTAAGCACCCAATTTTCAAGATCTTCTCCGTTTTCGATAATTTCCAAGATTTCGTCAAGACAATCCAAATAGCCTTTGAGTCTGTATAGTACTGTGGAGGTGTTTGCTAAACGATAGAGTGACGCGACAGACTTGGCAGTGTCTGAGAAGTCCTGCTTCAATGCTGCTGCACTTTTAGCTGTTGATGTAGAATCATTCCCAAGGGTTTTATTTGCTGACGCTGCTACGTTATATAGCCCGGCAACAGCTTTAGCAGCATTTTTGAATTCAACTGTAAGTTCTTGGGCCAACTCCTTAACTGAAGCTTCCGAGACCGCTTTTGTAGATGGTAGATCAGAAGATAGCGCTGATAAGTCCATTTTGATTGATCGAAAGAAAGAAAGTTAATCGTATCTAAAAATTCTATCTGGTTCTTTGTATTTCCTTTGAAAAGGTTTAAATATCCATCTTCTCACTATTGTATAGTAGATCTTATTACTTCTTATGAGAAAGCTTTACAAAGAAGTATATATAGTACTGCCAAATTACTATAGAAAGACAGATCACAGGTGAAGGGAAGAGATAGTATTTTCTTCCAGCGGCACACGACCTTTTTGCTCTGTTTGGTAGCGTTGATTTTGGTTTTTTGGCAACTACGTTAACAATACAACAGCTGGTAAAAAGATAGATTGTGAATTAGTTGGTGCTTATAGACTGCAGTTTGAATTTTTGGTCTGCTTATTAACTAACTTCTTTATTGGGACTATATTATTGGAGGGAGAAAACGTAACCTCGTGTGTACTGAAATTTAACAATTGACAATGATTTTATCAACATTGATCTATCGTTATGATGGTATGTTAGTTACTCTATGTTTGCTAGACATGTTTTTACAATTGGATTATTACTAATATTATTCAGCTCTTCCCTTGTGTGGATCTTCGGATGATAACAATACTCCTGAACTTCTTGACCAAAAGAAGAAGTGTAAAATAATCGTGAGCCGAATCACACCACATTCAGAGAAGCAGGCCAGTATTGAATCAGGAAATGACATTATCCATTACTTGGTATCTGAAGACATTATCTACATATGTGTTACTGAAAAGTCATATCCTCGAAAGTTGGCATTTTTATATTTAGAAGAAGTTGGTAGAGAATTCCAATCATCTCATGGACGGGATGCTTTAAGTACTTCGGCTAGGCCTTTTGGCTTCAGTTCCTTTGATACCTATTTGACAAAAACGAAGAGAATTTATCAAGATCAGAGAGCACGTTCCAATTTGGATAAGTTGAACAATGAGTTGGCTGATGTTAAAAAGGTTATGACAAAGAATATTGAAGATTTACTTTACAGAGGCGATTCTTTAGATAAAATGAGCGACCTTTCCTCAAGTTTACGAAACGATTCTATCAAGTATCGTAAGAAGGCTCAAAGAATAAACTTTGAGGCCATGTTACGTCAGTACGTGCCAATTGTGGGTGTTGGGTTAATGTTTGTGTTCTTGGTGTGGTATATGTTCTTACGTTAAATATAGATGAGTTGAAGGCTGTTTTTATATATGGAAGTAGTTGTTGCGAAGTGTTTAAATAAATAGTAACTCAGTATTAATTATGAGTGAGCGTAGTTAAAGTAATAATAAGGAATTCCGTTTACATTGAAGTTCTTTATTATTTGATATCAGATATATATGAAACGGAAACGAATACATATCAATACTTGTGTCTTTAATTATCGAGTATTGGTCTTCACTTCACTTATTTTAAGCCGAGTGAGAATGTTTGTCTCTCTAAAACCTGGGGTTTATAATACAAATAAATCAAGTAACAAAAAGAACGATAATCAATATTCAATACACGGAACGTCACACAGCAAAGTACCATGAGCGATGAACATTCTAGCTATGGAATACCGTGGAACAAACTACAATTGACCAATCTTGATACACTGGGGTTCACGGTGGAGGAATGTGAGCCTCTTACGGGACTAAATGTCGAGAACGTTGTGAACTCAGAAGCAGTAACTCCATTAATGCTGATGGCCAATGACAGCACCACGCTGTTTAGCACTATACATAACACAGCCTCACATGAGAACCATTTGAAGCCAGTGGCACTGAACATGTTCCTACAGCCAACAGAAAGTGCTTCCTCCTCGGCTTGTGAGACTTTTGGTGACAGTCAATGGAACAGTCCTATCTCAGAAGAACAAGAAGAATTACTGAACCTTCTAAAAGGTTTGAGGCTGAGAGAAAGGAAGCATAGAAGTACAAATTTAGATACTAAGTCGCTACAAATATCTTTCCTTAAGTTATCTGTTTACAAGCAATATGCTAAATTCCTTCAAGAGGAACAACAAGACCAGACGGATTTTGATCAGGAATCAAAATTCATATCAAAGTTTATTTATCCAGAGAAGTCTTCTAATGGGGATCTGTTCCATTGTAAATTGAAGCATTTCTTTATTTTTTCACATGCTGGTAAACCTATTTATTCTCTTAATGGGTCTGATGATGTCATTGTGGGGTATATGGGACTTCTAACTACTGTCATATCGTCATTTGATAGTGAGGTACATTCTTTAAAATTTGGAAATGATATGCAAATGTGTATCTTGAATAAAGAACCTTTGATCTTTGTGGCTATCCTGAAACTCTCAACAGAGTTTAAGTCAAACCTCATAGCAATACAATTGAACGTTTTGTATGATTATTTGCTCTCTATATTATCATTGACAACCATAAATAAAAGCTTTGCCAATAGAATGAACTACGATCTCAGGAAAGTCTTGAACCCTCTTGATTATTACAATTTGGATAGTCTTGCCTTGAAGCTCACATATGGCCTTGCCCCAGAAAAGGATCTGGTCCAACTAGACAACGGCCTTAACTTTTTTATCAGTGTTTTGCTAGACAGATCCATTGAATGTGCTATATTGAGAAATACAACCAGACAAAGATTGAACTCAATTTTGCTCTCGTGTAAGAGAGTGAAACAACGTGGAGACTCATCAAAAAGCCATAACAGTGATACCTCATCTATACTTTCTTACTTCTCGAACAACGAACGAGAGCACCTGCGATTTTTAGGTTCAGATTTACTTTTTGCATATATTATTGATGGAAAAGGGAGATTATTGTCGAAGTTAAGAACAAACCCCCATTGCTTGGGTTCAAAAGATTTATTGTTGTTGTTTTCAACTATAAACTCCACATTGGCATACAATTCGTCGAATACCGGTGAAGATTATTGGATGCCGTTGTGTATGCCACATTTCAATTCCAACGGTTTTCTTTATGTTTTTATCAAGTCAATTGATCTAGCAGACTTTGTGAAAGTAGATGGAAATTATGTGGAAAGGACTCCTTTGTCAATAGTTCTTGTAAGTGGAAATAAGAATAGCTTCTTTGAAATGCAGAAGTTATCCAACTACATCATTCATATGATAGCCAAGAAAGAGTCTTTCCGTAACAGTTTAGCCAATGAGTTGAATTTCTCGTATGACAAACCAAGCTCAACCAAAGATAGTGTTTCGTCTCCATTATTACCCCCGTGTCCAGTTCTGTTAGACCATTTTATATTTCGTCTGAAGGATTTAGAGCAATTTGCAATGGTGCAACATCAAGGAGATCCCAATGTTTTGAAGTATGCCTTTTTCTACACTCAACTTTGCACTAACGAATCAACTATTGTTAACAAAGTAAACAAAAAACTCACGATAATTAAATGGCAAGAAGGACTGAGTGATGCAGTTGTTGGATTCCGTCTTTGCGACGATAAACATGAGTTCTATGCGTTATATTCTCAATTCCAAGAGAATGAATCACCTCTCGATATAACAAACGACAGTTCGAAATTAATTAAATGGTGTGAGAAATACAGTAAGCGATTATGGGTTGGTGAGGGTGCTGTACATTGAGCAGATTATATATACAATTATGCTACTTTGGTTGGGAATGTAATGTCACTTTCTTATTTAACATGGAACATCACTTAAGAATGGCTGTTTCGGCACTCTTGAATGCCTCTTGCAATTTTTCAGTATACTTCTTGTGAAGTTGCTCAAAATCATTCAATAACTTTTGTTCTTCATCAGTTCCTCTCTTAGAACTCATTTTCTTTTGAAACTTGGTTCTAATATCTGTTCTAATAGCATGTAAAGATGAGTTATTTTTAACTGTGCTAGACTTGAACTTTTCAAAAATCAGTTTCAATTGCTTAGCATTTTCCTTCTTGGTTTCAGTGGTAATTGGTGGTGAAGGAACTTTTAAAGTCAGTTTACTAGAAGGGTCAACTTGAGGATTCATATTCAAATCTGAACTTAATACTGCGTTAACCACATGTTGAGTGTTTGCAGGATCGAATACAGTGATCACAAAGTTACGACCTTTAAGTGTAGTTTGAGCAACATTAGTGAAAACCTGTTCACCATCTTCGGTTTCTATCATCAATTTGTCAAAAATAGTTGGCGATGATTTCCCTAGCTTGATCTCGTTGGCTGCCTTTGAAAACTTATCCAAAATGACATCGAACTTCTTAGATGCATCATCAAAGTCAATCTCAGCTTTTGATGTGCCTCCTTGTGCCAACTCCTCGGCAACTTCCTTGCTCGCTTTCTTGTTCTTCTTACCTGCTTTTGCTAACAATGGGTGTGATCGGTGTAATCTTGCAACTTGATTGAGTTGGACTATTGGAGTTTGGGCTCTCAATACCAAAACTGGTGCAACTGAGCACCTACTAAAATTTCTTAAGATGCACGAACGGATCATTTATAGTAGAATCTATATACACTGTAGTTTTCGTCAACTGGCTCCTTCACTAAACTTTGCTTAGGATGAAAAAGTTTGAGGAGAAGAATACGAATGGAAGTGGCTACGACTATAATCACTTTATACAGTAACTATTGTGACATATCCTAATTGGGATGGAAGATCTTAGTCTGATTTGGTACAGGCTCAATTGAGTTCTACGTTATGTTCACAGTAGCTTAATCGGCACACGTACTTTATTTATCTGTTTTGAGAGTTTATTAGATGAACTACATAATTAAGAACAATTCTCAGGGTGAAATACTTTCAAGAACTGCGAGACATGCCTTTGCTTCCTTACCAACTTCGCCTCCTTCTTTTATGAGTAAATCCAATCCTTTAAACAAGGAGTTTGAGAAAATATCAGTAATAATTTTCCTTCTTGTGTCGTAGTCTTCTGAGGAAAGAGTGTTTAAGTCCAGAACTGTAAACTTACCATCATCAAGTTTCTTTGATATTGAAGCTGAACCATTCGCTGATTCTAAGTTAGAATCATTCGATTTTTTGGCATCCTTTACAAAGAGTCGAAGTGCTGAATATGGTTGTGTTGTTATAGGCATGGTATATTTCTTTGTCTGTGGATGTATGGCGTAAAACTGAGTTTCGGAGGTATTATTCAATGTCGAAGCTTGAGGCAATAAAGACACTGAAAGAAACTTTGTAAGAATTCTAATGTGTACACTTCTAGCTTTCTTTGTCACTCCTCCTATAGCACTGGAGGTTGAAACTGCGAGAGACCCCTTTGAGTTGGAATTCAAGTTCCAACTCATTAAAGAGAAGAAGAGTTGCGTTGTCTTTATGAAATGTGATCTTGAAAGGGAAATAGGAGCATTATCCACGGCAACTTCAAGGAAAAGAGTGCTTGTACTTCTAATTTCAGGCATTATATGTGTCATAGCAGAGTGAACAAAGAGGATGTATGACCGCATATGAAGATCCAATATCCCTTTTTGTTTAGTGGCCACTGCTTGGAAAACTTGAACTAAGGTTTTCCTTACGTCCAGTGCTTGATCTAACATCATCGGTATTAAACTAGTCATGATAGCCTTATATGGAGTTGGGTTTGACGAGAGGAGTGGAATGAGTTGAAGTAACACTTCCTTTCTTGTGTTGGCTGAGTGATGCTTGACTAAAGGTAAAAGACGGTTAATTTCCGCTTCATTATTGCTGTATGAAACAGGAGATCCAGTCTCTATGTTTCGATCAAGATGATTCGATCCTGTTATATTAGATGCTGAGGTTGCTGAACTCCTTGTAGTTATCGACTGGGTTGCTATATGAATACGTTTGGCTTTAAATGATGTATCAGTATGATTATCTGGTTTGGCTGCAGTCTTACCGACTTTAAGCTTTTGCTTGACAAAGTCCTTTGCCTTTTCCTTCTTCTTCCTCTTAGAGCCCATGACAATTAATCAAAATGAATACTTAGGCGTAGATTCAACTAAGAATAATGAAAATTCTGATATTAATAGTTCAATGGTGCTCCAAATTAAACATCTACTAGATACTGCTTTCACATTGAGATGAGATGACTTCTTTGTGCGCTACCCGATGCGCCTGTGTATTGTCTTACCTGATTTGTATTCCAGATTGTTTACTTCAACAGACGATCTAATAAACTATAACAATTCTATTAAATATTTACTAATATATCTATATATATAGACTTTGCGAGGTGCGAGGTACTTTTTTGCTTATCATAGAGGATTTATTGCTCTTTGATTATTCCATTTTGAATTCTTTCCTTTGATAACGTCTCTGCTCCTTTTTCAAGTCTGCTAGAGCGACTGTCATTTGATTCGCCATTGGAGATATAAACTCGGTATCTCTTGAGTTAATTTTAATCTCAACTTGGTTTTGGTCATTTTATACTGAGATCCATCAATATATATGAAATAAAGCTGGTATATCATTAGGGTATTTTTGTTAATTTGGTCATTCCATCAAAGAATTGTATTTCTTACTTATCATAATTATGAATGACGAATTTGATTTGAACTCCTTAACATTAGAGGATTCGTTACACACTCCCAACTACTTCCGGCGCCAATTGGCGCTACGGCGTAGGCATGGGGTCCAGGAATCGTCACCGCCACCTGTGTTTGCCAGTTTTAGCAATGACGAAGATGACAGTATGGACATAGATGAGGATTCCCATTCAAAGGAAGCCATCAGCTTCTTCGGTGAAGATCAAATTAATTTAGAAACAGGTGATCACGAGAATGAGGAAGATGATGAAGTTGATGCTGATGCTGATGCTGATGCTGATGCGGATGCTGATACTAGTACTTCCAGTATATTTGTGCACAATATCCTTTCCCCGACAAGTCTAGGGGCTCGACTTGCAATTCGGAAGCCTCGTTTACTACTCATGGGTCCAGAGGACGTTGCTGAAAATGAAACTGCAAATACGACAATTAATGAGTTAACAAATGATATTGAAGAAGTGGACACAGAAGAGATTCTCGATACAGCCACTCATGGTACAATTATAAGCAGAAATAGAGTAAAGGATTACAAGCAATTTGAACAACCTCTGAGCAATAATGAGAGAATGGAATACTATTACAATCCTCAAAGTCATACTTATGAATCTCATCCTGCTCAGCAGGCTGTACCATTGCAGCCTCTTGGGCAATATGGCTATCTGCGAGTTCCATTTCAGGGTTCGACTTCTGTTCAAATCCATCATCACCACTACTACGCCAATAACCAGAGTAATCCCAGCGTCAACGGCATGGATGATAATGCTCGGGAATATCCTAAGGATTCGAATACTCAAATAGTGCCAGTAAAGAATAAAATGGTGGTAGACGAAGAAGAACTGAAAAATCAAGTGAGACTATTGCAACAATATCAAAAACAAGAACAAAACTTGGAAGTTGCCTTACCGCTTCCTTGGGAACATCGACTGGTTCCACGGGATCATATCCCATATATGATACTGTCCTATTTACAAATGATCGTTAATGCTACCTTTGTGATATATGGAATGTATTTGATTTATGGAATGATTTCTACTATAAAGCAAGATATCGGAGAACGTTTGAAACGACACCGTACAAATGTTATGGTGGAGATAGCTAGTTGCAAAAGGTCTTGGTACGAAAATCAATGTGAGCCCGAAACAATTGTTCCCGCTTTAGAACAGGCATGTCAATACTGGCTCAAATGCATGCAACAGGATGTTGATGGAGGAATTGGACAAATTAGTGCTATAAGTGCTGAAACACTTGGTCTGGTGTTGAATCTGTTTGTGGAACCATTGGGGCTCAAATTTTACATGGCTGCGCTTTTAGTTGGGTTAATTATGTTTGGCTGCAACATCGGGTTTGGTTTCATTCGAGCTAAAAGCTATTATGGTTGGGATCCACAACAACAGAAGAGGTAAGCACGGTTATTACGAACAAGAGTTTAGTACGTTACATATTTTGTGGAATCTTGGGCGCTGATAGGGCGAAGTATTTGGAACCATTTCCAGCTTCGTAAGGTATAATAAGTTTGCACTACACAGCAAACGTACGCTCAAAGAAACTAGTTCAAACAAAAAGAAATTTCCAATATTAGTCACGTGATTACATGCCGAGGTTCAACTGCCATTCCTGTATCTATGGCGATTTGTGGCTTGGTACGGAGATAGAACGGAACGCCACAACGAGCAGTTCAATGATTTTCGGTGAATTGTTTCGCTCCAAATTGATTTGCTATGTAAGACTTCAAAATACCGAATCCTTCATAGTGTACGGGTTAGTTGCCCGGCTGAACACCGAAGCATCGCCTAACAAAGTAAATGTAGCAACCCACCTTTGAACATTAACAGAGATAACCAAGATTGATCCCTTAACTTCAATTGGGTACGCTCAAGATGGTTCTCAATACCCAAGCTATAACAGAAGATGAAGTTGTTTTGAACTATAATAAGAAGTTATGCTTTGAGTGAATAATGCTATTAGATTCCAACACTTTTTCAATAAAGCCTCCATGATGTTTATATTTCAGCACTGTATATAAGTGGCTCTGGCGCCCCATGAGTTGTATGAAGGACGATGAGCAATGTGCGACGGGTCAAGCATCATGCGGACTCAGGGCTTTATGAAACCTACTTGAATCTTACCTTTGGCTTGTAGGGGATATTTGGAATTGTTCGCTAAGTCAAGTTGAACCCACTAATAAACATATCTATTGACTTTGGGTGCTATGTTGCAACCCTCTCAGCTTCCCTATCACTCTTTCTGCAGGAAAGTTCCATTGGAAACTGCCCACCAAGATATGTGACGCTCCTTGTGCAGGAAATACTACAGCTGTAGCCGTTTAGCATTTCAAGATATTACTCTCATGGAGGACATCCCATCAAATGATAACTGCAGACAAGGTGTATATATATTGACCAAGATGTCCAGTTCAAAAGAAGGAAAAGTAATTCCTATCGAAAGCTTCTGTTCTTTTCAAAGATTTTTAGTTTATTTAAGTATCAACAACTGAGAGTACTTTTAATCGCATCCTGAAATACTTTAAAGGCACTGAAGATTCTATTTGTTTTTGTTTTTGTTTCACTTATAATATTTCAAGTAACTAGTTTCAGCCATGGTTTTTGGCATAACAAACGAGGAAAAGGCTCAGTTGCGAGATGCTGCTGATCGGTTATATGGTCGCGAAGAAGACGAGAGAGCTTCTACTACCACAGGTTCAACATCTGCGTATGAAACTGCCGAAGAAGGTCAATCAGGTGATTTCAGAGACTCAGTTTACTCGTATAGTGCTCTGGAAAATGAACTGCGCACTGAGCATCCTATTGTTGCGCCAAATGTTACAGGTACTCCGGTCGTGAGCCATGCCCATGTCCATGATGACGAGGAAGAAGGTGATCAATCAACTATAAAAGCAAGTGATGATGACGGCACCCACACACCAATTGTTCCATCATCTGACTCAATTAATCATCCAGAGCCTCAAATTACCAATGATAAAAATGTTGCATCTAATCATGGTGATGTGCTCGATACAGCATCTGCATCTGTTATAACCGAAGAAAGTGGTCATAACCCTACGGCTTATGCTCCTGCTTCTGACTCCGATAGTGAAGTAAACAGAGGATCTCTCAGACGTATAAGCACCACAGATGAAGCACTTGAACACTTGGAAGAGCTTGATGAGAATGAATTGAATAAAGTATATTCGATACAGAGAATAAAGACTGGTGGTGAAGACCCAATTGAAGGTGGCGACCCTCTCGATATTGTAAGAACTCTTACTCGAAAGCATCCTGGAGACGAAGAGGGTATTGAAGTAAAGGACTTGGATTGGGATCTGCCTGATGATCCATTGAATCCTCACAATTGGCCAAAATACAAAAAATGGTACGTCACTTTGACTTTAGCCCTGGCTTGTTTGACTGCTTCTCTTGGATCATCATTGTTTGTTTCAGGAACCTTTGAAATGATGCAACGATTTGGTGCTTCTCAAACGCTTATGATTTCAGGATTGACCTTTTATATGTTAGGTCTTGCATTAGGTCCTGTAATTGCATCACCTCTTTCTGAAATGATTGGTCGTAAATGGATTTACGTTTTCTCTTTCTGTTGTGCTATTTTGATGGCCATGGGAGTTGGTTTAGCAAAGAATACTGTTACTTTACTAGTACTTCGTTTCTTTGTCGGTTACTTTATTTCCCCATGTCTTGCAATTGCAGGTGGCTCCATGTCTGATATGTGGAATAATTCACCTCCAGATATGTCTCTTGCTGTGGCTTTATTCTGTCTTACGCCTTTCTTGGGTCCTGTGATTGGACCTATCATTGGTGGGTTTGCTGCAGTTAACAAGGGATGGGAATGGTCAGCTGCTTGGATCTTCATGATTTTTACCGGTTTCAACATACCTCTTTTAATCATTGCTCCTGAAACTTATAAGGTCGCTCTTTTGAAGAAGAGGCATATGAAGAGAGGAACTAAAATTATTTCCCACCTTGATAAGGATGTATTACGTAAAATGATCGCATTTTCATTAATTAGACCATTGGAAATGTTGGTTGTTGAACCAATTGTGGCATTCCTTTCCCTATACATTGCCTTTGTCTTTGCTGTCCTTTTTGGTTTCTTTGAAGCCTTCCCCATCATTTTCGTTGGCGTCTATCATATAGAGCAAGAACTCCTGGGTCTTACTTTTATTTCCATTGGTTTAGGTTTAATCATTGCAATTATAATGTACACCATTTACGATTGGTTTGTTGTTTATCCTAAGAATCCTGATGGAACTAGAGGTAAACGTGATGAAGAAGGTAATTTTGTTTGGGACAAACCAGAAAGTAAATTGATTTATGCAAAGGTTGGTGGGTTATTGATAGTTCCTTCATTGTTCTGGTTAGGATGGGCTGCAAAGAAAGATGTGCATTGGATTGTTCCTGTCCTTGCAGGTTTACCATTTGGTTTCGGTTTAATCTGGATTTTCTTTGGTTGTGTTCTTTACTTTTCAATGTCCTTTCCTCCCGTTTATGTTGCTCTGGCTTTGGCAGCTAATAACATGTTACGGTACATTATGGCAAGTGTTTTCCCTTTGTTCACCGTTCAAATGTACGAAAAGTTGCATATTGGCTGGGCTAGTACATTATTTGGTTTCATTGCATTGTTATTAGTTCCTATTCCTTTCATTTTCAGTAAGTGGGGTCCCCAGTTGAGAGCCACCTCTAAATATGGTTTTGCTTCCTACTTCAAGAAAATTGCTGCTGAAAAAGCTGCTGCCGCTGCTGCTGCTGCTTCAAAGCAAGAACAAAAGCCAGCTACTGGGGCTGAAAGGTCACAGGATGCCTCCGTAAACAGTGATGGTACTGTGAATCTGGTACAAGAAAAGGTTTAGAATGACTCAACCTCAAAGCCTCCTTCCTTATGTATTTACTTTGCATATACATTACCCTTGTCTAAAAACTTCATGATTATAATTAATATTTTAATACTTTAATGACGTTAGTAAAAAGCAATTTCCCGCCAGATTGTCAGAAGTTAAGGTCAAAAGTTATCTCGTGTGCAGTCCGTACAGGATTTGGTTGCAAAAGATTTCTCACCAGATAATGCAAAGAGTCGATTATCGGGCCCCATAACATAGCGCTAAGTACTTTAGTCGGATCATACCAAACTGGTACCATATACCAAACTGGTACCATATACCTCAGTGTACAATGGAATATCGACTTTTTTGAATCAGAACCAGATTAGGGTTGGTCGATAACAGTATAATATCTAATCTGACTATTGGCACAAGTAAGCGCAGTTTCTTTTTGAGTTGCGCCTGTTTGGATGGTGTAAATATTTGGCACGAACCAAAGTATTTTCCACGGTCCTGACGGATACCACCCCACGTTCTGTTATTTGGTCGATTTCTCATAGGCCCTAATCGACAGCGCACAATTACGATCTCAATGCCATATAAAGTCAAATTATAGTATCAGGTGTCTTTTTCAATTTTAACCTCACGGAATCTAACTATAGAGTTAGAATCGGATCAGGGTTACCGTTTACTAAGTTGACGCTGATGGTGGATTATAGGCGCTTACTTCTTCAAAAGGTGCTCAGATGACTATCTTACATATTACAGATAAAATTGGATGCGCCGTGATCGCCAAATTCCGCTTTGAGAAGAACTGTCGCACACAAAAAAGCATTTACTCGAAAGCGAACATAATTACCTATTGTAAGGTTTTAAGCGCATCGCCAGCTTCTGTTTTTGAATGACAATCAGAAATTGGTAGCACCGAGTGGAGGTAAGACCAATTTCAGAAAAGGTTAGGAAGCTATACTGAATATGGGAAAGTAATCTTTTATTGTGTGTAGCTATTGGGAATCATAATCCATCGTGTCAGCATTTTTGTTATTGTTTGATAAAACGAAAAATTGCCTATATTTCTTAGTTTCACTCCTAATTATACATACGCGATACTTAAACTACCCACTTTCACTAACCTACATACTATTTTATTAAACTAGAATATGTAGTTATGAAACGTAAAAAGAGGTTTAACCTATTCCATCATAGTAAAACTGTCGGCTTAAGACATGATTGCCCGTTTACGGTTTGCTGTCCTAGTGGAACTACGTAATGGCTTTTTTTAAACGCGTCGACCGACCGTCTAGGGTTAATGATGTAGCAATTTTTGGTTAGCGGTTTATACCGAACTGGTCTATGTAACCCACGACGGCAGGACTACCTCAAAGACACATGACGTTGAGATATGCATGATATGACACAATTAACTTGCTTTCGTCTAAAAGACTACCTACACTGATTAATAGTGTTCCCACATACCAATTGCATTAGGTTATCACTAATTCGATGTTTACACCAAAGCCACTCTTGTTAAGTATGTGCGCCCAAACACTCAAACACATTTCCGCTAATCATTTCATCATCGGAATCTTTAACAATAAGCACCACACAAATTATCCGTCGAGCTAATACCCAAATTAAGAAACTCCCGAAACTAATACTATGGCTATTTTTGTGTCGCCTAAATTATGCCATTGTAAAACATGGCGGCCACTACCTAATTAGGGGAGCTAACCCGCATTAGAACCTCTCAATTTAATCATATAAAACACTTTCAATTTCTATATTTAATAGGGTTCAGGTATTCGAAATCCTTTTCTTCTTTCTACATTGATAATTTTTCAATATCATAAAACTTGATATCCAATTTATTCTTACTAACGCTGAGAACCGTATTATTAATTGGCTACTATTCATTTTCAATACAATCATACTCTGCTTAGGACATCTTATTCGTGATCTTTTATAATATCAGATAGATCACAAATTTTGTTTGTAACCATTGATATACTCCAATAATAATGTCTCCATCAAAAGATTTATCTCACGAATTAACTACTAAGGGCTACGAAGTCGAAGCTCAAGGTTCTCATAACTTGGCCCGTGGCTTCCCTCACCCACACCCTATACCACAATTTGGTAAATCAAGATCTGAATTGTTACGCAAGAGAGAATGGATGAAACAACATATGGCTGGTGCTTTCCGTATATTTGGTCGTAAGGGTTTTTCAGAAGGTTCTGCTGGTCATATTTCCATCAAAGACCCCGTAGATCCCGCTACATTTTGGATCAACCCTTTGAACAGACACTTTTCTTTGATCAAAGCCTCTGATTTGGTTCATATTGACAAGAATGGTAATGTTCTCTCGGATGGTAACCAAGCTGCAATTAATGCTGCTGGATTTTCTATCCACGCTGCCATCCACAAGGCTCGTCCAGACATCATTTCTGCCGCCCATACACACTCTATTTATGGAAAGGCTTACTCTGCGTTCGGCAAAGAGTTGGAAATGATTAACCAAGATGTATGTATATTTTATCAAAGACACCTGGTCTTTGTCAACTTTGGTGGTGTTGCCATTGATGAACGTGAAGGTGAAGAGATTGCTACTTGCTTAGGTCCAAACGGTATCGGATGTATTTTGCAAAACCACGGTTTGTTGACTGTGGGTTCTACAGTTGATGAAGCTGCCGCTTTATTTCTCTTGATGGAATCTGCTTGTCACGCGCAACTTCTTGCGGATGCCGTTCAAGGCAAGAAGAAACAAATTATATCTCATGATGTTGCTGAGTATACTTGTCAGATGACTGGGGATGCTGAATCATTGTACGCAGAATTTCAACCAGATTACGAGTACGAAATGGAAGTTACTAACGGTGCATTCTTGAAGTAGCTGCCCCAATTTTTAATGCATTACAGAAGATCTTTTCTTCTTTCTGTAGCAGATGCCGACTGTTGTCGCTTATGCTCGTCCTTTCCTTTAACAAGTTTGTATAATTAGTCAAGATATGTTTATGATATGGTTTTGATATTAATCGTAGTCCCCATGGTAACACTTGGTGTGACTTACCCACAAACTAAGTTACGTACACCTAATACCAGAATGTTGTTTGGTTGCATCATACCTTGTGTTGTTCTAATTTAGGTAATGCATAATACATACATTAGAATGAAGTAAATGTTCCATCAGTGTGAGTGTATTGCTTTCTATACCTTACTCGTATATTTGGAATGCATATATGCTCGTCGTATTACATTATCTGCTCAATTTCTGTATAACAGTCACTGCTAAAGGGGATTATGACATAAACACCTATTCCTAGTTGTAATAGTTGATACCATGTGTTTACTGCAATATCAAAAGCAATCTGTATTATTACAAGTAAGCGTCACGGTAGCAACAGTGAAATGGTTATCTCAAGTTGCTTCTCTTTTCTCTACGGTTTTTTTTTTTTTTTTTTTTCACGGCAATATCATAACCTCAAAGGCTCTTGACTTTTTTGGCAGAGGACTACAGTGTAATAGTGATGTAATTTTAAAACAAAAGTATTATTAAATGTAAAGAGAAGCAGAAACTAAATAACGTATTATGATGCAAATATTAGTAGTAGTAAACCATTTCCAATATGTTTACTTGTGAGCCATTCCAGTAGAATGCAATAAAATAAGATGGAATCTTTTCGTCACTATAGTACAGAGATTATTACTCAAAATTTTCTTGAAACCTCGACTGGCCGAACCCTCTATATTGGTCATTGTTTGTTGGATAAGGTGCTTTATGGCCACGATAATCCACCAGTGGATTGCGGAATGGCGTCCGACTGTCTTCATTAAAATAAAAGTCGTCAGCTCCAAGTTGTGAATTTCGATTACTAGCTGCATTGGATGCATAAACTGAAGTAGGAGAAATTGGACCGTTGATTATGGTTGGAGCTCCATTACTGTTCGAATTGGTACTGTTTCCAGTGGTTGGGCCTCCCAGTTTCTTGAATACAGAGTCCAAGTTATTGGAATTGGTAACTCCACGATATGTGTAATCTTGTGAGGTGTTTCTGAAATTAGTATGGGTTGGAGTTTCTACTTGATCAATGTCTGAATCTTTGTTTGCAGAATAGGCTCTAGCTCCACCCACGGTCTTCACCGGAGTTCCATTACTACCAGGGGGTCCTGAGAACAGTGTCAAATCATCGTTATTAGTAGTGTCCTGATTCTGTCCACTTAAACGCTTGAATCCCTTCATGGCAATAATGTTTTTCAAGAATCCACCGCTAGAACTGTCGCGACCACCCAGTTCAGTGTCGCTATTATTGAAGATCTTTTCATCAGAACCTCCCAATCTCGTACGATCGTTATTTGGAGAAGGCAAGCCCTCCTTTGCTGGTGGTGCACCGAGAAAGAAATTGTCAGTACTCGTGGAGTCATTGAAATCAGGAGACTGATTAGTAAACTGCTTCCGCTTCCGGCGTACAAAAACGTATAACAAGAGTATTCCAGCAATCACTATTACACCTCCTATCGATCCTACAAGACCACCGATTAACTTAGCATTCTTAGAACTTGGGGCGGGGTCTCCATTCTGTGAAGACGTGGGAACAGATACTAAGGTTGTAATAGTGGTATCACCTCGAGTTATCAATGATGTCAGAAGTGTGAAATCTGAAGAAGTTAAGGAGGCCAGTGTCGTTGGTGGTGCTGACGATGACAGTTTAGATGAGGTAGTTTTGCTAGAAGTTGATGATGAAGAAGTAGTGGACTCGGGTGAGGAGGATGATGAAGAAGGGGATGCTGAAGTCAGACTTGTCTCGCTTGTTAACAGCAGTGACTGTATCGCAGACAGCAGTTGTTGTTCAGTTAAAGACGAAGGGGTTGTTTCTGAGGACGATGTTGCAATTTTAGAAGATGTTGGCTCTGAAGTAGGTGCAGAAGACAGTGTTTGTGAGAAAACCAGCAATGACAGTGTCGTAAATACCAGTGACAGCGTTTGAGTCAGCAGAGTAGACTCGAATGTTGACAGTGAGGTTGTTGTAGAAGAGATTTCACTTGTAGAGGGGGGACTTGTGGAGGAGGGGGTAAACACACTGGAAGATGTGGGTGTTTCACTAGATGTAAAAGTTGAGAAAGTGGATGAAGTCGAGGAAGATGGCGTAGTTTCTGACAGTGTCAGAGGTATGGTACTTGATGGTGTTGATGAAGACAGTGGTGTTTCTGAGGTTGTCTGTGATGATGATGTAAAAATTGGTGAACTGAAAGTGGTTTCAGACGATGTTGTGGGTAGCTCTGATGTCAGGGTTAGAGTGCTTGACAACGAGGGTGACACTATATTAGTGTCTGATGACGGGGCGGACATGATAGAAGACTGTGTCGGGGAAGTTGAAGAAATGAATGTGCTTGTAGAAGATGTAATAGAAGATGGTGTAGAAGATGGTGGTGTAGATGAGGACATCAACGAGGATGTAAATGAAAAAATGGATGTCAGTGTTATGGAAGAAGAAGTGGTAGCAGACGAAGACATCTCAGGACTATTTTGGGACGAAGAGGGAGTGGATATTATTGTTTGGTCAGTAGACGACGTCGCCAAAGACGACGACGCAAAAGTTGGTGTCAGGGAACTCAATGTTGCTTCAGATCGTGTTTCAGACACTGACGTGGACACGGGTGTTGTGGTGGAGTTGGCTAAGTCAGTCTCGGCTCGTTTGATCTGGTACTGATATATAGGCCATGGCGATATCCTCATGATTATATATAAGATGATAAACTGGAACAGGGGTGCCTAAAAAAGGTACGGTAGTGTATGTGGTGAGGCAGCAACCGAATAATAATTTTACTGTAGTACTGGGCACTCTTTTTTTGGGTGAATCCTCAACACTATGAATACTGGTTTTAGGATGACGCTTAGCGTTAAATGTAAACAATAATAACTATTTGGGAAGCAATTAGATTTCTCTCCAGTTATGATATCTTATGATTACGGAGCTTTTGTCGAGTCAATCTTTGGTATTGGTGGGGCAAAAAATCCTAAAATAGTGCAACCTGTGTAAGCACGCTGAAAATTCCTGTGGTTGGAGTGAATGCAAACAATAAGGCCACCTTATGGTATGAAACTGCAAAATTGGTGAAATGAGTGTGCCAAAAATTCAAACGGTTAATAATAGAAAGTCTAATTAAAAAATGGAGATGAAAGTTTGCAAATCGCCTAAACTAATATATTTGTCTCAGCCTTTCAATAGCAAGTATACTTAAATAGAATGCTCGTATTTGATGAAGTTAATGACTTTGGGGGCTCCTAATTGCTGGGGTGGTTTCCTCTCAGTCTATCTTTAGTTCTTTATAATAGTAGTGGTGATTTTGTGTAATTAAGCGCTCAAGAACAATTATTTCTTCGATGCGTTAATTGTGGTGGATCATCCGCAGTATGCCTGATGATATAATTGTTATCCTTAATGTATGGCTTAAAATCCAATTAGGAGAACACTTCTTATTGGCTAGGTGTAAGGTTTTATTTTATATTATGAAAGCAGACAGATGTCATAAATCAAGATGTATATGAGCGCACACCTCTGTATGTAGCTGCAGCTCAGTTGTATAAAAGCGTAAACTTGAAAATAGTAGGTGGTTGAGCATAGATGGAACTTGTACTTAAGCAATGGTATATATATATTTATATGTAAACTAAATACCAGCCCCTTCATGGTGTCGTCTCTACTTACTGCCCTCTTCTTCAGCGCCAGTTTACTCATTCTAGTAACCCAATGTTAAAAATAAGTAACGTGTAACCAAGCATGAACGAACCATGAAGGGGTACAGAAAAAAAAACTTTGAACCTGCCGTATTGCGTAGACTCTGCATTGTTAACTGGCGAAGCCTTTTTTATGTGTGGCAACCGCAATCTCCAACTTCTGTCCTAAATTCTAACTGGTAGCAATGAGCAAAGTCACTCTGAGAATAGTATATTGGAACTCATTAAGAGGACAACTCGACCCCGGCCCCGGCTCCGACTCCATTGGTGTGATATTTTCAGTATGTGTAAAGTGTTTGGAGGTCCTTTGGTAGTATGTCAATGGCTTCCCTGCACACATATTTTTTATCTGTAGTCCATGCACACCAATTAAGGACAGAACTGAGCTCTAGCTTAGCTGACATACTTCGGGACCAAAATAAATCTTTTACAGAGAGCATTAAAGTGGGCCGCTTTAGGAATCAACCGAACTTCTTCAAATATTAATAAAAAACAAAAACTTGGCAGCGAAACATTTTCCTGTTTTTAAGCCTTGTGGTTAGTGCTTTGCTTATGTATTTAGTTATTTATACCTTTATATTATATGCATAGATATTGCTCTCCTGACATGTGCTTATAATAATAGTCTGTAGGCTCGGTAATCGTATCTCGTATTTCAACGTTTTGAACTTCCCTAAGATTAACAATTTTATTATTCCATGCCATCAAAAATGCGCAAAATATGTAGACTTCACGGGCACTAAAAATGGGCTAAATTCGCAGCCACATACTAATTTTAGTGTTTAAAGTTAATTACGATTTCTTCTACTGAAGTCCTCGCTTCATTGCTATTACCCATTATAAAATTATGAACCCGAGACACAATCAGCCATCAATATTAAAGAGCAAATTCAGTAGGGCAGTGATTGTTGTTTTGTTTTCAATCAAAAAAAGTTCGTTGCATCCGTTTCAAATCTTAACACCTTGAAAGCCCTTCCCACTTATCACACCAATCCAATCGCCTCTTTCACCCCTCCAAGTAACATTATTCACCTCTAATTCCTCAGAATATGCCATTACAGGTGTGTCTATTGAAGTGGTGGTTGTCCCACTACTTCCTGAACCAGATGTGTTAAGACCATTCACGTTGCTGCCATTGTTACCACCGCTTTGAGAAGTGGTTGTTCTGGGCAGTTTAAGTTCTAAATTATTACAATCCCATAATAACGCTTGACAATCGTCACCACCAGTAAGTAAGAAGTTGTATTTGGGATGCCATGAAATGCTATTGATAGCCGCATTTGATGTGCCTCTTATTGACCCATCTATCACTGCACAGGGAATACCAGGCATTCGAATATCAATAAGTATAACCTTGTTGGAGTTCACACCCACAGTTGCCAAGTAATGCTGATCGATGTTTGAAGCGCTAAGTTTGAGAAGAGCCTTGGGATTAACCATTTGGGAATTATCAACTTTCAAACTAGGAGTTCCTGGTGTTTTCAAATGGCCACTTGCAGTGTGAGGTGGTTCGTAAATGATGGTCAGATGTTCTAAACTTCTCAAATCAAATATTCTCATCGAGCCATCATTACCTACTGATGCAAAGAGATCTGTTGATTTATGGAGAAATTTAACATCGAACACCTCAGAGTCGTGGGCAATAAGTTGAGTCTTGACTGAAGCTGTGTTTGTCATACCATTATCAGTGCCATACGGCCTGTTCAAATCCCACACTGTACATGTTGTGTCCACGCTGGAAGTTATAATGATGTTCAGGTTCACACTGTTCCAGTCGAACGATGTAACTGGCGGATACGTGTGTACCACGTCTTTACTCGTAGGTGACTTGCCTCCTCCTGTGGAATTATTATTGCTATTATTATCATTATTGTTATTGTTGTTAAACCTTTTATTGTGGCCAGACCCTGAAATATGGTTGGCCAAAGTGTATTCTTGAACCATTTTGTAGTCAGCGTTTGGGTCTAAATGGTTTTGTTCAACTTTATATATTCTCAATACTTCGCTCGAGGCAGCGAGCATTGAAGGACCCACGTTACCCTTCTGAAGTTGTGGGTCCCATTGGAGCTTCGTAACAGGATAATCCACATTTATCTCTGCCGCTTTACGGAAATCAAACCCTTGAATACCTTCGTAATCGTAATCACTGGTTCCGTCCAAGTCAATATCCTCTAGCATCTCACTTCCAAAAGGAAGTCCGTGTAATACTTGAATTCTATTACTGAACCCCTCTTTGTACGACCCCAACGCTATACAATCCAAGTCGGAGGCCAGTCTTATTGTGGTCCAGTCACAACAATAAAGTGGAGTATTGGCATAAAAGTATGAGCTTCTCTCGTAAGCTGGTGCAAAATAAGTTGATTCTCCACCTCCAGAACCACTCCAATCTGGTACACCAGGAGTCATACTATTGTATGAGGTATCATTAAGTGGTAGAGGACTTGTGGTTGAAGAATTCATTGAATATGCTCCTGTAGCAGAACTTGGTTGAGAAAACACTCCATTAGAATGAGGTGTGGCGCCAACATTGGAACCAGAGGTTCTCTGAGAAGATCGAGTGTACCACTCCATGGTCTCGCTCGTCTCTTCTTGTCTCTAAGGCCCAAATGAAATGCTTGTGAGAAGCTGACCGTACCTTTATTGGGTTCCTTTTTGGGAGTGAAATGTTGGTAGGTGATTCAAGAATTACAATTTGCTTTTTCTCTCTGGGGAGAGTCAAAGTCCAATCCGCACTACTGACATCACTGCGAACACTATGAATAAAATGACCACACATAAATGACTCGACTACACAAACTATACAATATGGAGTTTTTCTTTCGTATAAAATTTATTAAAGGCATTCCTATAAGTTGTTTAAACACGGAATAAATAAATAGATAGTGTGAGGCTATTAACAATAATAAGGAAAAGAATAGTAATAGTAAATATAAGGTCACGGGCTTGTAACTATCACTATCACTACCATTATTATTAGGCTTGGTTAGAAGCAACTTCCTCTACGGAAGGACAAGTACACATTAAATTGATGTCACCCCAAGTATCGTCAAGTCTGGCAACTGTGGGCCAACATTTACTGGCCTTCAAGAATGGTAAGGGGAATGCTGCTTGTTCTCTGGTGTATCCTCTGGTTTCCCATTCTGATTGAGGGGTAGAGATAATATCTTGTAACGGATGTGGAGCATTCTTTAATACTTGTCCTAATGGGTCTTGGTTCTTGTAGGCTTCAATTTCACCTCTAATGCTGATCAAGGAATCGATAAATCTGTCCAACTCTTCCAAATTTTCAGATTCAGTTGGCTCAATCATTAGAGTTCCAGCAACAGGGAATGACATGGTAGGTGTGTGGAATCCATAATCGTGTAATCTCTTCGCTACATCAGTAACTTCAATACCAATTGCCTTGAACTCTCTCAAATCCAAAATGAACTCGTGTGCACAGTGCTTTAATCCACTACCTTGTTGTGCGCTTTCATCGACAAACAAGATCTTATAGTGATCTTGCAATCTGTGCAAAATATAGTTGGCATTCAAGATTGCAATAATTGAAGCATAAGGTAAAGATTCGGCTCCCAACATTTTAATATAGGCATATGATACTGGAATGACAGAAGCAGAACCATATGGTGCAGAATTAACAGATTTAATAGACTCGGCAGTGGAATGAGGGGTTTCAACATATATGTGTTTAGGTAAGAAAGGCTTCAAATGTTCCTTCACGCAAACGGGAGCTTGACCTGGACCACCACCACCATGACTTAATGCAAATGTTTTGTGAATATTCAAATGACAAACATCAGCTCCCAAATCACCAGGAGATGTCAATCCAACTTGAGCATTCATATTAGCCCCATCTAGGTACACCAAACCACCATTTGCATGGACAATATCAATTGATTCCTTGACACCAGGCTCAAATAAGCCATAGGTTGATGGGTAGGTAATCATAATTGAACACAAGTTTTCCTTGTGTTTTTCGGCCTTAAGCTTCAAATCAGCCAAATCAATAGAACCATCATCCTTACATTTGACTGGAACGACCTTCAAACCAGCCATAGCGGCAGAAGCAGGGTTGGTACCATGTGCAGAAACAGGAATCAAACAAATGTTTCTTTGTTCCCATTCACCACGGGACTTGTGGTATTGTCTAATCAAATTCAATCCAGTGTATTCTCCTTGAGCACCAGAATTGGGCATGGAGGTAGTAGCATCAAAACCAGTAATATCGTTCAAATCCTTTTCAAATTCATCAACCAACTCCTTGTAGCCTTGAGCTTGGTCAAGTGGTGCAAAAGGGTGAATGGAGTTGAAACCTGGAATGGACAAGGTTTGCATCTCCACAGTTGAATTTAATTTCATAGTACATGAGCCCAATGGGATCATAGCATTAGCAAGTGACAAGTCCTTGCTTTGTAAAAGGTGTAAATAACGTAACATAGCAGTCTCAGAATGATGAGTGTTGAAAACAGGATCTGTCAAAATGTCATCAGCTCTCAAGAAAGATTCAGGAATACTGGGTAATTCAAGGGCATTTGCTTCAGCAATTGATAAGGTTTCACCAGTGAAAATAGAAACCAAATTTATTAAATCTTGAACGGTAACTGTCTCATCTAAAGATAACGACACTGACTTGTCATCCACCTTAAATAAGTTTACTTCATATTCATTGCGAGCCTTGTTCAAAAGCTCATCAGCAGTTGTACCTGACAACTGAATTGACAAAGTATCAAACCATGAAGAGTTAGTAATGGTGTGGACCTTTGAAATCTTGTTAGCCAACAAAGTAGTGAATCCATAAACTCTTCTTGCTATGTTCTTTAAACCTTGAGGACCGTGGTAAACTGCATACATGGCTGACATATTTGCCAATAAAGCTTGAGCTGTACAAATATTTGAAGTTGCCTTTTCTCTTTTGATGTGTTGCTCTCTTGTTTGCAATGCAAGTCTTAAAGCTTGGTTACCCAATCTGTCCTTGGAAACACCAACAATTCTACCAGGAATCTTTCTTGACAAGTTCTTAGTAGTAGAGAAAAATGCAGCATGAGGACCACCGTATCCAAATGGTACACCGAATCTCTGAGAGGTACCTAAAGCGATATCGGCACCAAAGTCACTTGGAGGTTTGATTAAGGTCAAGGCTAATAAATCAGTTGCCATGGCAAATAAACCTTTATTAGCATGAATGATCTCGCTAATCTTTGAGAAATCAGTGATTTGACCGTTTGTATCTGGGTATTGGACTAAAGCACCACAGACGTTGGACTGAATTTTTTCCAACTCACCTACACCCTGTTCTGATTGCAAATCTATTTCAACGATTTTGACACCGATATTCTCAGCTCTAGATCTAATAACGTCTAATGTTTGGGGGTGCAAACCGGAATCAACCACGTAGATACTCTTCTTACCTCTTAAGTGATGAAAAGATAATGCCATGGCTTCACCTGCGGCCGTACCTTCATCCAAGAGCGAAGCATTGGCAATGGGCAAACCTGTCAATGAAGATATAACTGTTTGATAGTTTAAAAGAGATTCTAAACGACCTTGTGAGATTTCAGGTTGGTATGGTGTGTATGAAGTATACCATTCTGGTGACTCTAACAAATTTCTCTGAATAACAGGAGGAACAAAAGTACCGTAGTAACCCTTACCAATGAATGTTTTCACTATCTTGTTCTTGTTTGCAATTTCATGTAAATGATTAAGCATTTCCAGTTCAGAGTACCCCTTAGCTGGTTCAATCTTCAACTTACGCTTGTACAATATATGGTCTGGAACGACGTTAGAAACAAACTCATCTAAGTCATTGTATCCCAACGTTTTCAACATTGTTTCCACATTTTTAGGGGTTGGACCCAAATGACGTCTAGCAAAAGTGTCTAAGGGGCCGAGGCCTATCTTGTCGCAATGGGGGTTGTAGATATTTTGGTAGTAGGCTGAAGAAGTTTGGGCCTTGGTTGCAGCATTTCTAGCTACCAACTTGGCAATTCTAACAGGCTTGATAGAATGCAAGCTCCGTCTTGCAACAGCCGCAATCATATTTTTTTGAAACTATAGATTGTTTATATCAACGAATGGGGTGTGACAGGTTTTATCTGTTCTAAGTATTGAGAATACTTGAAATCTCTCACCTGATTCTAATAAAAAGCCAAAGTTATTGAATTAAACAGCCACTGGTAAAAGCAATAATTTGGCAAGAGATTTTATTTAAGAAGAAAGCTCCTTATATTTATCTTATCCGTACAACCGTTAAAACGGTTTATTGTACTTACACCCTTGTCATATGGGGATGCGGTACAGATTTTGACTCCGGGATGGAGTAGGATAATTCCGAGTCGAAAATGGCAACATTGACCCGGAATCGGTGAAAGGGCAACCAACTTTCGCATGTGCGAACTTGTTCTTCTGAGCTGTGCACGTATTTGACTCCGAGATCTCACTGGATTATTTTTGACTCGGTCCTCCATCGCTAATTAGTCCTCAAAATCCCACAAGAGGTGAAATTACGCCTGATACATGTTCACTCCTAACTTTTACTTACACTGCTTCACTAGTGGTTAATGGTTAATTTATGTTTCTTACAAAACAAGCCGTGATGATAAATTTCCTACTGAACTTTTGGTAGTTTGAAAATCGTACCGTTGGCTTATCCTCTTACGCCGATTTGTGTCATTTGTTTCTTTGTGTCTGCATGTGCTGGAAATGATCCAATACCATCTACTGTTAATTACTCTAAACACAAAGATGACTTGGATACAAGCACCGCTTTTGAAAGTTCTAAGGTTCATGGGTCGCTCTCTTATTGAGAAGTTTCAAAGTTAACCATGTAGATAGAATTTTACCTTTATTTTCACAGAATTTTAGGAAGCATGCACACCTTTTAAATGGAAGAACGTTACGATAAGAATTAAACAAGTCTAATCACTTCCAAACAACTTGAAGTTTTAACCTTAGTCAGACTTTAACGTTACACATGTTCTCATGGAGCAAAACTTAGTGGCTGTTTGCTATTGCCTCAAGAGCTTTATTATTAACTATCATTTGGTCTGATATTCCATGGTTCCAAAATCACCCAAGGATTACTCTGGATGGAAAATAGGAATATCTCTTTTGGTTCTCTCCTCAAATTCAAGGTGCAGTAAAATTAAGGTTTATAAAATATTGTTCACACTCAACAATATCCCCTCCGTAAATCTTACAAATAGTTACATTTTGCATCTGTTAAATGGGGGACAATATCCGATGCAAAAGAGAATTGTATGTATTCACTTCACGCCTTTTAAGGAGACATTTTCAAGTACCACAGAAGAGCAATTTTCAGAATTGTTTTCAGTTGCTCATATCATATTATTTCGCCTTCTCTCCACATTTTAAACCTACCATAAAGTCCGCCAAGATATTTCCTAAAATGTGAAGTTTCGGTTGCTAAATAGTGTACTCCTGGGGAAGAACTATCTCGTGGAAGAAAATAAAAAGGTATACCTTTTTGGCGGTCATAGTTTCACATTCAAAAGCAAATAGTATGACACTTCAAAAAGTATACAAATCCATTGATACAAATTTCATTTAGATCTTTATAAGTTCCTACTTTTTTCCTAGTACACCTACACGTTAAGTAGCAATGATGGAGATTTTTAAGTACGTATCCTATACACATGAGTCAAAGTTAATTGTGCTTATTAAACGAGCATCATTCTCTAGTTTGCATAATTGGTAGCTTTCGTTCATGTATTGTCGCCTCTGAATTGTAGTGTAACCATATCTATTTTGCGATTAAGTGTGTTATGGGTATAGCAACTTGGCTATCTTTGTGTTCCAAAAAAGCAACCAAAGTAGCATGCGGCTAATTTTTGTCCTCTCCAACCGTTGAAATCGTGATCCAGCAAGGGGCTTCTAAATATACTTCTCACAAATACAAATATAGATCCCTTTGTTATATGCAGGATTATGCGACTATATTATATTGCGGCTATTCTCATCGATACACTAAAACCCTTGCGTAAAGTACGATGAAAGAAGAAATTCTGGTTCAAAACAATTATACATTAGTATAAATTATAGCACTGTACTCAATTTGTAACTTTGGTCACCTTCGAACCAACCCAGACGAATCAGTACGTTTAAAATTAGACTTTAGTCTGTTGCACATTTACGACAGCCTTCTCTTCTTGGCGATGATTGTTAATTATGTACTAACCAAAACATCAAAGCCTTTTTCAAGATAGAGCATGCGACTGATCAAGACGCAGATCAGTTAAATTCTTTTTTAACCCTTCATACTAGAAGATTTTCTTCACGTATTTTTAAGATGCTGCAGAAGGCTATAATAAGAAAATGATTTGCAAGCTACAATTCATAGAGCTCTAATTTCATGATTTTCTTTGGTGTAGAAATAAATCACTTGCTTTTATTTCTCTTGAGGTTAAAAACGTAATGGGGGTAAAGGGCGATAGTTACCCGGGCAATACATAATACCTCAGAAAGCATGATTTCCCTAAAACGATAGCTAAGGGGAACTCGTCGATTTCTAATACTAGCTAGAGGAAAAGATTTGAAATAAATTATAGGTTTGTAAATTTTCTTTCTTCTTTCTATTCAGAGTGAGGTTATAACATTGCGTAGATAGCCGTACTAAGGCGTGCAGGAAGTAATCTATATATCTACAACAAGAACAATTACCTTAATGCATGATTGTCTTTTTTTTTGGAAGATGAGTTTTATTCACTGAGTACCTACAAGCAACCATTCTTATTTTTAACTCGTACTGTTTCCACTAGGTTATATCCCCGCCAGCGATGATTTCTGTACCCTAATTGAAACAAACAAACGTTCAATTCAAGCAACACTATAAACTAGTTTGCAGCCATTTGATATTTTTCTGATAGTCAGTGGGAATGACTGCCAAGCTTTGTAACTATTTTAAGAAGTTCTATTTGAAGCTCTATACTTTCTAAAAGGATTCTCTCTTCTTATTTAAAGGAGTGTAATGATCCTAGCTTCAACTTAACTCCTGTAAATCGATTAATTACTTAACATGAGTTGGGTACAAAAAATAGCTCTTTTGATAGCTTTGACACAGTCTGTTGCGCTTGGTGTACCAGTTAGTTTCTATAATGATTGTTCAAATCTTACTCCAAATTGGGGAACTCGTCCCCCAGCTCGGTTCTCTGTACTGAGTATAGATTCTTTGCCAAATCATAGCTATCAAGCCGAGTTTATGATATACATGCCAGATTGCTTGCCAGCAAGTCATCTCCATTATGGTCTATTCAGTCCAGAAGGTGTTACGCCTCATTTTGATCCATTGAAGCCTTGTGAATTTCGTGGTACAATTGTGTGGCAGAATACAGACTTAGCTGCGTCAAAGGTCTGTATCCCTCAAATTAATTTGGATCTCTCCTATTGTGTTGTCGATGGAGTTTCAGAAACGCTGCGTTGTCATGGGTGGCCCTATGATACCAGCTTCAGGTATTCAATGAGCTGTCAGGCGGATGGAGGAGGTTACTGTTTTAACGTAGATGTACCATCCCCTTCATCTTCTTCTGAAATTGTTATAAGCTCATCGTCATCGTCTGAAAGTGCTATAAGCTCATCGTCATCGTCTGAAAGTGCTATAAGCTCATCGTCATCGTCTGAAAGTGCTATAAGCTCATCGTCATCTTCTGATATTGGTATAAGCTCATCATCGTCTTCTGAAAGTGTTATTAGCTCATCGTCATCGTCTGAAAGTGCTATAAGCTCATCGTTATCGTCTGAAAGTGCTATAAGCTCATCGTCATCTTCTGATATTAATATAAGCTCATCATCGTCTTCTGAAAGTGTTATTAGCTCATCGTCATCATCTGAAAGTGCTATAAGCTCATCGTCATCGTCTGAAAGTGTTATAAGCTCCTCGTCTTCTGACATTGGAGTAAGCTCCTCGTCTTCTGGTATTAGTTCGTCGCCTTCTCCTTCTGGTATAAGTTCGTCACTTTCTAACCCAGTAGAAAGCGTACCAACAAAATCTAGTGGGAGTTCTTCTACTATACCAGGCGTAAGTTCATCTATTAATCCAAATATTATTATATCAAAAGGTAGCTCATCTTCGAAGCCATCCACTCAAACATCAGTTGCCCCTCCAACTGTGAAGACCCAAATATTGGTCAGCAGTATTGCCACAGTGGTAGCTATCACCACTAATGGAGCTGTAACTAGTATTCTGACCAAAGTTCCCGTCACTACCACTATTAGAAGTACTTCTGGTGGAACAGCTGCAGCTACAACCACAATACCACCTCTTCAGGGCCAGGCACCATGCTTCCGTATTAAAATTCCAATTTTAATGGCTGCAATTGGTGGCTTCGTCTTAGTATAGTCACATATATTTCATTGTTTATTCAATTTTTGCTTCGTGAAATCGTAAATTGAAAAGATTTGTAGTACAGTAGTCAACAATAACTTAAAAACATGTAAAACAGATTATAAGGTGGGCAGGACTGCCACTGATGCGATTCTCATGTCAGCCGTATATCTCGAAAATCAAAATACAAATGCCAATTTTAATGTTAGGCCCATCTTAGCAACCCCACCATGCAACTCCATCCAACTTGAAATTTACTTTTTGTGGGGAATCAAAAGAATATCACCGCCAAGTATTTAGTTGCCCAGAAATAAAGAATTGTATTTTACCCCTTTTGCTATGTGACATTTACGATGATCATGCAGATATGCGTGAAGTTTTATTACTTTGGGGTCATGAAATCTAAAGCAAGCACATCTAATAACTCAATTGGAACTACCCGAAGATGAAGTATAATTTTAAACAAATAGGATAAAAATAGCTCATTTCGTTGAAGTTAAAAAGAGAGTGCATTCTTGCCGATAAAAGTGTGGAAATTATTGTTGTAATTTAATATTCTGTCTAACCTTGTATATTTTTCCAAATGGTTGAGCTTCTACTATTGGGATCGCTAATTGCGCTTCTCGGTACAGCAAAAGCTAACTTTATTCTCTCTGATGTATACTCCAATTGTGAAATCGAAAATGGAGTTTTCAATGTCAAGCCAAACGCCGTTCTTGAAGTCGAAATAATGGACGTAGAGGGCCAGATACCTTATGAAGTCAGTTACCATGTCAGCATTGATGATTGCAATGATGCCCTGAGTTTGAAGTTTTTAAATGTCAATGATAATAACTTGCTTGGTGCAGTCGACTCCGCTTGCGACTTCAAGGGAAAGCTTCTATTGGAAAGACAAGACGTTGGTGATGCATGGTGTCTCCCAACTATAACTGTGGAGGTTGGGTATGACTGCAATTTGACAAATTGTGATAGTTGGCTGTTTGAAACTTCCTATTGGTATAGGTTCAACTGCGATGAGGATGGTTATGGATATTGCTGGGATAAATCTGCTGATGAATTAAGAATGAGTAGTTCATCCATAGACCTGGGCAGTACTTCAAGTTCCTCTTCTATTGATCTTGGTGGTGGAACTGCAAGTTCCAGTTCCTCTTCTATTGGTGGTGGTGGTGACACTGCCAGTTCCAGTTCCTCTTCTATTGGTGGTGGTGGTGACACTGCCAGTTCCAGTTCCTCTTCTATTGGTGGTGGTGGTGACACTGCCAGTTCCAGTTCCTCTTCTATTGGTGGTGGTGGTGACACTGCCAGTTCCAGTTCCTCTTCTATTGGTGGTGGTGGTGACACTGCCAGTTCCAGTTCCTCTTCTATTGGTGGTGGTGGTGACACTGCCAGTTCCAGTTCCTCCCTTGATCTAGACGGTATATCCAGCTCTTTGGAGGGCATAGTTAGTTCCAGTAGCAGCTCTGTAGTTGGCGGAGGCAATGACGGGGGGGGAAACCCTAGTTCAAAAAGCACTACCAAAGGCACAAGTGGAGGTAAAGTAACAGTTATTGATTCTGTGGATGCTGTTGTGAGTACTACAATCAACGGTCAAGCAACAGTAGTTTCAACCAAAGTCCTCTCCACAAGGACGACAAGTCAACCAGGTGATTCACCTTCAACTGGATCAAATTCAGTTAATGGAGCTATTATGATTAAAAACGCTTTTTCCTCAGTTTTAACTATGTTGCTAGTTATTTTGCTCTAAATTGAAAAAGTTTGAAGCAAGATTATTCATTTTCGTATTCACCTTTAGAATCCATTAGTGACAAGAATGATAACTACCAAATTTAGTAGTACACATGACGCAATCGATCTTAGATTATGTTATGGTAATCAGTACATTGGCTACACTGGACAATCACCAAAAATGTAGCTTAGGTATGAATAAATAATTTTTTTTTTTTATTACTTTGAAACATAGCAGCAATTCCTGATTTTGGTGCAGACTTTAAATTACTTGCAGTTGAATTTTTTGTCCAGCTTTAAGCAAACTTTCGACCACATAACCTTTTGAAGCAAATTTATTTAAGCCGTGTAAAAATTTGCATATCTATAGTTAGAGAAAATTTCTCCATATGCGAATACACCCTAACATCATATTTTGCAACTAAACTAAAAACAAGTGTATACCAAAAGATGCGAAATGCCCATTACCAAATTTTGTGATAGTATTGGTGAATTGTGATTGTAAAAAAAAAAGCGTACTGAACAGGCTTTGCCTTGCTAACTTGGTAAATATACTGTGTATTCATTAAGAAACCACCTAGCTCTAAATAATACTATATTTATAATACTTATAGAAAGCAGAAAATAACTAGGAAAATAATACATAATTGAGAACCAAACTACCAACCATGTATGTCACTTCCCTTACCACCAGCGATAACTACCGGATGATAAGTACAGTAGGTCCATATATTACCGGTTGACCGTGATTAGGGGTTCACCCGACTAGAAGAGTAAAAGTCCTTTTGGGATCCTCATAAACCTAGGAGGGGGGTTATTCAACTTCTATTAAGGTTGGAGACAGGTTGGAGAAGCTACGAAAGTGAGATTCATCTGAAAACTTGCAACAAATTAAGAAAAGGTAGTGACTATAAGAAAAAGCCACCGTACTTTATTCGGTATTTCTACAATAATTAAGCTATTACCCCTCTTCCAAAACTATGCCCTCTCAAAGTTCTTTAAAAAATCATTAATTAAGGTCTTTCTTAACATCCAATTTCGCTGTTGTGATATTAGTATTCTCAAAATGCCTCATACTGATTATGTAAAGTGATTAGTTAAGAGCCTCGTGTCTTTGGAGGTTAGCAAAATTACAAAGGTTCTTTATTCCAACAAGAGACTGCTATATCTTCGTGTTAAAGTAATAGTTCTCATTTATCTGTAGCTCTCCTGAGTAGTTTATGGCTAATTGTCTCATTTCATCCAAAACAATTGAAATCAATGCTTGTATTCTATGCCTTTAGTTTTTGATCTTTCGAATAATCCTTTTCCATATTTGGCTAAATGAAATTCAATCTCATGAATGAATCAACCTGCTTTCCCGATTCTGATTCTGTGATTTATTGTGGTTTTCCTAATAATCCTATTTAAAAGCAGAAACTAATGCTTGATTACAGAAAATTCTTTTTGTATATGTTTTAAAAATGCTGAACGCTTTAAATATGCGACCTGAGTAGATAACACAGACAAATTCATTATCAGAGCATGGATTGAAATTCTTAATAAACAAAGCCGTCCCTTCCAATAATTTAAATCGAGTTGCATTAATAAGTGTGGATTCTAATAGTTCTTGACTAAAACGGAGAAGTTATTGAACAAACCTTTACATAGCATTTAGTTATTGAGAATGTGGTCTGGAAATTGTGTTCACATTCCGTGTGGATTGCTTGTTTTAGAAGAGTTTCTTATGAGGTCAGCGTATTGAATTGTCAATAGTTGTGCGCAAATAAACACCATCATGCACAAGCTCTTTCCGACTTTTACTACAAAAGAGTTCAATTAATCTTATCTAATCAAAAGAACGCACAGAGAAAATCCCTAAACATAGACACACAACAACGTATCAAAAGCTGCAAAAAGTGATGTTCTACATGTAATACTTCTCCGATGGACAGACGGTTAAAAATGAACTCTTTTAGTCTCGCAGCTCTCAATGATATGAATAAGCGAGCTTGCTCTATACCAAAGCATTATGCTGATGAATTTCCTTCAAATACAATTGAGAGACTTTCCATGCACCCAAGACTACTATCAAAAATTGCTTCAAAGGTTATTCTAGATTTCGCAACTTTGATTTTGAGTGGATCATACTGCAGGGGAATTCGATGTTTGTTGTTAAAATACTACGAAGTAGTAACCATGGCAAATGTTATATTTCAGTACTATATCAGTTTCCAGCTCCTTTTCATACCTGTAACTTTGATTTTGATTTCAAGTATGAAAATGGTTTTGAATATCAAACCTGCAAGGTATCTAATTATTTGGAACGATTAGCGATTAAAATTAAGAGACACCAAAAATTATGCAATTTTCGTACCCAGATATCAGAATGAATGAAATAATTGAGAATAGTTAGAGAACTTACTTATTAGACTACCTTACCTTTTTTTACATGGTTCACCTTGGTGTTTTTTTTGCGCTTGAGGTTACAAAACCGATAACTAACAAACGATTTGTATTTGCTTCCAATAAAGTGTTATTTACTCTATAGGGTTTTTGGCATGACATTAAAAAAAGCGTAATAATGCGAGAACAATGACCTAATAGTTCAGTAAATTAAGTTGTACTAGAAAAAGTAATGTCATTCGCAAGGTGATCGACCAAATGCGCTAACTTTTAAAAAGAAAATCGGTGTACGACCAAAGTATAGTGGGGGTGCAACCTTCCATTGGTTGTTAAAATGATCGTTAAACGACCAGGAGAATCAACTAGTAGTCAAAGTGGTTCAAAATTAGAACAATACATAAAATACACAATGGATTGGCTCCACACCCAAAGTATTGATTTTTAGAGGTGTAAAGGGCATGCTCATGTGTTTACTACATTGCCAAGATGAGGTACCTGAATTACAGATTGAATATCTGAGTCTGTGAATATGGATCAAGGTAAAGTTCATTGGATTCTGCTTCTGGCAAACCATCAACACTATTGGTGTCATCTGGGATTGAGCTCCCAATTTCAAATTCTCAAGCGTTACGATCTTTGTGCCGTACATGTGACATGATCTATTCAACACCAACAGAAATTCAATCACTTTTCCCAAAGTAATAGGCTCGAGCAACTATTCAATTCTCGACCGAGACCGTATTTACGTTTTCATTGTAAAAGGTATTTCTTAACTACAAATCAAACTTTCCGATGTTAAGAAATACAATCATGAGTCGAGCTTACGTTGTTCTCGTGTTGTCGAAAGCGTTACGAGATTAGATCGTGCCAGTGAACGTCGCCAAACTCCGTTGTTGCATCCATCTTCAGTTGGGTGGCAGCCTACAGCAAAATCATTACGGAGCCATTCAGAGGAACGCTTTTAAACTGCGTTGTAATCCTGAATGCATTATATGGACCAAGCGCATACTGCACTTTATCACCTATATTTAGATACTGTTGCAATTTGCGCAGAAAACTTTCGTAACCCCTGGCATTATTTCTATTGTTCAGGCGAAAGAATCGCTTATTCGGCTAGTAATTTTATTGTTCAATTCTGGATGGTAGCACGGTGCATTCGTGTTTCTGCAAAGTAGTGTACTTTGCATTGGAGATGCGTCGTCTAAATGTTGCATATAAGCCATCAATTAGGCAGGGGAATGCCCCTGGAAGCATTGGAGGAACCAAACCCTGGCAACAAACAATCATTATAGCACTCTTGCAGTGCCAAATAGGCATGGGGGGAGGAACATTAGTGTTATTTGCTTGCGAGAGCTTCAATAGTTATGTGTGAGTAAAATCGATCGAAACCACCAATCTGTAGGCAAATGCAATAAGCCTTGATGGCTTTTCTATTGTATTGGTGATGCCTCATGGTACCTTGACTAGTTTACGAGAATGCATGATATGTACGCATGTGTTTGGGACTGTGCACAGCGGTTACATATTGCCTCTTTTGTTGCAAAAAACACCCAAAGAAGAAATTAAGTGGTTTGTTTGGATACTCAGATTACCCGATGTGAGTTGCAGATATGCCGCATTGATTGGAGAAGACTTGTGTACCATCTACCACCATGAATCGATAAGTGGTGCAGCGGAAGCAAAACTTAAGATTTGCACTATTGGCAGAACTATCCAAAAAACTATAAAAGTATCTTAAAATGCCAAATAAAAATAAGAATTAACAAGGCTCCAGAGATAGTCAAGTAGTTTTGTTATAATTCATTTGCAACCGAGTAAAATGAAGTTATCTTGTCTTTTAAGTATCGCTTTGGCATTGACCAGTGGTACACAAGCCACTTTCTTTTGGTTACCGTTCAAAACATATGGTTCCATAAAGAATTGGGGTTCAAACCCTTCTGCTTCTTACCATATTAAAAGCATTACAGCATCTGGCGAAGGATTATACAAGATCAAACTTGGTTTCACTTGTTCAACAGGGTTGAGAAAGGAGAAGTTATCTAAGTTGAAGATTACTTCAGGAGGTAAAGATTGCAAAGTGTTGTTTGACAAGGATGCTGATAAGGACGAGATTTCAGACCCTAACAATTGGATAACCGAGTTTGATATTGAAGCAAAGGATAATGGTGACAAATTGTGCGCTAAAAATTTTGATGTTCATTATGAATGGAACAAGGCTGATTACTATTCAAAGTACAAATACTGCTTTGGAAAGGACAACGATTACAAGGACTTCAATTATCCATGCTTTTGTTGGGAAAAACCAAAGACTTCAATTACCTGCACCACTTCTACTGCTCCTCCAACACCCTCAACCACCTGTACCACCCCAACCACCACCACTTGTACCAAAAAGACCAAGTCTACCACACCATGTTCAAGTACTACACCATCTACTACTCCTCCAACATCCTCAACCACCTGTACCACCCCAACCACCACCACTTGTACCAAAAAGACTAAGTCTACCATACCATGCTCAAGCACTACACCATCTTCTAGTGTGCCATCTTCTAGTGTTCCACCATCTTCAAGTGCTCCACCATCTTCAAGTGCTCCACCATCTTCAAGTGCTCCACCATCTTCTAGTGTGCCATCTTCTAGTGTTCCACCATCTTCAAGTGTTCCACCATCTTCTAGTGTTCCACCATCCTCTAGTGTGCCATCTTCCAGTGTTCCACCATCTTCTAGTGTGCCATTTTCAAGTGTTCCACCATCTTCAAGTGTGCCATCTTCTAGTGTGCCATCTTCTAGTGTTCCACCATCTTCTAGTGTGCCACCTTCTAGTGTTCCACCATCTTCAAGTGTTCCACCATCTTCAAGTGTGCCATCTTCTAGTGTGCCATCTTCTAGTGTTCCACCATCTTCAAGTGCTCCACCATCTTCAAGTGCTCCACCATCTTCTAGTGTGCCATCTTCTAGTGTTCCACCATCTTCTAGTGCTCCACCATCTTCAAGTGCTCCACCATCTTCCAGTGTTCCACCATCTTCTAGTGTGCCATCTTCTAGTGTTCCACCATCTTCCAGTGCTCCACCATCTTCAAGTGCTCCACCATCTTCCAGTGTTCCACCATCTTCTTCAAGTGTGCCATCTTCTAGTGTTCCACCATCTTCCAGTGCTCCACCATCTTCAAGTGCTCCACCATCTTCCAGTGTTCCACCATCTTCTAGTGTGCCATCTTCTAGTGTTCCACCATCTTCAAGTGTTCCACCATCTTCTAGTGTTCCACCATCTTCAAGTGTGCCATCTTCTAGTGTGCCATCTTCTAGTGTTCCACCATCTTCAAGTGCTCCACCATCTTCAAGTGTTCCACCAACGTCCCTGACTCCAGTTTGCTCTGGTGAAGAATGTCCACCACCACCATCTTCTTCAAGTGTGCCACCACCAGCTTCTCTGACTCCAGTTTGCTCTGGTGAAGAATGTCCACCACCACCATCTACAAGTGTGCCACCACCAGCTTCTCTGACTCCAGTTTGCTCTGGTGAAGAATGTCCACCACCACCATCTTCTTCAAGTGTGCCACCACCACTAGCTGAAACCTCTGGTCCTGTTCCACCACCACCAGCTGAAACCTCTGGTCCTGTTCCACCACCACCAGCTGAGTCAACAACAATGATTTCCATTACTGTTTGCACTGGTGAAGGATGCACTACACCAGCTGGAGACGTCCCATCCAATCCTTCAGAAACTACTGAAGCCTCCTTATCAACCCCAGTTATTCCAACTGTTTCATCCTTTTCAAGTGTTGCAACACCTTCAGTTACCTCGTTGGTCTTCAATGGAGCTGCAAATGTTTACAGCACCAATGTCTTTACCTTAATCTTGGGTTTCATTGCCTACTTATTTGTTTAAAATACCCTTTTTTCCAATAGCAGATAATTAATCTTGTTATTTTTTCTTTATACCTCAGGTTTACTCTCGTTAATTTGATTTCAAGCCGCAACTCTTGTTTACTCTCGCTTTACCTCTATTATATTGTATAGTTACGTTGCTTACATAAATAAATGCTAATTAGGATTATTTAACTCCTCTGCCGTAACTCTAATTTTGAATATGGTCAACCTTAACATGAACGTAAAGAGAAGTTGTACAAACTTGTTTACTATTTTGCAGCCTCTCGGAAAACTTGTTAGACAAAAAATTTCGAACCATCCTGTTTTCTGGCAGTGAATGTATGAAGCTTGAGATTATAATGTAATCATACATTTTCAATACAACCTATAAATTAATCCTATAGAGAAACAAACTAAAACAAAATTATGCCAAAGAAATAAATTATTAAACCATATAAGGTCTAAAAGAATTCTTGCATTAAAGGTTTCTTAAAAACCATGTAATCTAAATCAATGAGTTTATTTCTTACCAGCCTTTTGAGCAGCCTTGGTGACCTTACCAGCCTTGTCAGACTTTTCAACAGCCTTGATGACACCGACAGCAACGGTTTGTCTCATGTCTCTGACAGCGAATCTACCTAATGGT